>NC_090272.1:133508192-134188192 GCF_040414725.1 Anabrus simplex | reverse complement strand
GGCATTCCTTTGGCTGGCCTCCGATTTCACTGTTACTATCCATCTATTTCTTGGTCTCCCAACTGGCCTCTCCCCTTCCACTTCTCTGTCAGAGGAATGCCTTGCTGTTCTTGTTCCGTCCATCCTCATAACATGCCCAAACCATTGTAGCCTGCGTCTTCCTAAAAACTTGGTAACAGGTATTTTGATGCCAGCCTCCTTCCTGTTTGCTTCGTTTATCTTTCCTGGACTTCTGGTTCATTGTTCTGATGAATTTCAGTTCTGTTGACTGTATTTTACTATTTGCCTTGTTATGCAGGGTACATGTTTCGAGTCCATGTGTGAGAAATGGAATGAAGTAGGTATAAAATATGGTCATTATCATTTGTTATTGAAGCTATTTGTCCGCCTCTGTGGTGTAGTGGTTAGCGTGATTAGCTGCCACCCCCGGAGGACCGGGTTCGATTCCCGGCTCTGCCACGGAAATTTGAAAAGTGGTATGAGGGCTGGAACGGGGTCCACTCAGCTTCGGGAGGTCAACTGAGTAGAGGAGGGTTCGATTCCCACCTCAGCCATCCTGGAAGTGGTTTTCCGTGGTCTCCCACTTCTCCTCCAGGCGAATGCCGGGATGGTACCTAACATAAGGCCACGGCCGCTTCCTTCCCTCTTCCTTGCCTATCCCTTCCAATATTCCCATCCCTCCACAAGGCCCCTGTTCAGCATAGCAGGTGAGGCCGCCTGAGCGAGGTACTGGTCATTCTCCCCAGTTGTATCCCCGACCAAGAGTTTGAAGCTCCAGGACACTGCCCTTGAGGCGGTAGAGGTGGGATCCCTCGCTGTGTCCGAGGGAAAAGCCGACCCTGGAGGGTAAACAGATGATGATGATGATGATGATGATTGAAGCTATTTTATTCTAGTAGTTATTTAATGCTATGCCTAAATAAACTTGTAAACACAATATTACGTTAGTTTAGAATTTATACAGCTTTGTGCATCTGATGAATGGTGATACAACAAATTCCGTTCTAGTGCAATGACCTCGGTCATTGGTTCCCATAACCGGTCCATCTAACAATAGCATTCTCAGAATGTTTAACATGACGTGCCAATTTAAATTACAGCACAATTGCTTTTGTGGTTCTTTGAATATTTACCGTTGCAACACATGATCGGCCATATTTTCTCCCTTGAGATATACTAGTGCCGAGTGTGATTATTGTTTTAAGAGAAAATACAACTATACAACCATCTCCTCTTAACTCTAATCGGGTGGGGGGGAAAGGAAGAGGTCGGATCCTCCGAAGATTCAAGATACTGGCAAAAGGAAGAGAAGAAGCATGAAAGGTGTAGAAATTAAAGACTCTCTGAGACTCGCTAAACTAATATAATTGAGTATTAAAGATAACGAGAGAGCAAGAGCTAACCAAGGAAGTCTGATAGAAAATTTGAAAGTGAGGAGCTTGACACAAGTAAGTGGAAACAATGCCAGAATCAGCTAGAGGATCTGTGACTTAAGGATAGTGTAATAACATGAGACATAACATGAAAGTCTCCATTTTTTATAAATACCTCTCAACTTGGCAACACTGACCTCAAGAAGTATCAAAAGGAGTCTTCCAAATACCGTATATGCCCGTATTGTTGATTTTTCTAAAGAAAAATGCTTGGTAAATATCCACAGAACAGTATCAGTGGAAGAGAGAATGATGATGTTCGGTTCTAGAAGGCTTTTTTTTTTTCAGTATATGTATTAAATAGTTTTGAAATCGATATTCAAAGATTGTATTAGGTTAACACCGCACAGCAGTCAATACTCAGTTGCTGAGGAATATGGAGATAAACCGTTGTTAAAGTGACTTTTGGATGCTCTGGAAGACGCTGTACATTACTGCCATCCGTCTCAATCAGTCTTTGAATCTATAGGTGTGAAATGCCGAAGTTCAGTCTTCCTTTCACTTTACGCCTGGTCGCACGTGGTGCAGTGACAATTGGTCTCACCTAACAATAGCATTGCTTCCAATGACTTGCGTCAGGCTCTTCTACTTTCACTCCTCGTGTCCGATCTCCCTTTCTCAACTCTTGCTCTCTTTTAGTCCCGCAGGACTAGATATCGTTTATTTTTCACACCTTTTAGGATTCTTCCATTTTTTTCTTTCTCTCTCATTCCCTCTCCGTCCATACCCTTCCACTCGTTCCCTTTCCATTCTTTCCTTCATTTGCCCTTCCTATTCCCTTCTATTCCTCTTCCCATGCTTTCTATTTCCAATTCCTTCCCTTTCCTTTTTTTTTCTTTTTTTTTGCTAATTGCTTTACGTCGCACCGACACAGATAGGTCTTATGGCGACGATGGGACAGGGAAGGGCTAGGAGTGGGAAGGAAGTGGCCGTGGCCTTAATTAAGGTACAGCCCCAGCATTTGCCTGGTGTGAAACCACGGAAAACCATTTTCAGGGCTGCCGACAGTGGGGTTCGAACCTACTATCTCCCGGATACTGGATACTGGCCGCACTTAAGCAGCTATCGAGGTGGGTCTTCCCTTTCCTAACATTCATTTCCATTTCCTTCAATTCCTTCCCTTTTTCCATTTCCTTCTATTTCTTTCCACCTCTATTCCATTCTATTTAGTTTCCATTTGTTCGATTCTTTTACCTTTCCTTCCACTTCTTTTCCCATCCTTCCCTCTTATCTTCTTCTTCTTTCCTCCATTCCCTTCTCTACATTTTCTTATATTCAATTCAGTTTCCATTCCTTTCTTTAGCCAAAACCGTCATTCATAGAACGATGAGGAAAGTAACGGGAAACTACATCACTCCTCATTTCCCTAGTACGCCTCTTCTATGACGCCTAGGCTATATGTGACAGCTAATGGTGAACCTGTTGAGGATCCAACCAGCCTTCGGGCTGAATACCCAACACACAACATACATAGAACGACCAGGCCTCTTCCACTGCTTCCTCCCTTCCATTAATATTAACAGAGGCTGATAGTCCCTGTCTGTAGAACAAATATTTCCCCATCACCGCCACCACCGTCACCACCACTACGAATGATCGGTTTTCCGTTTTGACTCTGAGCTATTTTTTATGGTTGTCTTCTTCAGTGTTTCTTGGGTTCTTTCGTAATCACTCTACAGTAAAAAGGCTATGTTGATGGTTCACAGACACGTTTCAATCCCAGGATAAATACAGGGGCACGTATTACTGCAGATACTACCCCTGGTAGTTGTGATTATTGTTTTAAAGGGGCATATGACTAGAACAAGATTTAATCAAGGAGATCAAATAGGAAAGATCAAAGCGAGGAGACCAACACAGATAAGAGGCAATTCTAGACTCAGTTATGGGCCCCGTGGTCATGTGTAGGCTGAGTGAACCGCAGGGCCATTAACACCGTTGGAAGTGGAAATCTCGTTTCTTACATTTTTCATCTTCCTGACGGGGAATCGAACCCACGTCCTTCCAGGCGAACTGAGCATGCCTTTACCACCTCAGCCAGGCAGACCCTCCCATAGTCCATACCTTACTTTTTCTTTCCTCCATTTCAATATCGAACACCATCACTGCTATACAAAGGGCATTCCGAAGAGAATATGGGGCTCACATTCCTCCAAAGAGAGACACAATTCCGAATTTACTTAAGAAATCGGAAGCAATAGGTTCTTTGGTAAACAATGCTACCTCACGTCTCGTTAGTAAATCGTGGTGGGACCTGTCCGGGTCCGGCTAGAGTAGTCTTCTCGTAAATCATTGCGTCGTTCGTCACAGCAGACAGTTTATTCCTACATCACACATCAAATGATCCTCTTGTTCTAATCGAAAGTTTCTTTGACGAAAGACATTTTGGCCGCCAAGGTCACCCGACCTCACACCATCAGAATTTTTCTTGTGGGGGTGGTTTACCTCAAAGATCGAGTTTATCGTAATCGGCTAAGAACAATTGAAGATTTGAAGAAAACTATTTTCACCGAAATCAGCAACATAATACAGGTTATCATATGGTTGTCTATTCACTTTACTCGCTTTTAGATGGAGCGCGAGGTTAGTGTTTGCTAACAAAGAGGCAGTAGAAATAATAATTACACGACGACGACGATGTAAAGACTTACCTCTGATAAGAATCGCAGTCAGCATAATATATGGGAAGATGGCAGTAAAGTAGACGACTTTTCCCGTCGATTGCACGCCTTTGATAAGACAGAAGTAGGCGATAACCCAGGCAAGAAACAGCCATCCCACCATCTCCCAGCGCAGTTCTCCCCAGTTTTCCCAGGTAGCTCCTTTCACACCCATTGCGTAATCTCTGGAACGTCAAACAATCTATAATTATAAACTAGAACCGAAAATAACTTCAAGACTCGAACATACACCGTCTCACTTGAAGTAGACTTTCAGTTTATTAGATCGTGTCGAATACATATAGGGTTGTTTTTTTATGTGTGTTTTCTTTTTCTTTTTCTTTTTCTTTTTTGTACAATTTGCTTTGCGTCGAACCTACACAGATAGGTCTTATGGCAACGATGGGATCTAGGAGTGGGAAGGAAGTGGCCGTGGCCTTCATTAAGTTACAACCCCAGCATTTTACTGGTTTGAAAATAGGAAACCACGGAAAACCATATTCAGGGCTGCCGACAGTGGGGTTCGAACCCACTATCCCCCGAACTGCCATTTTCTGAAGGGTATTTCACTCTTTCACAAAGTAATAGAAAATTGGAATGAATGATTGACAATATGTACATTACAGACCTTGTAATAAATTCAATTAATAATATTATTATGCCTTTGCTGGCAGGATGTAGTGTTTACAGTGCACTATGTCTTCTAGTATGGGCTAGAATAAATTTGTTACTTTCATTGACCTGTTTCAGTCTCATCCTTGGCTTTGACAATAAGAAAGTGGCCGAGGTATGAGCGATTCTAGGAACACCGTTCCTTATGCAGCCAGTCCCTGTTATGAATGGTGTGTAAATATCGCTCATAGGGTCGATTGGTGCATGCATTTCAGTGGGCTTGGCAGAGTGATATGCAATAGCAACTTCTGACTCAGTGAGGAAAGCAACGGGAAACTACGTATGCCTCTTCAGTGACACCTAGGCTATCTATGACAGCTGTTGGTGGAGCTGCAGAGGATCAAACCAGCCTTTGGGCTGAATACCCAACATTATTATTATTATTATTATTATTATTATTATTATTATTATTATTATTATTATTATTATTATTATTATTATTATTAAGGGCATGAAGAACTAAAGATGAGTGTCTGGAAAATGTGAAAAATGTTCACAGTATCAAGAATCTTGCTACTCGTTGCTTCATAAAGGGAAATGTGACAATTGATAGACTATAAATAAGAGGAGACTAAAAACGGAACGGCCAGGGAAGCTCAACTTCGAAGTATGCGACGATAGCCATTGTGCCCCTGGCTGAATCTGGCTCTGTTTCTACTTGTGCCAGGCTTCTCGCTTTCGTCTGGTTGTGATGGTGGTGGTATCCAACCCGCCACACGAACTCCTATAACCCCATAGATATCCCCAATCACCAACTCCCAACCCCCCCCCCCCCCCCCAACAAAAGCCCAACGAGCCCTCGTCGAAACTCCTCCTCTCCACCAAACAGCAGATGTAATCAAATATACATATACTAATATATGTCTCATATGTTTCAGAAGCAGGGTATCCTCAACAACAAGGCAAGAATGCACTATTTGTAAAATATCAGCCCCTTATAAATACTCTAATTTAACAATTTGTAAATAGCACAGCAGAAGCAACCGAAAAACCTTACAAAATGGCAAATTCACTAAACGACACAAAACACTGTAAAAAGTTGTAAATATGGTAAAATCTTGTAAACATTCACTGTAAATACCCTATGTAAATAACACCTAACCAAATAGTGTAAATAGTATAAATAATGTAAAAATAAGTAAAAAATCATTGTAAATATCCTACTAGCCCACCAATAAACTCAAAAAATAATAAAACCGCGGGCAAGGGATATATTTCCAAACAAAACTTGTAACGTTCCAGACGTCACAGTGTAATTATGTTAATTTTATTATGTGTAATTAATTCAGGAATTTAACGTCATGATATTTATCCTGGTATGTAATTTTATTATAATTCATGTTTAATCATTTGCTCACTATCATTTCATTACTTTGTAACTACGACTTGTAAACGAGGGCTGAATATCCTAATATTCACTTAGATTCTTGCGACATTCGTTTAAATTTAACTTGCAGTAGATTTCCTCTATCTTGCCACATCACCGAGGAAGAAGGAAGGACAAATTTAGACATCAAATTCTGGGAAAAGCGAGCACGTGTTCAAGCGTTGTAACGACAGCTACCGTATTTCGACCAGAATAATTCAAACTGATCACCGCCTATATTTTCAAAGGAGCGTCATGTTGCCATGGATACTGAGTGAAAGGGCTAATAGAAGAACAGTTGATATCTTGGTTGGGACCCATCTACTCTAATATCTGGAGTGGGGAGAGACGTGTCAACTGATTGGACCACGTGTAGCGACCTGTAATTAGAGCCAGAGAAGGTTATAAAAGGGCATGTTGGAGCTCTTGGCATCATTCGTCTTCTGCATTCGTTATTATTAATCTTCTTGATTCTTCGATCTTGTATTTCGCTGTAGGTCTGAGAACTTGTCTTATGGTTGTTGTACCATAGTGGACTAGTGTGATAGTTTATCACTTCTACCTTAATTACTTCGTTACCACGACGTGGTACTTAGGAATTTCTAAATGAGGGGTGTATAGCCACTCTCATCAGGAAGTACGTACAGCTCGGCTACTAGACCGGTTTGTACCAGTCTAAGACAATAGGTAGTATTAAACTAGATAGAAATGAAACTTCAGGGCACATTTTCAGTAAAGTTGGAAGGATTATTAATTGAGTATCCTCTCCACATAACCCAAGGAGGTTTTTCTAACTATGACTTAGGGCTCATCTCCAATATATGGGATAGAGCATAATAGGGAGTGTTAGTGTCGAAGCCATCTTCCAATTAGTGGTCGGTGCACTTAGCAAGGCAGGAATGGTACTTAGCTGCAGATGAAGATATCTCTAAGACGACCGGTGATGTTCCAGCTACAAGGATGGAAGCTTTCCAAGGACCAGCAGAACAAGACTACATGGTGAGCAAGCGAGTTAAAAATATTGCAAGTTTTCGCGAAGTAGAGTCATTCAACTTTTTGTTAAATTCATTTCCTATTTTAAATTCAGTTCTCGTTAAACCGTCGTCATTTATATTCAATATAATAAATAGTATTTTTCTAGTTCACTTTAATCAATCTGCCTTAATTAGCCTTTTGATTTCTAATTCTCCTGCTTAATGATTAGTGCACTATCACCCCACCCCTGTGATAAGAGTCCGTCCAAGCTTGATTATAAATTTTTATCTTTAAGTCATCAACTTAAAGATTGGCGCCCTTAGCTTGCATGGTTGCATTTCTCGTTCAATGATTGTTCTCCAAGAGGGGAAGTCACATAAATGCCGCTCCAACGTAGGGCGAGAAAATCATTAAGTACGGAGCAGTTAATGACAGTAACGATATCAGAATTCGTATTGTGGGCAAAATTTGGATATCCACGTTGCATTAGGAGTGTTTGATTGTGGGGAGGGTCATGGCTGATCAGACGAAAGAGGAGAGGATGTTGCGCAGTGGACGGGCGATAAAAGGCAATAACGTATTGAGTTCAGAGGAAGAGTTGTGTAGTCTAGTAGAGGAAATTGAAGATAAAAGTGTAAGTAGTACGGAGAGTGAAGGCAAGCAGAAAGAAGTCAGTATGGAGTCAGATGATAGTAGGATGGGGGGCGAAGCGGAAGTAAACACTAACAATGAAAGTAATAATAATGATCAGTTAATGGGAATGATGCAGTTAATGTTGAGTAAGATAGAGGACAGTAAATCTGAAATAAAAAATGAATTAGAACAAATTAAAACAGATGTAGAACAAACTAAATCTGAGCTTAAAAGTGAATTAGAACAAACTAACACTAAAATTGAGAATATTAAATATGAACTTAAAGAACAGTTAGAGCAAACTAAAGCTGAATTAAGCAGGGAGATGAGGGAAAATAAGGAGGAAGCGAATCGGAGAATGGACGAACACAGTAGGCAGTTACGCGATGTGGTGGTAAAAAAAGGAACATTTTAATAAGCGATTAGTGGAACAGAAAAGTGAATGTGAACGGCAAGGGAAAGAGGTAGAAGAAAAGTTTGCGGAGCAGAGAAGTAAATTCCTGGAGTTAATGGGGAAGGAAAACAACTCTACTAGGGAGGAAGTAATGAGGCAGGTCACTAGTATTGATAAGAGAGTTGAGACTCAAAAAGGGGAAATACGGGTATTCAAAGACCACGTCCAACAAGAGATAGACACAGTAAAGCTTAGAATAGAAGATGAGACTCGGGCAAGTGAAGAAAGGTTTGCGATAGCTGAAGAGAATAAGATTGAAATTAGGACATTGAAAGAGAAGCAGGTTAATTTGGAGAGCGAAATTGATAGGAGAGACAAGGATGTAGAATGCCGGATGGAGAAAGCAGAAAATCAGTTAAAACAGGTGGCAAAGGATAAACAGGTTTTCACGGGAAGGCAATGTCTAGGAAATAGCAACATTAGGGAAATTGAACTACCTAAATTTAATGGGAAACGAACGAACCCGCTAGATTTCCTTAAGATGATAGAAAAACGGTTTGAAAAGCGTCTAGAGGAAGGGTCTATGGACTGGGAAGACGTTATGGAAAATATTGACCATGCTTTTGTAGGAGAAACTCGGTCTTGGTTCATGGTATATAGGCAAACGATGACGAACCTGAAAGAATTCAGAAATAAGTTTAGAGAGAAATTCTGGAATGAAGCGATACAAGCTCGGGAGAGAGAAAGGGTGGTATTTGGGAGGTACAAACAGCATGAGGGAGTAACTATGACCGAATACTTCCTGGCCCATGTCATGATTTGTCAGAACTTAGATGGTATAACCGAGGGGTCTGATGTAGTAAGACTTCTTTTGAGACATTTTCCGGACAGGGTGAGAGAAGCGGCCTGCATGCAAAGAGTTGGTACTATTCAGGAGATGGAGAACCTACTAGGTAGTTTTGATGCTTTAGGTAACCTTAGGAGTAGAATGGAGAATATACAGAGCTTTCATCACAACGGAATGAGACATAACGGAAGAACACAGAATCACGAAGCTCGCAGTTCAAACCTCAGCATAACAGTAGGAGCGGAGCACCTGAATATAGGACAGGAAATTCCCAACGGGGGCCAGAGCAATGTACTAATGAGTCCAACGTCAATACACAAAGGGAACCTTTAAACTAACTAGAGGCTGTAATCTTAGGTCAGAATTCCAGCCTAGTACGAAGGTAGCGAAGTGTCTTGTCATGAAAGTGTTACCATATGACCTAGATGTTAGAGACGATTTGTTGTATGAACCCGAGCAGAATAATGGAGATTCAAGTAATAAAGTAGTCAATCCCGTTGTTAAATTGAAAGTTTGGGGGGCGTGGGTTAAAGTTTTGATTGATTCTGGTAGCCAAATATCATGTATTAGTTCTCAGTGGTATGAGTCATTAGTGAAACAGGGTATTCAGTTGGAGAAAATGCCTGTTAAGTCTACTTTCATCATTACGGCTGTTGGAAAGAGGTCTAAGCAAATTTGTAAACAAGTAGCTGTTCCGATCTGTATTAATAATTTTATTAGCGTTCAAATATGTTTGGTAATTCCGCATTTGATATTTGATCTTATCTTGGGATCTGACTGGTTAACGTTAAAATTGGCTCAGTTAAATTACTATGATGCAGTGCTAAATTTGAGGTGGAATAATGAGGATATCAAGGTCAAGTTTGAGGAGGAAATTCAAAGGAAAACGGAAGTTAGTACAGTGTGGAGAATGAGATAGGTTTCTAAAGTTAATGAAGAGGCTAGTGAGGGCCTGAAGTTGTGCCAGTTGTGGATTAATGAGGATAAAATATGTGGCTTGAAAGAAGCCGTAAGCAGAAATCAGTTAAATGAAGTCCAGAAGGACAAGTTATTTGAAGTGTTATGTGAACACACGGAGATTTTTTCTGAGAAACCTGGTGTTACCCATCTGTACGAGCATTCTTTTTCTGTGCTGGATAAGACTCCATTTAGCGGACCGCGGTCTCCGATACCACACAAATATGCCATAGCCGTAGAGGATCAAATTCAAGCTGTTAGCAGACGATGTGATTGAATTATCAAACAGTCAATACGTTAATCCCTTAATTGTCGTGCCTAAGTCTGATGGATCAATACGTCTGTGTATTGAATGGCGAGAGCGTAATGAATGGTTCATATAACATTAGTAGTTTACGGAGATACCTGTCGTGTGAGGTGGCTGAACCGGATTGTGAGATACAGGTCAGTAACTCGGGGAAGTTGCTACCTGTTATGTCAGACTACGAGCGGAATGAGTTTCCCTCTCAATTGTGGTGGTATTTCCTAGTTGTATTTGTAAACAAGGGAGGTGTTTGTGTGTAGCGGTAGATTTACGCTCGTTCATTGACAATAGATCATCTGTTTTCTGTATGTGAGGCCATGAAATTTTATATCTTATCTGTTTTCTGAGATGTTACCGAAGGCTAATTAAAGCTGACGACGGCAAATAATTAATCTTCCCGTATGTGCATTTCTAACTTGCAATAATTTTACCGTGAGCTTAAATCGCGTGTGTATTCGTGCGAAGTGTATTGCATCCTGCTTCAAGATAAGGTTGAAACATTCGAGAGAGTGATTAAGGTGTAAATTGGTTGTATCATTTGTTTTCCATGGTTTTAATGTAAATGATTGGAAGAGAACGTGTTACTGCTATCTAGCAAAGAATGTCGGAAAGATGGAGAGTAAAAGGACTAATAGACACTCCGGAGAGTTTGTAATCTGAATTGTATATATATTATGTTATATTCTCAAAGATAATCTTGTTTTTAAAAAAATGGAAAGTTGCTCATGTTGGGCATAATTTAGTATCTAAACCTCAAGATGAACTGAAATAACAGACATTCGCAATGGTAAGCAGCCTAAGAGTGAGGTGGAGACAGTGAGATATAATTAATTGTATGAAAATAATGTCGCTCGTAATGGGCAGGTAATAGAGGTATTTCATATCAATGTGGGAGTAAGTGTGTGAGTTCTCAACTCATGTGATATTTGTTAAGAACTCAAGGGGGCGTATGTAACGTTCCAGACGTCACAGTGTAATTATGTTAATTTTATTATGTGTAATTAATTCAGGAATTTAACGTCATGATATTTATCTTGGTATGTAATTTTATTATAATTCATGTTTAATCATTTGCTCACTATCATTTCATTACTTTGTAACTACGACTTGTAAACGAGGGCTGAATATCCTAATATTCACTTAGATTCTTGCGACATTCGTTTAAATTTAACTTGCAGTAGATTTCCTCTATCTTGCCACATCACCGAGGAAGAAGGAAGGACAAATTTAGACATCAAATTCTGGGAAAAGCGAGCACGTGTTCAAGCGTTGTAACGACAGCTACCGTATTTCGACCAGAATAATTCAAACTGATCACCGCCTATATTTTCAAAGGAGCGTCATGTTGCCATGGATACTGAGTGAAAGGGCTAATAGAAGAACAGTTGATATCTTGGTTGGGACCCATCTACTCTAATATCTGGAGTGGGGAGAGACGTGTCAACTGATTGGACCACGTGTAGCGACCTGTAATTAGAGCCAGAGAAGGTTATAAAAGGGCGTGTTGGAGCTCTTGGCATCATTCGTCTTCTGCATTCGTTATTATTAATCTTCTTGATTCTTCGATCTTGTATTTCGCTGTAGGTCTGAGAACTTGTCTTATGGTTGTTGTACCATAGTGGACTAGTGTGATAGTTTATCACTTCTACCTTAATTACTTCGTTACCACGACGTGGTACTTAGGAATTTCTAAATGAGGGGTGTATAGCCACTCTCATCAGGAAGTACGTACAGCTCGGCTACTAGACCGGTTTGTACCAGTCTAAGACAATAGGTAGTATTAAACTAGATAGAAATGAAACTTCAGGGCACATTTTCAGTAAAGTTGGAAGGATTATTAATTGAGTATCCTCTCCACATAACCCAAGGAGGTTTTTCTAACTATGACTTAGGGCTCATCTCCAATATATGGGATAGAGCATAATAGGGAGTGTTAGTGTCGAAGCCATCTTCCAATTAGTGGTCGGTGCACTTAGCAAGGCAGGAATGGTACTTAGCTGCAGATGAAGATATCTCAAAGACGACCGGTGATGTTCCAGCTACAAGGATGGAAGCTTTCCAAGGACCAGCAGAACAAGACTACATGGTGAGCAAGCGAGTTAAAAATATTGCAAGTTTTCGCGAAGTAGAGTCATTCAACTTTTTGTTAAATTCATTTCCTATTTTAAATTCAGTTCTCGTCAAACCGTCGTCATTTATATTCAATATAATAAATAGTATTTTCTAGTTCACTTTAATCAATCTGCCTTAGACTTTTGATTTCTAATTCTCCTGCTTAATGATTAGTGCACTATCACCCCACCCCTGTGATAAGAGTCCGTCCAAGCTTGATTATAAATTTTTATCTTTAAGTCATCAACTTAAAGATTGGCGCCCTTAGCTTGCATGGTTGCATTTCTCGTTCAATGATTGTTCTCCGTAAGGGGAAGTCACAAACTGTAAAAGCCATATATTGTAAACAAATCACACTAATTCACAAATCAACAACGCAGCAAGAAGAATGAAAGACGTAAGAACCAAGATGAACATTGTACAAAACAAATTGTATAACAGAAAAATTGTAAATTGTAAATATTCTGTATATACTCAAAAAATCAAACAATACTTAGCCAAGAGGTCGAAACCCCCTCCCAACACCTTCACCGAATCAAAGTCCATCCCCCCCCCCCGCCCTCAAACCCAATCAATCCTCTAAACCCGCCGAATCTCGGGGAGGGGAATGAAAACTTCCCCCTAGTGGTGGTGGTGGTGATAATTGTTTTCCGGTCCGATCTCCCTTAACTAACTCTTTTTCTCGGGCCGCCCCGACTGTCTTAGATCTTCGAAGCCTAGAGAATCTTGCATTGCTCTTCCCTTACTTTCACGATATCCTTATTCTTCCGAGGGTCAGACCTCTTCTCTTCTCTCTTCTGGTTGGGCGTAAGTCTGATCTATAGAGCCAAGGATAACGGCCACACTCCTGACCACGCGGCACCTCGTAATCTGAAGGCCTGCGGGTGGAACAACGATCCCTTGGTAGGCCTGTATCGTCATGAAGTTCGGTTTCGCTTTTTTTCTTTTATATTAGTCTTAAGAGAAGAGGGTTGCCTCCTTATACTTCACCTTAAAGTGGTAATCGCCACCACTAAAATATTATTATTATTATTATTATTATTATTATTATTATTATTATTATTATTATTATTATTATTATTATTATTATTATTATTATTATTATTAACCGTCCGCCTCCGTGGTGTCGTGGTTAGTGTGATTAGCTGCCACCCTCGAAGGCCCGGGTTCAATTCCCGGCTCTGCCACGAAATTCGAAATGTGGTACGAGGGCTGGAACGGAGTCCACTCAGCCTCGGGAGGTCAGCTGAGTAGAGGTGGGTTCTATTCGCACCTCAGCCATCCTGGAAGTAGTGTTCCGTGGTTCCCCACTTGTCATCCAGGCAAATGCCGGGATGGTACCTAACTTAAGGCCTTGTCTGTCCCTTCTAATCTTCCCATCCCCAAGCAAGGCCCCTGTTCAGCATAGCAGGTGAGGCAGCCTGAGCGAGGCACTGGTCATCCTCCCCATTTGTATCCCCCGACCAGAGTCCGAAGCTCCAGGACACTCCCGTTGCGGCGATAGAGGTGGGATCCCTCGCTGAGTCCGAGGGAAAAACCGACCCTGGAGGGTAAACAGATAAAGAAGAAGAATTCTTCTTGCGTTAGGGTCTACTAGTTACCACGTTCCAATTTCAATTCTTCATTGTTGTTCCTTCCTTTCTTCCAATATTCCTTCATTCTTTCGCTGTGTTCATTTTTTCTTTCTTGAGACCACTTTGTGCCGGTTTTCTTTGTCTCCCTCCCTTGGAAACCTTCCATCTTTAAAACTTGTTTCCTACTGAGCTCGATAGCTGCAGTCGCTTAAGTGCGGCCAATATCCCGTATTCGGGAGATAGTGGTTTCGACCCCCACTGTCGGCAGCCCTGAAGATGGTTTTTCCCTTGTTTCCCATTTTCACACCAGGCTAATGCTGAGGCTGTACCTTAATGAAGGCCACGGCCGCTTCCTTCCCAGTCCTAGCCCTTTCCTGTCCCATCGTCGCCGTAAGACATATCTGTGTCGGTGCGACGTAAAGCCAATAGCAAAAAAAAAAAAAAATTGCTTCCTGAAAATGTCTCTCTCCATTACTTCTTCTTCTCTGATGTTTCTTTCCAAGTCTTTTTTGATCTCTTGAATCCAAGAGGTTGTTGACTTTTTAAAGATCTTTTTGGTTAGTTTACTGACGTCCATTCTTAAATATGTCCAATTATTATTATTATTATTATTATTATTATTATTATTATTATTATTATTATTATTATTATTATTATTATTATTATTATTATTATTATCATCATTATTATTGTACGGCATCAGATATCATTTGAAGGCATTTTTATTTTACTCCATTTGATCTGCCTGTGTGTCCATCTCCACGCTCGTTTCCCTCTATTAAATGGTAAAAGAACCACCCAGCTTTATCGGGAACATGGCACCAGATGTCTTTCACATGCTGACATCGTACTACATGGAGTGACTAATGGACTTTTCTCCATCCTTCAAAAATCTGACTCCCTCTGCCCGCGATTTTTGATACGCAGGCTGGCGCTCCACAATAGTCCACAAAGGAAGAACTCATCGAAAAATGATTTCCAGTACTTAATATATATATATATATACAGTATTATCAGTCTTAAAGAAAGTATTGTTATTTGGGCAGTAAAATAACTAACGATCGCAGAAGTTAGGAGGACATAAAATGCAGCCTAGCACACGCAAGGAAGATATTTCTTAAGAAAATTAATTTGCTCACTTCCAACATTGATATAGGAATTAGAAAGATGGTTTTGAAGACTTTCGTCTGAAGCGTGGCATTGTATGGAAGTGAAACACGGACGATATCTAGCTCAGAAAGAAAGAGAATAGAAGCTTTTGAAATGTGGTGTTACAGAAGAATTCTGAAGGTGAGGTGGATAGATCGAATCAGGAATGAAGAGATACTGAATCAATCGAATTGGTGAGAGGAGATCGATTTGGCTAAATTTGACGAGAAGAAGAGATAGAATGATAGGACACATCTTAAAACACCGAGAACCTGTTCAGTTGGCTTTTGAGGGCTTTGGTGGTAAGAAAGGTAGGGATAGACCTAGGTAAGAATATTGCAAGCAGATTAGAGCAGACGTACGACGCAGTAGTTACGTAGAAATGAAAAGTTTAGCACAGGATATCGTGGCAGGGAGAGCTGCATCAAACCAGTCTATGGACTGGTGACTCAAACAGCAACAACAACCAATGGACTCACTCACCTTGATCTGTAGTACACACATGGATGTATAATTTACAGCACTGGATTATTTCCAACTTCTTAAATATTCCACGAGTATATCATTAAGAATGTTTATCACTAGTGTCACTCTAGGGAAGAACGTTGGAAGTCTCCGTGGACAAGTTTACAAACTCCATAAAACAGCCAGGATTTTTCAACGCTACATGTGCAGTTGGCAATATAATTAAAGGTCAAGGAAAACACAAAATTATTATTTTAGTTGTAAAGCGGTAAGACTTCAGATCGGTAAGTGAGTAAATACGAATCCCAGTTGATACCTTTCTTTCCTAGTCCGTTTACCCTCCAGGGTTGGTTTTCCCCTCGGACTCAGAGAGGGATCCCAACCTCTACCACCTCAAGGGCAGTGTCCTGGAGCTTGAGACTTTGGGGTGGGGACAAAACTGGGGAGGAGGACCAGTACCTCGCACAGGTGACGTCACCTGCTATGCTGAACAGGGGCCTTGTGAAGGGATGGGAAGACTGGAAGGGATAGATAAGGAAGAGGGAAGGAAGCGGCCGTAGCTTTAAGTTAGATACCATCCCGGCATTTGCCTGGAGGAGAAGTGGGAAACCACGGAAAACCATTTCGAGGATGGCTGAGGAGGGAATCTAACCTCTACTCAGTTGTCCTTTCGAGGCTGAGTTGACCCCGTTCCAGCCCTCGTACCACATTTCAAATTTCGTGGCAGAGCCGGGAATCGAATCTGGATCTCCGGGGGTGGTAGCTAATCATATATGCAAATGCTAATTATGTGTAGAAACTTGCCGTCGTTACCACCTCAACAGGACACTACCACTTAGTAGTTTTAGTACAACATGACCGAACATGTGCACAGCATAAATATATAAGTAAATTTAAATTTAATTTACAATATTATGTGAACACTGCGCTTAATCCCAAATAAATAAATAAATAAATAAATAAATACATAAATCATTTTCAGAATATTACATTTGTCTTATATGATAGTTCATTCACAGGGTGAGTTGACCGTGCGGTTAGGGGCGCGCACCTGTGAGCTTGTATCCGTGAGATAGTGGGCTCGAGCCCCACTGTCGGCAGCCCTGAAGATGGTTTTCCGTGGTTTCCCATTTTCACACCAGGCAAATGCTGGAGCTGTATCTTAATTAAGGCCACGGTCGCTTCCTTCCCTTTCTAGGCCTTTCCTATCCCATCGTCGCCACAAAACCTATCTGCGTCGGTGCGACGTAAAAGCAATTCTTTCTTTCTTAATCTGCTTACCCTCCAGGGTTGTTTTCTTCCTCGGACTAAGCGAGGGATCCCACCTCTACTGCCTCAAGGGCAGTGTCCTGGAGCGTGAGACATTGGGTCGGGGGATAAAACTGCGGAGGATGAACGGTACCTCGCCCAGGCGACTTTACCTGTTATGATGAACGCGGGCCTTGGTGGGGGAGGAGAAGATTGATAGGAATAGACAAGGAAGAGTGAAGGAAGCGGCCGTGACCTTAAGTTAGGTACCATCCCGGCATTTGCCTGGAGGAGAAGTGGGAAACCACGGAAAACCACTTCCTGGATGGCTGAGGTGGGAATCGAACCCACTTCTACTCAGTTGACGTTCCGAGGCTGAGTGGACCCCGTTCCACCCCTCGTACCACTTTTCAAATTTCGTGGCTGAGCCGAGAAATGAACCCGCGTCTCTGGAGGTGGCAGCTAATCACACTAACGACTACACCATAGAGACGGACCAATTCTAAAAATTAAAAATTAAAAATGATAGTTAATTCGGAGAAAGCACACTTGCTGTTCATGACGTTACATCATCTCATCCAGCGTCCGGCTCCGTGGCTAAATAGTTATCGTGCTGGCCTTTGGTCACAGGATATCTTATTCATAAGTTAGAAGTAACAGACATGAAAGTAGGGAGAATAATTGCTGGTACAAACAGGTGAGAACAATGGAAGGAGGGTACTCGAAATGAGGAAATAAAGGGTAAGTTAGGAATGGATAGAGAAGCTGTACGCATAAACCGGCTTCGGTGGTCGAGTCATGTGAAGCGAATGGAGGAGGATAGGGTGTCTAGGAGAATAATGGACTCTGTTATGGAAGGTAAGAGAAGTAGAGGTAGACCAAGAGAACGATGGTTAGACTCAGTTTCTAATGATTCAAAGATAAGAGGTATAGAACTAAACAAGGCCACAGAACTAGTTACAAATAGAGGATTGTGGCGGCGTTTAAAAAATTCACAGAGGCTTGCAGACTGGACTTTGAGAGGCATAATGGTCTATAACGAAGGTGTATGTATGTACTGTATGTATTAATTTACACTGAAATCAAAGGGTTGTTTACCTGTAATATTCTTCAGATGCCAGTTTCTGGTTTAAGATCTTCCTCAAGTTGACGGTGTTATTGTGGATGTCCAGACAGTTATACGAGTCTAACACCGTACCTTTGATACTGCTACACACCTCCTCCACCAGAATACATGTCTTATTGAAGTATGTCGTCACGTTGCCCTCTGACGAGTTGTCTAAGCAGCGCCGATTCAACGATTCACTGTAGCAGTCTGTAATTAGTAACAAAAAATGGTGCTGTTGAAGTCATATACAGAATGTAACAAAATTCAATACTCAAATTTTGGGAGATAATAATAAATAAATAAATTTCGTGTGGCTATTTCTAGCCGAGTGCAGCCCTCGTAAGGCAGACCCTCCGTTTGAGGGTGGGCGGCATCTGCCATGTGTAGGTAACTGCGTGTTATTGTGGTGGAGGATAGTGTTATGTGTGGTGTGTGAGTTGCAGGGATGTTGGGAACAGCACAAACACCCAGCCCCCGGGCCATTGGAATTAACCAATGAAGGTTAAAATCCCCGACCCGGCCGGGAATCGAACCCGGGACACTCTGAACCGAAGGCCAGTACGCAGACCATTCAGCCAACGAGTCGGACTGGGAAATAATAGAACAACCAAAACAAATACAGCCATTGATCGGAGATTGACAGGAACTGAGGTGATTGAGAACGAAGCTACTAAGATCCATTTTAATTGCAGTCCTTCACAAAAGCTGTTAAAATGTATTGTTACAATGCAAGCTCTTTTCCCGACCTCACCCCACTTGACCCTTTTTTTATGTGGCGGGGGGGGGGGCGGGGAGCGAGTTGGCCGTACGGTTAGGATCGCACAGCTGTGAGCTTGCATTCGGGTGATAATGGTTTCGAACTCCACTGTCGGCAACACTGAAGATAAATTTCCATGGTTTGCCCATTCTCACACCAGGAAAATGCTAGGACTGTATCTTAATTATGGCCGCTGTCGCATTCTTTCCAATCCTCATCCTTTCCCATGTCATTGTCGCCGTAAGACCTGCGTGTGTCGGTGCGATGTAAAGCTAATTGTAAAGAACCTTTAAAAGAATACAAATTTATTTAGAAAATCTTATAAAGTTCCTAAAAGTGTGGGATCACTTTTATAGTTTCCTTCTGTCGTAAAGTTAGAATTTTTTCCTGACGTGGCATTTATTTTTAAGCGACGATATAGATTGTGTTCGTAGAAATTAGCCATTTTTAATTCGTTACTGCAAGATAAATGTTATAACCGGGGATCTTTTCTAATTCTAAATACCTTCAATAACGCACTTCTAGTATTCTCACCGTGTTAACAAAAATAATTATATTAATTAATGACTAATGTACTACAAGTGAAACAAAATTATTTTTTTCGTTTTTAATTGGAATTTAAACAGACAAGACCACCATACCATATGATTATGTTGTCAAGTGATGGTGGTGGTAAGATTCTACGGCAAACAAGGGACACATCTGGCACAGACAGAAAGAACCGAGCATAAATAGACACGGCCTGATCTTTCATACTCAGTTGTACACAATACTGTTTGACAGAAATGTTTGGTTGATTGCCGATATAGTCAGGCGTCAGGCTACTAACCTATGGTTTTCGTACTCGGTTATGCAGGGCTCGAGAATCACCCAAAGGAGCACATCGCAAATCGCAAAATTCATCAATTTTAGCATTTCGAACAATTTACAGGGCGTACGGTGCCGAAAATGTATTGGTGGAAAATTTAAGTTCCACTTGGGGCGTAGAGATCCATCCTTCTCGTCTCCATGAGATATTCCAGATATTCCAAGTTCTTCACATGTGTTTATTTTTTTATAATCTGCTTTATGTCGCACCGACACAGATAGGTCTTATGACGGCGACGGGATAGGAATGGGAAGGAAGTGACCGTGGCTTAAATTAAGGCACAGGCCTAGCACTTGCCTGATGTGAAAATGGGAAACCTTGGAAAACTATCTTCAGGGCTGCCGACAGTGGGGTTCCAACCCACTATCTCCCGAATGCAAACTGATAGCTAGTTGACCCAAACCGCACAGCCACTTTCTCGATCTTCACATTTTGCTGTCTGGATTATGGTATGTAATATTGCTATTCTGAGGTTATGTTTCCGTCCATGAATTTTCTTCTTTTGTATAATTCAGCTTAACTTAAGGCTTATCATTGTCATTCACATCAGAATTACACACAGATGTGGCCCCAATTTGGTAACGAAATAACGTATCCTAGAGTCATTTTAATGTTGAATACGTCATAAAATCAAGATAAAATCACTCGTGAATTCAGACAAAAATGTTTCATTCACCACAGAAAAAAACCAGGAGACGTGGTTAGTGAAAGACACTGAAGGCAGGAGACCAAGGGGTTGACCGAGGAAGATACAAGTGGACTGGCTAAAACAACGCCCAGGGGAACTGTTGGAATGGCAACGGATTGAAAATTAAGATGGCTACCTGGATATGAAAGGATATAATAGAAAGGACTTGAATGGCAAAGAAAGTTTCAGTACGAAATAAAGGCTAATGGCTAACTACAGAATGAGCTTAAGATTAAGAATACAGCTGGCTAAATATTACATCTGGAGTGTGCTGTCGTACGGATCGGAGGCTCGGGTTATCAAGAGAAGTGAAATATAGAAACTGAAAACCTTTGAGACGTGATTATCGACAAGGATGATTGCAGTAAATGAATTAATTAAGTTACGAATTACCCTGTAGGATGTTCCAGATCAAATAGGGCAGGAGAGGCGTTCACTTGAAAAGTGACGGTTTGATAAAAAAAAACATCTTAGAAGGAACTGTTGGAGGAGAGAATAAAAAAGGGTGAAAGAGGAAAAAATTCACAGGTGACCTGACAGAAGAAAGTAACAATAATAATATGAGGAGGAAAACACAAACAAGGGGAAACAAGAGGGCATTTCTACAATTTTTAGAACACTAATGATGATGATGGTGGTGGTGGTGGTGGTGGTGGTGGTGGTGGTGGTGGTGGTGGTCGTGGTGGTGTTGGTGGGGGCGGAGTGATGGCGACTATTGTTTTAAAAGAAACTATGCGCACCTATCCTTGCTTAACCCCAATCAGAAGTGAGGATGGAAAAGGGTCGGCTCTAAGAATGAAGCTATCGACAAAAGAAAGAGAAGGACCAAGAAGAACGTGCAAATGAAAGACTCCATATACCTCATTAACCTAATACCGCCAGAGTTGGAAGAGAACTAAAGGAGGACAGGTAGGGAAGATGAAAGTTAGTGTTGTTGATGACGAATATTTTTTCTTACAATTGGCTTTACGTCGCACCGGCACAAGTAGGTCTAATGGCAACGCTGGGATAATAAAGCGCTAGGAGTACGAAGGAAGCGGCCGTGGCCTTGAGGTACAGCACCAGCATTTGCCTTGTGTGAAAATGGGAAACCACGAAAAACTACCTTCAGGGGTGCCGACATTTGGGTTCAAAACCACGGTCTCTCGAATGCGAACTCAGTTGCGCACCCCTAACTGCACAACCAAATGGCAAAGTGATGATGATGATGATGATTATGACGATGATGATGAGATGTTGTAACCGCTGTAGAACACTTCTGGGGTCTGTAATAATAATAATCATAATAATAATAATAATAATAATAATAATAATAATAATAATAACAATAATAAACCTTATATCAGTGTTTTGTGAAAATGTGTAGGTGTTTGTAGCTCAGAAAGTCAACGTTTCTTCAGTATAAATGACTGTTTATTATGAATATTACACTGAAGAAAATGGAAATTGCAACACCCAGAAGGAGTGGTGCTGCATTGCTGCAAATGAACATGCAGGACGAGTGTTCGGTTGTGATTCGATGATTACACTTACAGGTCCCTCTGACTGCAAGTTTAGACAACAATCAAGACAGGATATGCCCACCACGAGCTGCAATACATTGATGAATACGTCGAGACATGGAGTCAATAAGGCCCTGGATCGTTTCCTAAGGAATTGTGGCCCATGCTTACTGCACTGCACGGGTCAGTTGTTTCAGAGTTGTGGGTGGCTGAGGACGGTTGGCCAGTTGTCGACCCATCATGTCCCACACATGCTCAATAAGACTGAGGTCTGGGCATCTGGCGGGCCATTCTAAGGTTGTGATGTCGTGGAGAGCTTCTCTGGAGATGCGTGTAGTTTGAACCCGGGCATTGTCCTGCTGAAACATCCCATTAGCAATGTCCGCCATCATAGGGACAACGACTGGATTGAGTACTCTATCAACGTACTGTCGAGCAGTCATAGTGCCCTCAACAAGCACAAATTGTGATTTCACATTAAAGCCAATAGCTCCCCAGATCATAATGCTTGGTGTTGGCCCTGTGTGCCTCTCGACAATAAGATCTGGGCGGCCCCTCTCCCCGGTACGTCGGCGCACACGATTCCGGCGATCACTGCGGGCAAAACAGAAGCGCGATTCATCACTAAAGACGACCCTATGCCATTCGTCTACCCACGTCGATCTTTCTCGACACCAGGCCAGCCTTACACATCACTGTTGTGGGGTCAATGGAACACCTTCTGCAGGGACACGGGCTCGTAAGCCAGCTGCACGCAGGCGATTACCAACTATTTGTTGTGTAACTTGGAGTGCTACAGTTGCTCGAATTTGCGCTGCTGTTGCATGGGGTTCCATCCGGGCCATCCGAATGATGCGGCGATCCTCTCTCACAGTTGTCCGTCGCTCTGGGCCTGTGCCAGGTCTACGAGTGTGGGTACCTTCATCTAACCACTGCTGCCATACACGTTGTACCGTAGATGCCTGTCGGTCAACACGTGCAGCGACAGTAATCCAGCCTCACACAGCCCAATTCTCCGAGCTCTCTCAAGCGGCGACAGTTGTTGATAGCGTGCTCTTCTCTGTCGTCGAGGCATATTTGACGGGGAACACTTCACTGCACAGACTGCAAGTCAACTACGCTATACCCGAGTCCGTATACTGGAATTGATTCCTCCGCGACCAATCACGTGGGGAGACCTGTAGCAACAATCCAATGGGTCTGAAACTTTGATCGTTTACATACCTACATGGCATCGTTCCTTATCTTGAAAATCAACACAAACGACCAATGCCTTCATGGTGTTGCAGTTTCCATTTTCTTAAGTGTATCTCAGGTCGTTCAGCCCACTGTGTGCGTGACTTAATTTCCTCCGGAATGCCACACAAAATAACCAATTATTGTCGGTTCTGCCTTAACCCATGCAAACAAGGTGTCTATTTCCCTTGAAAATTTATTTCGGCTTGACTTGGAATCGTAATCTCATCCTTTACGAAGTCATTGATATCTACGTACAGTTTTTGTTTTCTTTCACAAAGTGCTTTTTTCCAAGTATTTTTATTCACCTTTCCAAAATTACAAATTACAAATCACATTTCAAATTAACTAATTAATTAATTAAAAATAAAAAGCCTACATGACAGTTTAAAGAAATGTATTGAGCTTAAAACCATAAGCACACCTGTGTGATTGTATAAGAGTGTTGAGACTAATATGAAACACTAATTGCACTTTATGATTTAAAGAAAGAAATATAAAAATTATAATACCGGCAACATTACTTTGAAAAAACTTCATACATCTCACTGTTGTCAATCCTCATTACATCACCCTATAAAATACATAAAATAAAAACTATTAAAAATTAAATAAATGTTTTGCAAATTTCTCTATATTGCGGTTTTCTTACCATTTCCCAGCAAGCAGTCTTGAGTGATCTAATAAAGTCCACAAACGTCCATCCGCTCTTATCGTATGATGTCAAATTCCAATGCACTGCCGTTGCTACCAAAAAAGTTACACCATTCACTTCTGATTTTTCCGCCAGTTGAAATTCTCCAATCATCAACTGCTCATTCGATAAAGAAGACGGACTTCCTTGTATTTTCCGCACTGTATTGACAGTCCATGTCCAGACAGTTCGCGCTTCTGGACAAGATGACGAGCAGTCAGCGGACCTGGTCATCCGCTTTATGAGGATAGTGGTCTGTTTTACCGTGTATAATGATTTCCTTTGTCATAGTGTATTTGTGTCAATTGCGCTTTTATCCCATTGACTTCATTTTAGTTTGTGTTGCGTACTTTAGGGTGTTATTTTAACGTCTAACGTAAATTATGTATATATACTGTACATATCTGTACTACCAGGCAATGCCTTATTCCTTTGCCTCCTGTATTTTCTATTATTTTATTAGAAAATTAGGCATTGCGAATTAGATCCACTGACTGTTTTAATCTCATACTCATTTTTTCATCACCATTTTTTTAACTCTAGTCAGTGGATACATTTTAAATTTGTAACTATCGTATATCATGTCGTCCATCTCGTCTCATTAAAGGCCGATGACCTGCGATGTTAGGCCGCTTAAAACAACAAGCAAGTGCATTTCAGAGCAACAATTCTACCATTGGGATGAAACTCCGCTTCAGAAACAGTCAGTCCTGCTCTATATATTACAGCCGTACCTCGAAGTGATGGACCAATATTTACTTTATATTCGTATCTCGACGCCAGTCGAAGTTTGGATCATTAACTTCTTGAAGAAATAGGATATCTATGCCATGAACCCTAAGAAAATCCTGAAGGAGAGCTTGAATGGTCAGACTTTTGACGCCGTCTACGTTCAACGATGGATTTCTAAAGGCTAAGGCCTATAATCCTGTCTTCGATAACACATTTTATGGTGTTTTTCCTTACACTTACCAGTTGTATCCCCCGACCCAGAGTCTGAAGCTCCAGGACACTGTCCTTGAGGCGGTAGAGGTGGAATCCCTCGCTGAGTTTGAGGGAAAAACCAACCCTGGAGGGTAAGCAGATTATCAGAAAGAAAGAAAGAAAGAAAGAAAGAAAGAAAGAAGTTCCTAAACCTGTCCCTGGAAACCGAACGGGTAATACGTCTTCACCATACTTTACAGCCACAAGCCGCCACTGTTCTCGGCATGGCTCTTAGATTTAGCAACACCGCCGCGCAAAGCTCATTTGAATTCGCCCGCGAAACTAATTGGCTCACTTCAGTAGCTGATAAAATTATAACGGAGCGAAATATCGAATGATCTATTTCAAATGATTTACCAATACGTCCAACCCTCTTACGCTCTTACGCTCATATACCCGGTTCTTCCGACCACCTTGTAAAGGAGTTAGGAAGAAGAAGTATCATTTTCCTGGGGCATAATTACATATGTTACTTACAGGGAGTACTGAAGTCATAGTCACAGGAAGCCCAGCCCAACTCGCTGGTGAACGAGTGAAAGATGTAAAAAAGTGTCCAGGCGGTGATCACGTGGTAATAGATGGTGATGAGGTAGATGACCACAAGCGTGCAGTAACCCACACCTGCAAAAAACAAGTTCCTGGAGTTAGTCCAGCATATTCTTATGTTCAAAACAAATTCCAATAGAAAAATTAATAATACAGGTTAATCCTTTGGAATACGATTATTTTCCTTGATGAGGCACCAGAGAATGCGACCTTTTATTTACAAGTTAACTTATTAATTTACCAACCAAGAACTTGAGTTATATTAGACGTAATGGTATTAATTGTGTAAAAGGTCAAGAAAAATTTAACAAGGAGATTGCCACGTTTTTTGTAAAGTCTGTTAGAGTTGTGGGAGATTTTTGCCAACAGACAATCTTATAGGAGGAAAGTGCGTGTTTGAATTTCAACAGTGACTTCATTTATTTTACACTTTTCTTTTATATAAACAAAGATTCACCGCACCTGTTCAACGCGTTAGGAGGTATTCTCAGCGTTCATTTTCTTTGCAGTTAACAGAGAATTCGAAATAAAATATTTCTCGCAAAGATAAAATACATCTCGCATGCTAGCACCAATTATTATTATTATTATTATTATTATTATTATTATTATTATTATTATCATCATTCGTTTCTCCGGCTGTGGACCACGTTATTTCAACCGTTTGCATCCTTGAGCTTTAATTCTTTCCCAGTATTCCCACATTCGCTTTCTGTGAGCCTCCTTTCTTTCTTCAGTCTTCTACTTGCCTATTTTCAACTTCGGCTTTTCTTGGAATCGCTGATATGCTCGAACTTTCCTCCGTAGAGGAACACATTCCTGGAGTTCTTCATGTGCGATCCCTAATTATGGAAGGTATTTTTCAATTTTGTTAACCCAGGGTCCCTTGGTTTTCTTATTTACGGGGTAGGAAAAGATCCGCTTGGTCAATCTCTGCGATCTCATACGTATTATGGCTATAAAAATTAATCCACCGTTTCCGAATCGTGTCCGTTATCCTTTCCCCATGCAGGTACAGTCCATTGTTATGCCGTCTCCTGTGTTCACCATTTTGTCTGATTGGTCCCAGGATCTTTCTCATGATTTTTCTTTCTTTGGACACTAATTTTTCAATTAGACCCTTCCTGTTCAGTGCAAGGGATTCTGCTGCATACATGGCCTCTGTACGAATGACTGAACAGCAATGCCTAAGCTTGGCGTTGAAGGACACTGATCTTTTGTTGTGGATATTTCCAGTTAGTTGGTATGCCACTTCTATCTCGCTGATCCTAGACGTGACAGAATATGACAGATCCACAACAAGGGTTTAAAAGAATATAAGATGAATTCATTTTACAATGCATCGGATAAATGGCGTTCTGATGATGATAATAATAAAGTCCATAAATACTCTAGTTTTTACTTTCTTTCTTTCTTTCTTTCTTTCTTTCTTTCTTTCTTTCTTAATCCATTTACCCTCAGGGTTGGTTTTTCCCTCAGACTCAGCGAGGGATCAAACCTCTACCGTCTCAAGAGCAGTGTTCTGGAGCGTGAGACTGTGGGTCGGGAAATACAACTGGCAAGGAGAACCAGTGCTTAGCCCAGGCGGCCTCACCTGCTACGCACAAGGGTCTTGTGGGGGACGGAAGATTGGAATGGATAGACAAGGAAGAGGGAACGAAGTCGCCGTGGCCTTAAGCCATCCCGGCATTTGCCTGGAGAAGTGGGAAACTATGGAAAACCACTTCGAGTATGGCTAAGATGGGAATCGAACCCGCCTCCACTCAGTTGACCTCCCGAGGCTGAGCACACCCCGTTCCAGCCCTAGTACCAGTTTTCAAATTTTGTGGGAGAGTCGGGAATTGAACCCGAGCCTCCGGGGGTGGCAACTAATCACACTAACCACTACACCACAGAAGCGTACTTTAACATTAACTGCACCGGGCGAGTTGGCCGTGCGGTTAGGGGCGCGCAGCTGTGAGCTTGCAAGCGAAAGGTAGTGGATTCGAATCCCACTGTCGGCAGCCCTGAAGATGGTTTTCCGTGGTTTCCCATTTTCACACCAGGCAAATTCTGGGGCTGTATCTTAATTAAGGCCACGCCCACATCCTTCCAACTTCTAGCCCTTCCCTGTCCCATCGTTGTCATAAGACCTATCTGTGTCGGTGCGACGTAAAGCCACTAACAAAATAATATAAATTAAGTGCTAAGTTAAAAGTGATTTACAATAGAACAACTCAGTATATAGTTACAATAATGCATTTGTGATTTAACTACATGATAACGGTTATACTAGTCACTGCAGGGTATTGTCTCGGCTCCATGGCTAAATGAGTAGCTTGCTGGCAATCGATCCAAGGCACTTTGAGTTCGGTTTCCGGTCAGGTCACGAATTTTGAAGTTCGTTGGATAATTCCTCAGGCTCGGGGATTGGGCGTGTGTACCGTTTTCAACATTAAAATTCATCTCTGATAGGGAAGGTCACCCATACGCGTCACTTCGAAGGACCTACACCAGGACTCTCCGGAGGCCATACTCCATTTATCATACTATATGGTAATGGGTTAAACAACATTCGACTATTTGAGTGTGATGTAGGCATCCATAAGTTTGGAGAACGGCCATCTGCAACATCTAAATACTGTCCGCTACCGTTTCGTAATGGTTATCACTACTAGGTGTCGTCCTCGGAGGTCCGGGTTCGATTCCCGATAACAGAAATTCAAGATTGGCAGGAGGGTTGGTATGTGCTTAAATAGGTACATGCAGTACACCTCTATTGTGGATGTGCCTGAAAAGAGCTGCACCACTTCGATATGAGAACACGAATTTACTTACTACCTAAATGTTACACTGAATATGATGATACACTCAAGACAAAATCTTAATAATAAAACGATATGAACACGATTTTTAAATGTATAAGCTGCACATAAAACATCTGGCGTGTTAACAAGGAAGTCTTATTCCATTCTAAATAATGACAGCCTCCCAATCCGATCATCTGAAATATTCATTCGATTTGGTAGGATTAGTGTACGCACGAAGTAACTTACATAAGCATCATTTACTTACAAGGAATTGTACTGACTTCCGTATAATGGCTATAAATGGTTATAACCACACACCCACTGAGAGTTTCCAAGCCATGGACACAGCCGAGACGAGTGGCTAAGAGTGCTGGCTTTCTGAGACCATTTTGGAGAAGTCAATCCCGGATCGGTCCGTTGGAATTAACTCCTGTAGGACTTCTTCGGAAACCGGAAAAGACAATGCATTCGTCTCTATATAAAAAGGAAAGAGTAATCGTTTTTTATTTTCCTAGCTGTTTGACATCACACTAACACAGGTAGGTATTCGGAATCGGTGGGACAGGAAAGGCTAAGAATAGGAAGGTAGAAAATATTGCCTTAATTCTTCCTTCTAAACTTTTCTTATTTACTTTCAATCGGTAATAATATTTATTGTCCGCCTCTGTGGTGTAGTGGTTAGTGTGATTAGCTGCCACCCTGGGAGTCCCGGGTTCGATTCCCGGCTCTGCCAAGAAATTTAAAAAAGTACGAGGGCTGAAACGGGGTGAACTCAGCCTCGGGATGTCAACTGAGTAGAAAGTGGTTGTTCTATTCCTTTCTCAGCCATCCTCGAAGTGGTTTTCTGTGGTTTCCCACTTCTCCTCCAGGCAAATTCCGGGATGGTACCTAATTTAAGACCACGGCCGCTTCCTTCCCTCTTCCTTATCTATCTCTTCCAATCTTCCCATTTCCCCACAGGGCCACCGTTCAGCATGGCAGGTGAGGCCGCCTGGGTGAGGAACTGTTTTTTCTCTCCAGTTGTATCCACCCGACCCAAGGTCTCACGCTCCAGAACACTGCCCAATGCCTTGTTGGCCTTGGCACTTCCCCTGGGACGGTGGAGGTGGGGACCCTCCCTGATCTGAATGTGAAAACCAACCCTAAAGCGTAAGCGGATTAAGAAGGAAAGAACAATGTGTATTAGGCCCATGATGCCAACAATATTAGGAGGGATTTATTCAAACTACTGTGTGTTTCCGAGGTCGTTGATAGTGTTATGTGATGTTTGTTAAACGAAGATGTGTACTGAGACGAACAACCAGGGAAAACCATGTTCGGTGATGATGACAATGGATTTAGAAACCACATTCTCCCGAATAGAAGCTTGCAGATATTCCATCTGCATCGCACAGCCAAAACGTCCGATCATTCCGGTCCGGATGTTGGCAGTCATCAGCCTATTGTAGTTTTATTCATAGATTCTTTTTTTACAAGTTGCTTTACGTCGCACCGATACAGATAGGTCTTATGGTGACGATGGGATAGGCGTCCCAGCATTTGCGTGGTGTGACAATGGAAAACGGAAAACCATCTTCAGGATTGTCAACAGTGGGGTTTAAATCCACTATCTCCCGAATGCAAGCTCATAGCTGTGCATCCCTAACCGTACGGCCAACTCGCTCGGTTATTGTTCATAGATCTTCGGAACAGCTCGGCAGACGGAAGTTCAAAGCACTGATGGATGTTTTTCAGCCAGGAGATTCGACGGCGTCAAGGACCCTTTTCCCGAATATCTTGCCTTGCATGATGAGTTGGAAGTATTCGATATTTCTCCTCATTGCGTATGACGTATCCGAAATATAATAGTTTCCGCTTCTTTACAATTTGCATCAGCTTTTTATCATGGCCGATTTTCTGCAGGACTACGATGTTGGTCACGCGGTCTATTATTCTGAGCAGACAAATTAAATATGTTTCGTTATTTTTCTTCTTATTCTTCTACCGCTTTTGCCATATATGTGAGGTCGATGGTGGGAACTGTGTTGCACATGTAATTTGGCCCTGTCTTATGGCCAGATGCCCTTCCTGTCGCCAACCCTATATGCAGCGATGTAATGACTATTGCCTGTTTCGGTGGTGGTTGATAGTGTGGTGTGTTGTCAGAATATAAAGAGGAGAGTGTTGGGACAAACACAAACACCAGTCCCCAAGCCAGTATAATTAATAAGACGCGATTAAAATACCTGACCCAGCCGGGAATCGAACCCGGGACGCTCTAAACCAAAGGCCTCGACGTTGACCGTTCAGCCAAGGAGTCGGACAAACGTTTGTCACTGAACGAAGAAAATAAATTGCTGGAATTGTATTATTTCCTGTTGGTATAATTGTATTATTGCTGGGGTGCTATAGCCGAGTGACATCACCTCTGACTTTTCACAATACAGTCACAACTCGAATCCCGGCCCATGTATGTGAGTTTTCGAAATGAACGCAATAATGTTGCATATTCTTTCAATACTGTAAGAACTCATGCGAGGTGCCACTGCTGGCAGTGCTGTTTCTTAGCGATTCTGGCATGAACACATCAAACACGTTTTACGTAGTCAGCTCGTCGCAGGTTGAGTTTGCCACATGTCAAGGAGACATAACATAAACTCACTACTGTGGCAATAAAACACGTACAGTAACAAACCAGAGAAGCGATGACGAAATTCCAGTCAAACCTGTATGTTGAGGTTTCAGCATGAAGGTTGATTAGAACCTCGACAGATCAGCCATCAGCTGTCATTAGTAGTGTAGAGACGTACTAAGGAAATTAGAAATCAATCAGTCATCACTGAACTGTATGTAGAGCTGTCGTCCAGATGTCAGATTCCCTGTCAGTAGTTTAGATAGATTTTTCTTTTAATTGCATATGTATCGAACAACTCCCTTCGTAAATGTATTTATTTATTTATTTATTTATTTATTTATTTATTTATTTATTTATTTATTTATTTATTTATTTATTTTCCATCTAGTTTACAACAGGGCAAAATCACAACAATTACAGTAAAACTACACTAATTACTTTTGGCATCATGTTAATTTAATTACAGTCTAACCTATTTCTAATGTACATATAATACAGGATTTCTAATTATAATATTTAATTTTTTAGGATTATGAAACGTCCGCCTCCGTGTTGTAGTGGTTAGCGTGATTATCTGCCACTCCCGGAGGCCCGGGTTCGATTCCCGGCTCTGCCACGAAATTTGAAAAGTGGTACGAGGGCTGGAACGGGGTCCGCTCAGCCTCGGGAGGTCAACTGAGTAGAAGTGGGTTCGATTCCCATCCTGGAAGTGGTTTTCCGTGGTTTCCCACTTCTCCTCCAGGCAAATGCCGGGATGGTACCTAACTTAAGGCCACCGTCGTTTCCTTCCCTCTTCCTTGTCTATCACTTCCAATCTTCCCATCCCCCACCAAGGCCCCTGTTCAGCATAGCAGGTGAGGCCGCCAGTTGTATCCCCCGGCCCAATGTCTCACGCTCCAGGACACTGTCCTTGAGGCGGAAGAGGTGGGATCCCTCACTAAGTCCGAGGGAAAAACCAACCCTGGAGGGTAAGCAGATTAAGAAGAAGAAGGATTATGAAACTACTCCGTACGGCTCTACTTCTAAATTGACGTTTTAGCAGATTTTGGCTCTGTCTGGTGGTTATGCGCTGAAGCATAGACATCCAACCAATCCCAAGCTGCCATTCATATCCATTTATATCGGCAGAGCACGATCTCGAAACCTAGTTGCCAACTCTAATATTTACATTCGCCACGTGGTTAACCTATCTCGCTCAGCGTGTATGGTATTCGGTACGGTTCGTGATCTTTTGCATTTTCCTTCAATATTTAGAGTGTTTTTCATATTGTTGGAGGGTTCCAATGACTCTGAGATCAGTAGAGTGTTCCCTTTGTAGGCCATAACCTCCTTTCTGTGCCAGCCATTCGCCGTTAGTGATGTGTTATTTCCTCATTCTCTTTTATTGTTAATAATATATTCTCTTTTAGTGCCAGATATTGTTAGAAAGTGTAGTTCTTGTGAATTTGTTTTCAATCCATATTCATTCGTTTTTCTGAGTATTGTATTACAGTTTAAAAGGGCTGTTTACCGCGGTCATATTGCATCAGCTGTTCTTGCAGGCGTAGCGCGCTGGCAACAGAGGGAAGGCGATGCTCATTTGTTTTGCGAAACTTCAATTTAGAAGTAAGGCCGTGCGGAGTATAAACTAACATGCAGTCATAAGAAGTGTCTTCTGTCGGTCATGTTAATCTTGTGTTGATAAGCCTAACCATAATAGGTATTTGACTGGCTTGTCTATATCTATTAAAGAAACTATTTTCAGTGGTTTCCCACTTCTCCTCCAGGCAAATGCCGGGATGGTACCTAACTTAAGGCCACGGTCGCTATTTTAAATAGTTTCTTTAATAGATGTTAGTCTTGTGTCAGTGTGGTGAAAATATTTAAGAACTGTTTGATAGGCAAAGTTAGGTGTAGTGTTTGCTCTTTCAGGACAGCTCTGTTGCAGCTATTACACAATCTATAAAGTGGTGAATTGTTGTGCGAGGTAGTGTATGCTTTCTCATACTTGAATGTAGTATTTAGGCTTGAATTTATACGAGGTACGCAAAAATGTATCCGGGATAAAAAGTCGGGGTTGTCTACAGTACTGTTAACAAATTTGTGGAGGAAAAATTATTCCAATCCTTAATTAACTCTTCCTATAAACAAATATTTGCACCAATTTTCGCTCTTGAATTTCAACATTATCTTCATGTTATGATCTTTCCTACTTAAACTACATTCAAACGTATTCGTCTATTGATGTCATTCCACGCTATTTCTCCGCTGGCAGCCCGGAACATACCACTTAGTCTTTCAGCTTGTCTCCTTATTCCTAAGTCTTCCGAACCCGGAAATTTTCAGAATTTGCTTAACACTACTCTTTTGCCGAAAATCACTCAGAACAAATCGTACTGCTTTCCTTTGGATATCTTCTCGTTCTCCAATTAAGTACCGTATCTTATAACACTGGAACCATACTTCAGTTAGGGTCACTGGTGACTTACACGCTCTCTTATTTACATCCTTACTGCAACACCTAAATACCCTCATAATCATCTGAAGAGTTCTGTAACCTTTCTTTACAACCTCGTTAATGTGAGGAATTTTCGGGGTAACTCACAATCCTGTAACGTATTTATTACTCTATACGGTAGGAAAAATTATTGGCGCAACAGCCCCGAAGAGCCATGGCATACCAAGCGACCGCTGCTCAGCCCAAAGGCCTACAGATTACGAGGTGTCATGTGGTCAGCATGACGAATCCTTTTGGCCGTTATTCTTGGCTTTGTAGACCGGAGCCGCCATCTCCACCGTCTATTGTAATCATGTAGGCTGAGTAAACCTCGAACCAGCCATCAGATTCAGGTAAATATCACTGACCTGGCCGGGAATCAAACCCGGAGCCTCCGGGTAAGAGATAGGCACGCTACCCCTATACCGCGAGGCCGGCATACTATAACATCATCCGCAAAAGTCCTCATCTGCCATTTCAGTTTCCTACTCATATAATTTTTATTATGTAAGAAAAAGTATAGGTCCAAAAATGCTACCTTGTGGAACCTTTCTCTCAAACATTAAGGATCGAAGAATACCGCTTAGTCTATAAGCTCGTCTCCTTATTCTTAAGTCTTCCCAACCCAAAGTTTTCAGAATTTGCTTCTTTAATTTTCTGAGTTCTTTATTACAGAAATTTTACCAAACCTCCAATCACTCTTTTATCTAGTCTGATAGCTTTCATTTTCGCCAGTTGTCTCCCATGAAATATCCCGTTGCTTTTCTCACTAAGCCATTGTTACATATCAGTCTTCCAAGCCCACTGAAGTGCATACACTGATCGAACCTATGTGCAACCTTTCACACCATTCATCGCAGGGAACTGGCTGTATAAAGAATGGCATTACTAGCAACGCCCATAAATCAGTCACTTTGATATCGTCAAAACCAAGGATGAGACCTAGACAAAAATATGAAAGTAACAAAATTGATCCAGCCCCTACCAGGAGATAGAGTACAGTCTGCACACTGCGTCTCACCAGAGATGTCCAGTAAAGTATTATCAGTATAATACCTACATGAATAAGGCAGTTTCGCGCTGTGTAGGTAGTGTCCCTGCCCCCTAGTTAGAGGCCCTAGGTTCAATTCGCGGCCAATCCAGGGAGTGAAGGTTAGAATGAGGTTCACTCAACCTCGTGAGACCAGCTGCCGAGCTGTCTGTTACGAGAGGCTGCGCAGCGGTCAAGAAAGCGAAGCAATAGGCTAAGAATGCCATATGCTGTCCATGTTGCACTCCATATCTGCAGGCTGTCTGGATGGACAATAGTGGCCTTGGAACGCCAAGCGCCTTAATAGACTGTAACGCTACGGGATTAGTTTTTCCTTGTTATTTTTTTAAAACTGCAATGTATTCTTTTGACGTAGGGTCCGTTCATTGCTTAAAATGTAGTTATTTCTCTTTGAACGTTACTTGATTCATTTACTACCGGTTAACCTCAGAATTTATCTGCCGTTAAAGCCAGCAGCGAATTTAGAACCTTTCTTTGTAAACACGAAATGGAAAATAAAGTTATAAATCTTCCACCTTTGCACTGCAGTTTAGCCTCCGACTTCTACTGAAATCTCTCCAAGAGAGTTCTCGTTTTATGTTAAAACCAATTGTGAACTCGGCACCATTCTTTATACAAATAGAATGATGAATAAGGTAATGAAACATTAACCTATACGTGAGTCAAACACAGAGTAAACAACATCCAACTATAGTCTTCTCTCATTTATAATCATTCCTTATGTAAACGAGCCCCAAGCCTTTGCCACACAGTAAGTTAATTACCTAATGTGGGTAAAAAGAAATAGTTTTTTCGACATAGCCGGCAATAGAAACGGAATCTGACAGCGGGATTAATAAACACCGAAATACAAATTTTATTACAAAAAGTAAAACAAAGCAGAGTCATTTCCGTGCAGGCCATGGAGGCCCTTGGAGGGGAGGAAGGTAGAGGCCTCCACCATCCATAACCTCGGCACTTGGTGGGGTAGGGTTGTCAGCTTTACGCCCGGCCGCCTTTGCCCCCAGTAATCAACCTGGTACTCATTTCGGGTGTAAGCTTGAGTGAATCTTAAAGCCATGTACACCTCCGGAAGTGGATATCTCGTTTCTTAAATTTTTCGACTTCCTGACGGGGAATCGAACTAAAAAATATTAAACAATTTTCATGAAAATAACATTCATAGAATACTTTCTTTTTTTATAACAATGAAACGACAAAAATATACTGTATAAATTAAAAGTTGTATTTATAATATTTCATAATCCGACATTACTTGTTCCTTTTTTAGATGAACTTCCGCTGATCCCAAGTATGAACTAGCAAAGTATTAAACTCGGGCGTCATTGTTTTATTAATATACCATAAATATTTACAGTGAGTTTCTAATTATTACTATTATTACAAATGTATTGTTATACATAATGATTATTTGCCCATGTGCTCCGATAGTGCTTAAAATACCGAGCGGTTTGGTCGTGTGGTTAGCGTTACGTAGCTGTCAGCTCGTATTCGGGAGATGGTGGATTCGAATCCCACCGTCGGCAGCCCTGAAGAAGATTTTCCGTCGTTTATCACGTTCACACCGTGTATATGCTGGGGTTGTACCTTAATCAAGACCACGGCTGCTACCTTCTCAATTCTAGCCCTTTCCCATCTTTGTGTCGCCAAATACCTTCCATGCAAAAGAAAAAGTATTTCAATTTCACAGACAGATAAACGAAACATATAATAGAAAACAGGCTTATTTTTCATAAGCTTACTGAAAATATACTTAACAATTGTTACTTCTTCTTCTTCTACCGCTTCGCGTGAATGAACTGTATCGCACATGCGAATTTGGCCCTGTTTCACAGCCGGATACCCTTCTTGACGCCAACCCCGTGTGGAGGGATATACTCACTATTGCGTGTTTCTGTTATGGCTGGTAGTGTGGTGAGTTATCTGAATATGAAGAGGAAAGTGTTAGGACAAACACAAATAACCTGTCCCCGAGCCAGAAAAATCAATTGCGATTAAAATCTCCTACCTGGCCGAGAATCGAACCCGGGACTCTCTGAACCGAAGGCCTCAAATCTGATTATTCAGCCAAGGAGTCGGACATACTTAACAATGGTTTATGGTAACTAAAACACAGTAGAGTGCATGCATGTGGTAACCGCTGTAGATAACGCTGTGCGCGTGTGTCTTTTGACTAAGTGTATTCTGCATAAAATCATCAATTTTCATAAGGTAAGGTAAGGGTTCTTCTGCCCGAAGGCAGGTCCGAACCTCCGCAGAGGTATTCCTGAGCCGGAGTTTACGTGCGGTAGGGTGGCCAGTTCCTTTCCGCTCCTCCATTCCCTTACCCCCCACCAACAGCGCGTGGCAACCCATCCAACTCCTGACCACGCCCAATGTTGCTTAACTTCGGAGATCTCACGGGATCCGGTGTTTCACCACGGCTATGGCCGTTGGCAATTTTCATAAAAAGAGAATTAATTTATGAGTGGAGTCAAATATACCATAGTGTTTTATAGTTTATGATAATTGAAGTGACGGCAAAGTACATCCATAAGCTAATCACAGTTGATAACGCTATCCGCATACCGCATACCTCTGAGAAAACGTCTGAAAAAGAGCCATCAATATTCACGGTGGAATCAAATATCTTTCTTTCTTAGTCCATTTACCGTCCAGGGTTTGCTTTTTCCTCGGACTCAGCGAGGGATCCCACCTCCACCGCCTCAAGGGCAGTGTCCTGGAGCGTGAGACATTGGGTCAGGGGGATACAACTCGGAAGGAGGGCCAGTACCTTGCCCAGGTGGCCTCACCTGCTATGCTGAACAGGAGCCTTGTGGGGGGATGGAAAAGTGGAAGGGATAGACAAAAATAGGGAAAGAAACGGCCGTGGCTTTAACTTAGGTACAATCCCGGAATTTGCCTGGAGGAGAAGTGGGAAACCACGGAGAACAACTTCGAGGATAACTGAGGTGGGAATCGAATCCTCCTCTACACAGTTGAATCCCGAGGCTCAGTGGACCCCCTTCCAGCCTTCGTACTACTTTATTCAAATTTCATGACAGAGCCGGGAATCGAACCCGGACGTCTGGGGCTGCCAGCTAATTACACTAACCACTACACCACAGAGGCGGACATCAAAAATCTACCATAGGTTTTTATGAAATATGTTCCAAATGTGCGCAGCTGATGAACTGATTAATTTCCATGAAAATTCGTGCGTTTACAACGGAAATATAAAACAGTACTTCTTGTAATGTCAACAAAACATTCCATTATATATTTAAACCGCAACCCCGTTTAAGAACCTCAGCTTAGTTAATGAGACGCATTATACGTTTTATTTGTTTTTAAACGCCGTGGCACTGAAACTTCTTCACGGAAAAAGGAAAACACTTTGCATTTCTTCTGTTCCCTAGTCAGCATGAAAGTTTTATCTCACAGTAATGTGTCTTTTCCTCTTTCGATCACACTCCTCTCTTTCTTTGCTTCTTATCTTTGTTTCTGAGATACGTTGTTGCAGTTTCGTCTCACCACAGCGAAGTAAAGCTCAGAGATTAGTGATCTTACTCAGCAAACTAAATGCAACGCATGTTTGTCCGTGTCAGACGATGTTCTCCTGCAATGGCTCCTACTCTTAAGAGAACAGTCTGGAGATAAATGCTTTTAACTAATGAAAGAAATGCTCAGGGGATGTCTTCTAAATAATAAAAAAGGCATTTCTAAAACATATTGCACATGTCAATTTCAAAAGTCCATGAAAAAGCTTAAAAATTAAAAATTGGTAAGTACAATTGCATTTTTTTATAGTTTTGGAATATAGTATATCATTTTCAAAAAGCACTGGATATTATTTGATTTAGTCCGTATAGCCTCCAGGATTGTTTTTTCCCTCAGACTCATCCAGGAATCCCACCTCTGCCACCTCAAGGCTGTGTCCTGGTGTGTGAGAGATTTGACCGGGTATAACACTGGGGAGGAGGACCGGTACCTCGATCAGGCGGTCTCACCTGCTATGATGAACAGGGGCGTTGCTTCTGTGCTTACGAAAGAAAATAGCTTTTGACAGCCATATTCACGTTGGATAAGTTTCATGAGTACTGTGGTATTTTTGAAAATATAACACATTACACAATTTATTACACATTTGACATACTTATATTTCCCATAAAGAAATGAAGATCCATGCCAACGAACGTCACATCTGAGGAAATATATTTTTGAGGACTGAATTTTCTAGGACCCTTGAATGTTTAGTCCAGAAAGTTTCAGGTACACCTCGTTGGCTGAATGGTCAGCGTAGTTCCTTCGGGGTTCAGAGGTCTTCTGGTTCGATTGCTGGCTGAGGTGGGAATTTTATCAACGTGTGATTAAAGCCTCTATCTCGGGGCTGGGTTTTTGTGTTCGTCTTAATACACATCTTCATTTTCATACAACACATCACACGACAAACACGCATTAGTGAAAACATCCCTCCACATACGGCTGGCGTCAGGAAAGGCATCCGGTAGTAAAACAGTGACGGCTGGTGGTACCTGAAGCTGGGTGTTGCACCAAAATTTTCAGTGTCACATTTTGATAGCTTACATAAATAACAAGTGACTCTATTATCGTTAATAAATGAACTACATTCCTACTAAAACTGTAATATATCTGGCAATTACAAAGCAGGAAATAAGAGGCTAATTATAGACTATAACTACATTTACTCTTAATTATAATGTTATTGGCTTTACGTCCCACTACGTTACTACGGTTTTTGGAGATGCCGAGGTGCCGGAATTTAATCCCGCAGGAGTTATTTTTACATGCCAGTAAATCTACCGACACGAGACTGACGTATTTGAGCACCTTCAAATACCACCCTATTGAGCCAGAATCGAACCTGCCACGTTGGGGTCAGAAGGCCGGCGCGTCAACCCGTCCTAGCCACTCAGCTTGGCACAGTTGCTCTTACCTCACTTGAATCGAAACTTCGCCCTCCCGTTTTTCACTGAAGCAAGATGTTGGTAACATTGCGGGTGATCTGGTATGGCGTGGAAAATAAACTACCCAGCAAGTTGGCCGCGCGGTTAGGGTCGCGTAGCTGTGAGCTTGCATGCGGGGGACAGTGGGTTCGAACACCACTGCCGGAAGCCCTGAAGATGGTTTTCCGCGGTTTCCCATTTTCACACCATCCATATGCTGTGGCTGTGCCTTAATTAAAGCCACGGTCGCTACCTTCAACCACCTAGCCCTTTCCTATCCCATCGTCGCCGTAAGACCTATCTGCGTCGGGGCAACGTAAAGCAAAAATTGTAAATTTAATAAATGGAAATGAAATTATTTTTGCGAGAGCAGAAAAGTAGGAATGAAGTAATCTTCGCAGAGTAGCGCAATCTAACGGCGACATTTGGAACTGTTTTCCATAGGGGACTTGCTAGTCTCGTGCAACTCCCTGAGACAGTTACTAGCGAGCATGCTACCTGATGCTATACAGGCTTAGGCTCGTCCCTGCTGAGGTACATTGCGCCGCGCTGTCGGCTAGGGAGTTGCCGTAGGAAAGCAAACCCCCTGAGTTTGATTCGAAGTCAGCGGCGTTTATATGTCCGTTACGAAGCATTAGTGCAACGAACAATCAAATAACGTTGAGTTTAACTTGTTTTAGAATATATGTTAGGTTTATTAAACTAAAACATTAAAAGAAAATACGACAAATGAAGTGTAAAATTATTGGGAGTTGTGCAACACTGCAACAATACCACACACCGCCCCTGAGTAAAACTGGACTGAATGCTCATATGGAGCCCACTCCAAGTAGTTTCGAGTAGTCTCAGAAACAGTTGAACTTCACGCTGATACTAAATGGTACCAATGGGCGATAATGGGACAGCTCCTTCCTTTTACCTTTCTTGTCAGAATTCCTTCGTCTACTTGTTCTCCACAAGGTCCAAATCCTATTGCATTCTCGAGGACTACATGACCTTTGCCTTTCACTACCCCTTTAAGAGGAGAAGGTAACTTCCTTCTTAATCCATACGGTACTTCATTCCAATCACGACCGCCTATTGACCACTAAACCGTCACTATTATACCACTTCCCAATAACACGTCCTGTTTGTTTTCCTGAAACCCACATCCTAACCACTAAGGAAACGTGTATCTTCATCTAACTTGAAGAGGAAATCAACAAGATCCTTCCCAAGCGATTGACTGTTAATTTTCTTTATTGGAAAGGGAAGATGTAGGAAGAAATTTTCAACTTCATAGTATTTTATTAAACTAATATTAATGTGACCGACTTCCTGATGAGTGTTTAGAGTTTCAGCACCGGGCGAGTTGGCCGTGCGCGTAGAGGCGCGCGGCTGTGAGCTTGCATCCGGGAGATAGTAGGTTCGAATCCCACTATCGGCAGCCCTGAAAATGGTTTTCCGTGGTTTCCCATTTTCACACCAGGCAAATGCTGGGGCTGTACCTTAATTAAGGCCACGGCCGCTTCCTTCCAACTCCTAGACCTTTCCTATCCCATCGTCGCCATAAGACCTATCTGTGTCGGTGCGACGTAAAGCCCCTAGCAAAAAAAAAAAAAAAAAAAAAAGTTTCAGCCTTCGATTCAGAGGGTCCTGGGTTCGATACCGGTCGATTAGGAAACTTTACCCGCATCTGGTTAATTCTTGTGGTTCGGGGGACTGTATACTTGTGTTTGCGTCACGCATTACCTCCGCATATTACGCAGTACAAAGCTCACTACCAAACAATACAGAACCACGTAATAGTGAATATATCCTTCAACGTAAGGTTACGTCAGAAAGGGCATCCGGTCGTAAAACAGGACAAGTTCATATGTGCTAGAGAGTTCGCGCCCGCAACTGTGTATGGGGAACGTGTAACTAAGAAAAATAGCAGTTATTATTAATGTGATTACTTTCAGCAACATGTCAAATGGTGATCTAGCCAAAAAAAACTGATCAACGAATTCATGGGCGTAATTTGAGCATTTTGACTGGGGGACAGGGCTTACCGGGGGGTCCATGGATCCTCCCTTTTGAGAGCAATTTTCGACCACAAAATTATTACTAATATTCTACGAGTATATTTAATAACTTTACTTTTGCTATTGGCTTTACGTCGCACAGACGCAGATAGGTCTTATGGCGACGATGGGATAGGAAAGGGCTAGGACTGGGATGGAAGTGGCCGTGGCCTTAATTAAGGTACAGCCCCAGCATTTGCATGGTGTGAAAATAGGAAACCATGGAAAACCATCTTCAGGGCTGCCGACAGTGGGGTTCGAACCACCTATCTCCCGAATACTGGATACTGACCGCACTTAAGCGACTGCAGCTATCGAACTCGGTTTAATAACTTTAAGTTAATAACCAACTCTCTGTAAAGTAAAGAACATTCACACACAATTAAAATGTAAATCTAATTCAAATGTATGTATTACTTGGCCTGTTTTCATCCGTAAAAGTAAAAATCAAACAGATTACATGGACAGAAAACAAAACTTTTTCTATTTTACATAATACTAGCAAGATACCCGTGCTTCGCTACGGTATTATACTGAAATTTATAATTGAATGCTTCTCGTTTTATATATAACCCACCGATATTCGCGATCTGACTCGTTTTCTGAGAGATTCCGCCAAAATTCGCGATCTGACTCGTTTTCTGAGAGATTACGGCAACGTTCCTCCCATTTTTCAATCTTTTCTCCAGCAATCGATTTCGTACTTCCCGGGATAGGTCCAGGTATTCCACCCGGTCAGTTGGGTCCCTAAATCTTTGCCATCTTTTCCTATAAGCATTTTTAATGTGGATCAAATCCTTGAGGAGATCCGGCGTGGTGTCGGCTTGGGTGCCTTGGCGGTACTGAACCTCTACTTGGCGGTAAATTATATCTGCTGCAGTTGTCATTGATGACAGTATGACCAGCACCATTGTCACCCTTAGGCAAGTGCGCAGGACTTCTGGCGATACGAATAACATACTTCCGTGCATTATTGACCTTATTACAGAAGTGAACAATTGCACGGTCAATCATATATCTATCGTTTATTTCAAATATGTTTAAATTTTTGTTTATATGCCAGAAGAATCTACTGTAATCTAAGAAGGTTCTCCAAAGGAAAAGTTGGCTCTTGAAAACGAACCCAGGAGAGATTAAAAATGATCAGTTTATGATCAGAATAAGTACATTGCAAATCCACAGCCTGTTTCCAGTCATTCAACCGGGTCAGGAATGGAATGAATAAGCCCTGCCGAAGCCTGTCGCATTCCACTGGGGCAATGATTAAATGAATGACAAATGAAATGAAATTATATTGGAGAGTGTTGCTGGAATGAATGATGACGGGGAAAACCGGAGTACCCGGAGAAAAACCTGTCCCGCCTCCGCTTTGTCCAGCATAAATCTCACATGGAGTGACCGGGATTTGAACCACGAAACCCAGCGGTGATAAGCCAGCGCGCTGCCGCCTGAGCCACGGAGACTCCTTGTAAGTACATTAGGAACAGTAAACTCAATTGCTCTCACCTCCGTTTTCACCCCACCGCGGTTAAGTTGATTTACCTCCCCCCCCCCCCAAAAAAAAGAAAACGTGTTCCTTTATGTTTAAAGGAGATTCCAAATACCAATGTTCACGTGTGTTACCTTCAGTTTTGAGATATAAGTATTCCCATAAAAGTAATTCACTTTTTTCACTTACTTTCACATCCCCGTCCCCCTTAAGTGAATTTTCCGGCAAAAAATACTTGTTTCTTTAATAGTAAAGGATCTTCTAAATACCGATTATCTTCAGTTTTTGAGATATGTGTCCTCATGAAACGAATTCAACTCCTTTTCACACTCGCCCCCAAAAATGATTCTCCGCCCCCCCCCCCCCTCCCCCCCAAAAAGATCTAAATACCAATTTTCACGTCTGTAACAACTTTAGTTTTTTTTAGATGTAAGTATCCTCATACAATTAATTCAATAAATTTTTCAATTTTTCACCCCCCCCCCCCCAACCTTCATTGGATTTTCAGAGAATACCCGTTTCTTTATTTTAAGAGGAGATTCCAAATACCAATTTTTACGTCTGCAACATTTTACATTTCTGAGATATACTGTAGATATAGTCTTTCTAAAAATTCACCCCAATTTATCACTCCTGTTTAACCCCCATTAATTAGATTTTCCAAAAACAAAAAATTAATGTTCTGTATTTTTAAAGAAGATTCCATATACTAACTGTCTGGTCTGTAATATCTTCAGTTTCTGAGATATAAGTAACTTCATTAAAGACATTCAACCCCTTATTCACACTTTTCACCCCTCCTATTGGGATTTTCTGAAAACAAAAAAATACGTGTTTTTTTATTTTTAAAGGAGATTCTAAATATCAATTTTTACATCTGCAAACTTTTGAAGTTTTGAGATATAGATACACTCATTTTTAAAATACACCCCCCCCCCATTCACCCCCTCCCACCCCCCACTATTTGGATTTTCTAAAAACAAAAAATACACGTATCTTTATTTATAAAGGAGATCCCAAATACCGATTTTCAGGTCTGTAACATCTTCAGTTTCTGAGAAATAAGGATCCTTATTAAAGGCGTTAAACAATTTTTCACCCCTTTTCAACCCTCCTATTGGGATTTTCCGAAAACAAAAAAATACCTGTTTCTTTATTTTGAAAGTAGATTCTAAGTACCAATTTTTACATCTGTAAACTTTGAAAGTTTTTGAGATATAGATACACTCATTTTAAAAATTCATCCCCCTTTCAACCCTCCACTATTTGGATTTTCCAAAAACAAAAAGTACATGTTTCTTTATTTTTAAAGGAGACCCAAATACCTTTTTTCAGGTCTGTAATATCTTCAGTTTCTGAGATAAAAGTATCCTCATTAAAGGCATTCAACCCCTTTTCACCCCTCCTATTAGGATTTTCCGAAAACAAAAAATACATGTTTATTTATTTTTAAAAGAGATTCTAAATACCAATTTTTACATCTGTAAACTTTTAAAGTTTTAAGATGTAGACAACTCATTTAAAAAATTCACCCCCCTTTTCACCCCCCATAATTTGGATTTTCCAAAAACTAAATAATACCTGTTTCTTTATTTTTAAAGTAGATCCCAAATACCAATTTTTAGGTCTGTAATATCTTCAGGTTCTGAAATATAAGTAGCCTCATTAAAGGCATTCAACCCATTTTCACCCTTTTCCACCCTTCCCATTGGGATTTTCCGAAAACATAAAAATACGTATCTCTTTATTTTTAAAGGAAATTCTAAATACTAATTTTTACATCTATAAACTTTAAAAGTTTTGAGATATAGATACACTCATTTTCAAAATTCACCCCCTTTTCACACACCCCATTAATTGGATTTTCCAAAAACAAAAGAATACGTGTTTCTTTGTTTTTGAAGGAGATCCCAAACACCAATTTTCAGGTCTGTAATATTTTCAGTTAATGAGATATAAGTATCGTCATTAAAGGCATTCAACCCTTTTTTCGCCTCTTTTCACCCCTCCTATTGGGATTTTCCGAAAACAAAAAATGCGTGTCTCTTTGTTTGTAATAGAAATTCTAAATACCAATAATTACATCTGTAAACTTTCAAAGTTTTGAGATATTGAGACACTCATTTTAATAATTAACCCCCCTTTTCCCCCTCCCATTAATTGGATTTTCCAAAAACAAAAAAATACGTGTTTCTTTATTTTTAAAAGAGATCAAGTGTACCAATTTTCAGGTCTGTAATATCTTCATTTTCTGAGATATAAGTACCGGTATCCTGATTAAAGGCAATCAACCCCTTTTTCACCGTTTTTCACCCCTCCTATTGAGATTTTCTGAAAACAAAAAAATAAGTGTTTCCTTATTTTTAAAGATGATCCTAAATACCAATTTTTATATCTGTAAACTTTTAAAGTTTTGAGATATAGATACACCCATTTTAAAATTTCTACCCCCTTTTCACCCCCTTATCGACGGAATATCCAAACATCCTCTCTTAGCGAGCACCTACATCTTAATATGAATGTATCCACAAAATTTCATTTCTTTATGTCCAGTAGTTTTGGCTCGGCGATGATGAATCAGTCAGTCAGTCAGTCAGTCAGTCAGTCAGTCAGGACAAGTTATTTTATATATATAGACTAGCAAGATACCCGTGCTTCGCTACGGTATTATACTGAAATTTAGAATTGAATGCTTATTGTTTTATATATAATCCGCCGAAATTCGCGATCTGACTCGTTTTCTGAGAGAATCCACCAAAATTCGTGATCTGACTCGTTTTCTAATAGATTATGGCAAGTTTCCTCCCATTTTTCAATCTTTCTTTCCAGCAATCGATTTCGTACTTCCCGTTCTAAGTCCAGGTATTCCACCCGGTCAGTTGGGTCCATAATCTTTGCCATCTTTTCCTATAAGCATTTTTAATATGGGTCAAATCCTTCAGGAGATCCAGCGTGGTGTCGTCTTGGGTGCCTTGGCGATACTGAACCCGCGGCCGGACTGCATTCTTAGTCATTTCTCTTCCAGGACCCGTTTCCAACGCGGTCCGCACATTTGACGACGGTCCAGAAGATTATTGTTATTATTATTATTATTATTATTATTATTATTAACGTTATTTGCTTTACGCCCCACTAACTACTTTTACGGTCTTCGGAGACGCCGAGGTGCCGGAATTTAGTCCCGCAGGAGTTCTTTTACGTGCCAGTAAATCTACCGACACGAGGCTGTCGTATTTGAGCACCTTCAAATATCACCGGACTGAGCCAGGATCGAATCTGCCAAGTTGGGGTTAGAAGGCCAGCGCCTTAACCGTCTGAGCCACTCAGCCCGGCATTATTATTATTATTATTATTATTATTATTATTATTATTATTATTATTATTATTATTATTATTATTATTATTATTATTATAGCAAGATGCAAGACCGCTACTTGGCGGTAAATTACGTCTGCTGCCATTGTCATTGTTGAAAATGTGACCAACACCATTGTCGCGCGTAGGCAAGTGTGCTGGATTTCTGGCCATACGAATGACATACTTCCGTGCATTATTGACCTTATTATGGAGGTGAAAAATTGGACGGTCAATCTCATTCCTATCGTTTATTTCAAATGTGTTTAAATTTTTATTTATATGCCAGGAGAATCTACTGTAATCTAAGAACGTTCTCCGAAGGAAAAGATGGCTCTTGAAAACGAACCCAGGAAAGATTAAAAATGATCGGTTTATGATCAGAATAAGTACATCGAAAATCTACAGCCTGTTTCCAGTCATTCGACAGGGTCAGGAATGGAATGAATAAAGCCCCCATATAGCGGCGAAAATAGGAATTGTGCTGGCAGGCGAAACCTGTCGCACTCCTCTGGGGCAATGATTAATGGATGACAAATGAAATGAAATTATATTGGACAGTGTTGTTGGAGTGAATGATAACAGGGAAAACCGCAGTATCCGGAGAAAAACCTGTCCCGCATTTGTTTTGTCCAGCACGAATGTCACATGGAGAGACCGGGATTTGAACCACGGAACCCAGCTGTGAGAGGCCTGCGCGCTGCCGTCTGAGCAACGGAGGCTCCTTATAAATACATTATGAACAGTAAAATCAATTGGTCTCACCTCCTTTTACACCCCACCGCCGTTAAGTTTATTTAGCCAACCCTCCCCCCCCCCCCCAAAAAAAAGAAAACTAAAAGTGGCGTGTTTCTTTATGTTAAAGGAGATTCCAAACTCTAATGTTCACGTCTATTACCTTCAGTTTTGAGATTAAAATAATTCACGTTTTTTCACTTTCACAATACTCCCCCCCAACCCTAAGTAAATTTCCGGCAAAAAGTACTTGTTTCTTTAATAGTAAAGGATCTTCTAAATACCAATTATCACGACTGTAACACTGTAACTTCTTCAGTTTTTGATTTATGTGTCCTCATGAAAGGAATTTATCTCCTTTTCACTCCCGCCCCCAAGATGATTTGCCCCCCAAAACGCGTTTTTCTTCGTTTTTAAAGGAGATCTAAATACCAATTATCACGTCTGTAGGCCCTAACAACTTTAGTTTTTAATAGATGTAAGTATTCTCATACAATTAAGTCAATTAATTTTTCAATTCTTTCACCTCCCCCCCCCCCTCCCCTTCATTGGATTTCCCGAGAATACGTGTTTCTTTACTTTTAAATCAGATTCCAAATATCAAATTTCACGTCTGTAACATCTTCATTTTTGAGATAACAGTAACCTAATTAAAAGAATTCAACACCCTTTTCAGTCGCTTTACCTCCCCCCTCCACCCAAGGGGTAATTCTGAAAACTAAAAATACACGTTCCTTTATTTTTAATAGAGGTAAAAAATACCATTTTTCACTTCTGTAACATGTTCAGGTTTTTTGAGATATACTGTATAAATTCTCATTTTAAAATTTCACCCCCTTTTTAGTTCCCCTTAAGAGGAGTTTCCAAAAACAAATCACCTATGTTTCTTTACATTTACAGGAGATTCCAAATACCACTTTTTACGTCTGTATCATTCTATGTTTCTCAGATATTCTGTAGATAGGTTATAGTCTTTCAAAAAGTTCACCCCAATATGTCACTCCTGTTTAACCGCCATTAATTGGAATTTCAAAAAAAAACGTGTTTCTTTGTTTTAAAGGAGATCCCATATACAAATTTTCAGTTCTGTGATATCTTCAGTTTTTGAGATATATGTATCCTCATTAAAGGCATTCAACCCATTATTCACCCTTTTACACCCCTCGTATTCGGATTTACAGAAAACAAAAAAATACGTGTTCCTTTATTTTTAAAAGAGATTCTAAATATCAATTTTTACATGTGCAAACTTTTACAATTTTGAAATATACACTCATTTTAAAAATTCACCCCAGTTTTCCCCCTCCCATTAATTGGATTTTCCAAAAACAAAAAAATACGTGTTTATTTTTAAAAGAGATCAAAAGTACCAATTTTCAGGTCTGTAATATCTACAGTTTCTGAGATATAAGTACCGGTATCCTGATTAAAGGCATTCAACCCCTTTTTCACCCTTTTAAACGCGTCCTATTGGGATTTTCTGAAAACAAAAAAATACGTGTTTCTTTATTTTTAATGATGATTCTAAATACCAATTTTTATGTCTGTAAACTTTCAAAGTTTTGAGATATAGATACACTCATTAGAAAAATTCACCCCCTCTCCCCCCCCCCGATTAATTGAATTTTCCAAAAACAAAAAAATACGTGTTTCTTTATTTTTAAAGGAGATCCAAAACACCAATTTCCAGGTTTATAATACCTTCAGTTTCTGAGATATAAGTAACCTCATTAAATGCATTCAACCCCTTTTTCACCCCGTTCCACCACTCCTATTGGGATTTTCCGAAAACAAAAAAATACGTGTTTGTTTATTCTTAATGAAGATTCTAAATACCAATTTTTACATCTGTAAACTTTCAAAGTTTTGAGATATAGAAACACTCATTTTAATAATTCACCCCCCTTTTCCCCCTCCCATTAATTGGATTTTCCAAAAACAAAAAATACGTGTTCCTTTATTTTTGAGAGAGATCAAAAGTACCAATTTTCAGGTCTGTAATATCTACAGTTTCTAAGATATAAGTACTGGTATCCTGATTAAAGGCATTCAACCCCTTTTTCACCCTTTTTCACCCGTCCTATTGGGATTTTCTGAAAACCAAAAAATACGTGTTTCCTTATTTTCAAAGAAGACTCTAAATACCAATTTTTACATTTGTAAACTTTAAAAGTTTTGAGATATAGATACACTCATTTTAAAATTTCACCCCCCTTTTCACCCCCTTAGCAACGGAATATCCAAATATCCTCTCTTAGCGAGCACCTACATCTTAATATGAATGTATCCTCAAAATTTCATTTCATTATGTCCAGTAGTTTTGGCTCGGCGATGATGAATCAGTCAGTCAGTCAGTCAGTCAGTCAGTCAGTCAGGACAAGCTATTTTATATATATAGATGAAGGTAAAATTGATCAATAATAAAAATTATTTCTACCTGAGCGGTACTACTATCTAATTGAAGACTTTGTCCACAGTAAACAACAATGTGGGTGGGAGTGGTAGAATACACCCACGGTATCTCCTGCCTGTCGTAATAGGCGACTAAAAGGGTTCCCAGGGGATTTCAAGTTGGGAGCGTGGGTGGCAACCACGGGGCTCTAGCTGAGCTTGGCATTGTTTCCACTTACTTTTGCCAGTCTCCTCACTTTAATCTTTCCTATTCGACTTCCCTTGGTCATCTCTTGTTCTCTCCCGACAACGGCGGTATTATTAACACCAGGACTGACTTAATTGCAATATTATCATCGGTCCGGTCGTCAGGGAAAAATAATTGGAAACCCCTGTTCTAGCGCACAGCGGTGAACTGAAGTAACCGATGCACTGGAACATTTCAGGAGTATATGGATATGATAGTTCATTAATGATTTGAAGCTTAACACGTTTTACCTGCTTATCTCGTTGTTTGAGATAAGCGAGCTGGTATTAACCCGACTACGGTATAGTCTCCTTCGTCCGCTGGCTCATATCCCTGATAAGATTTCACCGCGTGACTCGTGCGCATCTTTCAATATGCATGGTATATTTGAACAGGTGCAACCAAGTTCACAGCACCTGCCCAAACGGAGAGAGTAATAGACAAGCGTGCAGCATTACGTGAAAGAATCGAGGTTCGAATTCTCCTGTGGATATCCTGAGAGAAGGTTTATCGCCAGAGTTTTACACATTCTCACCAGTTTAATGTTGTCATAGATCCGTACAAATTCTGCATCAGGTATGCGAATATTGCAATCCAGAACACAAATCATCAGGAAGTATTCCAATCCAGAACACAAATAATCAGGAAGTATATATAAATAACCAATCCGTATTGACTGAAATCAAGGGAATTCCCGAAGAATGAAGCCATCGGCAAAAGGAAGGAAAGGGCGACGGTCATGAGCGCCCATATGACAGTTTCTGGAGGGGGGGCCTGACCTGGGGGTACGTAGTAATTTTAATATTTTGGAAGATAAATGGCGATTTGTATTCTGCGGTAGAATAACCCACGGTATCCCCTGCCTGTTAGTGATGGACGGTACTACCGCTTTTACGTAATACTGACTTTTAAATCATTTTCTTGAAAGGAAAACACGTGACTACACTAGATTCTTGCCTTTCCCTGAGAGCTAGAGTGGGGCCGCGGCCCTACCTTGCCCCCGGGTATGGGCGCCCTTGGCGACGGTGAACGTGAAAATCAAAGATTTTCTTTTCCTTGCAAACCCAATATCGGCCGGATCATAAGAGAACAAGAGTTGAGGAAGATGAATGTGAGAAGCCTGGTACAACTGGAAGCAATGTCAGATTCATCTAGAAGCTTCACGAACGCCAAGTTGAAAACCCCAGGGTCTAGCCCTTTAATCACCTCTTACGAAGTACAGGGCATGCAGTAGATGTATTCCATGCACTCACCATCATGGGGAAACTATTTGGTTTCTTTTAACTTTAATTTACGTCGTTCACTGTTATTTGGTCCTGCGTGAAGTCGCGTAAAGTTCACTGGTAGCTATTCACTAACGCGGCAGTTGTTCGAATCTCACTCAATGCATGAGACACATCCGAGATGAAAAGTCGCCTAACAAGAGCTGGAGATAGCATTAAATTTCTCAGATTAAAACTAGTATTTTCTTAGGACATTAAATAATAGCGTTTAAGCTTCAGCAGCTGTTGAGACTATTAGTGGCTGTCGGGCCATTCCCCACGACATTCAATCATTCATTCAATATTTCCACTAGTAATTAAGTAACAATGGAATCATTACACGTGAACCGAACAAGTTAGCTCAGCGCATCGCGGCACGACAATGCAAGTGTTAACAACACCTCTAAACAAAACAAATACAGCTTCATATAAAGATCAACAGAGTCCTCTCGTCTTTTACATTCATCTAAGCCTTTTGACTCGGAGGTTACATTCTACTTATTATAAAGAGACAGTCAATGTTTCGTCAAACTATTCATTCCAGTCTTCATTTAAAAGACTAATGATTATGCTACCTGCACGTCCTTTGACGGCAGGCCCGACCTTAAATTGAATCGCTTATTACTAAAAGGGGATAACTGCACAAAAATGCGAAATGCATGGTTTGTACTTTTGGGCTTCTTTGGTACTAAAACGAGACGTTTTCTATAACCGCCTCTAGTATTCCCAGTATTCGGCTTTCGTGACCAGCTTCGCTGCGTGGTGGTGGTGGTGGTGGTGGTGGTGGTGGTGGTGGTGGTGGTGGTGGTGGTGGTGGTGGTGGTGGTGGTGGTGGTGGTGGTGGTGGTGGTGGTTATTGTTGGAAGAGAAAGTACAACTGGGCAACCATTCTATATTAACATTAATCGGAGGGAAAAATGAAAAATAAAAAATGAAGATATCGGTCTAAGAAAGACAAGGGACGCAAAGAGCGTGGAAATGAAAGACTCTCTAGGCCTCGACACCTAATACCGTCGGGTCGGAAAATAATAAGAGTTGACCAAGGGAAGTCGACAGCATAGATGAAAGTGAGCAGCCTGGCACAAGTAAGTGGAAGGAATACCAAGATTCAGCTAAGGACCCCGTGATCACCAACCCAAGCTCCCAAGTTAAGAGCCCCTAGGTCACCAGCTTCTCTGTCTCTCATATAAATAGAGGTCAATAGTTCCTATAGTTTTAGCCCTCAGTCCAGAATTAAAACTCCTGGACTGGTCGGGAATTGAGACCGGGACTTCCAGGAAAGTGGCAGGCACTCTGCCCCTTCGCCACTTCCATCCCGGTTCAGTCGAATGGTATCTGAAGGTGCTCAAATACGTCAGCCTCGCATCGGTCTTTTTACCAGCATACTAAATAACTTTTGTGGGATAAGATTTCCAGCACAAAGGCGTCTCTGATAACTGCAAAAATAGTCAAAGTAGCTTAAAAATATTATTATTATTATTATTATTATTATTATTACTACTACTCAATGTCGGCCTCGTGATCTAGTGGTGGCGACTCTCTCTCTCTCTCTCTCTCTCTCTCTCTCTCTCTCTCTCTCTCTCTCTCTTCTCTCTCTCTCTCACACAGAGAGAGAGATTTTTTACCTGGATCTGTGGACTGGTTCGAGGTCCATTCAGCCTTCATGTGAACAATTGAGGAGGTATCTGATTGTGAAATATCCGCCCTAGTCTAGAAAGCCAAGAATAATAGCCGGGAAGATTCGTTACGCTGACCACACGATACCTCTTTATCTGCAGGCTTTCGGGCTGAGGGAACGGTCGCTTGGTAGGTCAAGGTTTATCAGGGTTGTAGCGGCATCGAGTTTGAGTTAGTGTTACTATCCAATAAATACTACAGTAAAGTAATGCCGCTGGGAAGAAACCTTCGAAAATTTAAATCTTGTAAAAATGCCAACCTGGAGCAGAATGAACATTGCAAGCTCTTACAGCTGTGTTTATTAGAAAAATCAAATTAAAATTACAGGAAAGATAACATAGTGAACTTCTAGTGCACAGTACAACCAGTCCATTTTAGATTACGTTTCGTAGAATTATTGCAATCGATCGATTTACTGGCATGTAATACTCCTTCGCGACAAAATCCTGGTATCTCGGATCCTCCGAAAAGCGTTATATTTTTATAAGTGGGTCGTCAAGCCATTAATAACATTATTGTTTAGAAGCAATCAGAAAGATTTCCTATATGTATGCGTCATTTCTGTCCCCTGGAGGGAGTGTGGACAAATATAAATCGTTTACATAACTGGAAGTAGCAGACGAAGTGGGGAGAAAGGCTGGTAATAAGAACAGTTGAAAATAACGTAAGAATTGTATGCGCAATGCGTCGTGATAGCAAAGTGGTACCGTTCGGGCCAATGAGGCCATGGTTCGAATCTCGGCCAATGCAAGTGAGATTTTTTAAATGAAAAGTTACGTCCACGTGGTTCGTTGTCTACGTAAAACTGGAATTTTCATCACTATGATCACCACACCAACAGTCTCGTAAAACTACAATCTTACTTGCTTTGTATGCTCAACGATGCCGGAGTTCTGGAATTTAGTCCTGCAATAGTTCTTTTACGTGCCAGCAAATCTGTCTAACCGAGGCTGACGTATTTGAGCACATTCAGAATCGAACATGCAATGGTGGGATCAGAAGGCCAGCGCCTCAGCCGTCTCAGCCACTAAGTCCGACTCAACGAAGAGGTGACAAGTAATTCATAAGATGAAGCTGTGGGTATACGAATTGGTATTGGCGTTGCGTTTATGTCAGGCGAATAAGTGGGTATATTAAGTATTATGCTAGTGAGGACCTAGCGAACTGGCTACGCGGTTTGACTCACGTAGCTGTGAGCTTGAATTCGGGAGATGGTGGGTTCGGACGCTACTGTAGGCAGCCCTAAAGATAGTATTCCGTAGTTTCCTATTTTCACGAAAACTGGGACTGTACCCCTAATTAACGCCATGGTCACTTGCTTCGCAGACCTAGCCTGTCCTATCCCTTCATCGCCATAAAATTTGTCTGTGTCGATGCGACGTAAAACCAATAGAAAAACAAAAAGGAAAGGTTACTGAGATTGTCCTTCGAGGGTAAAAGAACCTAAAAGATTATATTATTCTGGATTTAAAGGATTCAAGGAATAAGTCCTGGAAGCGGATGAAGCAACAGTGCTAGTTGCGATTACAAGATTATTGAGGAAAATATAGCATGTCGATATAACATGCACACTGAATGTCAATAACATCACACAGATTTATACCCTAACCTGTATTCAGAACAACAGCCGCGTGCAAGTTAAATCCTGAGCACCGAAGCTACACAGGGCTGTTCACTCATATTCAGAGCTGGTGAAATAATAATAATAATAATAATAATAATAATAATAAACAAAAGAATCGAAATAAATTGTCTTGCATTTTGCAGATGACTTTGCAATACTTTCTGAAAATGTGACATCTGCTATAACCCAAGTAAATGTCTTGGAAAGAATCGCCAGCAGAACTGGCTTAAGAATTTCTGCAGATAAAAGAAAATTTTTAACAAATATTTGGGATGCACCAAAATTTCTGAAAACAGATATTGGCCAAATAGAGAGGGTAAAAAAAATCAAATGTCTAGGGGAAATAATCCAAGAAAATGGTTTAGAAAAATCTGCAGTAGAGGAGAGGGTACATAAAATGGAGAGAGCTTATGGTGTCGCCTAAGATATCTACAATAAAAGATGCCTATCCAAAAATGCAAAAATAAGGCATTACAACACAGTAGTGAGCCAGAATGCCTATATGCAAGCGAATGTCTCGCATTAAACTATAATTTAGATAAACTAGAAATACTAGAAAGGCGAATCATGAGGAAAATATTAGGCCCACAAAACACAGCAGAAGGTTGGAAATTACGAAGTAATGCTGAAATATATAAAAAAATAGAAAATATATCAAATGTAATGAGGAAAAGGAGACTTATGTTTTTTGGACATTTATATCGAATGCAAGATAGTAGATTAACCAGTAAGATTTTCAGATATTTGTGGGGTAAGAAATCAACGACAAGCTGGGTCAATGAAGTAAGAAAGGATTTAGAAAAAATAATATAACAACAGAAGAAATAAATAATAGAGAAGGCTTTCGGGAAAAAGTATTGAAAATAGAAGGATTCCAAGGTAGGAAAGTAAAAAAGACAGGTTCAAAGTGGTCTGAAGATAGAAAGAAGAAACATAGTGAACAGATGAAAGCGTACTGGAAGAAAAGGAAAGAACAAAGAAGAAGGAACTGAAATTGGCACGTGGTCCTCTGGTGGCCCATTCGAAAGAAGAATAATAATAACAATCTATATATTTAAAAATATAAAAATGGCTTTTTCCAGTTCGTCTCGCCGTTCTATTGGACGATTTGCTTTATTATTTTGGTTTTATTTCTCTCCGGAATTACTTGCTGGTGAATCATTAGGCATTGTCCGACTCGTTGGCTGAACGGTCAGCGTACTGGCCTTCGGTTCAGAGGGTCTCGGGTTCGATTCCCGGCCGGGTCGGGGATTTTAACCTTAATTGGTTAATTCCAATGGCCCGGGGGCTGGGTGTATGTGTTGTCTTCATCATCATTTCATCCTCATCATGACACGTAGGTCGCCTACAGGCGTCAAATAGAAAGACCTGCACCTGGCGAGCCGAACCCGTCCTGGGATATCCCGGCACTAAAAAAAGCCATACGACATTTCATTTCATTTCATTAGGCATTGACAGGTCTCAACTTTGAGTAATACTAAAATCAAATCACTAAGTGACCACTCCAATAATTGCAGGCGAAGTCTTGTCCTAGCCCACAAAACGTTCTGTTCTCAGCGGGTTGCACACAGTTAACGTCAAGACATCGGCGAAGCTAAGCGATTAAAAATGACAGACTACTGTACGCAAACCTGCAATTTCAACCAAACTTGGTACACATATGACTTCATACATCTGGAAAGAAATACTGTTGGGGTAAGACACCCCTTTCAGCCGTTTGCTACTCTATCTACTGTACCGTACTATTAATTTCTCAATAGATCACGTAAGTGATCAGTCCATCCTCTGTGGGTGCGGGCGATAGAATAACACCCACGGTATCCCCTGCCTGTCTTAAGAGGGGACAAGAAGGGGCTCCAGGGGCTCTCAACTTGGGAGAGTGGTAGGCGAGCATGGGGCCCTTAGCTGAGTCCTGACATTGCTTCCACTTACTTGTGCCAGAGACCACACTTTTATCCATCCTAACCGACATCCCTCGGTGTCTTCTGACACCGACGGTATTAGAACACTCGAGGCCTACGAAGTCTTTCATTTTTACGCCCTTCGTGGCCCTTGTTCTTCTTTGGCCGATACCTTCATTTTTCGAAGTGTTGGACCCCTACCTTCTTTTCCCCTCTGATTAGTGTTAATAGAGGATGGTTGACTAGTTGTACTTCCTCTTAAAACAATTATCTCCACTATCACCACAATCACCACCAAATGATAATTTCAACTAAAACCACACTGTGAAATAGTGAGATACAGTTCGCTACTCTTGGTGGCATCAATAAAGTGAAGTACACCTCGTACTTTGTCTGCTATACTATATTACTAACATATTTTCAATATGACGTTAATAAAGTATTGCATACAGCTCGAACTGCAGCACGCTATTTAATAATGGGATACAGTTGGCTACTCAAGATGACCCCGGTGAGAGGAGCAGAAACGACCGCTTCACGGATGACCTGGTCGCCGCTACTTGACCAGCTCCGCTGAAGGTCAGTCTCGCCATTATTGATGAGTGACGGAGAACAGGTTGGCCTCTTCCTTGGTTACTGCGGGCCAGTTATAACAGCTTCTCAACGTATCATCTTTACGAGAGGACGGGGAATCTCATTGCGACTATACGCTCCAAGGTAACCTCGTACATACTTAAAAATAATGTCGAATTCACTATTTTTTTGTTTCTTTTCCTATGCAGTATAATTGAAAACACTTTTTTTTTCGATTTGCTTTACGTCGCACCTACACAAATAGGTCTTATGGCGACAGCGGGATAGGAAACGGCTAAGTATTTCCCCATTTTCACATCAGGTAAATGTTGAGGCTATACCTTGATCAAGATCCACTCCTTTACTCATATCATTTATATATATAAGAAAACATAAAGGTCCGATAATACTGCCTTGAGGAATTCCCCTCTTAGTGTTAATAGAGGATGGTTGACTAGTTGTACTTCCTCTTAAAAACCAATATCACTAATTTCAACTAAAACCACACTGTGAAATAGTGAGATACAGTTCGCTACTCTTGGTGGCATCAATAAGGTCAAGTACACCTCGTAGGCTACTTTGTCTGCTATACTATTACTAACATATTTTCAATATGACCTTAGTGGTAGCTTCCTTCCCATTCCTAGCCCTTTTTGTCCCATTCTCGCCATAAGACGACAGTACCGGTGGGACGTAAAGCAAATTGTAAAAAGAATTCTTTCGTACATTTCGTACATTGGCTTCAAACTTATCAACAGCTCATTCCAGAGAACTGAAAGGATTGTCAGAATTCGAAAAAGGTCCAATATCACCAATATCAAGCGCCAAAGGACTCATAAGGTGCATCTCGAAGTGACGGTGGCTGAGCGTAAAGAAAGTACAGACCAACAAAAATAACTGAAATTAAAGCTAATTTTGTTTATTTGATTCGAACACGGCGTATAATGGCAAACCATGAAAACGTGAGAAGAAACTACACCAGCCATTTCTTTGGCCAACACATTTACTGTGCTATTGTGGCTCGGAGCAGTTGATTTGAGATACTCACAGCAAGTTTACGTTTTGGTGATTTTTCAACACGCAATGCGGTGGAGTTCTGCATCAGCGTTCATGGTAGACAGAAGTGATCGAGAAGTCTTTCACGAGATATCATCGGAAGTTGCCAGGGTTTGTCTGCTTTGGTGGTTGGTGTGGCTAATAGTTTTTTTCCCTTTATTATTTGCAAGTCCTTTTGTTGTTCTATTATAAGGTTGCCTAGAGTTATCAGTGAATATGGTTTCCTGTAGTGAAGGCTTGGAACCTAAACTACCGGATATTTCGGAAGTACAAAGAAATATTTTAGAAGCTGAAGTAGTATCTGTGGATAATATACACGTCTTCAGTGAAAGTGATCAGAAAATCCAGGACGACACACTAAACTGTGGATAGTGAATTCGTACCTAAGTGGACACAGTGAATCGTATATTACTTTTGTGGAATCAATTCGAGAGAACAGGCAAGTGGGAAACTTACATCGGATGACTTTAGGACGAGTGTTCTATCAAAACAAAATCCCGGAAATCAAGTCAATAAAACGTAACGGCAGAAATAGGGTCGAAATAACCTTTTATTCAGGAAAAGCTGACAATTCGTTTTAAAAACACGATCTACTACTTAAAAGGAATTGAAAGCATTCATACCCTTCTATAGCGTACAGCGAATTGGTATCGTACGTGATGTAAACTTAGAACTCACCGAGGAGGAATTTAAAGAGTATATAAATTCTAAATTCACCTTGTGTTGTAATGAAAGTACAACGAATGAAAATCAAGAAACTTGTTGGGGGTAATATGTCCCAACAGTCACAGTAATAAACACCTTTGGGACACAAACCATACCCAGAAACGTAGGCCTAATCATTAACTTGTTTCTAGAAAACCAATCATTCATTTTTGAACTAGTTAAGTGCAACAAGTGCCAAAGATGTGAAAACACAATGAAAAGCTGTAGGATGGAAAATGTGCTCTAAAGCATGACACTAGGGAATGCACTCAATCTTTAAATGCATTCATTGTGCAGGGGCTCTACGTTGTGTTCAGGACATACGGAAACTCTCTAAAATGTTTGAAACTCTAATAGAACAAATGGGCACCAATAATCAATAATTGCGAGTGGCTATTTCTAGCCTGGTGCAACCCTTGTAAGGCAAACCCTCCGACGAAGGTGGAAGGCATCTGCCATTTATGGGAAACTGCATTTTAACTGTAGTGGAGGATAGTGTTGTGTATGGTTTGTGAGTTTCAGGGATGTTCGAGACAGTGCAGATGCCTAGCTCCCAAGCCAGGAGAATTAAACATTCTAAGGTTAAAATCTCCGGCGCTGCTGGGAATCGAATCCGGAGCCCTCAGAACCGAAGGCGACTACGCTGACCATTTATCCATGGTGCAGGACCCAACATACAATGGCGGCGCACGATAAAGTTGACAAAGGTGAAGTTTTAAATATGTTAGATAATAACGACGTGTGGCCTCGGATGAGACCTGGTGCAGGTCTTTCTAGTTGACGCCGAAAAGGCGATCTGCGTGTCTGCGAGGATGGGGCTTTACTTATGATGAATTCTAAAGACGGCTCGCACACTCAGTCCCGTAAATCTTCAGTCGGGAATACCCCCTCTGCAAGTTCGTAAACCGATCTGGAGTGCGCGTACTTGAAGTCACCAGTGGTACGGTAGCTTTCGCGGCTTCTTAGGTGTGAAGGTCATTTATGGCCAATTTTTCCATTATCTTCAGTACAGTTAAGCATATAATGGCAACTCAAGAAAGCAAGCCTTTAAGACCCCATGTTCTGCTTCCAAGTCAAACTGAGCAAACCTGCTCACATTCAATAAAACGTTGATGATCCATTCAACACTGCTGAACACTTACCTTGAAATATAGGTGCCATGCGGTAGAAGGCGGTATTGGGTCCTTGGCCGGTGTACTGTCCCATGACCAACTCCAAGAAGAATATAGGCAACCCCATGGTGAATAACATAATGATATATGGTACCAAGAACGCTCCTGCAAACAAAATGAAAAGCATACAATTTATTTATTTATTTATTTATTTATTTATTTATTTATTTATTTATTTATTTATTTATTTATTTATTTATTTATTTACTACATATATCAATGTAGACGTAACTTTCAGCGTTCAGTCTGCTATCCTCTACGAATTAACTAGGGCTCTCTAAAATCCTCTAATTGCAGCTAGCTCCGTAGCCTTGTTTAGTTCTCACCACTTTTCATTAAACCATCAAAAACTTGGTCTAGCCATTGTCACGTTGGTCTCCCTATGTTTCTCTTACCCTCCATGACCGAGTCGTCTAGGTAACCTATCCTCTTCCATTCGCCTCACACGACTCCTACATCAAAGCCAGTTTATGCGCACAGCTCCATCCAGAAACTTCATTCATAACTCAGCTTTTATCTCCTCGTTCCGGTACCCTCCTGGAATTGTTCCGATCGGTTTGTACCAGCTTTCATTCTCGCTGGCGTCATGTTTGTTACTTCTGACTTATGAATAAATTATACTGAGTCCACCCAGCTTTCACTCCTATGCATCAAAGTCGGTCTGAAAATACGAAAATGAAAACCTAGAACCTATTTTCCAGTCAGTGACCGGGTCAGGGATGGAATGAATGAAGCCCCATCTTGCGGCGAGGATAGGAATGGTGCCGGCTGCCGAGGCCTGTCGCAGTCCTCTTGGGCAATGATTTAATTGACTGACAGATGAAATGAAATGATAATGGAGAGTGTTGCTGGAATGAAAGATAACAGGGAAAACCGGAGTACCGGGAGAAAAACCTGTCCCGCCTCCGCTTTGTCCAGAACAAATCTCACACGGAGTGACTGGGATTTAAACCACGGAACCCAGCGGTAAGAGAGGCCGACGCGCTGCCGCCTGAGCCACGGAGGCTCCTGGTCTGAAAACAATCCGATGTAAATATAGTTAAATGCGAAATGACTTCTTCCTTACAGAATACTGTTGATCACAACTGCAAACTCACTGCATTATCTTTCTCGCACCAAGATTTAATTTTACTTACTATACTACTATCCTGGGAGAATACACATCCTAAATACTTGAATGATTCACCTGTTCCAGTTTTGTATTATTTATTTATTTATTTATTTATTTATTTATTTATTTATTTATTTATTTATTTATTTATTTATTTATTTAATTTTGAGCTGTTTTGAACATCGTTGATACTTTGATACTCTGATAGGCCTCCTGTTGTGTGAGGTTGAGTTTAGGTCTGGAGTTTCAAGAGAAAAGTTGAGAACCGATAGTAATGCAGGTCAATAGTTACCGTTAAGAACAGAATTTGTGGTAGAATTGGGAGAGGTGCCTCGCTAGGGGCTTTACGTCGCACCGACACAGACAGGTCTTATGGCGACGATGGGATAGGAAAGGGCTAGGTGTGGGAAGGAAGCGGCCGTGGCCTCAATTAAGGTACAGCCCCAACATTTGCCTTGTGCGAAAATGGGAAACCACGGAAAACTATCTTCAGAGCTGCCGACAGTGAGGTTCGAACCCACTATCTCTTGGATGCAAGCTCACAGCTGCGCGACCCTACCCGCACGGCCAACTCGCCCGGTAGAGGTGCCTCGAAACTGTTTGAAACGTGTATTCAAAATTATTCCTGAAAATGTTTATCGCCTAGGAAGATGTGCATTTTTGACTCCCCAGTCTTCCGTATACGCATATGTGTGGATTTCATGTATAGCCGTGGTAATTACTGTTGTATACGTAAATAAACCTACAGCTTATCATTTGAAGCCCTAACGATAACATACCGCCAGTCCTAAATCAGGCGTGGTACAATATATGTCTCAAAGAGATCGTAAATAAGTCAGCGATGAGAAACATAAAATATTTAGTATTATGACTCCATATTATCAACTCACGTCAATATACATTGTGTAAAACCTATGGAATCAAGCTTTACCAAGGATAAGCTCGAATATTTACATTAAAACTGCAACTTTTAATAACAGGACGATGGCGGCTACAAAAAAAAAAAAAAACTCCTGTTCAAACATCACTTTATCTTATCATCAGTTCAGCTATTGAAGAGCTCTTAGAATTCACGTGGCCCGGCTACTACACACCGTGACCACAACGTCACTTCCAGTATGTCAGAAAGTGTTGCCAACAGAATTCCGACAGATGTAGCTCTCTAAAATAATCTCTGCATTCATTTTATAGACTATACTAATCGAAAGAATAATATCTTGGGAAAGGACATGAGTTCGATTCCTCGTCATAAAGTCCAATGATTTAGAAAAGCTTCCATTTCTGGAATGTCTCATAACTCTAGGATTCACTAATCCTTTAACATGATTGCGTACCAAGGGATTAAGGCCGTTGAACATAAACCTAATTATTCTCAACTTGGTTTATGTTTTAATTTCAAATGGCTATTATTAATCTGGTGCAGGCCTTGTAAGGCAGACCCTCCGACGAGCGTAGGTGGCATGTGCCGTGTATAGGAAACTGCGTTTTAGTGTGGTGGAGGATAGTCTTGTGTGTGGAGTATAATTTGCAGGGTTGTTGGAAAGCGCCACTCAGTACAACTATTACTGTTTTAAGGGAAATATAATTAGGCAACCATACCCTCTTAACAATAATCAGAGGAAGAAATAGACTGCTAAAGGCGTGAACATGAAAGACTCGCTAAAGGTAGTGGCGCTGATCACTGTTTTAAGGGGAAGTACAACTGGACATCCATCCTCTATTAATACTAACCAGAGAGAAAATGGAAGAGGTCTGACACTTCGAAGAACGAGACTATCGGGGGAAAATGAAAACGGGCACGAAAGACCGAGACCTCGCAAAGAAGGAATAATTGCCTCAATGTCTGTCTGTTAAGTCTTCCGCCCGGGAGCTGGTTGAATCCTCAAACAGCACTATCGAAGGTTACAGTCGAACCTCGATATCACGAATCACCTCGGGAGCTGAAATGTCGAGATACAGAAAATGACCACCTTTGAGGTTTACATGTAATCGAATCAAGTGTAACAATGGCTTGATACTGTTATAAGTCATAAAACAAACTCGAAGTATTTTTCACTTTAATTTCAACACTTATTATAGCAAGTAGTGAGGAGAGAATACCTATAGTGGAGGAACATGTGTTTCACTCTCAAGCCTCCTTCTTTCCACATAGTTTTCAACAGCAGTTATTGTTGTAAAACATTTACATTCGAGACTGACTGTAGGTAGGATCAAAACGTAGTCAGTCCTCTTAACGCACGGTCTAGTGACGATCCAGGAGAGGGTTCACACAGCTCCAACTGCCTATGGTCAACTCACCAGGGGTGGACAGATAAGATATGCTCCAATACGTTATGGAACAATAACAAACAAACCTTAAATGTTGTATTGCACAGTTAATGTTGTACACATTTCCAGTTACAGAATACTTTCAGCATCTATGGAAGAAACGTTTGCTTTGAGAAATGGAGAAATTCTTGAAATCGAATTTCGAGTAATAGGGAAATAAATACACGTGAAGAATGGAACTGACGGCAGAGAAATTGAAATTATTTCGAGGTACTGGAAATTCGAGTAATGGAGGTTCGAGATATAGAGGTTCGATTGTATACGGTTAAAATAATAAAAACGCAAAAACTGATGGCGGTGCCATAATGAAGTGAACAAGGCGTGAGGAGGAGTGAGGTAGTTAGCCGCTGTTTTCCTCACTGAGCCATGAAGTGCTATTTCAGCACGACCAGCCCCATGAGTGGTATCTTCTATAATATCCAAGAGGCACATCCATGCTCCAAATGCCATTACTCAGCACCACTCATACCTCAACCGCTTCCTTTCTGCCACAGCCATAAATGAGGCTGAAATCACCCTTAAAATAATTACCATCACAACCACTGCCAACACCGTGTTTTACACGAACATACTTTGTCGAATCAAACTTCTACATTCATATCACTCTAGCTCGAGAAACGAATGTCAGTGCTGTCCGTACATCGTTACCAAATTATGGAACAGGCAATGTGTAAACCATGACAAAGGATTAATACTTTCATCATAACTATGACGGAGCTTTGTTACAAAAACTCGTCTTATCAGATGTACAGAGTGATACGTTAGGAATGATTTCATTTGAAGTAATCCGGTAGCATTCTTAACACAGCTTATCAGCTACCAGGTTCTTGAGGATTGCTGAACCTGTCAAATCGAGATTAAATACATATCCCTTTGTGAGATGAGAACAAAACACTTGAGCAAATAAATCGATGTTTGGATGAAATAATGACAATTGCGAGAAACTTGCGTCAGCAGTTACACATACCTATTTGGAAAAAAAAAATCAATATTCTACATACAGCAGAGCCATAGGTACTAAGGGCTACCAAGGCTATCGGTGAAACCTAAACCTCAAATGAGAACGATAGAATTCTAAAGCACATTATAATGAAAGCAAAGAGAAAAAAAACCTCGCACGTATTTCTGAGAGTAAGGCATCGGAGACTAATCTCGCAGCCCAGGCTCTGCGTCCGTCTTCCCTAGACCCACCTCACGCGGATTGCTGCTCAATGTCCGTGAGGTGCAGGGACCGGGGGATAGGTGCGCTAGGCTTCGCTCCGTCAGATCGCCACTGCTAACAACCATGCGTTACTCATCGTATATTCTTCCTCACCTCGTACTTTTGACTTAATTATGCAGATAACAGAGTGCTGGTATTTCACTCCCGTTTATCTCTACACCCTTGTAGGAAGACACTGCAGAGCTGCTGTTACAGGAGTAATATAGATTATTTTTCTAGGTTCAGGTTCAGTGTTCTCTTTTGTTGGTTGGAATCGAACCCATGATCATGGGTCGGACACCGCCGTTGATATCCCAAGGAAGCTAATAAACAAGTGAACGATGGGTACGACCACTGTACAATTCAAAATGTTTTAATAATAATAATAATAATAATAATAATAATAATAATAATAATAATAATAATAATACATGGCATCTGCATAGGCTTCGTGTAGACCTAATGAGGATAAAATGAATGGTGAAGAAGTCATAAACACCCAGTCTCCATGCCAGGGGAATTAACGGTACGAGAGGATTGATTCTGAGAACTGAACTGGGGTCATCGAAACAAAGACAAGCATTCTATCCATGTAGCCACAAAGCCGGACTTTAATTTGCTAAGAACTTTAATTTGCTAAACCTTGGGCTACCATCTTCACTGGTCAGATGTTGAGTATTGACAGTAGCAGAGGCCAGGGCAGTAGCTTGTGAAACAGCCTTGATAGCACAGCAGGCTTCTTCGTTGTCTATTGGCTGCAGCTCAAAACGCTCAAGGCTTGGCGTTCACTAAACCAACCATAGAAAAGGGGTAACCCAAGCCTAGTGGTAGCCCACGCCTTGATCCCAGCATACGCCACTGAGATACAGCAAAATATAGCAGCGTGATAATTAATTAGTATTTTTGGTCTTAGAATAACTCAGCACTTAGTAACTCACGACACATTTTAGGTCATATGACCGTATAAACTTCCATGACATGACTTCCGTACATCTTGAATGTTTTGCATTCTTTGGGAACTTCACTACTGTTACAAATTATCGAATAGAATAATTTAGGCTAGTAAGGTAGTCTATTCTTTTATTCTACCAGTAATTTGAAAGTTAATCGTATCCGTATCTGCAAAACACTTTTATGGTTTATAACAATGGCATGTTGCTAAGGAAAGGCATTCAACCTCACAAACAGCCTTACTATGGCAAGATGCAAGGCATCCGTATGAAACAAAAAGATAAGAGATCAAGAGCTTAGGCTTTCTAGATATTGAAAATGTAAAGAAATGAGAAATATCAAGTCAGAGTAGTTTAAGAGTAAAACAATCAGCCTTTCCACTACAGAATATTTCATCTTGATGAGTGTCCCAGGGAAAACATAGGTCGTAAGAACAACAGGTTTGAACTAAGTTTGTTCAATAGTTAAATTTTTAAGCGTACTAGAGTCGACCGTGGCATTACCCATCTCGATTTATTATTGAGGAAAAGTTAGAAAAGTAGAAATATCCACGGATATACAGTGTTTCCTTACACTGTTAGATGTTACAATGCACCTGGTTAAAGATTTTAAAAAAGTCATCCATACTAAGTGTCAGCAGACATTTACCTAAAACCAATAGATTCCGGGATCAAATAAATCCCTTGATAAGATAAATAATGATCCTTTTTCACCACAAGTAACATGGTTCTTCTTAAATTACATTGCAATTATAAATACCACATTCCAACTTCTCAAAAGACTGTCTATTCTCTGAAAATCAGAAAGTGATCTTTCCTCTTCCTGCTCCTACGTTACGAAACAGTTGATGATGCGTGGTCCTAGTGAGTAGCCATGACGAAACTCTCTTGACGTCACGAGAAATAGCTATATAAGTGTGCCTGTGAGGTCAGATAGACGTCTAATCCAAAGCTTGCTTGTTGGATACTCGAGTTCATAAAATGTTTATACGGGCGAGTTGGCCGTGCGGTTAGAGGCGTGCTGCTGTGAGCTTGCATCCGGGAGATAGTGGGTTCGAATCCCACTGTCGGCAGCCCTGAAAATGGTTTTCCGTGGTTTCCCATTTTCACACCAGGCAAATGCTGGGGCTGTACCTTAATTAAGGCCACGGCCGCTTCCTTCCAACTCCTAGACCTTTCCTATCCCATCGTCGCCATAAGACCTATCTGTGTCGGTGCGACGTAAAGCCAATGGCAACAAAAAATGTTTATATTGGTGTAATACGCTTGAAGTACGAAGATTCGTAAGTACCCCTTGGGGATAGCAAAAGATAAAGATTACACAAAAAAATAAAGTGTGTGCAAAATTCATGTTCACGAATATATTATTCCCTCATCCACGCTTGATCAAATTGTACTGGATACAAGAAACAGGTTTTTAACTTGTAGCCTATCTGACTAAATACTCAGGAACTTCCTACCTTTGCGCAAAGATTGTAAAGACTAAAACCGTTACCTCAAGTGAAGTAAATATAAATCGTCCACAATCAGTAGAACTGGTATATAACTCACATCCACAAGAGCTCAACAGCAACGGTTACGGTGATTATAATGTTTTCAAGAAATGATTCTCGTCGCCATAAGACCTATCTGTGTCGGTGCGATGTAAAACAAATAGCAAAAAAAAAAAAAAAAATGATTCTTTACGGTAGAATCTATGTGTATCCGCTCAACTTACAGACATACTCCAAGCATAATATTGCACCCATAAGCGTTACAAGGGCACAATATGGATCGGTAGATATAGTATGTAGTTACCGATTACTGTCACACATGTATAGATAAGAACTATACTAAGATTTTGTAAAAATAAATTATTGATTTATTAAACTGAAAGCAAGCCTAAACGCCGTAACTTGAAAGTATAATCTCCTTGACTGAGGTGATCAATAATTAAATTCTTTCAACTGTTTTTCTTCCTATATAAATTGATTTCTTGACATATAACACTGAAGCACAGTTTTGTTGCAGCGATGATTCCAATATTTCACAGGATCATCAGACGTTCTCTTTTAAGGGTACATGCACTCTTTTGGAAGGAAGGTGTTCACTTTTGTGCTCTCTCTCTCTCTCTCTCTCTCTTTATTAATACTTTATTAACGGTAATACCATTTTACATAACAGTAGAGAAGAATAAACAAACAAAACACACTAAAAAGAAAGTTCTATGGAGTATAAGTAGAAAAATATGTACAGATATTGAACCCATGACCTTTGGACCAAAAGGGTTCAACATATACACAGGTTATATTACAAGTAATCACAGGAAAGTAATAGTCAAATTTGGAGATTATGTAAGTGATTTCTCAATTTTGACAATGAGCAGTTAAATATATCAATATCCAGTTTGTTTAGAGATCTTGACATTCGTTCAATTGACCCATTGAATGCGTAGTTAGTTCTATGCCAATTTGTAGACAATGTATTCTTGAACCTTGTGCGTCTGTCTGGTACATGTACGTTAATTTTTGCAAGGAGTTGTGGACAATTCACCAAGGAATGAAGCAATTTAAAAATGAAGAGTGTATCCAATAATTCACGGCGTTGTGACAGGCTATGCATATTTAAGGACTGTTGTAAGTAAAGTACTCTTTCCTTGCACAAAGTATCTTAACCAACCAACCAACAAATTTAAAATAATATACCTTGGAGCTAAGGTAGTAGGAAGTTAGCCTATCACAACACAGATAGCAAAGTCACCGTAATTATCAACAGTGAGTCATTCTTAAACAGCTCATCTCATTGGCTACTGATCATATTCGTTAAAATATTGAGAAGTTAAATGTGGGAGAAAGGCGTTATTATTGAGGAATCCCTTCTAGTTGATAATTTTCCAAATTTTTAAATTTTCTGAGAGAAAAATGCGGTTAGTTCAGCAAAGGGCTGTCTAATGAAAAGTGAATGAGCTATTCCAGTGTTACTGAAATGTCACTTTGTTCTGAATTCTTTAAGATATGTGTGTTTTTATGCCATGCCTGCTCATAATACCAATGTGGAAGGAATGCTTAGCTTAATGAAAGCAAAGTCGACACTAGAAAGAAATAAGCTGTCAGTGGATTCAGTGAGAAGCATCTTGACTCAACTGAATTTTAAATATTTACTTTAAGGCTTTTAGTGCCGGAAGTGTCCGAGAACATATTCGTCTCACCTGGCGCAGATGTTTTACTTGACGCCCTTGGGTGACTTGTATGCCTGGGTATGGGATGATGATGATGATGATGATGATGTTGAGAATGAGGTACGGAGAGGGTGAAATCATATGTCGCCACATAGCCTACTCCTGTCGAATAACACCACGGGGTCTGCTTAAGGCTTAACGTCTCTATCAGACAGAAGAATCACCATCAACAGCGTCATATGCCCCACGGAGAGGTTTGGAAATAAATCCAGGCTTTTATCACGGAATATTACGATCCGTAATTGAATACTACCACCTCTCCTACCCTGCGGGCCAATGGAGAATTTTTCCACCAACAGGACTCGAATCGACTACCTACAGTGACAGACCATACAGAGTTGACTCCCTAACGATCATGGCCACCAGATGAGCTTCAGATATTTAAACCGCATCCTGTTTAATGCAGTTGTATGGCTTAAAAAGGTTAGCTTATATTACAGGCTTTTCGGTAGCAAAGTCTTCATATCAACGCTGGGAAATATTCGAATTCATTTAGATGAAGAGAAATCTTAAACCTACACATCCAGAAGTAAATTCGTAGACTTGTCGTAGTCGATCCATCTTCCTAATCGGCACCGGTGGCCAGGTGACTAGCATGCTGGCTTCACGAACACCAGGACAACGGATTCGATCTCAGCCAAAGTAGGTGGTGTTTTGAAGGCGGTAAACCCACGTACGTACGTCGTTCAAGTCGGCAAATAGAAAGTACCTTGGTGAACGCACTCCGTGATACACAAATCACCTAGGTAGAAGACTCAATTTGGCTGCTGAGTCCATTTATTTATTTATTTATTTATTTATTTATTTATTTATTTATTTACTTGAAATATTTCCTTCGAAGGCATAGATCTAGTCGTAGTGGTAGTGATGTTAACTGTTTTCTCTGGGGCAAATATTCTGATATTATTATGAAAATTATGTACGGAAATTGTTTACAACGAAATCCCGGGCAGTCCGTGCCATATTCTTTTCCACCATAACCTACGCTTGTCAAATCTGGACACTAAAGACAACTGGCCGGCGGAAAACAGATGCCTCTGAATTATAGTGTTGGAGGAAGCTGTTGTGCATTCCACGGACTACAGATATCACTAACAGAGCTATCCTTGACCGTTATCAGGCGAAGGATGTCACTAGCAGGCAAAATAAATCAAACAACATCTCCCATAGTTTGGTCATATAATGCGTGCTGGTTTTTGAATTAGTCGATTATGCTTGGAACATTAAGCGGTGAGCGAAGACCAGGCAACCCAAGAATCCGTTGGTTTATCGCCATCAAATAAGACACGAAGATGTCAATATATCATCTCAAGAAAGTAGTAAAGAATAGAACAACTTGGCGAACCATGATCCGTAAGGTGTCCAAGCGATTATTAAGAGGAAGTACAACTGGGTAATCATAAGATTTATGCCCGGGTGCACCATTCTCGGTAAATAGCAAGCGTTACGAAACCGTGGTACTGTCATTAAACTGTTGCACCATTGCTAATTCTTGGTTTCGAAACCGCTGCATTTTGACGCTCATTTCTCTCGCCGTTATTCCCATCGGAAGTAATTTAAAGTAGTATTCAGAAGGCAGTGATGAATTCGAAAGTCACTTATCTTTAATTTATCAGAAGGCAGTAATATTTTCGACAGTCATGTGTCTTCCAGGGGCGATTTCTCCGAGCATGCTACGCTTGCTGCGCACGCGCAATATTTTTCTAAAGCAGGCGAGTTTAAAAAATTACAATATGTACCGTATCTGTAATAGATCTGCATTATACAAATCGCATGTTGCATGTTGCGAGTCCAGCGCGGCTTGCTCGTATCTTAGGAGCTTCAGCGGAGCTGTCGACAAAGCGAGAAATGTATGCGCGCGCAGGTTTCTTCTCTCCAAGGCCGGTTGCATGCTGTCACGTTTGTATGTGTAGTTGGAAGCTCTGGTCTGAGAGCTACAGATCTAGTGTGTTGTGTCAGTGAGTAGTGTACTGTAAGTTCCTGATCATCTATTCTGAATGATTTGACGTGCTGCAATGGGTTCCGAACCGTGCATTATTGACAGCTTGTTATCAAATCTATTTTCTCGGAGGACTATCCAAGAGAAAACAGACAGTATTAAGAATGGTAGGCCCTGTCCGGCGCTGCCAGATTTAAAGACACAGCACAGGGAGAAAAACAGAGAATATGTACGTTCGTTCTCTGTATCTCAGCTATGTTGTTGATTGAAAGAGGATTGCTTGCAAAAATTAGATTACAGTCCTCTTTCTATGATGAAGTTATTGATGGTTTTGTAAAGAGAAGTCGCAGAGTAGAGTTTGTTTTCAGGTAGGAAGATCTAATAAATAGTTGCAGTTTTTCTGTGTACATAGTTTGACGTTTACTTCTTTAAATTATATAATCACTGGCTTGTCATGATTTGTTAATAATTATAAAATGTGTCTGATTGTTATTCTTTTGGCCATTCTTGAAGGTGTGACGTAACCAGTTTGAATGCATGATTAAAATGTTCATGTGATTTAGCGATTTTTGGGTTTATTAATTTTATTCATTCAGAACTATGCATGTCCCACCCCACCAACTTTCACGAATGGAAGAGCAAGCCTGACTTTCATGACCAGCATTCGCCCCTGGTGTCTTCTAGTGTTTAATACGAGTATAACATTACGGCGTCCTATCCTGGTGAGGCGGTAAATACTAAGATATCCGGTTGTGTTGTCTGAGCATACCGGCAAGGCAGATGTTTTCAGGACGGAATGAATATTGTGGGTTGCATAAAACTACATTGGAAGGGGCGGCTGAATCACGCTGTATACAGGGTTATTCTATCATAATTCTTTCTCATTATCATCCCATTAGGCTATATTGTATCACGGTCGTGTTAGCAAGAGCTGAGCTAGTTTCCGTAAGGATAAAGTATTGCGACACGAAATCTGTAACGCTCTTGTAACGATTTATGCAAACGGAAAGGACAACAGGCTCGGACAAGGGGTCAATTCCAAGAAGTCTACGTCAGGCGAGACCTGTGTAAAACATTTCCTCCTTCACTTGAGCTTGGATATTTGAATATTTCAACGCCCATCAATCCATATTAGCTTGGGGAAGCTACTTTGTGGCGGAATATTTCCGCCTAAGAGGAAGTGGCTACTTGGAATGATTCGACGTGAAATTGATTCCAGAAGAAGACGAAGAAAGAATTCCGTTATTATTGGTACATGTGACAATCTACCAACTGGGGGTCACTATAGACAATATATACGATCTACGGAATCCACGCAGCCTCAGTTATTCTCCTATGTCAGGAACAGCTTATAACAGCAAAGCTCACTTACAGCCTCACGGCTACATCATATCCTCACTCATGTTGAGTTACGTTCTAAGACTACTCGGAGTCATTATTCCAGTTCGGAATGAACAACAAGACTTGTAAAATCTTCTTCGATTATAGCTTTTAATATATGGAAAGTTGATCTCAATAACTTGGAAGAATTCCGATCTTGGATTCCCTCCACTGTAATAAACCCATGGTGGCTTACCTTTTGTCAGGACTAATATTCGCATTATTAATATTGATGTAACAGAAAGTATTAAGGCTAGATAAGACGTCTTTCAATTAGTGAGTGACGCGCTCAGCAGGCAGGAATGGTACTACGGTGACCTGATGAGTAGCTACTTGGCCGAGAACTACGAGGAATCGAGAATCACGGAAGCAGCCCGGATGAGAAGGAAATCGAGAACCACGGAAGCAAGCCGGATGACAGAGTCTACAATTGGTGAGCCTATGAGCAAATTGTTGCAAGTCACCGCGTGATTAAAGTAATGCTTAACTTCAATTCCTTAATTCAATTAATATCTCAGCTCTTGGTGTGATACGGTCATTTCACCCCAGATATCAATAAATAGTTCTCTTTTCTCTTCTTAAATTTGATTCAGATGACATTAATTATCCTTGTTCCTCTTAAAAGTACTTAATGGTTAGTGTTACGTCACCCTAATCCTGGAAATCTTTAGAGCTTCTCCTCTAAACATAAATTTCATCTCAGAGCCTTCAGCTCTGGACTGGAGCGCAATCACTATAGAAGGAAGAGTCAATGTTAAAACGGTATGGGAAACCATGGAAAGCATTTTATATCAAATTTTTAATCTTAAATTTATTATCAGAATTAGCTTCCAAGTGTGTGGCGATTTTTGGGCACGCCACATTAGTTACTGAATTGTGGAGCTATGCTTCTGCTGGCGAGACCTAGTGTTTACAGTGCACTATGTCTTCTGGTATGGGGTAGAATAAATTTGTTACTTTCATTGACCTGTCTCAGTCTCATCCTTGGCTTTGACAATATGAAAGTGAGTGAGGTATGAACGATGCTTGTAATACCATTCCTTATCCAGCCTGTCCCTATTATGAATGGAATAAAAATATCACTCATAGGGTCGGTTGGTGCGTGCATTTCAGTGGGCTTGGCAGATTGATATGTGAGCAACTTCTGGCTTGGTGAGCAAAGCAACGGTAAACTACCTCAGTCCTCATTTCCCTAGTACGCCTCTTCAGAGATACCTAGGCCATCTTCGACAGCTGTTGGCATAGCTGTGAAGGTTCAAACCAGCCTTCGAGATGAATATCCAACATACATACATAGTGGAGCTAGCAGGGCGGGTACGTCACAATGGATCTTCGTGATCTTTACGGAGATCGTGAGATAAGAATGATAAGATAAAAACTAAAGTAACTGTGATGAAGTACAAAACTTATTATTATGTACGTAGAATTCTACAAATTAAGAAGAAAATACCGATTCTCATTACTCTTTGGAATGTATAGATCACTTTCTCTCAAGTTGTTTTGAAACTGTCCGATCCTAAACGACTTCTAAATGAACAGTGTATTCTCATTAGTCACTTTCCATTTTTCCTCGTCTGAAGTGCTTCCATAATGATCCTTTGGATAAATCTTGCCATCTATTTTCAGCATTGACCGTTGATTCGTAACCCAAAAACTATGAATTGGAACAACACCAAACTTGATATTCTATGAGAGGGCGTTAATATAAATGTGTATGGTGAGAAAGTTTGAACGAGGCACTTTATCTGGTGTCGCTGATTTGAGTTAACACTCGAAGAAACATCAGCGTATAAGTGGCACGTCAAGTAAGTTTTTGCTAACTAAAGTTGAACAGGACAGAAGTTGAAAATTTTATTTTGAATTAAACTTGAAATGCAATCAAATACACTGGAATACAGGAATGTCAGAAGCTGACCACTGCAGATTAGCAACACTTCAATGGTCATGGAACAACACGAAAATGCATTCGCAACCACAACACAAGAAAGAAACCAATATTTGCATAACCGCTAATAACTCGTCCTGTTAAGAGTACCGAGCTCGATAGCTTCAGCCGCTTAAGTGCGGCCATTATCCAGTATTCGGGAGATAGTAGGTTCGAACCCCACTGTCGGCAGCTCTGGAGATGGTTTTCCGTGGTTTCCCATTTTCACACCAGGCAAATGCTGGGGCTGTACCTTAATTAAGGCCACGGACGCTTCCTTCCCATTCCTAGGCCTTTCCTGTCCCATCGTCACCATAAGACCTATCTGTGTCGGTGCGACGTAAAGGAAATAGCTGTTAAGAGTTCAATCAGTTAAAAATAGCACATTGTAATAATTAGAAATTATCCGAGTTGGGAAGTGTGGTATAATCATCATAATGTTCGGCTGCATAAGTAACTGGTCAGAACGCTGGCCTTTGGTCCAAGGTTACCCACTCTGGGTGGGGGCGGTATAATTCATCCACGTTATCCCCTGCCAGTCATAAAAGGCGACTAACAGGGGATCTCCCGAATGAAAACATATCTACATGACCCAAACCGCGCGGCTATTTGTTCGGTCTGCTATATTCCTTCTGATTACTGTTAACAGAGGATGGTCTTCCTTAGTTAACGTTTGTATTCTTCCGACTTCGGCAATATAAAATTTGTGAATGGAGGAGCTCCGGTCCGTTACAAGGTTGAGGACATCGGCAATCGAAAGGTATAGGCCAAAAAGAGGGTGAAAAATGAAGGACTTCCAAAATCTCACAAACTTTATATTGCCGAAGTCGGAAGAGTACAAACGTTAGCCAAGGAAGTGGAACCCAATGCCAGACTCAGCTAGAGACTCATTATCACCAGCCCATGCTTTCAAGTTGACAACTCCAGGGAAGCACCCCTCGATTTAATTTTCTTAATAAGAATGTGGACTGGTGAGGAAAGTTCAGATGCTGTATGAGTACTGTATCAGCTGTGTGAGATTGGGTGAAGGACATTCAACCTGGTTCAAGACCGAAAGTGTGGAGTCCAGCAAGGCAGTGCACTATCCCCCTTATTGTTTATCACCATCATGTATGACATAATGAAGAACGATGATATAGATGTTGATTCCCGTAGGGAATCTGAAATATTTGTTCCGAATGAGTAAATTTATAATACCAATATAAATGATCCGTTATTGGACATTATAAATTTTCCAGCTAACTCATTCCTGGTTGCCAGCGTTTCGCCCCCGTGTGCTAGGCTGGGCTCATCAGTTGGTACCTAGCACACCTACCAAGACGCTGACTAGTGCATACCGTGGAGGCCACTGCGTAGGCTAATTGTAGCCACCGGCAGTGCCAATGCACTATGAGAAACTTTGTCTCATTACCAAATATTGATGCCTGCTTGGCTATCAGATGATATAGATGTTGATTCCCGTAGGGAATCTGAAATATTTGTTCCGAATGAGTAAATTTATAATATCAATATAAATGATCCGTTATTGGACATTATAAATTTTCCAGCTAACTCATTCCTGGTTGCCAGCGTTTCGCCCCCGTGTGCTAGGCTGGGCTCATCAGTTGGTACCTAGCACACCTACCAAGACGCTGACTAGTGCATACCGTGGAGGCCACTGCGTAGGCTGGAAAATTTATAATGTCCAATAAGGGATCATTTATATTGGTATTATAATGAAGAACATCAAGAAAACCTCTGGTGAACTAAATGCAATGGCCTTCGCTGATGATGTCATGATCTGGGGAGAAACTGAGGAACAAGTACAGTCGAGACTCAATGAATGGAAGGTTAAGTTCCAGGAGTTCAATCTGAAGATAAGCGAACTCAAAACAGTAGTGGTGGAAGTAAACAGAGAGGGACGACCAGCGAACACATGCTAGGAAACCATCCACTAGAAAGTGTGAAAAGCTTTACATACCTCGGCAGTGTAATATCTCGAGATACACTGGCCACAAAGTCGCAAATAGAGTGCAAAAGAGCTCTCAGTTTTACCAGCAAGTACGAAAACTCCTCTGGGACCCCAAAGTACCAACAAAATCAAAGCTGGTGATGTTCAATCAGTACTTCATACCAATCTTAACCTATAGTATTGAAACCTGCACTCTCACTAAGAAAGACTCATCAAGTTTGCAGGCATCCGAGATGAAGTTCCTTAGGTCCACAATTAAAAAAACCAAACTGGACAAGTTAAGGAATGATGTGGTTAGGAAGGAAGCTGGGATTGTCACATCATTTTTAGATCGGGTCAGCATGTCCAGACTGAGGTGGTTTGGACATGAAATGAGGATTGGAAACAACAAGGACAGCATATGTTAACTTGGAGAGACATGTGGCAGGGAAAACGGATGGTGGAAAGACCAAAAACCCACTGGATGGACAGCATAAAGATGGACATTGTAGATCGGGGAAGGACACTGGAGGACGTCATTAACAACAGAATGTATCACAATGAGACAGAATGGAAGAGCCTCGCCAACAGTGCCCGGGAAACTGGAACTGTAAAATGATGATGGTGATGAAGAAGATGTGGAGAAGAGTCCGACTCATTGGCTGGATGGTCAGCGTTCAGGCCTTCGGTTCAGAGGATCCTGGTTTCGATTCCTGACCGTGTCGAGGATTATAATATTATGAAATTAATTCTTATGGCTTGGAGACTGGGTGTTTGTGTTTGTCCCAACACTCATATTCAGATAGTACAAAACACTACCAACCACCACAGAAATACGCAATAGTGATTGCATCCCCCCAAGTAGGGTTGGATCAAGAAGGGCATCAGGCATAAATCCACGTGCGTGACACAATCCGCACTCGCAACCCCACAGGTGTGGGAATAGCGGTAGAAAAAGAAGAAGAATATGGAGAAGAAATAGTCTAACCGAGAAGAAGAGCGATGGTCAGTTCCCATTTCATGGAAAATACATTATTTTTAATACTCGAGCCGGTTGCCACCTGTTTAACGCGGCGTTCCGCTGATAATGGGCCAAACTTCCTGCCCTTGTTATGATGCAGGCTCCCCACGTTCCCATGAGGTGTAAGCCGGATTACTTCAATTTGCTCAACATTATATATTTATGGAGCAAGTCTTGGTGAGGCAAGGGACGACGCTAGCGAATTTCAATCAAACTTTCGGGCCAGAAGGGTGAGAGGTACCTGCACCAGTGAGCCATAAGCACCATCATTTACAACAGAGTACTGGTGGATCATCAGCTGTTACAGAATACTTGTGGATCGACAAACGTCACTACTAGTGGTGGTGGTCGAAATAATATTACCAGCCACTCTTAACAAATTAAATGGCAAACAAACATCTAATTTCTGTGAATGTATTTGGAAGTGATAAGAAATAGAAGAAATGCTATAATTTAAAGGGGATGGTATAATTTAAAGGGGTATGACGGTTGAATGACAACGACATTTTGTAATTGCCATAGTCATTTTTATTCATTGAGACAGACCAACAGAATGGTGTACTGCCATTCACAATAGATTAACTCATTCAGACCCAGTGTATATTGCAATGCCTATTTTTGTAATGTTGACGTATTATCTAATGCTCAGTTCCGTTTACAACTTTCGAAATGGCTTTTACATGTTCAAGAACTGTTTTGCTTTTGGTAACGAAGTGCCATCTACTGGGACTTGGAAAAAGTAGAAGAATAAATGAACAACTGCGTGACAACATGGCTGAACGTATTCCACCAGAATCAGTACACAATTCTTCAATTTTATGAGTAATTAAATGTTATTATTTAATGTTTGCAAAACACATACTGGTATTCATACACCTTTTGGCTTTAGTACAATGTAAAGTAGTAAGAGGATGAGAGTAAGCAAAGGCATCTTTTAGTGAAACTTGATATGAACGCGGACATGTCATCATTGCCGATCAAATAAAACAGTAGCTAATTTTATAGAAGAATTTTACCAACTTATTTGTATACTATTTGCATACAGAATACTAAATTGTATTAAAAATAACTATTCTAAATAAGAGAAGAAAGTCAAGTGTGGAAGGGTTAAGTTCTTTAGGTGATGCTTTCTGACTCTCCTTACATAGTGTAACTTTCCAAGCCAATTTTAATTTTTTTTTACTTATCACACAACTCAGGTATACGTTTTCCAAAAAAACCGAGAGCAATCACTTTTTTTATTTTGCTTACGTCGCACCGACATAGATAGGTCTTACGGCGACGATGGGATAGGAAAGGGCTAGGGGTGGAAAGGAAGCGGCCATGGCCTTAATTAACGTACAGACCCAGTATTTGACTGGTGTGAAAATGGGAAACCACAACAAACCATCTTTAGGGCTGCCGACAGTGGGATTCGAAACCACTATCTCCCGGATACAAGTTCACAGCTACGAGTCCCTAACCGCACGGCCAACTCGCCCAGTCACTTATGAAATGTGTGTGTACATAATTTAGTAAGCTAACAGATGCGTGCCCCTAACCGCACGGCCAACTCTCCCGGTAAAACTCCAGTTACGAGCATAATAGATATATCAAAGAATTAATCCGGCGGAATTTACACTGTTTTAATGCAGGAAGTGGGTACCCAGTTTCATCGAAATCCTGGGAATAACTCTCGAAAAATGCACCTATATTACGAAAATTGTAAAGCGTAGCAAAACAAAGAAAACCAACAAATGCAGAAGAGGCGAAAAATACATTTATGGTGGACATTCAAACTTCCCTCCTCACAAACTTTGCACAATCAAACTTACCTAATCGCTTATCTTTACCAACGACAAATCTATTATTTCGAACACTGCAGTTTTGTTTCTCTTTCTTGTACATTGCGAGTCATCAGTCGAGTTGCTGGTTATTTCCCGTGCCGAGTGGGTGGTGGAATAGCCGCTTGACCCATATAGCTCGCTCAATGATTTCATGGTCTCAACTAGTCTGCGATAAACTTCCGTACAGCGTACTGTGTAATTGTATTTTATACAGCAGTAATTGACCGGTTTAGTGAGTTTTGTAGCGTCTGAATTAAGTGTTGAATAGCGTATTTGTATGTGCTGTAGATTGTTTAATGTTGAAAATATTTCTTAGCAAAGTAGGAGCCCCATACTTCGAAAAACGTAAAATTAAGCAATTTTCTCAATTGTTCAGAAAGTTGAAGGATTAAAGGGCCCGGAAAGATTTCAAATTGTGAGCCCTGGATACCTATATCAAACTAAAAATACAAATTTCGAAAATCACTTCCGGCCTTCTTTATCTGTTTACCCTCCAGGGTCGGTTTTTACCTCGGACTCAGCGAGGGATCCCACCTCTACCGCCACAAGGGCACTATCCTGGAGCTTCAGACTCTGGGTCAGGTGATACAACTGGGGAGGATGACCAGTACCTCGCCCAGGTGGCCTCACCTGCTATAGGTCTTGCGGGGGATAGGAAGATTGGAAGGGATAGACAAGGAAGAGGGAAGGAAGCGGCCGTGCCCTAAAGTTAGGTACCATCCCGGCATTTGCCTGGAGGAGAAGTGGGAAACCACGGAAAACCACTTCCAGGATGGCTGAGATGGGAATCGAACCCCATCTACTCAGTTGACCTCCCAAGGCTGAGTGGAACCTTCAGCCCTCGTACCACTTTTCAAATTTCGTGGCAGAGCCGGGAATCGAAGCCGGGCCTCCGGGGGTGGCAGCTAATCACACTGACCACTACACCACAGAGGCGGGCGGCCTAAATGCAGTTCCAGAAAAACAACCTGAAATTGCTTATTTCTTTACTCCTTTTCTTTTTATTCAAATCCTAGCCAAATTAACATCTTTACATAATTCTTTCTTTAATGTGTTCCTTGGTTCAATACCCTGAGGCATTTTTTTTTTAATGTCCACACCGAATGTAGTTATAAGGGCTTAAGTGAAACACTGCATTGATTCACACTAGCACTTGTAATGGTAGAAAAAGGCAAACTGCTGATCTAATCGACCGGATAACTTGATTAAGAAAAGGATTGGCCTGCCTCTGTGGCGTAGTGGATAGTGTGATTAGCTGCCACCCCCGGAGGCCCGGATTCGATAACTGGCTCTGCCAAGAAATTTGAAAAGTGGTACGAGGGCTGAAGGGTCCACTCAGCCTCGGGAGGTCAACTGAGTAGATGGGGTTCGATTCCCACCTCAGCCATCCTCGAAGAAGTGGTTTTCCGTGGTTTCCCACTTCTCCAGGCAAATGCCAAGATGGTATCTAACTTACAGCCACGACCGTTTCCTTCCCTCTTCCTTGTCTGTCCCTTCCAGTCTTCCCATCTCCTCACAAGCCCCTGTTCAGCATAGCAGGTGAGGCCACCTGACGATGTACTGGTCCTCCTCCCCAGTTTTATCCCCCGATCCAAAGTCTCAAGCTCCAGAACGCTGCCCTTGAGGCGGTAGAGTTGGGATCCCTCGCTGAGTCCGAGGGAAAAACCTACCCTGGAGGGTAAATAGATTAAGAAAGAAAGAATGAAAGGAAGAAAAGGATTGTAATTTTTAGGAATAAATAAAGAATATATTCTCATACTTTATTATATTTTATTTACCTAAAATTTGTAGCTCATGTCCCTAGGATGTTTTCAACATTGAGTTGCTTGTCAGATTGGCTAGAACTGCGGACTTTAAGTGCAATTCACCCCAAAATTTTGAACATACGTAAATCTGAATTGCAATTAGTGAACTGGAATATCATCACTCGCTACAACACTTGTCTTCAGACTGAAGGACGGCATTTTCAACACTTGCTGTAATGAGATCTGTCTTTCAAACTGATTATCCATTCATCGAAGATGGTGGGTTTTCTACAGGCGTACAGGAATTGTATGACAGTGACTGCACTCTCCTTTACGGATACGTGGATACATACACTCTATATTTGATATAATTTTACCACATTGTATAAGATCGTAATGCACTTTTCCACGTATCACAGTATGTGTACATTTAGAATTTTCAATCCTAGATTGAACTACAAACTCACAACATTACAATTATAGGCAATCATAGTTACTAGTCTCAAAAGACAATCCAATGGCCTTACACATCAAAAGACTGAACAACATTTTTCAATCACACCATTTTAAGCGATAACCTTCTGTACAATAAGCTCAATGATTTTTGCACTGTGTTTTTAAATATTTTAACTAAACATAAAATAAAATGTTAACACTTGTACTTTTGCAAAATTTTTAAGCTGACTTTTTTTATCACTGAAGACGACCCATAAATACAGTTGAAAACATGTACGAATATTTTAACATGACCTTTTAACCCTCTCAGGTAGGTGAGAATATGTACTGAATAGGAGGATGAACAAAAACTTACATTGTTATAATTCAGCATTGTCAATACGGAATAAAGCTAATATTATATCATAGTAATAAGGATACATGGCATCAGTAGCGGCGATTGGGAATAAGAAAGAAATGAGGGGACACAAAAATTTATAGACAACAAAAAGCATCCAGGTCTGGGATAAAAGCGCGGGAGGAGGTGGGAAGACATCAAAATTGAAAAGACTAGCTATGAATTGGTAAGTTTTTGATGCTCTCTGAGCGAATTTTGATAGAGACATAAGGTTGATAGTCTACCAACTTAGTGTGGTAATAATAGTGCTATACAATAAAAGTTTCGCCAAAGGAACAATAATTACGCATGTATTGCAATAGAACTACGGCGTGATTATAGAATTTAAAAGTAATTTAGCGTTTGACTACACAGTAACAAAGGAGCCTACACAGTAACAAAGGAGCAGACGCTAGAAAGAATTACACAGGCATACTGACTGAGGGAGTCCGCCACACTGACGAATGCGCGCGACAAGTGGTGACCTTGGCGAAAATACGAGGTGTGTTCAAAAAAGGACCGAACTGTGGCTAGAAAAACTTTATTATGTAGCTTACATCATTTCACAGACTGTCCCCTTCAAAATAGTCCCCTGCACTATCAACAGCGTGTTGCCAACGTTTCTTCCACTTTTGGAATGCTTCCTGGAATGCACTTTCTTTGATGGCGCGAAGTTGCCTCGTCGCATTCTCCTTGATCTCTTCAATGTCTTGGAAACGATGTCCTTTCAAGGTGGTTTTCAATTTGGGGAATAAGAAAAAGTCTGCTGGAGCCAAGTCGGGAGAATAGGGCGGATGGGGCACAACAGGAATTTGGTGTTTTGTCAGATAACTGCGGACCGAGAGAGAGGCATGTGCTGGCGCATTGTCATGGTGCAACATCCAGGATTTGTTTTCCCACATTTCCAGCCTCTTCCTGCGCACAGCATCTCTCAAATGCGTTAAAACATTCTGGTACAGTTCTTTGTTCACTGTCTGGCCTCGGGGTACAAACTCGTGATGGACAATGCCTTTCCAATCAAAAACAACAATCAGCATCACCTTGATGTTAGAACGACTCATTCGTGCTTTTTTCGGTCGTTTAAACCACTCGTAGCATTGTGTACGACTCATGCATTCCTCCCCGTATGCTAGCTTCAACATTTCAAATGTTTCCACAAACGTTTTCCCAACTTTGAAGCAGAACTTCACGCACACGCGTTGTTCCTCAAGCGGTTTCATTATAGAATTCGACGAACATGTGACACACGCAATCACTTCAGAGGCTCTAACTCAACTGATAATGCAGGCAATGGAATGCGGAAAGCAGCAGTCTGTTGTTAGAAGTTGCCGCTAGGCGCCGCCACAGTCACAACTCGCTCAATGTTGCGGTTTGCACGCAATTTACAAAGTTCGGTCTTTTTTTGAACACACTGTATACCCCTGCTACTCTTCGTCGCAGAACACATTGCTCCGCGAGTCTCCACTACCTGCTGCGGCGCTGTGCAATTCGGTTATTCTCGACGAACGAAATTTTCTGCGAATTTCTGCTATTTTTCTTAATAATAAAAGAAATTAAAGGAAAGAATTAGCTAAAAAGACAACAGAGTTTGCACATCTCTTTTTATAATTCCTAGTTTCAGGCGGCTAAAATGGAGTAAAAATGTAATTTTAAAAATCCACCTTCCCTCCCCCCCCCCCCCAAATCGCCACTACTGCATGGCTTGCTCGAAGAATGGCAACACTTGCGGGGCTCGTTCTCTTTTACACGGATCAAAGCACGCCTGTCAAATAAGTAAGCATTACAGCCATCTTGATTCTACTAAAAACCCAGATCACCAGTCAAAATTATCCTGAAAACTGAGCATACGAGATGACTTTCCACAGCACACGGTGCGTGGTTCCTGAAGACCTCGAATTTCAGTTTAATAAACCCATAAATAGCATTATTTCAATTTAGGAAATATACGTTAAAATATATTTTTTTTAATTTTCAGCTATAAATGACAAAATAGAAATAAACACATCAAATGGGCTCCCTGAATAGTATCCTTTGGATGTGGATCTGCTTATAATACACACTTTCACCCACAAAACGAATGACAAGATCAGCAGCAGTAACTATAACTAGAGAGTTGGCAGGTGGTGGTGGTTGTGGTGATTATTGTTTTAAGAGGAAGTACAACTAGGCAACCATCCTCTATATAACACTAATCAGAGAGAAAAATGGAAGGGGTCCGATACTTCGAAAAATGAAGATATCGGCCAAAGGAAGACAAGGGCGTGAAAATGGAAGACTCCCTAAGCCTCTAGTGCTCTAATACCGTCGGGGTCAGAAAAGAACAAGAGTTGACTAAGGGAGGTCAGACAGGATAGATGAAAGTGAGGATCCTGACACAAGTAAGTGGAAGCAATGCTAGGACTCAGTTAAGGGTCCCGTGGTCGTCAACCCACTCTCCCAAGTTGAGAGCCTCTGGGGCAGGGGATACCGTAGGTGTTATTCTACCGCTCCCACCCACAGGGGTAGCGAGTTGGCAGGACAGTGTAAACTTTTATTTGGGTTACAGTAAGTTCCAACTTCATCATCGCAGCCCTGAAAATGGTCTTCCTTCGTCTTCCATTTTATTTAACTAAGCCCACGGCCGATTTTTTTTCTCAAATTGTAGTTTACCTACTAATACTTATGGTGCGCGAACGAGGAAAACAGTGCAAAAAAAATCCTGTTCTGGATAAGGGAACGTTTTTCTATAACTCGAGAATCGCTGTAGAGATTCTTAAACTGTTTTCGCTCCTGCCTAGAGGATCTCGCAAGGAAGGTTTGCACAGACTAAATGTTGAACTGTGATTAAACAGAACCGAGCAGAAACTGTGTCTGCAAAACAAATAGAAGAAAAGGTACGCTAAAACTTTCTGGGTATAGATTGCCTAAACTGCTCAAAATCGCCACAGACTACATGCATAAGAGCATAAAAAATAGCGAACTCGATAGCAGTGTCGGTGCGATGTAAAACAACTTGTAAAAAAAAGCATAAAGTGTTCTAAAATAAGTCAGAAAGACCACTTACCCACCTTTGCAAGGTCGCTCACAATAACAGCTCGTATATTTGTTAAGATTAGAAACCCTGCGCTACGTATGGGAAGAATACTACTGAAACTCGTCTTAATGATGCAATGGCATTTCTCTACAAAATTATAAATGGCAGAATAGATAACTCTGAATTCCAGACTCTTTTAAAATTTCATGTTCCTAGGGTTAATAGCAAAAGAAAACATTTCTAAATAAGAAGGTTCGAACATTTGCTGATGCAGATTCTCCTTTTTCACAGACTATGCACTATCTATAAATCCTCAGACGACGTAAGAATTAATAAGCACCTAATGTTCTATGAAAAATTTCACGAGACCACATGTGTACAAGGAAACTTTCAACAAAACAGCTAAATTTTTCCACGTCTGAAGCCAATTAGTTTGCAAATCTTTGTTTGAAAACAATGATAGTGGCAGAATTATAATTTTAATGCAAGTTAAGACAAGAACACAAGCTAATATTAATAAACTGCAAATATTACCATTCAACTATATTTTCAAAAATATAATAATTCATCACTGGGCGACATACAAACAAAAACAAAAAACAGCTGCGAATATTTAACATTAGTCAACATTAGAAGTAAGTTATTATCTCCCAGGTTTCATCGCTTGGATTGTCCGACTCGTTGGCTGAATGGTCAGCGTACTGGCCTTCGGTTGAGAGGGTCCCGGGTTCGATTCCCGGCCGGGTCGGGGATTTTAACCTTCATTGGTTAATTCCAATGGCCCGGGGGCTGGGTGTTTGTTCTGTCCCCAACATCCCTGCAACTCACACACCACACATAACACTATCCTCTACCACAATAACACGCAGTTACCTACACATGGCAGATGCCGCCTACCCTCATCGGAGGGTCTGCCTTACAAGGGCTGCACTCGGCTAGAAATAGCCACACGAAATTATTATCGCTTGGATTCGCAAAACCTGGTCGACGAGGGCAGAGCTGCGCGTAAAAGCTAGTTCTTGGTCAATCTTAGTTGTATTTATTGTTGGATGGGCACTCAGAAATAGGTAACATTAATCTGTTATTCTTTTCACATCTGTAGTCACGCGATACGTACGGTGTATAGAGTTCCCACTAATACGCACCATCCTATTGCAGTCTTTATTCTCAGTGAGAAGCAAGTGGTAAGAAATATATTTCATGTAGGCTGAGTTCAAGGTTTAGTTGTCTCGCAAATAGTTCAAGGTTTGCGGGGTACCCCACCTAGCTTCAAATATGGCAATCGACTGTTTACCACGTTATGTTCAACACATAGTCTATAACTCAAGCTCTACATGATGTTACCCCACATATATTTTCTTTTTATTAATAATAATAATCGTACAGCCTCAGCTAATGTATGCAGGCATTTTCATTTCATTCTGACTCCATTTCTAGTCTTTTTGTTCTACAAAATGACAGAGAAATAGGAACTGTGTTGGGTGATCAACTGTTCAGAGATAATCACAGCACCCTTTTCAGGTACACACCGAGTGCAGCAACGGATGTGCCAACATCTTGCGGTATGCAGTGCCAATTAAGCCCAACCACTTCTTTGAAATTGAACCCTCCATCTTGGGATATGGAGGACGGTACTCTAATATTGACCCACAGGGAGCTATTTACTTGTTGATCCAGAAAATATAGTAGATCTGCCTTTATTAGACATATACTGATTAAATATTTTATCATCATACCCCATGAATTTCCAGGGTAGCTGAGTTACCTCGGGTTATCTTAGGTTTTGAACGGATGCTTATCCATACGCCAAGTGATATTTCAGGTGAAAATCCCACGCAAAAACCCTCGAGCAATTTTACCTTGCCCGTCTGGCTGTAAGGCCTTCTGTCGTAGTCACGCTCCTTGCACTGAATAAATACACTTCAGTAATTCATGCGTCCCATATGCACTCTAATTCTCACACATCTTTTGTACTGAGACTGCTACCATGAACCGCACGGTTAGAACACGACCTTTCACCTCAGTACAACACAGAGCATATCTCGTGCCGGATCACTGATTGGCATGTTTGCAAAACAGAGACAGATCCTGCAGGTAATCCATGCTTTTCAGGAAAAAATAAAACACTGAAGAGGAAAGGTACCTCCTGGTCGGAGGAAAGAAAGGGGAAGTGGGGCTGGCGGATCCTGCAGGAAGTCCATGGCTTTCAGGGAAATACACTGAAGATGACTAGGGAAGAAAGAAGGTATAGCACGAGAAGATGCGACAATACTGGGCAAATGTCAAAGCTCAACAGTTGAACAAGAATTACTGATGCTACGAATTGTTTTGAGAAAGTTTTATTTGCAATGTTAACTGTACAAGTTTGCCGAATCTTTTCTTGGCAATTTCATATATCACTTAATATTTGTGGAATGAATCAGTGTGGGGTTAACATGGTAATACCGATTCCAATAATAATAATAATAATAATAATAATAATAATAATAATAATAATAATAATAATAATAATAATAATAATAATAATAATACCGAGCTCGATAGCTGCAGTCGCTTAAGTGCGGCCAGTATCCAATAATTGGGAGATAGTTGTTTCGAACCCCACTGTCGGCAGCCCTGAATATGTTTTTCCGTGGTTTCCCATTTCCACACCAGGCAAATGCTGGGGCTGTACCTTAATTAAGGCCACGGCCTCTCCCTTCCCATTCCTAGGCCTTTCCTATCCCATCGTCGCCATAAGACCTATCTGTGTCGGTGCGACGTAAAGCAAATAGCAAAATAATAATAATAATAATAATAATCGCATGCAGCCTCCGAAGAGGCCAGGTGTGGGTCTTTCGAGTTGATTCCTTAAAGGCTACCTGCGTGTCTATGAGAATGTGGTCCTATCTATGATGAATTCTAATGCTGACTGGGAAGGAAGCGACTCTGTCGCGGTGTTAATTAAGGTACAGCTCCAGCACTTGCCTGGAGTGAAAATCGGAATTAATCAATGAAGATTAAAATCACCAACCCGACCGGGAATCGATGCTGCGACCCCTTGTTCTAAAGGCGAGTACGCTAATCATTTAGCCATGGAGCCGGACATTCCATTTGTTTCTTAAGTCAACTACAGAAAGAGAAAAGTAAACATAAAAGTGAGAGGCAGGCATTCCTCGAACTCCAGACGCACACGTAGACGTACGACCACTCCACCAGCAGTACTACAGACAATAGCAGGCAAATTACCAACATGTGGGCAGACTGTTAAATTCAAATGGCCTTTTTTCTCAATGGCCAGTGGCACAAACCCTCGAGCACACGCCTATTTATTTCTGACGTAGATCAACATCTCATAGTTCGAACGAATTCGTTGACCGCATAGTTGTGCCTACCCTTGTGAGTGACGTCCTCTTGTTTCTCGGTTACGTGAGCCGCTGCACTGGCCTGATTTCGGCAATCGCCACTCGGTGTAGCGAGCCAAGACCACAAGGTTAAATAGGCACTTTCTCTTCATGACGACGACACAGAGAGAGAGGTTAGTGCCAGGTCTGTACAATACAAAAGCTCAAAATACAGGTGCAACACATGCAGAGGATATAGACAAAAATATACCTTCTATTCAATAGAGATTAGACTATTTATTTATTTAATCCTATGGTACCGGGCAAGTTGGCCGTGCGGTTAGGGGCGCGCGGCTGTGAGCTTGCATCCGGGAGATGGTGGGTTCGAATCCCACTATCGGCAGCCCTGACGATGGTTTTCCGTGGTTTCCCATTTTCACACCAGGCAAATGCTGGGGCTGTACCTTACTTAAGGCCACGGCCGCTTCCTTCCAACTCCTATGCCTTTCCTATCCCATCGTCGCCATAAGACCTATCTGTGTCGGTGCGACGTAAAGCCACTAGCAAAAAAAATCGTATGGTGAATACAAAATTAAGCCTTCATGGCTCAGGTGTAGAGGTGGAGACGGAGCGAGTAGAACTGGAGAGTAACTCGGTTCTTCAGGTTTTCGTGACGTCACAGCGGAGCACCGATTCAACTCGAATACTCCGTATAGCGCTGCGGGTGTATCGGTAAACCTTCCAGCCAGGCTAGACTCGCAACACCACTGTGCTGTTGTTCAGACTCCAGACTGAGACGTCTGTTCCATTTGTGTTTCCTTATACTACATATGTCTTTGTTTAAAGTTGTTGCGCTATATTTTCTAGCGATATTTGTAATAAGAAAGAAGCAACAATGCCATGACAGTCCTCCCAAGCATGGCAGTATTTTACTAGCAGTCCAGGTAGAAAATCCGCTACTTCTAAAATTTGCTATCAAATCTATTGGACAGGTGGAGGAACGTCAAATTTATGGAATCACATAAAACGGGCGTATCGTAAGGACATGATACAAATACAGTTGCACATCGTGAAAGTAATTCCATTCCTACGTATGGATGAGACAGTGCAGGAAAAAAGTGAGTTGCATAGGAGTTTGGCTACTTTTGTATGCGAAGACAAGCAGTCACTGAGGGTTGTAGAGGATAGAGCCATACCTGTAGCTTAGATCATTTCCAACAGAGCAAAAAACAACGAGGCTACCATAGCTCAGTTGGTAGAGCTACCAACGCGAACTCGGGAGGTTGTGGGTTCGGATCCCACTGGTTTCCAGTTCGCTATTTTTTTTCTGTACTTAACATCTCTTCGACACGCACTAGATGTATGCAACATGACCTAATAGGTTGAAAGTCGATTTTGATTACAATACGGTCGTGAAATTTCAATATTCATTGACCCTTAAGTGAACTTGCTCCTGCTTACCTTAGCGTACCTGCTACATCTGTGCCCGCATTGGAGGTGTTTTGCATGTGCTGGACAAATTCGTTCGGACCGAAGGTCGTCGCTTTCTGCAAAACGAGCTGAAACTCTGATATTTCTGAATGGAAATTCCTCCTATATAACACCTGTTCCATGCAATACAGAACACTAACGGTACTTCCCATACTGTCTGTGTACAACGTATTGTCTTGATTTTAATGCTTGTCACAAGATGAAGAATTGAGTTCATTTGTATACTGTACTTATTTCCATTACTGATGTTATCTTAACAGATTTTTCATTTAACTCTTTACCACATAGTTATAAATGAAATGTTTGACATTATATGAGTTTAGGCACATTTCAAAGCACTAGATTTCGTTTCGTCAATTATCACATTATGGAATACGGTACGTTGAACCATGTGCATTTATATTTATTGTATTTATTTATTCATTTATATGTTTATTTCTTTATTTATGTCTACTTGATATGTCTCATATTAAGCACAGGGCTGTAATTACACTGTTTGTTACGTTATCTGTTAAATTCATATTACATTATAAAAATTGTGCAAATAACCAATAACAGATAGTACGGAGCATTGTACCACTGATAATAATTGATAATCTTCTTTATGAATGTAAACTGTAGCTTAGAAGGTCAATATCAATTTTAAATTTACCGCTATAAAGTTGTACTCGGTTCTGTACTCGGTTTAACCGAGTAATGACGTCACAGTACTTGCTCCGAAGCGAACCGCTCCGTCCCCACCACTACTCAGGTGGCAGCGCACCGACCTCTCACCGCTGGGTTCCGTGTTTCAAATCCCGGTCACTCCTTGTGAGAATTGTGCTGGACAAAGCGGAGGCGGGACAGGGTTTTCTCCGGGTACTCCGGGTTTCCCTGTCATATTTAATTCCAAAAAGACTCTGCAATATCATTTCATCTGTCATTCATTAATCATTTCCCCAGAGGAGTGCGACAGGCTTGGGCAGCCGGCACAATTCCTATCTTCGCCGCTAGATGGGGCTTCATTCATTCCATTCCTGACGCGGTCGAATGACTGGAAACATACTCTGGATTTTCATGCTGATTACAACTACTGAACAAGTTCACTAGTATTAACCCAAGTTTTGCAGCCACTCGACAACACCTCCTGTAAGATGAAACAGGTCGCTGGGGCTTCCAGAGTAGGGATGTAGAGGGCAGCGCTGGATGACATGACATGACATGCTCCTCTTCTTTTCATTAACTCATGAGCACTAGTCCAGATGTTGCATTTGACCACTCATTGTGCCAATAGTGATATAGGGTGAAATGTTCCGTCATGAGTTTCCCGGCCTGTACACTTGCCGATCTCCTGGATCAAAGTCGATGCGGCGGTGGGTAACAAAATTCCTGGTTCTGTGCTTCTCTCTGCAGAGCTTCCTTTCACCTCAGGTGGGGTGATAAATAGAGCCCGGATTATATGTAATTACATATTTTGTTCCCATATATGTAGCCACAAGAAAAGCTAAAATGTCTGCGTATCACACTTAAAAGGACCATTATTCCAGGAGTTTAAAGTTACATATTTTCACATGTATTTTAATGCATAATAAATATTTTGGTAAATATTACATATTTTAAATATTTTGAAAGATATTGCGCATCTGAAAGAAAACACAATTCTTTTTTCACAAATTTTACATCGATTTAAGTTTTTTAATTAAACACTGAAAATCATCATCATCTGTTTATCCTCCAGGGTTGGCTTTTCCCTCGGACTCAGCGAGGGATCCCACCTCTACCGCCACAAGGGCAGTGTCCTGGAGCTTCAGACTCTTGGTCGGTGGATACAACTGGGGAGAATGACCAGTACCTCGCCAAGGCGGTCTCACCTGCTATGCTGAACAGGGGCCTTGCGGAGGGATGGGAAGGTTAGGAGGGATAGGCAAGGAAGAGGGAAGGAAGCGGCCGTGGCCTTAAGTTAGGTACCATCCCGGCATTCGCCTGGAGGAGAAGTGGGAAACCACAGAAAACCATTTCCAGGATGGCTGAGGTGGGAATCGAACCCGCCTCTACTCAGTTGACCTCCCGAGGCTGAGTAGACCCCGTTTCAGCCCTTGTACCACTTTTCAAATTTCGTGGCAGAGCCGGGAATCGAACCCGGGCCTCCGGGGGTGGCAGCTAATCACGCTAACCACTACACCACAGAGGTGGACAAACACTGAAAATAATTAATAATTTGAAGTGAAGTATTCTGTCAAAGAACGCATCCCTTGGTGCATCCCTTAAGAAGTAACAGTACAGTGTGAAGGGTGGGTCAGTGACATGTTGGTGCTACTACAGAGAAAGACACAAAGTAAAAGTATGACAAACGTAACGTATCGTCCAGTATCATTTCTTATTTGAAATACGTGCCAGTGACTTCATGTGAAGTGAAAGGTCTTTTTCTACATATATAAGAACATCCTAACAGGCAGAAGGCATTCGATGACCGCAGAAAATTTGGAAAAAAAATTAGTCATAATTCGGCCCCAAAAATGAAAATTAAAGGTTGAATAACGTCTGCACTTTTAACGAGTTTGTTTCTTTTTCTGTGTAGAACGAATACGTCAAATCAAGCTTAGATATTAAGTTACATATTGTTTAATTATTACATATTTAACTATATATTTTGTCAATTTTAGGTACATATTTTTTTATTCTACATATAATCCGGGCTCTAGTGATGAGATATGACTGAGTGCGGGTAACCAATGACGGGGGGGGGGATAGACATTAGGTTAAACGAATAGAAATTAGATTATTGTCTTGTAAGATTTGCTATTGGATTTCTTCCTGCGCACCGACGTATGGTAACGATGGGGTAGAAGAACGTTAGGACTGATCGTAATTAAGCTACAGCCCCAGCATTTGCCTAGTTTGAAAATGGCGAAAAGATGGAAAAGCATCTTCAGGGCTCTAGACAGTGAAGTTCGAACCCACCATCTCCTGAATGCAAGATCACAGCTACGGGATGCGAACAGCGCAGCCATCTCGCTCGGATACTTTGTAAAAAAAAAAAATTCGGCTAATAACGTTTTTGTACACCCAAGATAGCCACAAGTTAACATTTAACTTCACTTTCATTTTTTTCAAGTTCTCAGACAAATTCCGGTCACATTATAAAGGGGAGGAAGACGAAAAAGGAATCATGATAATGATATATGTGAAGACTTTGACGTTCTTTTATGTATTGCACAGTTCGCTCACGTAGCTATAAACCTGCAATCAGGAGATGATTGGTTCGCACCCTATTAGAGGCTGCTCTGAAGATGGCTTTCAGTGGCTTCTCATTTTCACTCAAGGCATTTTCACCCTTGTCATCCGTATGAGCCGCCTAGCTCTGAAAATATAGGTGCTTTGAGAATTACCGATACCGGTGCACTTCGTTGCGCTCCTCTGTCGGTCATTATTTAAAAAGAGATTTTTAATGAGTTCGAAGAAAAAGAGTTTACATTTTGTTAATGTTATTTGTATTAGTTTTAGGTTTCAATATAATATTTGTTGATTGTAATTTTTATGAATTTTTTGCCAGGAATCTTGGCATGTATCGTATTCTGACAGGACTGACACAGAGATTTATTGAAAACTATATTGAACCATCCTGTTCATTGGGACAATTGGATTAATTTTAGTATTGGATATTGGAATCACACGAGGCCACCCACGAAGCCAGTGTCTTACAGTAAATGTCATAAAGGAGTCCAGAAGAAGCGTTCTTGTGTGAAGTGAGCGCGAGCGTCATTATGAGAAATCTCCAGAAACTCATTAAAAGGAGTTATGTCCCAAGCCAAGCCTCTTGATGAAGATTGGGGACGCTTCCCAGATCCCGGCAAAACTTATATTAAGAGGGAAGAAAGAATTAAATTAATATCTTTGGTTACGGAGGAGTTGCATTGGATTTGAGACAAGAATTGCAACCTGTATAATTTCTGCTTTATTTTGATATGCATTAGGACTGCATTCATTAATGCATTCGTTAATTAGAGCTCATGATATACTTAGTGCGGGAAAAATTTCGCGGGCGCGCGCGGATTGCACGCGACCAAGCGGCTTGATGACGCTATCCGGGATTATAAAATAAGGCCGCCTGGCATATCAGGCTCATTCTTGGACAAGAAGACCGCTTGAACGAGTCGTCATACTGCGTGTTGGTACTGAGAACAACGCTTTGTCTTCGAGCAGCACAGACGACGAGTACAGCTAGATCTGCGAGGAAGTAAGTAAGCAACTTGAATATTCAGCTGAATTTAAGATTTTACCTGTGAGAATAGGCTATGGGGAGATGAGGTACTGCTTATAAGAGACTAATGAACTAGTAGCTTCATATTTCTATGAGGTCAAGTTATGACTGACGAACTGCTAGAATTAAGATTGGCTCAGGTTAGGAATTCTGAAACTATGTGTTGTCCGTGTGATAGGGTGAAAGAACAGTGACTGAGAGGAGTGAAGAAACTATTGTGTACCAGGTTAAAACTCTGAACGAGACTTGGTCAATGTGACGTGTGAGACACGATAGTAGTGGAGACAGGCATCGAGTTTGGACAGTCTGTAATATATGAATTTATTTTCAGTTACCCCAGCATCAAGTCAGAACGAGTGTTTGACATCATCATTGCAAGGAAGCCACAACCAGGAGCTGAAGCCAACACGACAACGGGCATCGATCCAGGAACGTTGGGAGCACCTGATCAGCGCGACGTCGAAGGGGACACCTTCCAACTACAGAGGGAGCTGTACGAAGACGCCACACAAGAAAGAATGTCTCCAAGTGGTCAACAGTATCTGATGCCAGCGCCGCAGTCTATCATGATGTGGTAGATTCAGTGGTCCACAGGGAGGGCCGCTCCGTTATGTCAGCGATAACATAAGGTCAGAGCTTTCCAATTCTGTTTCAAGCATGTCATTTAAATTTAGATAGGAATATGGGGGCCGTCAGTCAACAGATTAGTTATGGTAGGAATTTTCCTTGTAATTTAGAGCTAGGCCTCAAGCTCGAACCCCGTACTTTAAGGTAGATGATTTTTGTAGATTCCTTGTTAGCGTGTGTATTTTATTTCGATGGTATTATTTTACGTATGTGTGATTTTATGGGTCTGATCGAACTCCTGTGGTTATAGGAGGTTAGTCTTACAGATAGGTTTTTTTTTATATCGCATTTAGGCATTTGTTTCTGCAGACGTAGATGTGTATAGTTGTGACCAAGACGTAACCAGTAATTCACCCAGATTCACTAATAGAGCGAGCGAGTCCCAATATTTGAGAGATATGAGCCCATGAGAGGCAGAAATAAGATTTGCGATTGATATGAGAGAGCCCAGCGCAGTTGAGAGTATGTATTGGAGATGCCTAGTATGGCCATGTGTTTATCGCATATTGATCTGTGTCTTTGTCGTATCAAGGTTGAGCCCATGGGAGGCGGAAATAAGATGAGTTATATCGCTGGGGATATTGAGATGAGGGCAGATCGCCCAGGTGTATTTAAAAAAGTACTTTTTAGCAGCCAGGTTACGTGAGGCATTTTGAGAGGCGAGATGTTTTTCTGGCAGTCAGCTGAGCCCATCAATTATGTGGACTGTCGCGGGTGAAGTGGTTACAGGGGTGAGGGTGCTGCGCCGGACGTCACAGTCTTGAGAATTGGTTATTGTCGTCTGCAGTTTGTCAAGTGTGCCTGGGGGAAGAAACGACCTTCATGTTTTGAAAGCAAGGAGAGATCTTTTTATGTCCTATTTGTTCTACGTTAATTTTTAACACTGGCCCGTTCGATATTGACACCCGTGTATATGTTGGGTGTGTCCTTTTTATATTGTTTGCATATGTATCTTTTACGCCTTACTCGTCATGGGACTAGGGTTCATGACCGTGTCAGGTCATTGTACATTTTGTCGTGATATTTGTTAGCACCGGGGTTCGACGGCGCGAGGCATTGTAAATTTTATGGGAATCACTGTTTATGAGTATTTAAGCCGATATCCATCTTTCGAAACTTCGTTACTTACACTATTGTAACATGCTTGTTGCAGCACAGCTGTTTTCGTGAAGGCGGTGAACTGGTTGTCATCGGCTCAGCGTTATTTTACCCTATCATATTGAAAAGCTCTTTCATTTGTAAATAATTCAATTTTGTGTAATAAATCCCTATTTGTTAAACTTTGAATGCAGCGATGTTTTCTGTTAGATTTAGCGAATTCTTACCTGAGTAGGCACATGTTCTAGTGTTTTATCTTTATGTTGCCCCGTTATCCCCATGTTATCCCTGAGAAGAGCGCTTATCCGGCTGAATGAAGAGGACTGTGTTCAGGTAAGACTATGTGCACCAGCTCACGTCTGTGAGAGTTCTTTCACTACTGTACTCTGGGTTCGAGACCGGCTTTCGCCTGGCCGGAACTTTAGAGTCCAGTAGGGCACAATATATATAAAATAACATGTCCTGACTTACTGACTGACTGACTGACTGATTCATCATCGCCGAGCCAAAACTACTGGACGTAAAGAAATTAAATTTTGGGGATACATTTATATTAAGATGCACTACAGATAACACCACCACCTTAACCACACAAACACACATCCCTCTTCCCTCCTAAACCTTAAATCACAAAACCCTAGAACCCAGCGAGACAGACGCACCGCTAAAAGTTGAACTAGACGCTGCAATTGCTGGAGCACCACAGTCGCTTCCTTCCCAGTCCGAGCCCTTTGCTACCCTACCGTAAACAAAGAACCTGAGCTGGTGCGGCGTTAAACTGCTATCAATCAATCATGTTTCAAAGCTCAAGCGACAGTGCGTCGGCCTCTCACCGCTGGGTTCCGTGGTTCAAATTCTTGTTACTCGATATAAGATTTATGCTCGACAAAGCGGAGGCGAGTCGGGTTTTACTCCGGTTTTCCCTGTCTTCTTTCATTCCAGTAACACACTCCAATATAATTTCATTTCACCTGTCAGTCATTAGTCATCGCCCCAGAGGAATGCGACAGGATTCGGCAGTCGGCACAATTCCTATCCTCGCTACTAGATGGGGGCTTCATTGATTCCATTCCTGACCCGGTCGAAGACTGGAAACAGTCTGTGGGTTTTCACTTCAATAATAGTGTATAAACTAGTGTGTAAATCAAAAACATAGGTATTCATAACCCATGCAGAGAACAAAACTTTCAACATGGGAATAAGCTTACACTGTTATATTTTTATCTTTTTTTTTTTTTTTTTTCATTTAAACTCGTTGGGTTGCTGTCTCTCAATATATCGACTATCGGCTTCATCAGAATATTAAGGTCGGTGGATGCAGAGTGGGCCTCAGCCTACAAGTTGCCACGGCTGGTCCGTGGTCCGACAGCTCTGCACTCTGACCGGCGAACCAAGTAGAAGAGGGGTAGCCACGGCTCTACCGTGGCTCTACTGTACACCTCTGTATTGGGGAGACGAAGTGGAATAGAACTCACGGCTGGTCGCCACTATCGGCTGTCCTGAGAATGGTTTTCCGTGATTTTCCATTCTCCTGCACTAAGACGAATGCTGGGACAGTTCTTAGTATAGGCCACGGCCGTCAACCCCCTTACCTTCTCCGCACATCTCCTTCACCGAAACAAATCTCCAGGCCTGAGAAACGGCGTCACCGTCTGAGAGGCCCGCCTACCCCTTCAGGGGAGGAATGAAAACATTTTAGTAGTCGCAGTCAGAATAACACAGTTACGTCCTGCTGATTGTGCCATCTTTGGTCAAATACATTATTGAATGTGTTTCAGTGTTCTATTCTCCAGATTATTGTTTGTAAACTAATTTTGGCTTTAGGTCTTATCGACCATGCAAAAATGACGATCTTCGTCCGTGTTGGGCCATGTCTTTGTTCTATATTCAGTGTATAGCCTACACGTTGTCGACAACGCCCTAGCTCTTTCCCTATCCTCCGCTGTCGCAACATGGAGCAAATGTTAATGTAACAATAAACTGTCAGAAAAGTAACTGTGATCGCGTTATCAACAACCACGTCACACTGCTTGGGTAACTCCGAACGATTTACAAATAGGGCAGATAACCTCGGTAACTGACTACCTGAAACAACAATCATCATTCGTATACAAACATTTATAAACGTTTTCACCCTAGTGTTACGGCTGTCAATCGTCTGCTAATGAGACAGGCTTCCTTACATCCGGTTTTGAAGTACTCGGATGAACTTCCATAGCTCTTCTCTTTCTAACCTTGACATCTTGAGCTTGTCTGCAATTTATTTCAAAACAAGCAGTTAGACCTTCGTTGTTTCCTACGATTTGTTGTTCAAAGCAAGGAATTTATATGTCTAACGGTATGTAGTAAAGAATATTTAGGTTAGAAGTTACACAGTCTTGACCCCAACAATTGAAGGCGACGCCTTGCCTAGCCCTTACACGTTCATTCACCTCTGGAGGATCCCTTCATTATTCATTTACATCGCAAACTGTACCGACCAGAGCGACCACCACCCGTGCATTGAGGTTAGTAGGCAGAGCCCATGTGATATACCCGGGAATAATTATTTCAGAATGTAACGAAATAATGTTTAATAACAACGTCGTGTGCTTAACACTCCTACAACTACATGCATACATACATCTTCATTAAAGATTGTTATGCAGTGCGGTACGGCCCGCATAGCTGGGGAGGTGGTGAGGAAGATGAGAAGATATACAATAGCTCCTCATTGTTTTCTTCACCAAGCTAAACAGTGCTGTCAAGCTCACTGGAACGCACATATGAACCGATTCTAGAAGTCATATTTTTGCACCATTCATCATAGGAACTGACTGCATAATGAATGGCGTTACTAGCGTCTCACATACTTCAGTTATATGCATATCGGCAAATCCAAAGATGAGATGGAGATAGGATGATGACAAAAAATTTCTTCTCATCCATGCTGGAAGGCACAGTGAGTTCCAAATACTGGATTTCACCAGAAATGGGACTCAATACAGGACGATATCAATATACGGTTAATAAATTAACCTCGGCCAGGTTGATCCCATTATTATTATTATTATTATTATTATTATTATTATTATTATTATTATTATTATTATTATTACCACTAGCATCCTAAGTAAACCTGCGTCGTATCGGAATTTTATCGCACAGGAATTCGTCAACGCACCGAAAACTTTTGACATGGAGATGTCGCATTGAAATGTATTTCAGTTCTACCGATATCAGTCGGAATCGAACTCACTGTCTTCGGAACTGAGGGTAGGCTCTACTAGGTTAATATCTCTGGGTAAAGACGGCTGGGCATAGACTTAACCATTACATCCAATTTAACGCCGAAGTTATTATTATTATTATTATTATTATTATTACTGTATTATTAAATCTAGATCCATAGTTGAATGGTCAGTGTCTTGGCTTCGAAACTAGGACTTCAGCTTACCATCTAATTAAAAAACTTCCATAAAGTTTCTTTGACAATAACTCGATTGTCGAACCCTACAATTCTGTATAAAATTGAATTTAATAGATCGACACTAACTTACTTCTTTAATCTTCTTTCGCTAGTAATGGCCTCGGTGTTTGGTTCTTTAAAACAGCATTCATCACAAACATCATCGCTAGTGATGGTGCGGTGGGTAAACTGCTAGACTTTGTTGATTGGTGTCGGAATTGTTTTGAACTCGCCGCAGAGTTAGTAAATGGTCTCGTTCTCGTTCATTTCCCAGCTCCGCCCAGCTGCTCAGGTGGACGACCTTGGGGCACATCCGTGGCCAGGCCGAGTCCAGAGTCACCGCGGAAATTTAACTTGGGAAAGGTCATCCGGTTTTTGGTTCGTAGAAGGCGGGTCGCTCTAATCCTGTTTGTTACGGTACGGAGGTGATAGTGCTAAACGACAAACAACACCTCTTAACATTTAATAGCCGAACTCTGTGGTTCAGACGGTAGGTTCAAATGAGTGGCGACTTCAGCAGGTGCCAAAAATATGGAATTTTCAAATTTCCAAAAATACACAATTTAAAAAATAAATAACGGCAACGGAAACTGGGCAGAACGACATATGCATGCTGAGAATGTAACAATGCCATTTCAACTTAAAATGTTTTTTCAAGAAAAAATGATTACCAGTAACCGCCGTCTTGGTTTGTACTAGAACGGTAATGTAGGCCTAAACAGCCGTATTGCGTCGGAGCATGTTGCTGATGTAAGGTCCAGCTCCATGGCTAAATGGTTAGCGTGCTGGCCTTTGGCCACAGGGGGTCCCGGGTTCGATTCCCGGCAGGGTCGGGAATTTTAACCATCATTGGTTAATTTCGCTGGCAAGGGGGCTGGGTGTATGTGTTGTCTTCATCATCATTTCATCCTCATCACGACGCGCAGGTTGCCTATGGGAGTCAATTCAAAAGACCTGCACCTGACGAGCCGAACATGTCCTCGGTCACTCCCGGCACTAAAAGCCATACGCCATTTCATTTTGCTGATGTAAGCATGCTGCCACCACCGCTACACAGCACGTCATAGTATGAATCCATTTCAGTGGACACACATATAACAAGTTCTATTGTTATGATATGAGCAGTAACCCGTGTTTGTGATCAATTGATCTTTAACCCTACCCGCCAGGAAATGTCTTAAAAATAAAACAGAAAATTGAGTCAATATATTGGAAATGAATTATGGTAATAATGATGACAGTGCAATCATATTAATTTTCTTATATTTTCTAAAAATTAGGCAGTGCACTATTGGTTGGAAACAATTTACATACATACATACATACATACATACATACATACATACATACATACATACATACATTATCATTATAGACTGTTATGCCTTTCAGCGTTCAGTCTGCAAGCCTCTGTGAAGTTACTAAACGTCGCCACAATCCTCGACTTGCAACTAGTGTAGTGGCCTCATTTAAAACAATTTGAATAACTTAAATATTCTGATAACGTGAACTTATTAATGTTATTTTTAATAGTATGTCGCTTTTGAATTTGTACGAAAATAAGCTTGCAAGCAACTTTTACGAAGTTCGTGTCCGCCCAAAAAAAATCTCGCAGAACCGCTATACCGCTTTTCACGAGAGTTTAATCCTGATGTAAATGAATAGGCGGAGCACCTTGCCTATGCACGTGAACATAGACGTAGTTGATTGGAGAAGCAACCGTCGCACTCACTCGACTGTATGTGAGCTCGAAGAAAAGTAGTACGGTACGTCGCATTAATTTTATTTTATTTTAGTTTATTACATTCAGAGCGTTTGGAAGAGTACGTAATCAAATTAAAATATGGTTGTCATATATACAGGTATACATATATGTTTTTTGTAATAAAATAGTGATTAAATAACGAAATATGAAGGCACAAGGCGTGGTGTAATACAGGAAGTCTTCTCGTAGTGAGGGAAAGTCCCAAGCTGTACAGCGTGGAGATAAGGTGTTGCATCTTTCAGCAGTCACTGAGTCAGTATTCATAGTGAGAGAAATGGAGCAAGAGGTAGGACCATCGCGTGTAGTGAAGTACTGAAGAGGAAAACCGCTCTCAGAAGTGACCATAGGCAGTACATTGTGAATGTGTTCAGTAAACTAAGTGAACAGAATCCAGGTTTAGTCGTTTATTCAGAAGTTCAGATCTTCGCACTGTTGTCGTATGTGATGCGCAGCTCTGTACATCCGAACACGAGACGTTGACGGGGTGGAGGTCGGTACTACACGCTCAGCGAATCACAATTCTTTCTTTGACGGAGGCGTGGACATATCATGTTTATATCAGGATTAAACTCTCGTGAAAAGACATATAGTGCTATCTGCGTCTGACGAGAAGTCGCGGCAGCTTGTAGATACGGCAGGGGTAACAGATACTGCACTAAGCTACAAACATTAGTCGTGATAAACAGTGCGAGTTATCTGAAAGAGATGCGTGCTCATTATGCAGTCACGTACAGTAAATGTGTAATTAAAGCGCAATTGCACTACCAATTTGAAACTTCACAGAGCACCTTAGCTCACAAGAATCACCGCGGACGGAACCGATGTTTCTTGTCAGGCTTTCAGACCTGAGATCGGCGCATGCGCAGCAGCGGTGCTTACCCTCCACGCCGCTTACCCCGCATGCACATAACTTCTCGTCAGACTACCACAGTAGGTTCAGTTATTGGCGGCCCTGAAGGCTATTTAAATGCGTTGATGGCTTCGGTTCCAAGGGTCCTGGATTCGATTCCCATCGGAGACTGGGATTTTAATTGAATCTGATTAACTCCCCTGGCTCGGAGACTGGGTATTTGTATTTGTCTCAATATTCTTTCTTTCTTTCTTTCTTTCTTTCTTTCTTTCTTAATCCGTTCACCCTCCAGGGTTGGTTTTCCTTCGGACCCAGTGAGTCTACCGCCTCAAGGGCAGTGTTATGGAGCGTGAGGCTTTGGGTCGGAGTTACAACGGTGAAGGAGGACCAGTACCTCTCCCAGGCGGCCTCACCTGCTATGCTAACCAGGGACCTTGTTGGGGGATGGGAAGATCGAAAGGGATAGACAAGGAAGAGAAAAGAAAGCGGCCGTGGCCTTAAGTTAGTTACCATTCCGGCAGAAGTGGGAAACCACGGAAAAGCACTTCGAGGATGGCTGAGAGGAGAATCGAACCCTCCTCTATTAAGTTGACCTCCCGAGGCTGAGCGCACTCCGACCCAGTCCCCGTACCACGTTTCAAATTTCGTGGCAGAGCCAGGAATCGAACCCGGGCCTACGGAGTTGGCAGCTTATCACACTAAACACATAGGCGGACTGTCTCGATACTCATCCCATCATTTACGCACAACACACATCACTACCAATTGCCATAGAAACATACAATAGTGAATATCTCCCTTCATATAGGTTTGGCGTCAAGAAGAGCATCCGGCCATGAAAATGGGCCAGACCCACATCCACGACATAGTTCGCACCCGTGACCCCACCATGTTACGTGAAAAACGGCAGAAGAAGAAGTCGTTTCACCTTCTCGAAAACGTACTGTAAAATCAAACGCACCGAAATAGAGTTCGTTGTAGTTTTCTTAATGAACATTTTAGTGAGAAACTTTAAAACCCCATGTGACAGCTGTCTCGACGTAAGTACGCAATTTCTCTCGTAAGTGATAATTAATTAACTGTCACTGCCGAAGCTTGATTACTTCTCTACTTGCAATTAACAGTTGTAAGAAAAAGTGGGATCCGCTTTACACGTCACAGACTGAGTGAGTGGTAACTTGATCAAGCAGATTCAATGCTGGCTCTGGTCGATTAATACAACCTTGAATTTGCACATTTCCTTTCTTATAGTGACTGCGTGTCTGGCTTAATGGCTAAATGGATATCACGCTGGCCTTTGGTCCAAGGGATCCTGTATTCGATTCCTGAACGGGTCGGAAATTTCAACTTTAATTTATTAATTCCTCTGGCTCGGGGACTGGGTGTTTGTGCCATCTTCAACATTAGAATATTCATCTTAGGTAGATCCTCATCCTCTCAGACGCGCAGGTCACCCATGAGATGCCAACTCTCCGGAGCTTACACGCCAAAAAGAAAATAGAAGGAAGGTGACTACGTAACCTGGCACGCACAAATATCCCCTTGCTACCTGAGCCGGACGATCGTGCGGGGCGTGCCAACGACTCCACATAAATGAACAGTGCTCCCTGAACACATTCATCCCATTTCTAAAAGATCCCAAACAAAAATTATTGAAACGTGCGTCACCGATAGGGGTTCGATTCGCGGCTGGGTCGGGGATTTTAACTCCGTCTGGTTAATTTCTCTGGTTCGGGGGCCGGGTATCTGCGTGCGTTTTAAGTGTATATGTTCAATTCATAATTAATAATAAACAAAATACAAAATTATAGCTGACTGCATGGTCAATAAGACCGAAAACCAAAAACATAATTTTTTTCATGGTAGTGCAGATAACAGTGCACTGTTTTTCACACAATGTGTTGTTGTTTTTGGTGTGTTCTGTGGCAATGCTTTTTTTTTTTTTTTTTTTTTTTTTCGTGTAGAGCAGGGATGGCGAGCTTATGATTCGCGTGCCACGAGGCGATACGTGAACACGACTTCTGTGGCACGTGAGACAACATACGAATATATTTTAATGTTTTTATGTAATAAATTGGTCGAAAATCTATCATCATTGCACATTTTAACATTACGCTTTAATAAAGAAGTATGTCACAATTAATTATATGGCCACATTAATTTTAAGCAAAAATGTACCTTTTTCGAAATTTAACAGTTTTAATGGAATTTTCAGTGACATTTGCAAAATAAAATCATGAAACATTCAGTGTCCACCTCTGTAGTGCAGTGGTTAGTATGATTAGCTGCCAACCCCGGAGGCCCGGGTTCGATTCCCGGCTCTACCACGAAATTTGAAAAATGGTACGAGAGCTGCAACGGGGTCCACTCAGCCTCGGGAAGTCAACTGAGTAGAGGTGGGTTCGATTCCCACCTCAGCCATCCTCGACGTGGTTTTTCCGTGGTTTCCCACTTCTCTTCCAGGCAAATGCCGGGATGGTACCTAACTTAAAGCCACGGCCGCTTCCTTCCCTCTTCCTTGTCTAGCCCTTCCAAACTTCCCATCCCCCCGCAAATCCTCTGTTCAGCATAGCAGGTGAGGCCGTCTGGACGAGGTACTGGTCATCCTCCCCAGTTGTATGAAGCTCCAGGACACTGCCCTTGAGGCGGTAGAGGTGGGATCCCTCGCTGAGTACGAAGGAAAATCCGACCCTGGAGGGTAAACAGATTAAGAAGAAGAAACATTCAGTGGAATGGATTAATAAGTAATGCATTCTAATACCTAAATGAAGTCAAATGACGGGTTTTATGATGATTTTAAAGGAAAATAACCCGTGGTATTCTAGTCAGTAAAAAGTAATAAACATGACCTTAATTGACGCGCTAGGGATGGCAAACCTTTACCAACTAGTGTCTCAATTAGCTAGATATTAGTTACCATCTGATTTTATCAATATTTCCGTTCCATGCGAAAGAAAAGCAAGCTAAGTTTTAGTTTTACGTGCTTGTTCATATCACGATATATTTCACGGTACAAATTTTAACGTGGAATCCGAACCATAGTAACGTCCTCTTTCATTTCAAAAGTCACACTAGAGGAATAATGTGAAAGACAAATAATTTAAAGTGTAATTTTCACAGAACGAGAAGACACGTGACAAGTACCTTGTCATTTGTGAGAAATAAAATAAATAAGATTATAAAACGAGTCACTTCGGCCGCAGAAAAGGGAACTGCAACGATTGTGCGGTTCTCGAAGAGTGTGTATTTCTATGTCTCTATTAGTGTGGCTGGCTAGCAGGTGTCAGGCCTAGAATGTATCGATACAAAAGCAGAGTCAAAGCTGGCTGTGTAAATTGTGTTTCTCTTCTTCTGCTTCTTCTGCTTGTAGTGCCTTTGCAATTACTGAAGGCTGGCCATAATCACAGCGAAGTTTGTACGATGTTCGAGTGTCCTCATCAGTCTACTAGAATCTAGTGCTGTCCAATCCCGTCAGTTCCTCAGCCAAGAGTGTTTCCTTCGAGCACGACCTCTACATCCATCACTTTTACCCTGCGTGATCAGTTTAAGTAGTTTGTACTTTTCATTCCTAATAATATGCCAAAAGTAGCCTGACTTTCTTTTCTTGTTTGTGTTTCTCTAAACAGCTAATTAAAATGGTCCACACACGTGCGTAATGTTGAGAAATGGCCCGCTAGAACCAGATCAAATGGAAAAACTGGCTGATTCGTTTCGATATAAATTATTTCACTTGTGTTCAAAATTGACAGCGGTATTATTTGTTGCCATTGTTTGTTAATCCTCCACAAAGGATTAGCTACGAATCATTTCAAATACATTTTATCATTCTTTGCGTCAAATGAAGTGGAAACTTGCTTAGTAAGCACGTAACCGGTACTTTCCCAGAACATGTACAGCTGTTACGGTTCGAAATCTAGCCTATGCATGTAGGACTTTTGAAATTAAAGAGCTTAAACTTCGTACCGTGGAATGTATCGTGATATGAACAACCACGTAAAACTAAAACTTAGCGTACTTTGCTTTTGCATGGCACGGAAGTATTGAAAAAATCCGATGGTAACTATTATTTACAGTATGCAATTGTGCTAGCTGAGAGAAACAGATTTGCTTGACACGTCATGGCTCCTATTTGCTTTAAGTAAAATTCCTTGTTCAAATTTGGATCAAACTACTTGCGTCAGTAAGAGAAACATCTTCCAGTATGAGAATGACATCTGCCGACACAGCAGAGATGCTACACTTCATAATAGAGGATGAGTCTGCAATGGTTCCCAGTTTTATACTCTATGCTGCCGACAGGTTGCTACAAATAGGTAGGTTAATTCTACTTTTGGTGGTAAAGTTAATAAATAAGGGCAAGTTCTTCCTCTTTCTTTTTACCTTTTGACAGACAAGATACTGCAGCTGAATTGTGCCTATTGTGTTTCCGGAAAAACACCAGTCCTATTCCAAAACTAAACACCAATGAATGCAGATCAGTACATCAAATAACATACTAGATATCACACATATAGTTTATCATATCATGCAAGTTCATAACAGTTTAAATCTGAGAAGAAATTTCCTGAGCAACATTCATATATGATAGCTCTGTACCCAGCCTCTGTTCGTAGCGTTAATAAGAGGTACCGCAACCACCTTATTCACTTTACTCCAAGGAACAGGTAAAACCAATGATTATATAAAACTTCCCTTTGTGCGTATCGGGGAAATTAATATATAGTAATTTCTGAAACATTGAGAGAAATCGTCTCAAATCTCCTCAAATTTGTGATTTTCTTAGTTAGCCTGTCGTTGTTCATTCTGGGAAGGTGACCATAAAATTGTAATCTTCGTCTTTATTATTATTATTATTATTATTATTATTATTATTATTATTATTATTATTATTATTATTATTATTATCTTAATACCTTATTGGTTTTATTGAGCATCTACCGGATTGAGACGGAATCGATCCCATCAATTTGGGCTCTGCTGGCAAAAGCTTCTACCGTCTGAGCAACTCAACCCGGCTCGGCATAGTTAATTCTACGAATTTACGTTTATAAAATGTTCTAATTAGGAGTTTGGATGTGAGTTACCAAGGCTTTTACTTATCTTGACAGCAGTGGACCGCTAGACACGTTTCTGATTGCTATGACGATTAAGGTGAAAATATATTGCATTGATAAAGTCACGTCCATAAATCAAGAACAGAGCTGCACAAGATCCTTGCACGCGTGGAGCGCACCGTGTGGTCTTTTATATCAGACTGTGATGCAAGTGTGCAAAGTGGCTGCCGTAGCAGCAGGCCTATTGTCTCTCACTCTGAGTCCGTTTCCATTCCCCTTCAATTGCCGACAGCCTACGTTCTTTCATGCTACTTGTCGCTCTTCCCCAGTACTTATGTAGATAAATAATAATTTCGTGTGGCTATTTCTAGCCGAGTGCAGCCCTTGTAAGGCAGACCCTCGAATGAGGGTGGGCGGCATCTGCCATGTGTAGGGAACTGCGTGTTATTGTGGTGGAACATAGTGTTAGGTGTGGTGTGTGAGTTGCAGGGATGTTGGGAACAGCACAAACATTCAGCTCCTGGGCCAATGGAATTAACCAATGCAGGTTAAAATCTCCGACCAGGTCGGGAATCGAACCCGAGAGCCTCTGAACCGAAGGCTAGTACGCTGACCATTCAGTCAATGAGTCGGACATGTAGATAAATGAGTCGTCAATTTCATAACTGAGGGAAAACTAAAAGGCAACAATACAATTTTCCATTTTCTAAAATGTTTGTACCTACGCATGTGCGACTTGTTTTCTTTCGTAAAGTGTGATTCTTTCAAAATATGAAGGTTCCTATACAGTTCACGATTTCAATGTATTCTGTTCCGCTGCAACAGAGTTGGAAACTGTCAGGCATTACAACTCCAAGGCAGGCCGACTCCTTGGTTGCATGGTCAGCGTCGAGACTTTCGGTTCAGAGGTCCCGGATTTGATTCCCGGCCGGGTCGGGGATTTTAATCACATCTGATTCATTCTTCTGGCTCGGGGAGTGGGTATTTTTTTGTCCCAACACTTTCCTCTTCATATTCAGACAACATACTACAGTACCAATCAACACAGAAAAACGCAACAGTGATTAAATCCCTCCATATAATGTTGGCATCAGGAAGGGCATCCGGCCGTAAAACAGGGCCAAATCTGCATGCGCTAAACAGTTCGCACGGTAGAAGAAGAAGATTACAACTCCAAGGCAGAGGCCAGAAGGATCCGCCAATACGTAAAGACTAGGGACCCCCCACCTCCGCCCTCCGAAGAGGCAACACCCATGCCAAGCCCACCACGAGGGGACACGGGGAGATTCTTACAGAAATAACCGTTAACGCTTTTCCCGCCAAAAATAACAACTGGAAAGATCTTCAATTTGTTTGCATGCCCACAGCCCAATTCTCACTACGGCACTGTACCACTGCTATTACTACTACTGCTATGGTACTACAGAAAATTCCTTATTTTTATTAAACTGAACACAAATTCGGAATAAGAATATTGTAAAGTAATTAGTTGCTTCAAAAGAAAAAAACGTTCAACGTATAAAGTTGCTATTTAAAGTTTTATAATTTATAGTACATTTAGTTTTGTTCCAACTATTCTGAAAATGACGGAAAATATAGTCCAACTTACAATCTTAAAAATACTTTAAGATTAACTTCGTATCGGATAAACTTGATCGATAGCTCCTCTTGGTACGTTCTGGAATAGAAAAAAAGTGTCGTAGCCGGTAGAAAGCATTAGGCCTTTCCATCCGGACACGGGTGAACGTCACATATGAACAACGCATTGTGCGCTGTGTACGGTTTGCGCAACTCTGAGCAAGAACTTTATTCTTCAACCGTCAAAAAATGGTACTCATTGACCAGTGTCGTGACTTTAGGTACGGTATCCTTTTTAGCTTTTAAAGCATGTTCTACAATCGGGGTGTACAAAAGTTGGTCTGCTGACCTCATTCGGTCAACCTAGTCGTTTCAAACACTCCACGAAAATATTTTATTATAATTAATTTAATTTAATGTCACATTGCTTGGAAACAGCATATTATGTAGTAAGTAAAAAAAAATACTGAATCTGGCAACTGAATGATTCTCTGCAAAAAAAAAAAAATCTACTTGATCCATTGGGATCGGCATTTGATGTGACTCTGGCTCATTTTAACGACCGGATACCCTTCCTAACAACCCCAAGGGGAGAAGTATATTCACTATTGCGTGTATCTGTGTAGGCTGGTGTTATGTATTGTATATAAATGAAGAGACGTGTTTTAAGAGGAAACCTCAGTGCCCAAAACAGAGGAATTAATCAATGCAGTTAAAATCCGCGGCACGGCTGGGTGTAATTAGTGAGTAGACGTAATTGTAATATTAAAAGTATGAATGTATGAAGATAAAGTTGGAATTCAAGATGACAAATTGGGGCAAATATTCATTTATAGGAAGGGGAGTTAGGGACTGGAATAAGTTACCAAGGGAGATGTTCAATAAATTTCCAATTTCTTTGAAATAAGTTAAGAAATGAAATGGCGTATGGCTTTTTTTTAGTGCCGGGAGTGTCCGAGGACAAGTTCGGCTTGCCAGATGCAGGTCTTTTTTTATTTGACACCCGTAGGCGACCTGCACGTCGTTATGAGGATGAAATGATGATGAAGACGACACATACACCCAGCCCTCGTGCCAGCGAAATTAACCAATTAAGGTTAAAATTCCCGACCCTGCCGGGAATCGAACCCGGGACCCCTGTGACCAAAGGCCAGCACGCTAACCATTTAGCCATGGAGGCGGACATAAGTTAAGAAAAAGCTAGGAAATCAACAGATAGGAAATCTGCCACCTGGGTGACTGCTCTAAATGCAGATGAGTACTGACTGATTGATTTATTGATGTTTAAAATAGTAATAGATAAATTAATAGTAACAAAAGTATGCATGTATGAAATAACTTGGATTGCAATAAGTGATTACCCTCTCCCCAGTTCTTGGCGGTACGGAACTAGGGATGGGAGTTTTCTATACTATTCTATTCAATATGGAATTTTACTCCAGGGAAACGCTTGAACACACACTCTTGCCATTCTGTACAGTACGAGAATCTCATAAGAATACTGAACCCGGAAAGAGACAGGCGTATTACTTGCATGTGCAGTAACTGCATGCGCTGTCTCAAATTCTGCCTACACTGTGCGGAAATTGCAGGCTCCGTTTTTCATCGCTCTTCGTTGTACCTTATCATGCAGTAGATCTTTTCTTTTTTCGGCTAGTTGCTTTACGCCGCACCGACACAGATAGGTCTTATGGCGACGATGGGATAGAAAAGGGCTAGGACTGGTAAGGAAGCGGCCGTGGTCTTAATTAAGGTACATCCCCAGCATTTGCCTGGTGTGAAAATGGGAAACCACGGAAAACCATCTTCAGGACTGCCGACAGTGGAGTTCGAACCCACTATCTCCCGGATGCAAGCTCACAGCTGCCCGCCGCTAACTTTTTTTTTTTTTTTTTTGCTATTGGCTTTACGTCGCACCGACACAGATAGGTCTTATGGCGACGATGGGATATAAAAGGGCTAGGACTGGGAAGGAAGCGGCCTTGGCCTTAATTAAGGTACAGCCTCACGATTTGCCTGGTGTGAAAATGGAAAACCACGGAAAACCATCTTCAGGGCTGCCGACAGTGGGGTTCGAACGCACTATCTCCCGAATACTGGGTACTCGCCGCACTTAAGCGACTGCAGCTATCGAGCTCGGTCGCGCCCCTACCCGCAGTAAATCTAACCATAAGAAATAGCTAGGATGGGGATGGAAGTAGCCGAGGCTATAATTAACCCAGATAATCCTGACTTATTTTTGTAATAAACCATTGTGTTCCGTGCTTAGTGGAACGCTGGCTTTGTGAGTCCAAGCTGGTGGGGTCGATCCTGGATCAGTCCGGTGGTATTTTAAGGTGCTCAGATACGCCAGCCTCGCGTTGGTTTATTTACTGACACGTAAAAGAACCCATGGGAGACAGAGTTCCGGCATCTTATTACAGGCAGCTTCTCCGAAAATCGTAAAAAGGGTCAGTGAGACGTTAAATCAGTAATATTGCAATCAAAAATTCATGGCTATATTTCTCATGCAAACCTCGTATAAATGCGGCACAGATGAAAGTTTGGAGCCTTTCCGTACGTTCTGCCCTCACGGCTTCAGTGTCATTATACAGAGTGAACCTGAACTGCACCGACAAACTTTCGGAGGTTATTCAGGGATAACTTTTGAGAAGTGACGGTTCGTGCGTAAAGGACTTTTGGGCGTCGCCCCACCGCCTTTTCAAAAATATTGTTTCACTCTGTAATTGATTACATAAAAACAAACAAACAAACAAACCCCATGGCACTACAGCCGTTGAAGGGCCTTGGTCTACCAAGCGACCGCTGCTCAGCCCGAAGGCCTGCAGATTACGAGGTGTCGTGTGGTCAGCACGATGAATCCTCTCGGCCGTTATTCTTGGCTTTCTAGACCGGGGCCGCTATCTCACCGTCAGATAGCTCCTCAATTCTAATCCCGTAGGCTGAGTGAACCTCGAACCAGCCCTCAGGTCCAGGTAAAAATCCCTGACCTGGCCGGGAATCGAACCCGGGGCCTCCGGGTAAGCGGCAGGCACGCTAGCCCTACACCACGGGGCCGACGATTACATAAAGAGATGGACAAATGTAGCGAAGTCGAACTTATAGTGGTGTGCTGTTCATTTATACAATGTTATCTTTATTATTTCGGCTGTAAACATTTTGCTTTTCTATTTTCAAGAAAATGACAACGGCTTTCAGATTGTGGCTGCTGTGCAACACGCTCGATGTTTTCTCTTTAGTCGTGAGGCGTTCGGACTGTGGCAGCAGAGCCCTGAGTAGATCCCCCACTTTGCTAGTGTGTGGGGTGCGGGAGGAGCTTGGAAGAACCGATGTGTACTTGTCAGGGGAAGGAAGAGTGCAGGCGGGTGTAAGTGCTGAACGGCGGAGCCCTCAGCACATCGCCAACCACTTTACAATGTACCTAGGCTTCCGCCCCCCCTCCCCACCCCCTTTAAGTCTTATATTAATTGTTGTTAGAGATTAATTCCAAAACATTTTACAAAACAATGAATTCCATTATAGTAATTATTTAAACAATTCGGTTCTATAAAGAAGCTAAAATAAAGATTCAAAATGTAATCATAACGTGACGGCACTATTTGTACTGTGATCAAATTGTTAAATACGTTATCATGCTTTGAAATTTGAGCAAGCAGAGAGAAATTCGGTAGTGCGCTGTTTATTTGTTTTCATGAATGTTGTTATTATCACTTGTGATTGTGATCAGTGAAACAGTGCAGTTCCATATTAGTCGGGGTTGCATTAGCTGTTAGCTGCCATTGTAGTGCAATTAATTCATTAATTAATGGTGTAATGCAAGCAGATTTCTATTCAGCTAGTGCCATCGGATTACTATTATTATTATTATTATTATTATTATTATTATTATTATTATTATTAGTAGTAGTAGTAGTAGTATTATTATTCATCTAAAATGATCGTGGTGCTGGTCAGTGTAAACTCCACCGATTTGGGAGGGGAAAGAGATGGCAGCACAGCCCTGCCAGAATAAAATGTCACGAACTGCCACTGCTTCCGAGTATATTGGTAAAATGAACCCGTGGTCTCCGCTGATAGTCTGTTGCAATCTTGCCGAGTGAATATTCGTGGTTTGCACCTAAGGGAACTGAAATGTCAAATTTTCCTCCAGTTTGCCTCAGTTCGCACGGCAAACACTCAAAGTAATATAACGTCTAGTATTCCAGGGTGTGAAAGCACATGCTTTGCACGTAAAACGATTGTGCTTCACGTGATAAACTTCATCGTAGAGAGAGTCGTGTCAGATAAAAGAACGTTAAAGTTAATGACTGGAACAACTAGCCTACTGAAACGAACTGATGATGTTTATACGCCTTGTCTACGTCTACGGAAAGATAGCAGGACAAGACGTGTGGCGGAAAGCAACAAAGTGTGCTACAGGTCAGCGTGAATGAATATGATTCCATTGCTACATGAGTGTATCAAGAATCGTGCACAGTGCTTCCATCAGACAAATAAATAGTGTATTCTTCCTAAGTATCGTTGGCTTGGAAGAAGACCGTCACGACTCAAAAAGCGTTAATTTTCAGGAGAAGTAATTTGAAATCAGTGTATATTTAAAATTTGAATGTCTCAGAGATTTTTATGTTCAAGAGCCAAGAAACTTAATGAAAGAAATTAAGATATCCTCAATATTTAGGTTTGATAGTTTTGTACCCAAACTCATGATTCCCCGTAAATCACCCCTAATTTTTATGTGTGACAGTTTTTCTCAAAATCAGTTATTATATTATGGAATAAATAGAACACAATCGCTAAAAAAATCTGTAATATTTTTATATAATGAAAAAGTACAGCAATAAAGGCACCTTGAAATGAATCAGATGAACTTACCACAAGACCACATTAACTACACATTTTTTAAATCGTACATGTTTTGTAAAAGTTCTTTTTAAATAAAGAGAACAATCCCTACATATTGTCCTCTGTAAATTCTTTTTTTTTTTTTTTTTTTACGTCGATACGCTTTATTGAGTTTCACAGAAGGGGTATCATCTTGTTAACGTCTTAAAGATAGGACACGCACAGTGGAAAATTATTTCTCTTCGTAGGAAGTTTTGTAAAATAGCGTCCTGTGGTGCCCTTTCTGGACCATCAGCATTTTCATGCCTGGCAATCTTACTGGTTCTCGTGCTTTTTACACCAAGCTACGTAGCAAGGTCTTTAAGATCAAAGAAATCTTTGTGACACATTTTCTCTACAGTTTCCCGTTTTCCTTGCTTGCCTTATAAGGGTTATGTTCTGCTCTTGCACATAGATATGTCCAGATTTCTTACGTCTCATTATATCGTCGCTTCACCGGTAAAACGTTGTATTCCACAAAGCTCTTCCGATCCATTATTCTCCTTAAGACTGATCACGCCTCTCAGCCACATATGGATACGCAGTCAGAACAATGTCCGTTGTGTTCGTTTTCCTATGCCGACGAGTAAACGAAAATGAACCTTACATGCATTATACACTAGGAGTGCGTAAATACGTAATGCATACATACATTCCTACAGTATGACACAATAAGGTTCATTTTCCTTTACACATGGGCATAGGAAAATGAACACAACAAAATTTGTTCTGATGGACTGCATACCCATACGTGGCTGGGAGGAGTGACCAGTCTTAAGGAAAATAACTGATAGGAAGAGCTTTGTGGAATACAGCGTTTTACCGGTGGAGCGACGATATGTCTTTCAATAATTGAATTAGCGCTGTCGCCTTCATTTTGGGTGCGTCCTTTGATTAGAAATGTATGATTAATGTATCGTATAGACTAATTATGAAATGGCACGGATGTATAAGGCAACAATAAACCTATTCTTATTTTGTCCCGCGCAATTTTCGATGTATAATATCATATCTATTATTGATTTCTCTTCTGTTGACCCTTCAGATTTATCTTGCAACTTATTCAAGTAATTCCACACTTTGGAACCAACTTCCTTAGCCTCTCTGTGTGCTTGTCCCCTCATGCCACGTGATACCCAGTGTTATAACCAATTCTTTGAATTTTTTTATTCTACATGCTGTTGCATTATTTGATCACAGTAAAACCTTAATATCTATATTTGAAGAAGACGGCACATCTTGAAATATAACATGTTGAGGTCAATCGATTTGAAATAACTTTGAGAAGAAAACTGACACATCTCGAATTAATACACCGGAGACAGAAAGAAATATTCCAAGAAGCTGTTCTTACCTTATTGTGACAGTCTTCTCGAAAAAATGCGGGGTATCCACGACCAGAGTAGTGACACAACTGACTTGCGACGGTCTTCGATGGAGCTTTAAGCATAATTATTGTACGCAGTGAACTAGAAGTTCACCCCCTGATTCCCCTGTACATTTACAAAAGGTACTGATTTAATTTGCATAAGTAGTCTACACGTTGTACTAAAAAATTCTGCACTCCGTAAGCATTCTTAAGGGCCCCATAGACGGTCCGTCTTACCGTCCGTCTTGCCTGCGCAGTTCTAAGATGAGAGGTAAGACGGAACACGGAAGAGGACACAGACGCTCCGTTTTGCTGTCAGACTTGCGATCAGTTTTCGCTAGTCGTGCACGGATAACATGCTAGAGGAACTTCTAATTTACACCGCTCTAGCATTAGCTTTGAGATCAAAAGCTAAAAGGAAAAGGGCTTCATCAAAATGGGCAAAAGCTTGGTTAGTTAAACGAGATACAATGTCGCATATAAATTTAATGAAAGATTTAACTCTTGAACCAGGTGACATGGACAGTGAAACGTATTTATACTTTCTTCACTTGGTAGCGCCCCATATCAGAAAGAGTGACAGTGCAATGAGACGGGCAATAACACCTCATGAACGACTCAACGTCACACTTCGTTTCCTAGCAACCGGTAGAAGTTACGAAGATCTGAAATTTTCCGCTGCAATTTCAGCCCAGTCTTTGGGAGTAATTATTCCTGAGACTTGCGCTGCAATATATAAGGTGCTCAAGAAACAGTATCTCAAAGTAAGTAAAATTTATTTATAAGTTTCTTGCACAAGGTAAAAGGAAATGTATTTCATGTTAATTTAATATAAAACAAGGTATAATGTATGCTTAGAGTACAATAAGGAACAATTACATAACGGAGTGTGAAAATTAACAGTCTTCGTCCAACCAAGCTAAAAACAAAAAATAATTAATTACATTGGGTTAAATTATATTTTAGTTGCATGATTTAATAATAATAACAACAATAATAATTTTATTTTGTTTCAGTTTCCAATAAAAGAAGATGAATTGATATGTACTGGACAGCAGTTTGAAAGAAAATGGAATTTTCCAAATTGTCTGGGTGCGGTTGATGGAAAACATGTAAAAATAACCCTGTACCGTGTACTCTTTACTTTTGATTTTCCACAAGCACGGATTACAACGGTATAGCTGTATGAATTCCATTAGAAACGCTCGAGGCATGATTCTTAAATCCGACATTATGTCCTACGAGCGAACTGCTCTGTAGGAGCAATTGGTTAAAACTGACGCTAAGTCTGAAGACCCCACACACGCTCCAACTTGCTCGCCGACTTACCTGTACACGCACAGAAAAATCAGGCGCTGCCAGATTCACTTCGAGCCAAGCCTAAGACGGTACAGGGATGAAAATTCGTCTTAGAACTGCGCAGGTAAGACGGACGCTAAGACGGACCGTCTATGCGGCCCTTTAAAAGAGTTTAATTTGTCTGAACGAACACTTTTCAATTGTCTGCATGTAGCGTCTATGTTTAAATAGATTGAGGACCAAATCTAAAAAAATTAAAAAATGGCCTGAACATTTGGTTTCTTCATGCAGATATGAATCATATGATACATTTTCACCTACGATAACTCTTTCACCACGGGCTATTAAAATTGATTTTGTAATTTTATGATGCAATGTATTTAATGTAATAAGTCCGACTCGTTGACTGAATGGTCAGCATACTGGCCTTCAGTTCAGAGGGTCCCGGGTTCTATTCCCGGTAGAGTCGGGTATCTTAATAGTTTCTGATTATTCTTCTGGCTAGGGGACTGGGTGTTTGTGTCCGTCCCAACACTCTCCTCTTCAAATTCACACAACACACTACACTACCAACCACCACAGAAACACGCAATAGTGATTACATCCCTCCATATAGGGTTGGCGTCAGGAAGGGCATCCTGCCGTAAAACAGGGCCACATCCACATGTGCGACGCAGTTAGCACCCGCGACCCCACAAGTGTGGGAACAGCGGTAGGAAAAGAAGAAGAAGTATTTAATGTAATAAGTAATGTATACAAGCCCGCAAACAAGCTTGCTTATGTGGGATTAACTGAAGTGTAGATTAAACTATTATACAGTAATTGTGAATAATGCGAATTAAAATAAATAAATAAATAAATAAATAAATAAATAAATAAATAAATAAATAAATAAATACATTTCCTGACAGGTCTGCATCATGAACTAGAAGACAAACTATTTTACGAATCAGAGAAGGAAGACTGTTATTCGATCGTAGTTTTCGGCAAAAGAAAGGGAAGGAACACAAAGAGTGTGAGAATGAAAGACTCCCTAGGCCTCACAAAACCTTCTGTGACTGTGACAACATAGAACAGACTGTCCAGTCATGGACTGTGTCCTGAGGAGATTTGAAGGAGCTAACCAAAATTTGCCCCAGGAAACCGAATATCCTGTCAGCTGGGTGTTACGTTTTGATTTGCTTTAAGTGTTCAGAAGTACAACAGTAACCTAACCTCGATTTCTACATATTGAATATAATGATAATTCAATTTGATGCCCAGCTCCATGGCTGAGTAGTCAGCGTCTTGGCCTTCGGTCCGCAGGGCCACGTGTTCGATTGCCAGCTTGAATAAGGGATTTTAATATTAATTAATTCCTTTGGCTAGGGGAGTAGGTGCATGTACAGTTCCCAACATTTCTACAACACACACATCACACGCAATACTATCCTCCATCACATTAACCCTTCATAGGGCAGGACTGCGGGTCACGTCAACAAACATTTGAATCGGTCGGGGGAGAAAGGAACTAAGTCATTTCTCTACTTTTCAGGAGAAACGAAAAAATGAACTGTGAATAAAATACTGCGCTGAACAAATTTATTGTTCACCATTTGTTATATGGCCTGTTGCGATTATTACGCACTTTTCTTTTAGAATCTGCTTTACGTCGCACCGACACATATAGGTCTTATGGCGACGGGAAATGGGTAGGAGTGGAAAGGAAGCGGCGGTGGACAGCATTTGTCTGGTGTGAAAATGGGAAACCACGGAAAGCCATCTTCAGGGCTGCCGACAGTGGGATTCGAACCCACGATCTCCCAAAAGCAAGCTGATAGATACGTGACCCAAACCGCACAGCCACTTGCTCAGTATATTACGTACTTTAGAGAACCGATACATTTAATGAGGGATTATAGAAATATAAGGGCCGATGGCCTAGTTGTTAGGCTCCTTTAAACAACAAACATCATTATAGAAATAATTATTTTTATAAATAGCATAGTTCATTTCTCCAGTCGCAGTCGGAATTTATTATACAGTATTTAAGGCTATTTACTCGTGAAAAAACATGTATTTTTAACGTAAAATTAGTTATTTGATCAAATATGTGAAAATTAACATGGAGTAAATTAAATCAATTATTTTATTACATGATATTCATTCGAATTGGAAAGAAAACAATCTAAATATTGTTACAATGCTGTTTCTCAAAAGAAAAGTCTTGTTTCAAAACATCTTCAGATCACTTCACAACACGACTGGGCCATCTACTGTTTGCAGTTAGTCACTTCAGTGTCTCCTAATAAAAATTACTGTTCTCTTTGAATGTGTTTAATAAATTTCCAAAAATCTTCGATTTTATTTTTGTTATCTTCACTTTCACTTTTGTGTAAACCCTGTTTAAGGTATTCGGAAATTCCTGTACCACAGCTTAATTTTTACCATCTTAAAGGAATGATTAACACAACCTTTTATAATAGTATAGGCAGTTACTATTCCAGGTTTTGTTGAGTCATACACGTATTGTTAAAACAGTTACGCAGAAGCTTTGTTTCTCATTGCAGGTGCATTCCTGTGTGCTGTTTCTCTAGACAGTACATTTTTCTTATAATAACAAATGGTATAGTTAATCATAGTTTCCAGTGTAATGAAAGTTGACATGAGTGTTCTCCCGTTAGATTACGACGCACATAGTACTTTTCAACACACGACGATGCGTCTTGTTCAAATGAAATTCATGCATGGAGAGGGCCAAGTAATAGAGAAAAGGCCAGGAAGAAAGGAATATAATTAGCGTACCTAAACTAGAATATCGTTTAAATTGATGATTTCACGGCCCGTAGTTATAGATACTGGATTATAACAAGCTCATCTGTTCACATGAACGGCCGAGATTTTCTTCTGAAGACGCGGAATAGAGTTTTCTGCAAAACGTACAGAATTTCACCTTGTTTTCCTGACATGTTAAAAGCCCAAAAGGTTATTATCATGTCTACAATGTGATTATCAAAAAGATTTGAGAATAATGACAGTGATAGTTGTAAACAATATTGATCTACAGATCGTAGGCCTGTATGGATTTACAGTCTCTCTTTGCATTTACCCTCTGTGGCATCATGATGTAGCTTCCCAGAACTGAGCATTTCAAAGTCATTCGTTCGGCGCATAAGATATATACAATTATGAAATGGCGTTGGCTTTTAGGGCCGGGAGTGTCCGAAGACATGTTCGGCTAGCCAGGTGCAGGTCTTTTGATTTGACTCCCATAGGCGACCTGCGCGTCGTGATGAGGATGGAATGATGATGAAGACGACACATACCCCCAGCCCTCAAGCAAGCGAAATTAACCAATGATGGTTAAAATTTCCGACCCTACCGGGAATCGAACCCGGGACCCTTGTGACCAAAGGCCAGCATGCTAACCATTTAGCCATGGAGCCGGACGGCGCATAAGATGACCAAAGTATTTCAAAAACCCTTTACCCCACGGCCGACCTACTTGACATCTTCCCCCCCCCCCTACCCACTAGACTCCTACGCCCTCAGCCAATTCCAACGCGTCTTCCACCTAACCCTAGACCGCGATAACCGTACCCTAAACCAAATCCTACATGCACCCCTCCCCCCTCCCTTCACTTCACCCAAACGCCGTACCACCTTCTCCGGTCCCTTTCTCCACCCGAAGGAAACATATGAAAACTGTTACACCAAATACATCACCCCAACTCCCATAATTCCCTGAATATCCACCAACTCCCCACCTCCCACCAAGCACAACAAGACAACCATTAAAAATCATAAAACCAAGTGAGCCCTCATCGACCTCCTCCCTCCCTTCCAAACAACCAATAGTTATATTAAGAGCAAATGTATTAACATAATTTACTCTGTTTCAGAAGCCAGTACTCTCCAGGTCAAGGTACTCAATGTTCTTCTTCTTCTTCTTCTTCTTCTTCTTTTTCTACCGCTTTTCACCACACCTGTGGTGTCGCGGGTGCGAACTATGTCGCACATGTGGATTTGGCCCTGTTTTACGGCCGAATGCCCTTCCTGAAGCCAACCCTATATGAAGGGATGTAATTACTATTGCGTGTTTCTGTGGTGGTTGGTAGAGTAGTGTGTTGTCTGAATATGAAGAGGAAAGTTTTCGGACAAACACAAACACCCAGTCCCTGGGCCAGAAGAATTAATCAGAGGCGATTAAAATCCCCGACCCGGCCGAGAATCGAACCCTGGATCCTCTGAACCGAAGGCCTCAACTCAACGCTGACCGTTCATCCAATGAGTCGGACCAACGTACTCAATGAGCTATCAAATCATAACAATCTGCCATAAGTACCACATGGTAAATTTATATACACTGTAAATATTGTAAATATCTTACGGTAACACATAGGCAATATCGTAAATATTGTATCCTTCAAAACTGTAAATATCTTTGTAAATATTGTTAAAATTGTAAAAATTTCACATCACCATAAAACACTGGTAATCATGTAGGCCCTATACAGTTATAAATATTGTAAATATTGTAAAAACTCCACTATTCATGTACAAAGTTAAAAAAAGAGAAGGAAACAGGGTAAATTATACATTGTAAAACAACACTATAACACCTATGCAAAATTCAAATTATAATCATGTTGTAAACACGAAATTGTAGAATGAAAATGGAAATTAGAAAATGATGCTAAATTGTAAAAACAAACTATAACCACATTGTAAAAACAAATTACAAATAGAATAATGTCAAACCATGTAAAATCAAATTGTACAACTTGAAGCACTAATACAGCTCTTAGCCAAGAGGCCGAAACCCCCACCCAACTACTTCACCGATTCAAATCTGCAGCCCCCCCCCCCCATCTCCTAACTTCATCAAATCTCCAAACCCGCCGAATCTCCTGGCCAGAGAGAAGGCATTACCTTCTAGTTGGTGTTTGTCCGGTTTTATGTAATATTTCCCACATCAATAATGAAAATTTCTTGAGTATGACCTATTCGCTGACAAGAGAACTGTTTGGTTTGTACCAGACCGATTGCAATAAAACTTTGTAGGTAAAGCAACTAAGATAATGGTGATAGTCATTCTGTTGGAAAACTATAATTAAGAACTTAAACAATTGTAATTTTTGGTGCTGTTTTAAATGGAACGTGGTGTATCGAAGGCATAGATTTCAATGACACTTTGTAGGATCAATTAAGATATCAGAACTTCGCTGCACTAGTGACGGGACTATCAAATGAGACCTACCGAATTATTCGATAGTAGTCAACTATCGTTACAACCGATTGTTTCCTTTTGCATTCGGTTTTTCATTCTGATCGCAAATTCCAATTGTTTCCACTTGTCGGCGCTGAAATCGGCCTCCTCTTTTGCAATGGAGTAAAGTCAGAATTGATAGTAGACTCTATACGGTAGTATTTGTCATGAACCCCTTGACTGGCGCGAATTATGATGTAAACTAATAAAGCGAATAATACGTTCGGATGTATTTCCCCTTCGCAGACTCAGACTCAAATGTGTATAATGATCATTACAATTTGATTATTGTGCACTTTATCAATAGATAATCATGTTATGGTTTTATAAATGCGTTTCGTGTACTAAGAATGAACCCCTAATGAGTAAACATTAACCTTAACTGAATGGAATGATTTTTAGATTAATATATGCAGTATTGCGTGATCCTAGGAAAGTATGTTGTCTTTTCATTCAGTTTAGTTTGCTCTATTGATACTACTTTAATATGGAGTGTCATTACAATAAGGTGTAAACCTAACCTTCGTCTGAAATTAACTAGCATTTGTTATTTTATGAACATACGCTCATACATTCATTAACTTGTGGTTAGGGTCACAAAAATGCATTTTGTTTAAAATGAAACATAATGACCACAATTACTTTAATCAGAAATGTTTACCTTATTTTAAAGACCAACGTATTTCAGTTTCCAATCACTTCACTCGAACACTGTGTAACATTTATTACTATAGTCTCTACATTTCTGCTTATATCACTACCAACAAAACAAACATGCTACACAAATAGGTAGTATAATAAAACAATCCGCATTTAAATATTCGATCCTTTTTTAGTTACTAGCAAATGACTTATTACCAGATACTAGCAGTCGAGCACCGCAGTACAAAACGTATTGTACTACTTTCAATCTACGGCACGGCCGTAGCCGTGTTAAAACACCGGATCCCGTGAGATCTCCAAAGTTAAGCAACATTGGGCGTGATCAAGATTTGGATGGGTTGCCACGCGCTGTTGGTGGGGAGTAGGGGAATGGAGGAGCGGAAAGGAACTGGCCACCCTACCGTACGTAAACTCCGGCTCAGGCACACCTCTGCGGAGGTTCGGACCCGCCTTTGGGCAGAATACACCCTTACTACTTTTTAACCAATTTCAAACCGAATGGAAACTACCGAATGTTTTCATCCGATAGACACACTTCACATTCGGTTCTTCTCGTTTTAAGACATTCGATATTCCAATCTCTACGCTCAACGTCTGCCATTGTTAGAGGGGCTGTACAAAAGATGACAAAATGAGTGATTCTGAGCAGCAATACCACAGATTCCTCGTTTGTGTGCTAATAAAGTGTTATATTAATAGCAACCGCGCTTATATGTAGATGACCAAGAATTCATATTACGTAATAGCTTAGCTTCCATTATAAACGATAAACAAGTATTATTTTTCTACCGCTTTTCTCACACCTGAGGTCATGGGTGTGAACCGTGTCGCACATGCGGATACCCTTCCTGACACCAACCTTATGTGGAGGGATATAGTCACTATTAAGTGTTTCTGTGAATGCTTTAGTGTTGTGTGTTGTCTGAATATACGGAGGAGAGTGAGGTGACACACACAAACACCCAGTCCCCGAGCCAGAAGAATTAGTCATACGTGATTAAAATCTCCGACAGGAATGGGAATCGAACTCGGGGCCCTCTGAACCGAAGGCCTCAACGTTGGCCATTCAGCCAAGGAGTCGGACAAGCGATACAGAAGTATTAATATACAAATATTTTGATATATTCATATAACTTGTTGGCGAAATAATAATTCTGTTCGTGTTTTATGTAACTCTAAAATAGGACTTATGAAGCTCGATAGCTGCAGTCGCTTAAGTGCGGCCAGTATCCAGTAATCGGAAGATAGTGGGTTCGAGCCCCACTGTCGGCAGCCCTTAAGATGGTTTTCCGTGGTTTCCCATTTTCACACCAGGCAAATGCCGGGGCTGTAACTTAATTAAGGCCACGGCCGCTTCCTTCCACTTCCTAAGCCTTTCCTATCCCATTGTCGCCATAAGACATATCTGTGTCGGTGCGACGTAAAGCAAATAGTGAAAATAGGACTGCCAGTATATGGTAGAGTCATAATTTTCTTCGGAAATTCAGCAATTCACAACAACTACGTGTAATAACCAAACATCAATAACTGACTTTGAAAAGAGAAATAATTTGTGATTCATTTTTGTAGACCGTTGTGTTTGATTAATTTCTGTGTAATCAAACTCTATGAAACTCGATTAACCTTTTAAACGTTTAGTTTACTTCGATTTATGTTTAAAAATACTCGCAATACGGAGTTAAATATTATTTTATATTGATTTCTTACACGAGTAAAACAAAAATACAAACAACTTTCGTTCAGAAATGCATTTTTTTATTTCATTTAATGCAATTTAGTTCGGATTATCAGGAGTCCGCTGTTTTTCTGCAGTGGATACGCACTTAAATTCCCTTATGTTTCATTGAAAGTGTCTGATTAGAACTGAACAATTCCCTTATGAGTATCGATGCTCGCTTCAGTCATGAAGCGGGAGAGCGCAATGTATAAAGATGTGGAGTTGTCCTTGTCGGTGTTCCTGTTTCTCCTTTATATTGTCATTACAACCCACACACCAACCACTCGTCATGTTTTCCTTGTGTGTATTTCTTTCCTTCTCCGTAGCCTTCAGATCTGTAGAGGTAACCTAGGCGTTTCCTTTAAATTACGTACAAAACTGAGCACATCGAGTAAAATTTCCTGCCTTCAAATTTTGTTCTACACGTAGGGTGACCAGATGTCCCGTTTTTAACACGATTGTTCCTTCGTTTTGTGCCCGTCCCGACAAAAACCAACGGGCGGCTAATTTTTCCGTTTCTTTTTTCTGTCTGCAATGACTGGAGAAACATCTAAAGTATCTAAAATCATAAATTGTATGTTGCTACACACTGTTGGCCATTTACCTTAGCTATTAAGATTAGTTAATTGATCAGGCAAGTACCTCATCAAGCTCTGAATATTTAGAAGGCTCTGTAAAAGGAAGACGTCATTACATTGTGACAAACTTAGCCATTTTATAGCTACTATAAGTCAAACAATTTTATGCTATCATTTTCTTCAGCAATAAAGCATTTATTGTTGAACCTCTCTACATCTGCAGTCGCCAGAAAAATACAATAATTCGGTTTTAACTGATCCGAAATAGATTTGCAGTTACCTACATCTTATTAGGCTGGTAAAATAACAGTTTAAATAGTGTTCCAATTGACACGTCACTTTATTTTGTGAGTAAATATTGTTTAATTTATTGTGCAATTACCTATGTGTAGGATTAAACATTATTTTTTCTGCCCTCACTAGAATTATGATGTATGCCTAACTGTCCTTAACCTTATGAAATAATTTCATCGATATCTTCGAGAAAATTATACCGTTTATTTTCTTATTCTATATCTAGTCACCCTACTCTAGGGTGACGAATCTTACTGTCTGTCAAGTCATCAGCCTGCAGGCTGGCTGGATCCTCAAATAGTAGGCCTATACGGAAGGGTATGCACTTGTACGATAACTGCAGAAACTTTTGGCGGTGCTATACTGTGGCGTACAAGGTGAGATCAGTTGTGAGACAGTTTGCCATTGCTTTCCTCATTTAACCATAAAGTGCTATTGCAGCACAATTGGCCCTCTGAATATCAACTTTCACAACATCCAGACACACTAATCGTAGCAATACTCGTAACTCAGCAACTTCCATATTGTCACAATCATGTATGAGAATGAGACCAGTAGAAGCTACGTTTTGCTCTGGCCTACGCCAAGGGATGGTTGTAAAAATTCTGTATCCATCAAGAAATAATTTGTAATATCTGAAGCCATCCCTTTTCACTTTCGACACAATTAATTTATAACTGTTAGATTTCTGCCGAAACTAATTTTGAGTAATAAATGTATAAACGTATGGCGACAGACTTACACTTGAAAAAGAAACAACTTATTTAGAATGACATGTGTCCTTCTTGAAAGAACATCATCAGATTCTGTAAAATCACTATCATTTATTATGAAAACTATAAACATTTATGTTTATTTCTGTTTAAATACTTAGGAACTTGAAATCTGAAACTTATTTTAAAGTCCTGTTGTCTCTTCACTCTACAGTAGCTGTCCTAATGCTACACATTTTATGGATCCAGAAATGAATAACATCGAGGATTTAAAGACGGCAAAGGCAGACCGTGAGCTATCATACAAGATGGAATAGTGGGGCTATATTACACGGGGAAGAAATTACCACATTTTGCAACTTAGTGTTGTTATTATTATTATTATTATTATTATTATTATTATTATTATTATTATTATTATTATTATTATTATTGTTCCGGCGGTATTTGTGGATCGCAGAGGTGAAAGAAGGTGTCGGGGTGAATGGGTCTAACTACAATGTCAAGATTTGAATTTAAAACGTAAACTGAAGGTTATATTTTTAAAGCACAAAATTTAACAATTTTCCAGGTACAAGTAGTAATCATTAAGCAAGTCTAGGAAAGAGAAGATTGGTGGTATAAATAGATCGCGGGCTTCAAGCACTCACTAAACTTTTCCTGAGCTCCTAGCTCAAATTTACAAAAGAGCACAAATTTTATACAGGGGCAGAACTCCCCTAATGCATGGAGCACTTGCTCCGTAAATTACAATATCAAGCCTCCCAGCGGCACGTTTACAACACTTGAAAAAGAGCTACCATGCTCTCAGTTTTCCAAGCCTACTCAAGGCAACATAGCCTGAAAATCTAATAATATCTGGCCTTACAAGGCACTATTTACAAATAGAAATATTATTACACAGAGGTATTAGTACCCAGCCTACAGGGCCTTAGTGAAAAAGAACAGGTTAAATAAACGGCCCGAGTACAATTTCAATGGAGTCGAAGACTGAGCTCCAAAAACTTAAAACCTATAGGGCGCTTGGCCGACGAAACAGGGGCTATTGCCAAACTACTGAGGTAGCACGCATGGAAATAACTTAAATACATTGCAGAAACAAAAGCGTAGCGCCTCAAACCAAGATGAAGGGGAGCTCGAGAGGGTACATCACTCTCTACCCCCGATTTACAGTTAAAGGTTTTATGAAGTAATTACATTAGCCGGCAGAAAGTTACATTTTTAGAAAAGAAGGTTACATAGTTAACGTTTCGGACCTTTCCCTCGGGTTAAACTGCGGAGCTAGCGAGAAATAAAGATGTTATGTGGCCATTACCTTGTAGAAGTTCTAGCAGCTGACGAAGAGGCCGCCCGCCTCCTGCTTGACACACACACTCAGTAAGATGACGATCAATTCGCCAAGAAACGTGAAAACCCGCGGTTTATAAACCCTCGGAGAAAGTTCGGGACCATTCAAGATTAAACTAGCCACACCCTCTCACTTTTATTGATCAGTTTAAAAGTTACACTCAAAATCGAAGAAGACGAAGAAGAAGAAGAAGACTGTGATTGGTAGAAAATTAATTACAGAAATTAGGGATTGGTTAGATTCAAAACTGGCGGAAATAAAAAGGAAATATTGCCAACCCAAAAATAAATGAACATCAATCAATAAAAAAAATTATGAATACAAAACTTCTTTGAATAATAAGTTCTTATTCCTCGCACCAGGGTGCATGCTCATAGTTTTTAGTAGTGACATCTGTGGAAGAATGTCCAAACTTCTTGATGAATTGAAAACAAAACAAGTAGAAATTCACACAGTTCAGTTCACAATAACAAAATTACATCAGACTTTAGTGGTGACATCTTCTGAGTAAAGTTCTAAGTAGGTATAGTTTCAGTTTCACTGTTTTGCCAATAGAGGAGAACTTTAGGCGCTGAATTTGAATGCGCGGCGTTGGGGTGTACTTCCCGGTACAATTATTATTATTATTATTATTATTATTATTATTATTATTATTATTATTATTATTATTATTAGCTTTACACAGAACCGACAGAGATAGATTTTATGGAGACGATGGAAAGGCTAGGAGTTGGAAGGAAGCGACCGTGGCCTTAATTAAGGTACAGCGCCAGCATTTGCTTGGTGTGAAAATGGGAAACCACGGGAAGCCATCTCCAGAGCTGCAGACAGTGGGGTTCGAGCCCACTATCTCCTGAATGCAAAGTGATAGTTACAAATTGATGGCTGATGTGATGTATGGTGTAGACGACAAAAATTGTCCCGGAAGTGACTTTTAATAGGTATTTGTGATTACATCTAACGGCAAGACAGTTGAAACAAACCAACTGGCGTCGAACTAAATGTGAAAGGAACCAATTTTAGACCCGAAATATGTGGGGCAGTGAGGAAAGATGAAACAGCTTCTCAGAAAGAGAAAGTCGTGTTCCAACAGCAAATGCGGAACTCACATGATCCAATTCATAAACACTATTGTCTATTGACATCATCATCCTGATACATATGGTTTCATTCACTTATCGTCATTGATTATATGAATTGTTTTCCCGCGTGTGAGACAAATTTCCGACTCCTCGGCTTTAAGGCCGTTACCAGTTAGAAAGGATATTTATTTTTCGAAGAGTTTAACGCCGGATCAAAACTAACAGTTTTCCGCTGACGCCGGGATAGAAAAGTGCTAGGGTAGCCATGGTCTTAATTGAGGTACAGTATAACCCCGCTATATTCTTGATGTGAAAATGGGAAACCACGGAACCAAGAGTGAAGTTCGAACTAACTATCTGCTGACCAACACAGTTCCTTCGGTCCACTTATATCTACTGAATACATGCATACGTACATACCCACCCAACCATACCCCATGGCGAAACAGCCCCGAGGGGCCTTGGCCTACCAATCGACCGCTGCTCAGTCCGAAGGCCTGTAGATTACGAGGTTTCGTGTGGTCAGCACGAAGAATGATCTCAACCGTTATTCTTGGCTTTCTAAACCGGGGCCGCCTTCTCATCGTCAGATAGCTTCTCAACTGTAATCACGTAGGCTGAGTGGTCCTCGAACCAGTCCTCAGAACTAGGTAAAATCCCTGACCAGGCAGGAAATAGAACCCGAGGCCTTCGGATAAGAGCCAGGCACGCTATCCCTACACCGCGAGGCTGACACATATATACAAACAATCGTTTCAAAAGCACAAACTTACATTTTGATAATGCATTTCAAACTGTATTACGGTAACATGCAGAATGGTAGGTGTTGCATCTAGCCGATCTGGCATTGCACGTGTAGACGGAGAGTCTGCTCTGGAACAAGTCAGATGCTCTCTACTCCGCTCATTATCCGCACATCACGAAGTCCTGATGGAAACCCCTTTCCAGAAGGTTACTCCTTGTGGTCCTCGTAGGCTATTGAACGACTTCTATGTTGACCATGGGGTTCGAGAGAAGCCTCCCCATAGGATGATTTTCCGAACGGCACTACATCCGGCCATCCCCAGAGTAATGAGTTAGAACTCTCCCTAGACAAGTGCATCTCGTAATGGTTAGACGTCTTTCTACCAAGATAGCTCAGTCTCTCATACCTTATGCACTACAAACGGTTTTCTTCAGAGCCAACCATCACAGTCGTTTCAATAAATATTGAAGGCACAATTAGATATTTCTCACTTATAGAATTAGTCGCCAGTAAAATCTAATCCTGCTCTGTGTACATCATTATTTTAATCTATTGTTATTTTTGTCATATTTCTCTAATTTTTGGTATTATAGAAACGTACTATGCAATGCCTATTATAATTGGTTATGGACACGTCTTAAATAAATAAATAAATAAATAAATAAATAAATACATAAATAAATAAATAAATAAATATATAAATATATAAATATATAAATAAATAAATAAATAAATAATATAATAATTTCGTGTGGCTATTTCTAGCCGAGTGCAGCCCTTGTAAGGCAGACCGTCCGATGAGGGTGGGCGTCATCTGCCATGTGTAGGTAACTGCGTGTTATTGTGGTGGAGGATAGTGTTGTGAGTGGTGTGTGTGAGTTGCAGGGATGTTGGGGACAGCACAAACACCCAGCTCCCGGGCCACTGGAATTAACCAATGAAGGTTAAAATCCCCGACCCGGCCGGGAATCAAACCCGGCACCCTCTGAACCGAAGGCCAGTACGCTGACCATTCAGCCAACGAGTCGGACAATAATTAATAAATAAATAAATAAATAAATAAATAAATAAATAAATAAATAAATAAAATACATTTAGGTGTCCAAACAACAGCTATTAATATAGTGCTTTATATACGTTCTTCTGGATTATATTGGCAATACACCGAATTCATATACAAATAGGTACAATTATGTGCAAGTATGAAAAAGGAAGAGGCCATATAAGTGTACCTCTGGCCTAGAGCGGTACATAATTTTGCTCCACCAAATTCGATCACGGTATTGACTTCGGAGAAACATAATTTACATACATGGACTACGCCTTAGTTACATTTTATAGGGTCGGAAATAATGATGACATTAAGAAAAACTTCACGCAGAGTAAATTCAAGAAATCCTAGAATTTTTAATATAAATTTTCAGCTACATTTTCTGCACTTGGAAAAAATGACTTCATAAAATCATTCCCTCAATATGGTGCTTTATATACGCTATTCTGGATTATATTGGCAATACACCGAATTCATATACAAATAGGTACAATTATGTGCAAGTATGAAAAAGGAAGAGGCCATATAAGTGTACCTCTGGCCTAGAGCGGTACATAATTTTGCTCCACCAAATTTGATCACGGTACTGGCTTCGGAGAAACATCATTTACATACATGGACCACGCCTTAGTTACATTTTTATAGGGTCGGAAATTATGATGACATTAAGAAAAAGTTCGCGCAGAGTAAATTTAAGAAATCCTAGAAATCTGAATATAAATTGTCAGCTACATTTTCCGCACTTGGAAAAAATGACTGCATGAAATCATTCCCCCAATAGTCCCTGGATCGAGGAGCCATTGTAACTGCACGAAACACTTCACTCTGGCAGTATACACGGTCTGAGCAGCCCTGCCATCGCTGAAAACCTAACATGAGGTTAACGCAGTCATGAAAATTCTACCATTCATTCACTGAGTCATTTCATCACTGCGTGAAGTAATGGCTGCTTAATCTGCTGAATTTATATCTTGGCCTTTGAACCTATGGTCCGGTTCTCATAAGAGAGGTATTATCTAAAGTGTATGATCCTTAACTATGGATCAGTGACTTGCAGATAAAATTATACCCAGTGTAAGAGCGATATAACAACAATTCACTTAGTTCTAAATGAGAAATAGACGTTTCATGCAAATACTTCGGTATCTTGATAATATGTGTACATTTCTATGTGATGGTGTTGTAAGTACGATGTTATGCTTGTAGAAAGTCAATTTACCACAAATGGTAGTGTTAAGGTACTGAAATTATTTTCGTTATGTGTGAATTTCTACGCACTTGCGTTGTAGTGGAATATTTTAAGTTAAATTCTGTATATCTTGTGTGAATTTCTCTGTAACAGTGTTTCAACTGCGAGCTTTCTTTACAAAACTCACTATGTCCAAAAAGTCTTTTTTTAAATTTAGGAACCACGAAATTCTGCTGCTGTCTCTATAGGCTTAAGCAAAATATCAATAGGAATGTAAAGGTTACATTATTTTTCATGCAATATTTCTTCATCTAGAGAATTTCTGTTACAGAAGCTTATTCCCAACCAAGATTTTGGGGAAGTTTGTTGTTAGAACTCACAATTTCGTATAAATAGTATTTTTGAGCAAAAAAATATTGAACATCGCTGTTTTAAACTGTTTTATTTAGCACTGAAAAACTAATAAAATATCATTATGGAACACTTCAATCAAACTGTTATACTACTTGCTATAAATTACAGACAGAATGCAAGTTGGATGTTAGGTTTCCATATTCCAAGTCATCAGCTATTGACAAGATATCATGGGAACTGATTGGAAATAGTGAGTATTGCCTAATACTATGTAATTTGCATTTAGCTAAGAATATAGTTTATTTTTATTTTTTAAATTGCCTGTGGATATAGTGTTTCATTCAAGAAAGTAGCTAATTTTTTGATCGGCATTTAGTTATGGAAAACCTGCATTAATTTGATTGAAAACTTAACGGCATTTAATATCAATTTCCAGAAAATGATATCACTAGTGGATGTATAATGTCATATGCTTTATGACTGCACTCTTTTTTCAAAAAATCTAATTTGGGGACAGCGAGTTTTTAGAAAGAGAGCTCACAAAATATTCCATTACATGTCACACAATAATTACGTTATATTTAGTATAAATTGTGCGAATTTCTATGCGATTGTTTGTAAATATTACGTTACACTTCTTCTTCTTCTGCTTCTTGCGGTTTTTTTACATACCCTGGTGGGGTCGCGTACTTGCAAGTAATACTTAATTTTCAAGTTTTTGCTTCCCCCCCCCCCTTTGTTTTCGTCTTCTTCATAATCCTCTTCTTTCGTCATTATGAAACTTTCAACTGTAATGTACTTTAATTTTAATAATAATAATAATAATAATAATAATGCCAAATAGATCGGCCAAGATAGCTCTCCGTGCGTTAAAGTGCTGGTCATGGTGACACAATCCACAGAACTAGGAGATGCATAATCTGTAATGTATATGATCCATGATCAAGTCCGGGAAATACCTCAGAAAGCTAAAGTTCCCAAACATTTAATATACCGGCAACCCGTCGGAAGGACATTTGATTGCTTTCAAGTCTTGCGAAAAGTAAAATGCAAGACCGTAACGGGTCACATGACCCAATACTTGGAAGGAAGATGATGATGATATTTATTGGATACGTATCTATACGTTAATTATTTCTTTCGTATCATTGGTATTTTGTAGTACTAACAATAACTAACTCCATGTAATAGCTGTGATTACAATAAACAATAATCGAATGCTTTCTCCACAGCTGGTGGTCATACGTGATTGGGAGAGAATAATATTCATTCACATTCATTTATTCAAATGATCCCCCGTGATTTCTCATTACAATTTCTGGTGAACGTCAGGATAGTGTTGAACAGTGCACACTGATTCGTTTCTGGAGACCTTTGATCATCAACCTGTTATACTTTTGTGAGTGAAATCCGTATCATTGTTGTGTCTCAGTGTCCCATTACCACAGGTAGTTTCAATTTTTTTTTCTTTACGTCGCACCGACACAGGTATGTCTTATGGCGACGATGGGATGGGAAAGGCCTAGGAATGGGAAGGAAGCGGCCGTGGCCTTAATTAACGTACAGCCCCAGCATTTGCCTGGTGTGAAAGTGGGAAACCACAGAAAACCATCTTCAGGGCTGCCGACTGTGGGGTTCGAACCTACTATCTCCCGATTACTGGATACTGGCCGCACTTAGTCGACTGCAGCTATCGAGCTCGGTAGTTTCAAAATTGGAATGCAATTTAACTGAGACCGTATACCAGGAGGAATGAGCTGGAGTTGGAAGAATTGAAAATAATGGAGCATTACTAGCCGAGAAAGAGAAATTGACTTGGATACTTTGGGTGGAATGATGAATGGGAAGAGAGAGGGGATATCAAATGGATAAATCAGGGTGCAAGAAAGCTATGACAAAAATGTAGAAGACAGTGTGTAGAGTCCGTGATTTCTTGGTGGATGCAGTATTTGTGTATCTGTCTCTTGGCATAGGTGAGGGCAAAATTCAGCTTCCATTGAATTCTCAGTCTCATGTGTGGGTTTAAAAGTATGGAAGATGGTGAAGTATGAATGATACTGAATAATAACATCAAAGCACCAGACGTTCGTCTGAATGTTAAGAAAGGTGCTACTTATAGGATCAGCCGTGCTGCACCGGCACTATCTAATCCTATAAGGAAAGCAGTGGGAAATTCTATTACCATGTTCGCTTCATTATAGCATCGCAACAGTTTTTGAGGTTCTTGTAACCAAATAACGTTTGTTGGTACTGTTGAGAATCCAGTCAGCCTCCAGGATGATGACTTCACAGACAGACGGTGTATAGAGCTACCTCTTTTTTACGATTTGCTTTACGTCGTACTGACACAGATAGGTCTTATGGTGACGATATGATAGGAAAGGGCTAAGAGTAGGAAGGAATCGAGCGTGGTCTTGATGAAGGTACAGGCCCAGCATGTGCCTGGTGTGAAAATGGGAAACCACGGAAAACTATCTTCAGGGCTGCCGACAGTGGCATTCGAACCCACTATCTCCCGGATGCAAGCTCTCAGCTGCGCACGGCCAAACCGCCTGGTATACTATATAGAGCTATCATGTGAATATCTGCCTGAGGCAGAGCAATATAATCTATATCAGGATTTCCCTGGTCTGAAAAAAGTTGAAAAACTTGCAGCTTTACGTGACTTGTGCTCTCACCATAACTACGGAACATCTTGTTTTATGTGGAATCCAAACAAGAGGGACGTGACTATCAATTTTAAAATCTCACATGTATTGTCCCGGATTCGAACCGCGGCGATCTTATTGAGAAGGCAGTTAAAATGCCACACTCAAAAATCACCGCGGGTGGAGATTCTTCTTGCTGCAGTTGAAAGCTGTCTATAAAAAGAAAAACTACAGTACGATTCATCCGTTAGCAACGACCATGAAAAACCTGATTCGCTCTTACATAAGCCGAAGAATCTCACCAGCCACAACAATATTGACGTTCAAGAAATCGAGTATGAGCGCTCACGTGCAACCTCAATAATATCAAAACATAGGCTACTCTCAGTTTTACACCATTTATAATATTGTGGTCATTAACCACGGAACGTAAAGTTTTATGCAAAATCCAGATTCCAGGAATGGACAGGATAGCTGTGTAGCAACTGGTTTCACGCCAATGTGTTGATGGGTAAAAGTATGAAAGTACCTCACGAGAGTCACTGTAAGTACCTACCCCTTTTTCTTTTCCTTTTTTTTTCTTTCTTTACGTCGCGCCAACACAGATATGTCTTATGGCGACGATGAGATAGTAAAGACTCAGGGATGGGAAGGAAGCGGCCGTGGCCTTAATTAAGCTACAGCCCCAGCATTTGCCTGGTGTGAAAATGGGAAACCACAGAAAACCATCTTCAGGGCTGCCGACAGTGGGGTTCGAATTCACTATCTCCCGGACGCAAGCTCACAACCGCGCGCTCCTAACCGCACGGCAACTCGCCCGGTAGTACCTACTGTAGGCGTTAATATAAGGAGAGGTCTTCATTTGGGTAATCACATTAACGAGGTTGTACAAAAAGGTTACAGATCTCTTCATATGGTTATGACGGTAATTAAGAGTTTTAGTAAGGATGTAAATGAGAAGGTAGAGCCTCCGTAGTTCAGGCGGCAGCGCGCCGGCCGTCACCGCTGGGTTCTGTGGTTCAAATCCCGGTCACTCAATGTGAGATTTGTGCTGGACAAAGAGAAGGCAGGAGACGTTTTCCTCCGCGTACTCCGGTTTTTTTCTGTCATCTTTCATTCCAGTGACACTCTCCAATATCATTTCATTCCATCTTTCAACCATTATTCATTGCACCAGAGGAGTGCGACAGGCTTCGGCAGCTGTCACAATTCCTATCCTCGCCGCTAGATGGCGGCTTCATTCATTCCATTCCTGACCTGGTCGAATGACTGCAAACAGGCTGTGGATTTCCTTTATGTAAATTAAAGGGCGTTTAAATCTCTGGTAAGACCCCAGTTAGAGTACAGTTCCAGTGTATGGGACCCACACTAGGATTACTTGATGCGAGAACTACTGTAGAAGAGATCAAAGGAAAGAAGCCCGATTAGTTCTGGGTGATTTCCGACAAAAGAGTAGTGTGACGAAAATGTTGCACACTTTGGGCTGGGAATACTTGGGAGGAAGCAGACAAACTACTCTACTAAGCGGTGTGCTCCGAGCTGTCTGTAGAGAAATGATGTGGATGGCATAAAAACAGGAAAGACTATAATACGGGGATAAAGTTGGAATTCAAGATGACAATTTGGGGCAAATATTCATTTATAAGAAAAGGAATTAGGCACTGGAAAAATTTATCAATGAAAATGCTCGATAAATTTCTAATTTCTCTGAAATGATTTAAGAAAAGACTAGGCAAACAATTTATATGGAATTTGCTACCTGGGCTACAGTCCTATATGCAGATCAATGATGACTGATTGCTTGATTGATACGTGACGTTGTACGTTACTGAGACTATGCTAGACGTCCTTGCTCTCGGAACAAACCTAGTACTCATTCCTTTTGCAAGCAGTGTTGTTTGCTTCTCCACATGAGGTAATTGCATTTATAATTATGTTTCATCTTCCTGATGGAGTATAGAGAAAGATTTGTGTGGTACCCCAACCGCCACTTGAAGATTTGGAAAGATGTTTAGACGGCCAAAACCATTTTTATAACTGCACATTTTGGGCCAGCCCCTCGCTAACATTTTTACTCTTTTGGAATTCAGACAATTTTGTTATGCGAGTGAAAGGCCTCAGTTTATCTTAGATATTTTAACAGCCTTCGTAAGCCCCTTTGTTTTGGATTTAATAATAACATACCAAATCATATAGGGCCTACCTCAAAATCCTCACTTCTTTTAAACACCCCTCGTCCCACGTCTTTAACTGAGGCCCAGCAGCGTCGTGTTTTTTCTCGTGTCCCACATCGGATCTTTAGTTCACGAGCTATAAGGTCGAGTGTAAGTACATTATTTTGTTGCAATAAGTTTCGAATATAAGTAGCCTGATTGAGGATTGGGGTTAGGGACCAGGTTGTTGTTGTTATATAAGGGGCTTAGATCATCGTGTGGACGACCTCGAGCGTATGAAGTAAGAGATGTCTTGCTGTCTAAATATCATACAGCAATGAATAGCAACTCTGAATCAAAACAGTGTGGTTTAAAATAGATTGAGTAGTTATAGAATAAAATACAATACTCTTACCTTCCCGCCCAGTCATGAACGACCAGTGACTGAGGAGAAAGAAATATTTTATTGTAATATTTACTGGTGAAGGCCCTTACTTATTTGTTATTTAAAATACAAAATATATTCAAAACAAACAAAAGTTTGTTATAAAATTATTTAATATAATTTACTTGTATACATACATTGAATATTTCCTGCAAATAGCCCAAACATTATAGAAGATACTATAAAAATCAATTAAGCTATAATTTACTTCCATTCGTCCCATGAGCCTTTTCTGCAAATCATTCATTTATACAGACTTCAACTAAGTTATATATTCTATGGTAATTTTTCACACATAATCCCACCACTGATTGCATGAATGACTTTTCTTAGATTTTCTTTCCCCGCATTTACCTAACGATGTTAGATAAAATGAAACGGCGTACGGCTTTTAGTGCCGGGAGTGTCCGAGGACAAGTTCGGCTCGCCAGGTGCAAGTCTTTTGATTTGACTCCCGTGGGCGACATGCGCTTCGTGATGAGGATGAAATGATGATGAAGACGACACATACACCCAGCACCCGCGTCAGCGGAATAAACCAATGTGTATGTTGGGCATTCAGTCCGAAGGCTGGTTGGATCCTCAACAGGTTCACCATTAGCTGTCATAGATGGCCTAGGTGTCACTGAAGAGGCGTACTAGGGAAATGAGGAGTGAGGTAGTTTCCCGTTGCTTTCCTCACTGAGCCAGAAGTTGCTATTGCACATCAGTCTGCCAAGCCCACTGAAATGCGTGCATCAACCGACCCTGTGAGTGACATTTTCACACCATTCATGGCAGGGACTGGCTGCATAAGGAATGGCATTGCAAGCGTCACTCATACCTCAGCCACTTTCATATTGTCAAAGCCAAGAATAAGACTGAGACAGGTCAATGAAAGTAACAATTTTATTCTAGCCCATACCAGAAGACATAGTACACTGTAAACACTACATCTTGCCAGCAAAGGCATGATTATGGTTAAAATTCCCGACCCTGTCTGGAATGGAACCCGGGACCCCTGTAGCCAGCACGCCAACCATAGAGCCGGGCACGATGTTAGATAATGTTGCTGTACTCCCTGAAATGCTTCCTTTCCTTAAGAACTTAACAAAAGTCGAAAATGGAAATCCATTTTCACTCCCAGGCGTATTTTTATCCATAAAGGCCTACACCTTCTTCTCTCGTGTCTTTTCGTCCCTAGACATATTTTAGTACTGTAAGTGCACCACCCCGCCTCTGTGTTGTAGTGGTTAGTGTGATTAGCTGCCACCCCAGGAGGCCCGGGTTCGATTCCCGGCTCTGCCACAAAATTTGAAAAGTGGTACGAGGGCTGGAACGGGGTCCACTCAGCCTCGGGAGGTCAACTGAGTGGAGGCGGGTTCGATTCCCACCTCAGCCATCCTGGAAGTGGTTTTCCGTGGTTTCCCACTTCTCCTCCAGGCAAATGCCGGGATAGTACCTAATTTAAGGCCACGGCCGCTTCCTTTCCTCTTCCTTGTCTCTCCCTTCCAATCATCCCGTCCCCCACCAAGGCCCCTGTTCAGCATAGCAGGTGCGGCCGCCTGGGCGAGGTACTGGTCATCCTCTCCAGTTGATCCCACGACCAAGAGTCTGAAGCTCCATGACACTGCCCTTCAGGCGGTAGAGGTGGGATCCCTCACTGAGTCCGAGGGAAAAGCCAACCCTGGAGGGTAAGCAGATTAAGAAGGAGAAGAAGAAGAAGAAGAAGAAGTGCACCACCTCCATGTCTTAACTGCAATAGGCGGTACACCGCTGGTTCTGAACGCAAGTTGGACGGTTCGATCACATCTTAGTCCTATGCTAATTGGAGGTACTCAAATGTGTCAATATTCCAGTAGAGCAAAATTCCGGCACCTAGTTGTCTCCAAACACCGTAAAAGTAGTCGGCGGGCGGTATAAACAACAACAATAACAAAAACATGTGGCTGTATCTCCTACCAAGCGACCGTTGCTTAATCCATGAGGTCTGCAGATTATATGAGTTGATGTATGGCTAAAGCGGCAAATACTCTCAACGTTAGTCTAGGCTTGCTATTTTTTTTATTTTTTTTTATTTTTATGATTTGCTTTACGTCGCACCGACACAGATAGGTCTTATGGCGACGACGGGATAGGAAAGTCCTAGAAGTGGGAAGGAAACGGCAGTGGCCTTAATTAAGGTACAGCCTGGTGTGAAAATGCGAAACCACGGAAAACCATATTCAGGGCTGCCGACAGTGGGGTGCGAATCCACTATCTCCCGGATGCAGGCTCAGAGCTCCGTGCCCCTAACCGCACGGCCATCTAGGCCGGTGTAGGGTTTCTAAACCGGGGCCTTGAGATAAAGATAAAAATCACCGATCTGACCTGGAACCGAACTCGGTACGTCCGTGTAAGCCACATGTTCACTCTGTTCACTACCCCCTAGACCCCATTGTTAGTAGTAGTAGTCTTTCTTCGATTCTGGTCTACTTTGGTCGACAGGAAATAATTTATTTCGTGGTTAGTCCTTTTTTCTTCTCCCGGAACTTCTTCATCCTTTCGCTATGGTTCCCCTCCCTTCCTCTCCTCTGACCGTTCTTGGCCTTTCTATTTTGCTTTCCCTGGAACCCCTTTAATTTCTTCTTCGTCTTTTTCTACCGCATTTCCCACACCTGTGGAGTCGCGCGTGCAAACTGTGTCGCACATATGGATTTGGCCCTGTTTTACGGACGGATACCCTTCCTGACGCCAACCCTATATGGAGGGATGTAATCATTATTGCGTGTTTCTGTGGTGGTTGGTATTGTAGTGTGTTGTCTGAATATGAAGAGGAAAGTGTTGGGACAAACACAAACACCCAGTCCCCGAGCCAGAAGAATTAGTCGGACGCGATTAAAATCCCCGACCCGGCCGGGAATCGAACCCGGGGTCCTCTGAACCGAAGGCCTCAACGCTGACCATTCAGCCAATGAGTCGGACAACCCCTTGAATTTATTATTTTTATTTATTTATTTATTATTCACTAATCGGCCAACTAGGGACCACGTTAAGTTTAATTATACATTATGGCGTTTATTCAATTTTCGCTTGATCCAGTAGGCGTTCATTCGACCACTTTGCACCAGTTGTCCATTTTTCATGTCATATTATTATTATTATTATTATTATTATTATTATTATTAATAATTAATAATAATAATAATAATAATAATAATAATAATATATATTTACTGCAGAAGAATGCATTGCTTTTTCATATTTCATTTTCTTATAGCTTTGTTCGAGTACTTGTATTAAAACATTGAAACTTATCTTGCTAGTTACAGGAAGGCCCAAATTCAGTGAGAAACAAGTGTGAGTACCAAAAAACACAAAACAAAGTTTTCGAAGAAAATGAATTCTGAATGCACTGGAAGAAAGGAACAGATAAAACTAAGACTTCAGGGACATTCTGGAGATTAACAGATACATCTAAATAATTTATGGATTTTAATAATATTTACAAGAAATGTATTCTAAATAATAGAAAAGTATTCACAAAAACTACTGGAGATATCATTTTGAACCGTCAATGAAAAGAAATGAAAATTTCAAATCTATTTTCGTTTGCGTTAAGTTTCATTGCAACTTTTATTGAAATTTAGTTCATAATGCATGTCAAAATCCCTGTAAATAATTTCTATTCAGAGATGCGTTATTATCAAAAGAATGACTTATGGTACGGAGACATTTTTTGTGATCAAGTGTTCCACATACACGTTTTCTAATATGTCTATGATCCATATAGCATACAAGTTTAGTAAAGTTAAACGGAATATTACAGATGAAAAAAAAATTCAATATGCATTATTACACATTTGAGAAAAAGGAAAAGGAAGTTAGATGTAATTTTCTCTGCTGAGTTGTTGTCTAAAGTTTCTAGAACCATATATTGTCACCAAAATGACCAAAACATCCATTTCTATCTCCAGACTGCCCCCTTAAGGAGAGGAAAGATCGTTCGTAGCGTCTGATTACTTACCACCCCCGTTGCGGTAGACGAGGTATGGGAAACGCCACACATTTCCCAAACCGACGGCGTAACTTAGACAGGAAAGAAGAAACTCGACAGGACTAGCCCATCCGATTCGTTCCAGCTCGCCAGCTTTGGATGTTGTCACTGCATCGTGGTCCACATCCTTGCCATTCTTGTTCACCGACACACTTGCTACACTATACTTGCGGCCGTCTCCCATAGCTGTAACTGCTGACAGTGCGCTCTGCGCTCTGAGCTGGCGGGACTCACGGCCGTGGATAAAAACACCTTGCACACACACACACTGACTAATGAATGGAGAAACCTTCCTGTTTCCCCCACTCCACCTAACCTTCTGGTCACCCGCTTCCTCTTGCCATTCCTCTCCGCTTTCGCGCACGATGGATAGAACACTAATCCAACTTTGTTATCAGGCCGAACTTTGAGGAGATAATACTTTATCTGCGTTTCCTTTTTCTTTTGCTCCTAGTATCAATAACAATCAAATCTTGCTTGCAGACTGGAATGTGTGACGATTCATGTGTGGAGTCAGTTGTCGAGGTAAAGAGGCCACCCCCACTCTACCATTTCTTCCCCGCTTCCAGCAGCGGAGAATATGATAGGGAGTGGGGATAATTTGTGGACGGATACTAATATTATCTTGATCCACAGTTATCTTGAAGAATAGAAACGACTGAAGCTCTCCTTAGTGTGTTTCTGCTTCCTTCTTGTTTACATATATATGTAGGCCTATTCAGGTCATTTACCGAAGTCCCAATTGTGACGTACGACCATTCGACACTGCCAACCAGTTCGAGCCCCCTGCAATGATCTACAGGGATGTAGTGGCTGGTGTTAGTGCAGGGTCAGGAGTTCTTCCAAAAATATCGACACGAAAAATTTACTTTTTTTAATAAAATACCTTTTCTCTAATCATCTGTTTCAATGTAGATAAGAAAATACATATGGTAGTCTAATTTTTAACTATAGATCGGAAGAAGTCGAAAGACAGAAGGCCATGACTGGTAATGGAAGTTGGCGTGTAGTAAGTCTGCTCAGTGATTTTAAGTAATTTACTATTTCTAACCATTGCTTTATGTACATGAAACACCAGTTACGGAAGATATAGTACTCTTCAGTAAGCTGTGAGTAAAGATCCTGGTATTTGTTTCGCCGTATTCAGTGTGCTTGGCTAAAATTTTACAGTTAACCTCAAAGGTTAACCTAAACCATTGCTGTTGAATCCACCACGGCCACCTCTAGTGACAGCGTTCGGCAACATACAATGAACCCAAAGAATAATGCGCACTGCCACCACTGATATAGATATTTAAGTTCCAAGTAAAAAACTCCAATTCCACTTATATTAGAAAAGGATCATCAAGTAACCCAGCGAATACTGAAATCGTTTCTTCTTCAAAGTTAACCCATTCTGTATTAATACAGACATACCCTGCGAAAGAACAAGCAATTTTTATTGAATCTCATGATGGAATTAGTATCAGATATGACGTAATAGCAATAGGAAAACTAATAAACCCTATTAACATTAGATTTGTACCACGTATATCAAATGGAAGAATGCGTATTTTTCTCTCTAGTAAGAAATGTGTTGAAGAACTAACTACTAGGCACAGTTTAATATACACAGTCGCGAAGCTCGGCTCGTTATTTTTCATATAATAGACCTTGTTTTATCCATGCGACTGCAGCGCTCCACGAGGCCAACAAGCTACCGGCAGGGATGTTTAGGCCTAAGTTGGTACATGTTTTGCGAATTAGCGTGTGGTAATTTCACTATAGATGTTTGGTGTTCTATTAAATTAACGAGGTATTTACGAAGGAGATGTGTGTTGAGCAATACACTGCTCAGTTACAAGAAGACATCAGAGCTATCATTCTTGTTTAGGTTTTCTAAAGATCCTGTACAGTAAAGATTGAACTAGTGATTACATTTTCGGATAACAGAACAATATTGTGAAGATTCATAAATGTAACTTCAGATAAGTAAGTATTTCGTTTATCAATGATCCAGGAATGTAACTCGAAGGGAAATCGATCCAATTATGAAAATGAATAACGTTTTAACATAATCGTAACCTCTAACACATAGCGGTGTTATAACTTTCAGTGTGTAGAAAATTGCTTGTCCGCCTCTGTGGTGTGGTGGTTAGTGTGATTAGCTGCCACCCCCGGAGGATCGGGTTTGATTCCCGGCTCTACCACGAAATTTGAAAAAGTGTTACGGGGGTTGGAACGGGGTCCGCTCAGACTCAAGAGGTCAACTGAGTAGAGAGGGGGTGCAATTCCCACCTCAGCCATCCTCGAAGTGGTTTTCCGTGGTTTCCCACTTCTCCTCCATGCAAATGCAGGGATGGTACCTAACTTCAGGCCACGGTCGCTTCCTTTCCTCTCCCTTGTCTATCTCTTCCAATCTTCCCATCCCCCACAAGGCCTCTCCTAGCATAGCAGGTGAGGCCGCCTGGTGAGGTACTGGTACTCCAACCCCGTTGTATCCCAGACCCAAAGTCTCACAATCCAGGATACTGCCCTTGAGACGTTCCGAGGGAAAAACCATCCCTGGAGGGTAAACGGGTTAAGAAAGAAAGAAAAAAACAGAAAACTCCTTGTAAATAGTAGGAGGGCTGATTTATTGAAGAAAATGTGAACTATTTGTACAATAGCATAAAGTTATGTTCGAATCATTTTGAAGACAGCCAGTTTATGGCAGCAGAGAAGAAGAAATTGGTATGGAATGCAGTTCCATTCCAAATAAACCTCCGGAGACTTCTTCAAAACGAAAGTTATTGATAAGAAATGATCAACCCATGTCAAAGGAGCACAATACAAAGTTATACGTCACAGATACGTCTTTTGGCAACGGTGGGATATGAAAGGGCTTGGAGTGGGAAGGAAGCGACCGTAGCCTTATTTAAGGTGCAATCTTCAGGGCTGCCGACATTGGGGTTCAAACCAACTACCTCCGGAATGTAAGCTGATAACTACGCGATCTAAACCGCGCGGCCATTTGCTCGCTATCAGAGGAGCAGAAATTATCTTGTAGGAAGCCGAGGAGAACTGAGAGGACAGGGGCTGTTGTTAGGAATTTCCTGTGTGTTTAAGAAGAATGCTCACGAGCTTGGATGTGGTATAATGTTAATTCCCTAATGTAAATACCTGATTTTTCCACATTAAAGGTGTGAAGGTACTAAGCCATTATTTGTGAAACTAAGATTAGATAACATTGTGAAATTTTGCAATGGAAGTTTTCAGTGCCATAGAATGAACATTCTATGTACTTAAAATTCAGTCATTTAGGTTGCTGAGATTTTTGATTTTTTTTTTTTTTTTTTTTCATGGGAATGGACCACCAAAGATCACGCTACAACTTCATTTCTTTCTCTTCGTGCGGAGTTTTCTCTGTGTCCAATACTCCTTCATGCGTTCGCTAGCCTGCTTCCGTTGTTCATCTGTCCAGGCTCTTCTGGTCTTCCTAGTTCTTCCTGCGGCTTGAACACCTTCCAAATTCTTCAGTGTGTTCCTAAACGTATTCCTTTCTAACAGCCGGTCTTCCAAGATGCTTGACCTTTCCATATCCTTCTTCGTTTCCTTAATCGATGCTGCAGTGGTCTTTTTTCTCCAGAAGTAATCAAATATATGTTTGGTAAGTCTGTTTGCGTTCATTCTGTATAGATGTCCAAGAAACGCCAGCCTCCTCTTCTTCATGGTCTCTGAGATTCTTTCCACCTTCTGGTAAACTTCTTTGTTACTCCGAACTTTCCATCCGCTTTCAGTTTGAATTGTTTTTTAGTTCATTACTACTTTTATGATTTATGTTCAATAATGGGATTTCGAAAATGGCTAATACTTTAACTACAGTGGTGAGATCAGTTGTTCCTTCGAAAATAAGCTATTGTTGTTTTCCTTCGGTATTATTACCACGCTGTAGCAATGAGTAGTCTAGTGTATCAACGAGTTTTCTTAAAATGTACGATTAATATAGTTGTTAAGGTGGTTACAGTTTATAATATACATAGGAAGGTGGTAGTGTTTCACGTTGGTACCAACAACGAAAGACAAGCAGGTATAAGTACCAACATAGTTGGGGATGTGTGGGACCTGGTAAATGCAGCACAGCTTAAGTTTAAGGAAGCGGAGATTGTTATCAGTGGAATACTGTGTAGGAGGGATACTGACTGGAACGTGAATGCGGATTTAAATGGGACTATGGAGTGGGTATGTGGGAAACTGGGACTGAGATTTCTAGATCCTAATGGCTGGATAGGAGATAGGGATCTGTTTTCACTTTAACCGCAGTAGTGCATATAAGTTAGGAAATTTGTTTAGAAGGGATATAGGGAGAATTCAGGGAAACGGGGTGGTCTAGGGAGCGTTGATAAGGGTACAGGGATCTGGAAGTCAAGTAAGGATGACATAAAAATGTTAGTATTGAACTGTAGAAGTATTGTAAAGAAAGGATTAGAATTAAGTAATTTAATAGATATCGTGTATCGTAGAGATAGGATAGGAATGGCAGGAGGGGGAGTATTCATCCTTGTGAAAGAAGAATTTGTAAGCAACGAAAAAGTTAAAGGTAACAAACATGAAAATCTAGGTGTAAGGCTCATCTCTAAAGATAATAGGCACCTTGATGTCATTGGAGTGTACAGACCACGAAAGGGTAGAGCAGACACTGATTCAGAATTATTTGAAGAGATAATCAGCTATGTGGGAAACGATATGGAAAGGAACGTGATTGTAGCGGGTCATCTCAATTACCAAATGTCAATTGGGAAAGTAATGCGAACGACAGGAAGCATGACCAACAAGTGGCAAATAAGTAAATATGCGAAGGGCAGCTGATTCAGAAAGTGATGGAACCAACTAGAGGCAAGAATATTCTGGACGTGGTGCTGGTAAAACCAGACGATCTCTGTAGAGAAACAGAAGTAATACATGGCATTAGTGATCACGAAGTTGTCTTTGTCGTAGTTAAAAATAAATGTGATAGAAAGGAAGGTCTTGAAATTAGGACTATTAGGCAGTACCATATGGCTGATAAAAAAAGGCATGAGGAGATTTTTAAAAATAACTATGATCGATGGAAAACGATAAATAAAAATGTAAACAGACTCTGGGATGGGTTTAAAGCAAATGTTGAGGAATGTGAAAACAGGTTTGTACCTTTAAAGGTGGTAAGGAATGGTAAAGACTCGCCTTATTATAACACAGAATAAAGGGTCTAAGAAGGAGGTACAGTTTGGAAAGAAATCGAGTTAGAAATGGCTGTGGAAGTAAGGAGAAATTGAAGGAACTTACTAGGAAATTGAATCTAGCAAAAAAGTCAGCTAAGGATAGCATGATGGCAAACATAATTGGCAGTCATACAAATTTTAGTGAAAAATGGAAGAGTGTGTATAGGTACTTTAAGGCAGAAACAGGTTCCAAGAAGGACATCCGAGGAATAACTAATGAACATGGGGAGTGTGTATGCGAGGATCTTCAAAACGCGTGAGTATAGTAGTCAGTCAGTAGTACGTAAAGATTGTTGGTTACAAGGATAATGTCCAGATAGACGAGGTGACTAATACTAAAGAAGTATTAAAATTTACCTATGTTAACAATGACATTTACAGTAAGATACAAAAGTTGAAAACAAGAAAAGCAGTTGGAATTAATAAGGCTTCAGGGAATATACTAAAGACAATGAGTTGGGATATAGTACCATATCTGAAGTACTTATTTGATTATTATTTGCATGAAGGAGCTATACCAAATGAATGGAGAGTTGCTATAGTAGCCCCTGTGTATAAAGAAAAGGCTGATAGACATAAAGCTGAAAATTATAGCTAAGTCAGTTTGACATGCATTGCATGCAACCTTTGGGAAAGCATTCTTTCTGATTATATTAGACATGTTTGCGAAATTAATAACTCTTTCGATAGAAGGCAGTTTGGGTTTAGGAAAGGTTATTTCACTGAAGCTCAACTTGTAGGATTCCAGCAAGATATAGCAGATATCTTGGATTCAGGAGGTCAAATTGTCTGTATCGCGATTGACCTATTTAAGGCATTTGATAGGGTAGATCATGGGAGACTACTGGCAAAAATGAGTGCAATTGGACGAGACAATAGAGTGACTGAATGGGTGGCTGTATTTCTAGAAAATAGAACACAGAATCTTTATCTGACCCTGTAATAATTAAGAGGGGAATTCCTCAAGGCAGTATTATTGGACCTTTATGTTTTCTTATATGTATAAATGATTAGAGTAAAGAAGTGGAATCAGAGATAAGGTTTTTTGTAGATGATGTTATTCTGTACAGAGTAATAAATGAGTTAAAAGATTGTGAGCAACTGCAAAGTGACCTCGATAATGTTGTGAGATGGACAGTAGGCAATGGTATAATGATAAACGGTGTTAAGTCAGGTTGTGAGTTTCGAAAATAGTAAAAGTCCTCTCAGTTTTAATTAATGCGTTGATGGGTTGAAAGTTCCTTTTGGGGATCATTGTAAGTACCTAGGTGTTAATATAAGGAAAGATCTTCATTGAGGAAATCACATAAATATGATTGTAAATATTTAGTACAGACCTCTGCATATGGTTTTGAGGGTATTTAGGGGTTGTAGTATGGATGTAAAGGAGAGGGCGTGTAAGTCTCCGGTAAGACCCCAATTAGAGTATGGTTCCAGTGTATGGGACCCTCACCAGGATTACTTGATTCAAGAACTGGAAAAAATCCAAAGAAAAGCAGCTCGATTTGTTCTGGGTGATTTCCGACAAAAGAGTAGCTTTACGAAAATGTTGCAAAGTTTGGGCTGGGAAGACTTGGGAGAAAGGAGATGAGCTGCTCGGCTAAGTGGTATGTTCCAAGCTGTCAGTGGAGAGATGGCGTGGAATGACATTAGTAGACGAATAAGTGTGATTAGCGTCTTTAAAAGTAGGAAAGTTGAAAATATAAACATAAGGCTGGAATTCAAGAGGACAAATTGGGACAAATATTCGTTTATAGGAAGGGGAGTTAGGGACTGGAATACCTGGCCAAAGGAGATTTTCAATAAATTTCCAATTTATTTGTAAACATTTAAGAAAAGGCTAGGAAAACAACAGATAGTGAATCTGCTACCTGAGCGACTGCCCTAAATGCAGATCAGTAGTGATTGATTGATTAGGTCGTGTTACGTTAAATAGTACGTGTTGAAGAGACTTTAATTACAGAACAAAAATGGCCAACCGTACACCAGTGCGATTCGAACCCACAACCTCCCGATTTCTCGTCGATTGCTCAACGAATTGAGCTATGTTGGGCTAGGTCATACGCGTTCTATTGGAAAGATCTAAGCTACAGGTCTGGCACTACTACCATCACACTGTAGAGTGCGTGCAAATCGACCGTTGTGGGTTGTTTCACACAGAATTAACCAAGGTGGAGTCGTTAGAAGAGACGGAAAATTTGCCAACGTTTTCAATAACACAGTTCACTGTGGTGATGATTATTGTTTTAAGAAGTACAACGTGATCAACATAGGGGAATGAGGAAGGGAAGTCCGAAACTTTGAAGACCCACAACGGACGACTTGCACACACTCTACAGTGTGATGGCAGTAGTACCAGATCTGTAGCTTAGATCCTTTCCAACAGAACAATTAATATGACCTAGGCCACCATAGTTCAATTGGTAGAACAATCGACGTGAATTCGGGAGGTTGTGGGTTCGGATCCCACTGGTGTCCGGTTAGTCATTTTTCTTCTGTATTTAACATCTCCTCAACGCGTACTATTTGTACGTAATACGACCTAATAGGTTGAAAGTGGATTTCCAAAAGAAATAATCTTGAAGGTGAGAAAATTAAATACTCATTAGGACTCTTATAATGTCGAGGTCGGGAGGGGACAGGAGTTAACCAAGGGAAGTTGATATTAAAGATGGGTATGGGACCTGGCAGAAGAAATAGGAAGCAATGCCAGACTCAGCTAGTTATCCTATGGTCTGTCATACCACACTCCCAAATCGAGAGCCCCATACGAGGCCGCCCCTGTGTTTCCAGGTAAAGGATAACGTGGGTATGTTCTATCACCCACCCACTGCGGTAGTTCCTCCTCTGTATATCATAATATTAATACGTCAGGATAGAGTACCTGCGTTAATTTCTAACAGCTTGTTTTCTTTACATGTGTACCTTGCAATCTGTTTTCCCACGAACAGTACAGATGACAATATTTTGGTGATAGTCAGGTTTATCAACATAATATTTAGCTAAATAATCGTTGATACAGCAACACTTTTACGTGACAGACGGCTGATTATGAACGAGCGCAGAAACGTCTCACACTTGGTAGAAAACTTTCCTGGAACAGCTGTTTATAGGTATAGGATTTACCAGCAGTTGGTCAAAACACCGATATCACTAAGTGTACTAGCCGTTAGTCGAAGTGCTAGTGCCATGTTGTTATTAGGAGATACTCTAGCACACTAGTTTCCATCTAGTGACATGATGTTAGGAGGAGGTACTCCAGCACAGTATTTTCCATTTAGTGGCATGTTGTTAGCAGGAGATACTCTAGCAGAGTCCTTTCCATCTAGTGAGATGTTGTTAGTAGAAGATACGCTAGCATAGCAGTTTCCATCTAGTGACATGTTGTTGGTAGGAGATACTCTAGCACACTAGTTTCCATCTAGTGACATGTTATTAGTAGGAGATACTACAGAACAGTGGTTTCCAGCTAGTGACATGTTGTTAGTAGGAGATAATCTAGCATTGTAATTTCCAGCTTGTGGCACGTTGTTAGTATGAGATATTCTAGCACAGTAGCTTCCATCTAGTGACATGTTAGTAGGAAATAGTATAACGCAGTGGTTTCCAGCTAGTGACATCTTGTTCGTAGGATATAATCTAGCATAGTGATTTCCAGCTAGTGACCTTTTTTTTTAACAATTTGCTTTACGTCGCACCGACACAGATAGGTCTTATGGCGACGATGAGATAGGAAAGGCCTAAGAGTGGGAAGGAAGCGGCCGTGGCATTAGTTAAGGTACAGTCTCAGCATTTGCCTGGTATAAAAATGGGAAACCACGGGAAAGCATCTTCGGGGTTGCCGACAGTGAGGTTCGAACCCACTATCTCCCGGATGACATCTTGTTGGTAGGAGATAATCTAGCGTAGTGGTTTTCAACTGGTGACATGTTGTTAGTAGGAGATATTCTAGCATAGCGGTTTTCAACTAGTGTCATGTTGTTAATAATAATAATAATAATAATAATAATAATAATAATAATAATAATAATAATAATAATAATAATAATAATAATAATGTTATTTATTTTACGTTCTACTAACTACATTTTATGGTTTTCGTGGACGCCGAGGTGTCGGAATTTTGTCCCGCAGAAGTTCTTTTCCGTGCTAGTAAATCTACCAACACAAGACTGACAAATACCGCTAGAATGAGCCAGTATCGAACCTGAAAAGTTAGGTCAGAAGGCCTGTGTTCTACCAGCTGCGCAACTCAGCCCAGCTGTCATGTTGTTAGTAGGAGATATTCTAGAACAGCGGTTTATTGCCAGTGTCATGTAGTCAGAGGAAGATATTCTAGCATAGCCGTTTCGAGCTACTGTCGTGCTGGAGACAGTCTAGAATGGTGGTTTCCAGCTAGTGTCATGTTAGAGGTATTCTAGCAAAGTGTTTTCCAGATGGGTGATGTTAGTCGGAAATATTCTAGCATAGTGGTTTCCACCTACCGTCCGACTCGTTGGCTGAATGGTCAGCGTACTGGCCTTCGGTTCAGAGGGTCCCGGGTTCGATTCCCGGCCGGGCCGGGGATTTTAATCGCTTCTGATTAATTCTTCTGGCTCGGGGACTGGGTGTATATGTCCGTCCCAACACTCTCCTCATCATATTCAGACAACATACTACACTACCAACCACCACAGAAACACGCAATAGTGCTTACATCCCTCCATAGAGGGTTGGCGTCAGGAAGGGCATCCGGCCGTAAAACAGGGGCCAAATCCACATGTGCGACGCAGTTCGCACCCGCGACCCCACAGGTGTGGGAAAAGCGGCAGGAAAAGAAGAAGAAAAGAAAGTGGTTTCCACCTAACGTGATGTTAGTCGGAGGTCCTCCAGAATAGTTTTTTTCCAGCTCCTGTAATGTTATTCAGAAGTAATCTAGCATAGTGTTTTCCACCTACTGTGATCATAGTCGCAAATCCTCCAGAATAGTGTTCTCCAGATACTGTGAAGTTAGTCGGAGGTCCTTTAGCATAGTGTTTTCCAGCTACTGTGATGTTAGTTGGAGGTCTTCCAGAATAGTGTTTTCCAGCTACTGTGATTTTAGTCGGAGGTACGCTAGCATAGTGCTTTCCACCTACTGTGATCTTAGTCGTAGGTCCTTTAGCATAGTGTTTTCCAGCTACTGTGATGTTAGTTGGAGGTCCTCCAGAATAGTGTTTTCGATTGTGATGTTAGTCGGAGGTACCCTAACATAATGCTTTCCTGATACTGTGATGTTAGTCGGAGGTCCTCTAGAATATTGTTTTCCAGCTACTGTGATGTTAGCCGGAGGTACTCTAGAATAGTTCTTTCCAACTAGTGGCATGTTGTTAGTAGCAGATACTCTAGAACTGTTCTTATCACATTTTTGAGCCCTGAGGCTCCCTTTCCTTTCTGATTATAAAGGGGAAGTCTCTCCTCTATGGCAAATAAGCAAGGAGGTGGTTCGGGAAGAGAACAAAACTAAGATGTATAGGGTGATTCAAGACAATACCGACAAGTATGTTTGCGGGATGGCAAACTGATCATATTTCAAGAGAGAACTCATGTCCAGAAATTTATGATTTGGGTGCTGTGGGGATCAAAATTTGGAAAAATATCGGATAAGGAGATGAGTGCGCGTTCCACATTTTGGAAAGAAACCCTCATCAATCCAGTACGATTACCATATCGTGCAGTAAATTACAGAAGGTGTTCGAATTGTCGACCTCCTACTTGATTACAGAGTGTACACGTACTCTGCAGTATTTTACCATATGCGCCACTCTCTGTAATCAAGTGCTAGGTTGACAGTTCGAACCCCTTTTGTAATTTAGTGCCCCATATAATGATTTTGTTGCATTGTTGGTGCCAAAATGACACCTACGCGGTATATTCTGTACAAGTCTAAGGAGGTCACTCTGCAGTATCTGTTCCCATTCTTCATTGAGAGCCTGCGCGAGTTCCTGGAGAATCTGTGATGTAACAGGGTGGCCACGAACACGTCTGTCAAGCATGTGTCACACGTTCTTAATGGGATTCAGGTCGGAACTCACCGCTGCCATACCATCACTTGAATGTGAAGCCTTCCCAAGACATCCCTGGTGTCACCCGCTACATGCGCCCTGGCTTTGTCCTGCATGAGAAGGAATTGAGCGGCAACATCGTATGCAGCAACCACAATATGGACTAACAAGATCTGGTTGATGTGCTCCCTGGCGGTAAGGCGGCCACGGACAATGACAAGATCTGTACGGCTGTCGACTTTAATTCCATCGCACACATCACAGAACCTTGTCGGAATCTGTCCACTTGCTGTACACCATTTGGCAAGTAGCGCTCACCAGGGCCTTTCATTGCACGTACACGACCACCACTTTCAGTCAGGGGAAATCGTGACTAATCTGGGAACAACAAAGTTTTCCAATGGCGAAGTTGCTACTTGACGTGGTTAAGGGAAAAAAGGGCTGCTTGTTGTTACCGCGTTAAGTAAAGCACTCGAACAGGTCGTCTGCATATTAAATTCCTTTCACGTAACCTGGCCCTTACAGTCTGTCTGGATACTGTGACTCCTGTTACCTTTCTGAGGTGTTGTTGCAGTTCTCTGGCAGTTGTGATACGACAAGGAAACCCAGAAATGACCCGACATCGATCGTAACTTTGGGCTGTGATGCATAGACGAACTTATCCAGCCAGCCTGGTGAACTGACCTGTCTCGTATCGATTTCATAACCTATAAATGAGATACGGGGAGACACTGTAGTGATCGGCAAAACGACGAAAAGTCTTCTCTCCCTGAAACAATGTGGCTGCACTTGCGACGTACAAGATATCTCGTACGTGCTCGAAGGTATACGAACTCCGCAAATGACAACTTCAATCTGTTTACCTCGCTACAGCGTACTGACACACGGGTATTCACTTTGTTTCCACGGTTCTTCTGTCACTGCACTGCAGGGCTAACACTATTGAGGCAGTATGACTCAGATGTTTCCTGCTTTGAATACACGAGCTCTCAGTCTGTGAAATAAGGCCACTGGTACCTACTGTATCAAAAGTACTGTAGCATACTAGACGTCAAAAAGCATGCTCCGCTACCGAGCGAGTTGGTCGTGCGGATAAAGGTGCGCACAGTTGTAAGCTTGCATTCGGGAGATAGTGGATTCGAACCCCACTGTCGGCAGTCCTAGTTTCCATGCTTTCCCATTTTCACACCAGACAAATGCTGGAGCGTTCTTGGTTAAGTTCACAGCCACTTCCTTCCCAATCCTAGCCCTTTCCCATCCTTCCGTCACCGTAATCCTTTGATGTGTTAGTGCGCCGTTAAACCACTAAGAAAGAAACATAAGTATATGGGAATGATGGTCTTAAGAAGCATATAGCTTCAGAGATGCTGATGTTAGTTCATTAAATCGAGGAATTTTATCTCGTTTTTTCAAAGAAGGTTAGGGTTATTTTTTTTTAAATCTAAAAATAAATCGATAATATTCTTCCGGAGTTTCAATTATTTATTTATTTATTCTTATTTTTATTTTTAAAAATTCACAGATACTATTTTTCTTAGGATTTTTATGAAATAGACTAAATGAGCTATGGATAGGGACCGAGGCTTTCACGTTTGCGATGACACCGACATTTTACAAATATTCCCTGAAATGCTTGAGAATCACTTACCTATTCATAAAATTGTTAAAAATTCGAAATTTATACAGATTTATTTCGCGAAATAAAACGAAATAACACAATAACGCGAATATGTCAACTTTATTAATTTTATATGCATAAAAATGCGAATTCACGGTGTTTGCCGTCTTATAAAGAAGCTAGTCAGTAACAGTGTTGTTTTTTCTCTGTGTCTTGTTACGACTAGTGTTATAGGCTACCCAAGGTGAGCGTTAGTACAAAGGAAATGGTTCTTGAATTCAAAACTGGCGGATTATATTTATGAATCCGATTCAGAAACCATAATGTCTCAATACTGTTACTGTACAATATCTTGGGATAGAAAAGATGCGTGTACCAAGCATGTGCGAACTGAGAAATACGAACGAGCCAGTACATCCTCTTGACATAAGAGGCAACAGAGTATTTTACAGTGTAATTTTGCTGCAAACAAAAGAGTTATTCTTTCTTAATCAGTTTACCCTCCAGGGTTAGCTTTTTCCTCGGACTCAGCGAGGGATCCCACCTCTACCGCCTCAAGGGCTGTGTCCTGGAGCGTGAGACATTGGGTCGAGGGATACAACTGGGGAGGATGACCAGTACCTCGCCCAGGTGGCCTCACCTGCTATGCTGAACAGGGGCCTTGCGTGGGGATTGGAAGATTGGAAGGGATAGACAAGGAAGAGGGAAGAAAGCGGCCGTGGCCTTAAGTTAGGGACCAACCCGGCATTTGCCTGGAGAAGAAGTGGGAAACCACGGAAAACCACTTCGAGGGTGGCTGAGGTGGGAATCGAACCCACCTCTACTCAGTTAACCTCCCGAGGCTGAGTGGACCCCGTTCCAGCCCTCGTACCACTTTTCAAATTTCGTGGCAGAGCCGGGAATCGAACCCTGGCCTCCGGGGGTAGGAGCTAATCACACTAACCACTACACCACAGAGGCGGACCAAAAGAGTTAGTGCAAGAGATAATTTTGCCAAGAGGATTACGTTTTCTTAAAGCGAATATACCACTAGAGAAATTGGATCACTCTGCTATTAAAAATGGATTAATGAATTCATTAAAGGTATGTTGAATAGTTTACTGCCGAAATTATATTATTATTATTATTAAAGTATTATTAATTGTCGTTTCAAAAACGTAACTTTATAACATTAGTTCTTTATTTTCAACGGGTGCTGGAAATGTGCCGAAAGTTAGATTGTTAAGAGAGAAGTAAGTTCCGCTTCTGAGAGATGAAAGAGATCAACAAGTGAAAAAAGCAGTCTGTGACCAGAAGGTTATGTTACTACGTGACGAAGCGACAGATCGGTTGGGTCGATGTGTATAATTGTCGTGTTAATCCACCCTCTTGAACCAAACATAAGCTTAGAGAAAGAGTTGTATGTTGCTGATGTACATATTCTGGAAGCAGCTGATGCAAAATCATGCAGCAGGGCAATACTTAATTCTGTAAAGAAGTATTTTATTAACTACGACAATATCTTGGGACTGGTAAGCCACAGTGCTAGATACATGTCAAAGTGCTTCAGTTCCCTGAGTGCCTTTCTCGAAGAGGATGCAATTTACATTCAGTGTTGGGCACACCAGCTAAATTTGGTGGGATGAATATTCACGAAAGGAATGACGAAACTTAATGCAGCGGTGGCTGAGGTTAAAGCTGTATTTCTCAATACGAGAATGAGGAAACACCTGCATGTTCAATTTCTCAAAGAAAAGTATCCTCTGAGAATCCATAGATAACTGTTTCCAGTCAGTGCAGACAAGGTGGAATACTTGGTTCGAGGCCGTTTTCTATGTTGAGGAGCATCTTTGTGTTATAATTGAGTTTCTGCAGTTATTAGATCTGGAGTCTATCAGTAATGCTAGTATCAACTTCATGAAATCACGGACGAATGGTGAAGTAAGTTTAATTTCAACAGAGGCAGTCAAGGAACACGCCAATGATTTAATGGAATACATCACTGAACTAGAAGGATCTTCGCATCCAACACGTCGTACACTTTACAGAGAACTCAGGAAAATATTGCGAAGTTTTAAATCAGCAAAAAAAAAAAAAAAAAAAGGGGGGGAGTTTTTATAGTGAAATAGAAGAGAAGCTAAGTTGCATCAGAAGCGCAGATGTTCAAGGAAATGTTATATCAGCTGTGAAAAACACTGCAGCATTAGTATTGCAGTTATTGATATTTGAAGACCCTGCTAATAAGTTGTATTCAGCACGTGAAGTGTTTAGTCCAGTATTGATCATTAGTAATGCCAATCCAGCACTAGTGAAAAAAAGTGAAGTCCATTCCATTATTTAAAAATGAGAATGATTTAGTGATCACAAAAAGGTACAGTGAACTTCAAGAACAAACCAATCACATCATGTTGCGAGACGGAGAAATAAATATTGTGAAAGTTCTGATTAGTTTGCTTGACAGTCATCCTGAGTTTAGTGCAGAGATCTCCAGTGAGTATGGCATCCATGTGCTAACGTTCACTGTGAACAGTCTTGCTACTCGGAGTTTAGAGCGACTTGCGTTGCGACATGAAATAAGAAAATGCAAATATTATGGTAATGTTCTTCTTTGACAGTTGGGAAACACAACATAATCTACTTTTCTTGTATGGTATTATGCTCATTTACCACAGCAAAGCAAAGCAAGGTCACCTCCGTACAGACCATGAAGGCCCTTGGAAGAGTGGAATGTAAAGGCTTCCACCATTGTTTAACCTCGGCACGTGATGGGGTAGAGTGGTTAGCTCTACGCCCGGCCGCCTTTGCCCCCAGGAATTATGCACCTCCGGAAGTGGAAATCTCGTTTCTTAAACTTTACGACTTCCTGAAGGGGATTCGAACCCTCGTCCTTCCGGGCGAACCGAGCATGCCTTTACCGCCTCGGCCAGGCAGCCCCTCATTTACCACAGAAACATGCAAAAGTGATTACATCCCTCCATATAGGGTTGGCGTCAGGACAGTAGTGGTGATTATTGTCTTAAGAGGAACTACAACTAGGCAACCATCCTCTATATAGCCTAACACCAATCAGAGGAAAAAATGGAAGGGATCCGACACTTCGAAAAATGAAAGTATCGGCCAAAGAAAGACAAGGGCCACGAAGGGCGGGAAAATTAAAGACTCCCTAGGCCTCGAGTGCTCTAATACCGTGGGGATCGGAAAATAACAAGAGTTGACCAAGGGAGGTCGAATAGGATCGAAGAAAGTGAGGAGCCTGGCACAAATAAGTGGAAGCAATGCCAGGACTCAGCTAAGGGGCCCGTGGTCGCCATCACACTCTCCCAAGTTGAGAGCCCCTGGGGCCCCTTTTAGTCACTTCTTACGACAGTCAGGAGATACCGTGGATGTTATTCTACTGCCCCCACCTACAAGAATATTGGCTTCAGGAAGGGCATCCGACCGTAAAACAGGGTCAAATCTACCTGTGCGACACAGTTCGCACCCACGACCCTACAGATGTGGGAAAAGCGGTAGAAGAATAACAATTTGCTCTCTTTCTTTCCGCAGGTAATTTTTTTCCTAATTTTAATACTCTAGATTCTATATTTATTGCACTTCTGAAAGAATCTTAGATCGAGACGTGTCGAAGACAGCATTCTCGATTCTTGCAACAACATACTAATTATCCTGCCAAATCTTAAATCGCCATATCAGTCCAAATATTTGAGTACGATTTGCTATAGCTGTGATATACATCTTCTGTTAGTGAGTTTACTCAATGATTCCAAAATTGTAAAAACTTTTCTTGTGCAAAACAAAATGTGTAGGTTTAGTCAATAGATGATGGTGATGACTGTAACATGAAGGGCTATTACATATCATTCTGACAAGCCCACTGAATTGCATGCATCAGCCGACACTATGAGCAACATCTTCACACCATTCATAACAGGGACTGACTGCATAAGGAATGGCATTACTAGCATCGCTCATACCTCAGTCACTTTCATATTGTCACAGCCAAGGATAAGACTGAGACAGGTCAATGAAAGTAACAAAATTGCTCTAGCCTATAACAGAAGACATAGTGCACTGAACACACAAGGTCCCGCCAGCAAAGGCATTAGTGACTAATATGCATAAGAAAGTACAATAATTCTGAACAGGGAATTATACAACGTCCTGTTACAGATTACAACGCAGACGAGTAATTTGATAATAGTAAGCCCAATCGTACAAAAAAACGAGAGAAATGAGAGAATTGACCACCTGGTTCTTGATTTGCCAGCATGGCAGCGGAGTTTATGGTTCTGGAACTGGTTTCTTTAATCGTCAGTAGATGCAGAGTGGGTCTCGGCCCACAAGCGGCCACGGCTGGTCCGTGGTCCAACAGTTCTGCACTGTGACCAGCCAACCGAGCAGAGGAGGGGTGGCCACGGCTCTACGTGGCTCTACGCCTTTGTATTCGGGAGACGGGAAAGGGCTGACCCTCACGGCTGGTCCCCACCGTCAGCGAATGCCGGGACAGTTCCTAGTATAGGCCACTGCCGCCAACCCCCTCTCCTTCTTCGACCATCTTCTTCACCGTAACAATTCTCCCGACCTGAGCGACGGCGTTACCGTCTAAGAGGCCCGTCTCCCCCTTCAGGGGAAGAATGAAAACATTTTGGTAGTAATAGTTTCTTCAGTCATCTAGGAAATTATAATCGGCAAAGTCAGTGCATCCGGGAGGTATAATTATAGCCTACTGACCAGTGAAGGAATGTTGATGATGACACTTCAGTAGATTTGAGAAAGGAACAATACCACACAAGAAGAAAGGCATAAAAGAGGAGACAGGAGAGATAACAATTTAATCTCTTCTATGATCGTTGTTGATTTACGGTAAAAATAATGCAGTCGATTACATTCAAATAGTGTATAAAATTTTCAAAACTTCCACAAAAATTAATCCACTTTATTCCTGTAATTTTAACTGATTGCTAGGCTTTTAAAGAGTCTAGTTGTTCTTTTTTTTTTTTTTTTTTTTTTTTTACAATTTTTCTTTACGTCGCACCGACACAGATGGGTCTTACGGCGACGATGAAACAGGAAAGGCCTACGAGTAGGAAGGAAGCGGCCGTGGCCTTCATTAAGGTACAGCCCCAGCATTTGCCTGGTGTGAAAATGGGGAAACCACAGAAAACCATCTTCAGGGCTGCAGACAGTGGGGTTCGAATCCACTATCTTCCGAGTTCAAGCTCACAGCTAAACGACCCTAACCGCACGGCCAATTCGCTTGGTAAAGCGTCTAGTAATTGAGAAACATAACACTAAGTACACATTCTTAATAACTATCATCTATTATGAGGTCTGGCTCTTTGGCTAAATGGTTCGCGGGCTGGCCTTTGGTCCAGCGGGCCCCGGGTTCGATTCCCGACCAAGTCGGGGATTTTAACCTTCATTGGTTAATTACAGTGGCTCGGAGGCTGGGTGTGTATGCCGTCTTCAGCATTAGAATTAATCATACGTAGGGCCCCAGCCTCACAGCCGCACAGGTCGCCTGTACGGCATCAACTCGAAAGACCAGCACCGGGCCTCTTCGGAGGCCACCCGCCATTATTATTATTATTATTATTATTATTATTATTATTATTATTATTATTATTATGAGCCCCAAATTAGAATCAATCTTAAAATACTGCAGCAGCTGGAGATATGAAAATAATAATTTCGTGTGGCTCTTACTAGCCTGGTGCAGCCCTTATAAGGTGGACCCTCCGACGAGGGTGGGAAGCATCTGCCGTGTATAGGAAATTGCGTGTTATTCCGGTAGAGGATAGTGTTGTGTTTGTGGTGTGCGATAAATGTTGGGCGCAACACAAATAACCAGTCCCCAAGCCAAGGGAATTAACCATTTAAAATTATAATCCCTCTACCCGGCAGGGAATCGAACCCGGAGTCTTGAGAATCGAAGGGCTAAGGCGCTAACCACTCAGCCAAAACAATATGAAAATCTGTTATATATAATCTACAGTCCATGAGAAACAAAATAATACCACTGGAATTACAGATTATCTGTATAATAATATGACTTAGAACGGTTCAAAAATATAGACCTGAGGACATCTTTAAAAACCCGGACCTATTCCTACCCTGGAATTACAGAGTGCCTGTGTAGTAATATGACTTAGAACTTTTCAAAAATATAGACCTGAGGACATCTTTAAAAACCCGGCCCTATTTCTACCCTGGAATTACAGAGTGTCTGTGTAATAATATGACTTAGAACGGTTCAAAAATATAGACCTGAGGACATCTTTAAAATCCCGGCCCTATTCCTACCCTGGAATTACAGAGTGTCTGTGTAATAATATGACTTAGAACTTTTCAAAAATATAGACCTGAGGACATCTTTAAAAACCCGGCCCTATTCCTACCCTGGAATTACAGAGTGTCTGTGTAATAATATGACTTAGAACTTTTCAAAAATATAGACCTGAGGACATCTTTAAAAACCCGGCCCTATTCCTACCCTGGAATTACAGAGTGTCTGTGTAATAATATGACTTATAACGGTTCAAAAATATAGACCTGAGGACATCTTTAAAAACCCGGCCCTATTCATACCCTGGAATTACAGAGTGTCTTTGTAGTAATATGACTTAGAACTTTTCAAAAATATAGACCTGAGGACATCTTTAAAAACTCGATGCCATTCCTACCCTGGAATTACAGATTGCCTGCGTAATAATATGACTTAGAACTTTTCAAAAATATAGAGCTGAGGACATCTTTAAAAACCCGGTCCTATTCCTAACCTGGAATTACAGATTGCCTGTGTAATAATATGACTTAGAACTTTTCAAAAATATGGAGCTGAGGACATCTTTAAACACCCGATGCTATTCCTAACCTTGCTTCAACATATTGAACCCATGACCTTTGTGCCCTAAGAACATTATGCATAAATCGACAATCATTTAAAAGTTGGATTCTTGATAGCATGGATTTGACACGTGACGAGGGGGTGATTACCTTCGGTCCCACGCTCTGGGGTACGTGACGTCAGCCACACGTGTCGACGGCGGAAGAATCTCAAGTCATTTTTGTGAACTATTTCAAAGCGCATGTACATGGCGTGACCCAAGCCAAGTCAAAAAAAATATAGTGCCTATCAAAGGGGGTCAATCATCTCACAAATCGAACCCGTAAAATGTCCATGAACACTACCGCCAGAAATGTAGCAAGCATGTAGTCACGTTCTAAACTCTTGAAATTACAGTTTAGGTAAGTCAGAAAATCTATAGAAATATTCTTGGCGGCAAAGGGAGATATCCGAAGAGAGGGGGTAACTGCTATAAATATGAAGGGACGCCATGACGAAGTCTCCTTTTCCGGCATTTGTGATACAAAGCGGACGAAAAATTGTTGAGCTGCTCTGCGAAATCAAACCAACGAAAGTAGACTGAGTTCAACTGCAGATTTTAGTCAGTGGGGCTAGGTCTTGTCTCCATGAGGAGATAGTTTTCTTGAGTGAAATAATTGTACCAGATAGGACGGTCAAAGTACTGAATAAATTCTAATGTGATTAAGTAATTCGTGTGCGGAAATAATTATAGTCCACCGTGTGCGCTCAGCAAACAAGTGAAGGGTATTTTCTTTTTTTTTAATGCTTTATTCCAGGAAACCTGAAGAACTATAAAAATGGTTTGTAAAGCCATGAATGTAAAAATGGCTAAATAAAATGCCAGGGTCGCAGGTGAGCCCTACGACGAACAATGGTGTGACTACATGAGGTAGGTGACTTTCCATCTTACTACCTCTTATATCTTGTCTCATGATCTCTAAAAGTGTATTTGAATGGGGATATACGACGCAGTGGTCACCCCTACTAAGTTTTGTAAATGTGAGAATACGACTAAAGAGTCATTTGTTTCATTTTCCACTTGGATACATTTTTGAAGTCTTGCGAGTGCCGTATAATGTTGTAAAAGGTGATTGAATAGGGTTTCGAAGTGATATCACGTCGAATGTAGATCGTCATCCTTGTGAGTGTACTGCCTATATTTTGTGATGTCAAATTAAGATGTTCATTCGACGTAAAATTTTCCTGTCTGCAATTTGACGTTAATAATGTAGAAATCCATGGTTACTCATTTTCAATCGAGTGGAAGCGCGCTGTCGGGTGAGAACCTAGGGTGATGAATTTGGTCACGGAGAGAAACGTTTTTCTAGGCCCATTTTAAACTGTGTCTGACTGACAATAAAAGATTTAGTAGAATGTTTCAGTCATTTTCTCGTAAAAATCAAGTTATTAAATACGATATCCTTTATGCGAAGTTATTCACGATTAATGCATTGTGCGATATTAGACGTCGAGATTTCTAGTGAGGATTTTATTCCAGTTCTTTGTCGATGATAATTGTGGAGCTGGGAAACAGAGGTTAGTTTTGTTGATATGAGATGTGCGAATCAGGTTAGAGTCCTGCCATTGAAGCCGGGACATGGAAGCCCGAGGAATGTTTTATATGAGTTGAGATGCGATGTGCGAATCAGGTTAGAGTCCTGTCATTGAAGCCGGGACACGATAGCCCGAGGTATATTTTATAATGTTGGGAATGGAAAGAAATTCATAGAAATCCATAGCGGTATTAATTGGCGACGCGTATAATTAGTGTGGGCATCTTGAAGCTTAATCTGTGCATTTTGTAGGTTAGAATATCGTATTTGTTTAATTTTGTCGGCAGAGTTTAAAGAGAGCATTTTGAGAAGCCAGTCGACTGGAATAAACCAGGTGTTTCAGGTAACTGCCAAGCGAACTTGGGGACGAGAGGCCTCAGCTGTGATAACGGGACAGGCGTGGAATTGAGATTGTACTGTATTCTCGGCCGGGGAAAACGTTAAAATGCTGGATTTAGTTGAAATTCATAGCCGGTAATGATCTGAGTATTGTGAAATACTGTAAAATTTGTTTAATTGGGGACGTAATGAACATTTGAAATCACGAACTTTGAGTATAAGGAACAGAGTAACCAAATTCAGGGTTGTCCAAAATATAAAGCGATGGTCGTGATGATTGGTTTGTCCGTGAGGGGTGTGCAAAATTCATAAATGGTATGACGAGATAGGACATCGTAATTATATGGCGAGTTGTTTGGTTTGTACGTAGATTATTAGGATATCCAAGCGTTAATAACGGTTAGGACTAGATTAGATTTTAAAAGTGTGAGATGAGGAGACAAGATATATAACTGGACATGAATTATGTAACAATTCTTTTCCAGCCAGATAACATCACAAGATTGAATTTACGTCACAGCTGCGTAGGAATTTGTGAAGAAACCAGAGTCCGCGGAGATAAAATTTGTTGTTCGTTAACATTTCGTCAAATCATTTAAATTTATTTAATTATTAAATTCAGTGAAACCGCATTTTGAAATAACTTTAATCAAGCGAATAACTTGGAGATGCATTCTGGAAATTTTAGTTTGTTTTCTGGGGAAAATTTAAAAAATAAAGTAACGATTAAGGGAACATATCCGAAGGAAATGGATTTTACTGCCACAAAGTTTGTGAGCATTGCTATTGTTGTAATTATTGAACTTTGATTGATTGAGCAGTGAATGTGCTGGGATAGTAAAGTGGAAACTTTGGTCATCAACCGATGTAACTTAATTGTGTTTAGCCTTCAGCCTAGAAACTTGGATGGTCAGGGGGTCATCAACCTCAGTGACTTAGATTAGGGCCGTATGCCATTGTAGCCTCATTTCCTTGCGGTCATCATCCACAATGACTTTAAAGTAACTTAGAAGATTAGATGTCGGTCCATGACATAGACGCAGGTCACATCGATTCAATTAAGGGTCCATGCCGTAGAACCACTGTGTGGCACACACCGATTGGACGGCCTTAATTATACCCAGAGTCCAGAGTTCGTGTTACGAGGGCTGGACCATAACGAATCACTATGATGGTACATGTGGTCTCACATGGAAGCCGAATTTAAGGATTTCCAGACTTTCCTTTCTTAAATGATTAATAATTGAGACAATGGTTTCTAGTATGAATGCCCGTCAGGAAGTTACGTTAAAGTCTCACACCAGTGTTCTGACCTTTATGTAAAAATGATTGTGGTGTCCAGTGGACACAATTGACTTCTATGACACCGTTGACATATCAGATTGCTTCAGAAATTTCCTGAATAAATAGGAATCTTTTAAATAGACCTTTCATTCCAGTAGATAGATTAGAATTACTGAACCCTACCTTTACCTCAGCAAGTGACGAAGAACCCGATACGACCCAAGAGACAGATCTCATGAACTTTGCTGATAGGTAAGAAAGGTAGGTATCCCTCAAAATGGACTAAAGGGTTCAATATATGCAACTAAAAAATCCCCAAATGCGGATCATGCCAGTTAATGGATTCATAGAAAGTGATACAGGATGTTTTCACATTAGTGATTCAATTATACCTATCACTCTACTTTCTTAAGACGAAATGACCTATAAGAGAACCAGTGACTTATTATTTTCTGGAGAATTACTCTGCTCATTAAAATATCATAACACATCTGAGAAACCTTAGAAATTAATTTAAAATAGAGATGACAAATTTACTATACATTATTGAATAACATTGAGAACGTTGTCATGGTCAAAACTGAAGTTACTGAGATAGGTCTGAGGGACATTGAAGAGATTAAAGAGAGAAAACGAAAAACATTAAAGCAGTAACATTATAATCAAAAGCCGAGGAAAATGTCCTCAAACTTAATTAATAGAAGGAACTAAAGTTAATTTAAAATATGAAAGATTTAATTTCATCCAAAATGAATAGGTTTAACACAGTTATACATGATGAACTTCATGATTTAAAAATAATATTTAAAAACGCTGACCACAACCTCTCAAAACTCAAAGAACGTTTTTCACTCAAGAGATGACCTACAGAGATGAAGGACCAATTTAACCCTTCGAATAAAACTCAAGAAATAAAAAAGAGAGATGCTGGTGCAATGGGGAATAGGCCTACAAGATGGAAATAGTCTAAACATTTTTCAAGAAAAGTTTAGCCTCCAGGGGAACTCAGTGCGCTCCAAACAGCGTGCAAGAAGATGAATGGATACAAGCTGGTGATTTGAGAGATGTCTCTGATGAATCATTTTTGTTCACGGACAGAGATTCCACGCATACCACAGACTGCTCCAGAAAATAGTAAGTTTTAAGCAAAGAAGGATGTTCATTCATTCGCAGAATACACTCAGAGCTAATTAAATTAGCTAAAAATATATGAGAAGTTTCTACAGAGTAACCTCGTAAAATCGACTCAAGAAACATTGCCAGCTATTCAACAGTCTTTCTATACATTAAAAATTAGTCAAATGAGCTTCAGAAAAAAGACAAGAAAGTCAGGAACAATCATAAACTAATCGAAAACACGATCGAATTAATTAACTTAAGGCAAGACATCGACCTCATATTGTGACTGAATCAAAAACAAAATCATTTCCCTCCTAATGCACACCATCTTGCGGGTTAGTTTCAAAGACACTTGGTGTTCTAACCAGTCGCTATCGCCACTTCAACTCGAACTGCAATGACTGTGTGGGTTTCTCAGAACGTGTTTCTATTTTCTGTTCTTTCTGTTGCTGTAATTGGTCATCAGGTACCAGGCCTAGAATGTGTCGATGCAAAAATAGAACCAACATTTTCTGAGTAAAGTGCCTCTACTTGTGCCCCTCTAAGGAAAACAGCTGTTTTAAAATATTCCACACTCATGTGTAATGTTGATAAATTACCAGTTATAAAATCATTAAATGGAACGTTTGAGTGAATCTTTTCCATACAAATTGATCCAGTTATGTTGCAAATTTTCAGCAGTATATTTTTTGGTATTCTTTCTTTTTTTCTTAATACGTTTACCCTTCAGGGTTGGTTTTTCCTCGGACTCAGCGAGGAATCCCACCTCCATCACCTCAAGGGCAGTGTCATGGAGCGTGAGACTGTGGGTCGGGGGGATACAGCTGGAAAGGTCTCACCTGCTATGCTGAACAGGGGCCTTGTTGAGGTGGGGGATGAGAATAACGCAAGGGATAGACAGCGAAGAGGGAAGGAAGCGGCCGTGACCTTAAGTCGGGTACCATCCCAGTATTTGCCTAGAGGAAAAGTGGGAAACCACATAAAATCACTTCCGAGGATGGCTAGGGTGGGAATCGAACACCCCTCTACTCAGTTGACCTCGGCGATGCTGAGTGGACCCCATTCTAGCCCTCGCACCACTTTTCAAATTTCGTGGCAGAGCCGGGAATCGAACCCGGGCCTCCAGGGGTGGCAGCTAATTACACTAACCACTACACCACAGAGGTGGACTTTTTTGTTATGATTTAGTATTATCTTCCCCCAAAGAATTGGTTATGAACCATTTGAAATACTATTTATTTAATTTTTTTGTGTCAAACAAAATGGGGAAAATCGCTCACTAAGCACCTAAGCAGTGCTGGTACCTTGCCAGAAAAGTTATGGTAGAAATTATTTTACCATTCTTTTCCACACTTGGTTACCATTCCAAACATGCATTTTTAAAGAAAATATCAACAAAAATGTTTTCAGGGAGGAAAGGGATAAGTATGCTCAGTTAAAGTCAAACTTTTAAATTGATTGTTGGAGTCATAGGCCTACTGCTGTACCTCTCAGGTAGACAGTCGATGTATCCTACTATTGTCATATTTCGGTACAACACATTCTCACTCAGGAGAAAGCGGTGGCATTTGCTATCCGGGACTCTCAACATCCTTCATGGTAACGCATGGTGTCACATTTTAACACCGTGATGGAACTCCTGCGTGATTGTCGACGGTAGATACCGGAACATCCACCTTATTCACCCGACTAGAGTCCATGCGACTAACTTATGATCTCTTCCCAAGAAATGAAAAAGAATACACCCTCACGGAAAGAATTACGACACAAGAGAAGTCATCATCCGTGCCGCAGGGTGGTTACTGCCGGACGTCGCCAGAGACGGACAGGCAGACGGTGTACGACGCCTTCCATAGTGTGAGAGAAAGCGGTAGGCATAGCTGGAGAGCATATCGAAGTGATGTAACTAGTGTTTAAATTTCCAATAAAACCGTTATAATTATCGGCGGTGATACCATTACTTTTTATTTTCCAATTTATTGTGTAGATTTAATCCTAAAATGTACTGTGTAGCATATCTCTGACAAGATTTTAAAATGATGTGAGTGCCTCTAGAGAGAATTTCGTAAACTCGCGCGCGCTCCCCATGTGCTCCGAGATGTTAATTGAAGGTCTTTGATACTGATTGCTCTGTGGTTGGTTACACTTTGGATTAACAGTGGTATCTCCTGATGAACGGGACGAGGTTAAATGATACTGCATTGAGCAGAACTTTATTTGGAATTCGTTTTGCACCACTAAAAGCCATGTTTCGAAATCCTAAACCTCAATCGATTACTAATCCAGGTGGAATGTCAAAGGAATCCTATGCAAGTTTTCTGGGTGCAGCGGATTGGCATTGATTTATTGTAAAAAAAAAAAAAATGACATGTTTCCCTGTTTCAATTACTTATGTAACTTATGTAACACATATACACAACTTGTGTGCATTTCTTAATAATAATAAAGACAGCAACTGCTACACGGGTTTCCACCAGAAGCCTGTACTGATCACTCTGGTATTTTTGCCGTACTATACAGTGATCCTAAGGTTTGAGAAACACTGAGAGAAACTGAAAACAAGAAAGTATGTGAATCATGGGTTCACCTATGGTTTTATCAGTGAATGAACCCACGCCATGTACGAAAATCAGTCACAGCAAGTAAATGGAAAAAAGAGAAAGAATACTCATATATGTATATACCGTAGTAGCATGTCGATTGTGAAACTAATATCCATCTACGATGTAGCTTATAATAACACAACCTACAAAAGAATTCTTTTATCCTTTAAAACCCCAACACGGAATTTTTTACATTACTTTCCCGTGCTAAAAACTTCCAGGGAATCCAACACAATTTTAAATAAACTACACAAAATCATGCAATTAAGGGTTAAAGACGAACGTTTTCTCTTTTGTACCCTGCAAAATGTGGAGTGGATTGCTCGTAACAACTGCCAGGTCTCCAGGGGTCGTTGTCTTGTCTGTGGTCATCTTATCTATAAAAGTAACCAATGATCTTACTCGTAGGATCTCGAACGTCATCATGCTATCGACCTACATCGCTAAAGATAATGGGTGTTTTGTCAGACGCATTCTTTTCTGTCCTGTTTGGTATATGTAAACAGAATGAGGTGTCAGTGCTATGACAGATTCCACGCTACTGACCACTTTTTCCTTTAAAGATTCTGTACGTTTAGTAAGAATGCAGTGGTTCGTGCTTTAGGTAATAGCCGAACGCTCCGAGTATGCCTCCATATGGCTGAAAATGAGTGAATGGATTTTGGAAGATGGTGAACTTCTGCAACTAATTTGAGTTCAGAGTTTTTCAGCACGCATTCCAAACTAGTTGAAGGATAGTGCCTTATCAATTATCTGGAAGCCTAATCTTGAACCAAATTACAAGTACAGAAACAACAACCTTCACCTACAAGATTTGTCAGATATGTGTCGTGATTGCATAGTCCCATTCGTTTACGGCATTTCCCCCTACCAAAGAAAGGAAATACCATAGACTGTCCAAGTTGTGAAATAATATCTCTTCCTTCTCACGATACAAAAATGCTGCTGAACATCATAAAGAATGGAATAAATGGGGCTGTTGAACAGTATTTGGAAAATGACCAGTTTAGCTTCAGCGCTGGCAAAGGCATCGAGGGGAAATGTTATCACTACGCTTAATTCTTAAAAAGAGCATAGAACTCAGGAAACGTATGTCATATTCATTCACACAGAAAAAGCCTTCGATACGGTATTCCTGTTTCAATCAATGAAAAACGCTAGCCTTGATTGGAAAGGTAGGTGCATTATAATAAATTTGTAAAAGTCGCAGAGCGTCCAAATTGAAGTACATGGTAGTAGGAACATACAAAGCATAATGAGCCGAGTAAGACAGGGGTGTCCTCTATTACCCTATTGTTCAAGCTGTACACAGAAGAATCCATTACTGCTCTGAAGCAGAACACACGAAAAGTTTAAGTAAATAGAAAACGATGATACGGTGGAAGATTTTCAGGTGACCTCAATACTCTTGCATAAACAGAAGCGGACACAAATGGGATGCTACAAATTACGGAAAAAATCTTTAGGCTAATTAAAGCTGTATTTTAACACAGAAAGACTAACAAATTGATGGTAAGCGAAGCAAATCAGAGACAGAGAGCAGTAATAACACTGGGAAAAAGCTATTTTTTTTTGCTAGGGGCTTTACGTCGCACCGACACAGATAGGTCTTATGGCGACGATGGGATAGGAAAGGCCTAGGAGTTGGAAGGAAGCGGCCGTGGCCTTAATTAAGGTACAGCCCCAGCATTTGCCTGGTGTGAAAATGGGAAACCACGGAAAACCATCTTCAGGGCTGCCGATAGTGGGATTCGAACCTACTATCTCCCGGATGCAAGCTCACAGCCGCGCGCCTCTACGCGCACGGCCAACTCGCCCGGTACTGGAAAAAAAAACGCAAACTAGACAGCATTTCTGAGATCTCTTACCTTGGAAGTACATATTGCCACTATCTGGAAAGGCACTAGCACAATCGCAAGATGATCCCGCATAGTATGAATTAGCGCCTCAACAGTCAAGATACGCATTACTTTCGAGATTGTACCCGAGGGTCCAAGTGGCTAATGTGAAAACCCATACGTTACTAACTTCCTTATGCGACAAGTCATAAAGAGGGGAGAGCCGGTGAGAGGCACATGTTGCCTCTAGGCCACGTGGTCTGAGTCACAGGAAATCTAGTCTGAAGAGGTCGAGGAGGTTCTCGTTTGAATGCCCAGACCTGCCTTCCTTGATACCCGTCGCGTCACACAGAGACTCGGCTCCCAGAGCCTGCTGGGAAATAAGCCTTATGGGTCGTATAGCTACATGCTTGCATTCGGTAGATGGTAGGTTTGGACCTCACAGTCGGCAGCCCTGAAGATGATTGTCTATGGTTTCTATTGACATAAATATGTCTTATGGCTGGGGGTTATCCGAAAGTTTGTGTAACGTGACGCGACAAAATGTGTGTCGGAAGTGTAACCACAGCAACCGTGCAGGTAGTGACGTCAGTATGGGTGGATGGTTAGACAATGTTACCTAGCAACCGTGCAGGCAATGCCTTAATGGCTGGTTGACATCTGAAATTACCGGGTGAGTTTGCTGTGCGGTTAGGAGCGCGCAGCTGTGAGCTTGCATCCGGGAGATAGTGGGTTCGAATCCCACTGTCGGCAGCCCTGAAAATGGTTTTCCGTGGTTTCCCATTTTCACTCACACCAGGCTAATGCTGGGGCTGTACCTTAATTAAGGCCACGGCCGCTTCCTTCCAACTCCTAGCCCTTTCCTATCCCATCGTCGCCATAAGACCTATCTGTGTCGGTGTGACGTAAAGCCACTAACAAAAGAAATATCTGAAATTAGCAGCCGTTGGTAGACATATTTGATTTTCGCAAGAGGAAAAGTGATCTTTTACAATTCAATACTTTTAGAAATGAAAATTGCTAGATTTGTAGTATTGTGCTCTTCTAAATGCTACCGTGCCGCGTGGCACTGATGTTCCTTGCTTTGTGCCCCGCCAATGGCAGCTTCAATAGACCAGGGGGAAAATATTCTTTGAATCAAGCCGCGCCAGTGAGAGCCCTGCACTATCCATTGAAAACTTGAGAATGCTGGACGACAGTTGCTTGTCAAGTCCGCGTGGAGTGACGCGCTGGGTTGCGATATCTTGTCTTGTTTCATATTGTGTTAGTTCGCTTGAGAACATGGGTGGTGTTATTATTAGCTGGACTGCAGAAAGAAATATGACAACTCCGATTCCTACCCTTCCCGTCCTACTCGCTTCCAGGCAGCCTTTTGAGGCGCCAGTTGTCAACCTATAGAGAAAGTGGTGGTGGTGATTATTATTTTTTTTTATTTTTTTTGCTAGGGGCTTTACTTCGCACCGACACAGATAGGTCTTATGGCGACGATAGGATAGGAAAGGCCTAGGAGTTGGAAGGAAGCGGCCGTGGCCTTAATTAAGGTACAGCCCCAGCATTTGCCTGGTGTGAAAATGGGAAACCACGGAAAACCATCTTCAGGGCTGCCGATAGTGGGATTCGAACCTACTAACTCCCGGATGCAAGCTCACAGCCGCGCGCCTCTACGCGCACAGCCAACTCGCCCGGTGATTATTATTTTAAGAGGAATTACAACTAGCCAACCATCCTCTACATAACACTAAACAGAGAGAAAAAATTTAAGGGATGCGACACTTCGAAAAATGAAGACACCGGCCAAAGAAAGACAAGGGCCACGAAGGGCGTGAAAATGAAAGACTAGCTAGGCCTCGAATGCTTTAATACCGTCGGGGTCTACGAGAACAAGAGTTGACCAAAGGAGGTCGGATAGGATAGATGAAAGTGAGAAGCCTGGCACAAGTAAGTGGAAGCAATGCTAGAACTCAGCTAAGATCCCCATGGTCAACAATCCACGCTCACAAGTCGCCGTGGGTGTTATTCTGCCATCCCTACCCACAAGGGTATTATAGAGAAACACAAAAATATCTTAAACCACGGCCACCACCTTCCCAGTCGTAGTCCTTCCCTATTCCCGTATGGTCTATCTTAGTGTGACATTAAATAAATTAACCAATTAAACACGTATAGTAGAGAAAACTGGACCAGGCTCCTTGGCTGAATGGTCAGCACAGGCGCTTTCGGATCAGAGGGCTCAGAGTTCGATTTTCAGTTGGGCCAGGGATTTTAGCCGCGTTTGGCTAATTGCTACAGATGGGTGTTTGTGATCGTCTTGATATGCATCTTCAATTACATCCAACATACTACACTGCAAACCATCACAGAAACACACGATAGTGAAAACATCCGTCCATTAAGGGCTGATGTCAGGAAACGGGACATAACCCACAAAAGTGCCGACACAAGTTAATTGGAAAAAAAAGGCCAGGAAGAAAGAAGAATAAGAACATACGTTATTCAGTGTTCTACCTGAAATCAGTTTCACACCGTTCGTCAGTATTCATTTACCCCCTCCTAGAATTTCATTTACCGGGCTAGTTGGCCGTGCGCGTAGAGGCGCGCGGCTGTGAGCTTGCATCCGGGAGATAGTAGGTTCGAATCCCACTATCGGCAGCCCTGAAAATGGTTTTCCGTGGTTTCCCATTTTCACACCAGGCAAATGCTGGGGCTGTACCTTAATTAAGGCCACGGCCGCTTCCTTCCAACTCCTAGACCTTTCCTATCCCATCGTCGCCATAAGACCTATCTGTGTCGGCGCGACGTAAAGCCCCTAGCAAAAAAAAAAAAAAAAAAAGAATTTCATTTGGCACTTCCCTCCTCCTCGAACGTGCAATAACAGTCTGGTTATGGGCCTGACCCGGAGTACAGACATTAATGCAGTTCCCACGAGCACATTTACACTATTTTATCACTCCATATCCCGATATCTCTTCGATCTTAGCCTCAATTTATGACCTCTTATCATAAACTTATCCATCCTGTTATCAGACTTCTCCTATCGGAGTAAATCGGGTCACAAATCCTTACAAGACAACAGCAGGAGGTGTGTATGCTTCATTGTTCTGGTGATTGGATGATTGATTCATGCTTCATTCTGTTCGGTGTTGACACGCAACATCATAGTTTTGAGGTCACAACTTGGAAGTCAATAAAATAAGTAGGAAGAAGAAAATAATAATTATCACCCGAGATTGCCAAAGAAGTTGGCCGATCCCTTATCTTATTGGTCAGCATCAAGACCCTCGGTTTGTAGGATCCTGGGTTCGAATCCCAGCCGGATAGGTGATTTTAAAGGTGCATGGTTATTAACAATTCGGGGGCTACGTGTTTGTGTTTGTTCTAATACTCCCCTCTTCACAAACACACACAACATATTACACTAACAACCACCAGAAAAACGAGCAAGTGGCTGTGGGGTTTAGATCACGTAACTGTCAGCTTGCATTCGGAAGAGAGTGGGTTCAACCCCACTGTCAGCTGCTCTGAAGATGGTTTTCCGTTTGTTTGTTTGTTTGTTTGTTTGCTTGTTTGTTTGTTTTTCACACCAGGCAAATACTGGAGCTGTATCTTGATTAATGCCAAGGTCGCTTCCTTCCCACGTTTACCCCTTTCCTATCCCACCGTCCCCATAAGACCTACCTGTGTCTGTGCGACGTAAAGCAAATTGAAAAAAGCACAACACATGCAAGACTGAATACATCCCTCCACATAGGATTGGCGTCAGGAGAGGCATCCGACCGTAAAACAGGGCAAAATGGACATGTGTGATACAGCTCGCACCCAACACCACACACAGGTGTGGGAAAAGTGGTAGAAGAAGAAGAAGAAGAAGAGGAAGAAGAAGAAGAAGAATCCATATATTACAAAGAGTTCAAAATCCTTGCGTTCATTATATTTAGGACCCAGGATGTGATGTACACATTACACCATATTATGCATAACTTTAGTAACTAAATCTCTGAGAACGTAGGTAGTTCTCAATTGTCCTTGAAAACCTACAACCTGTTTTCCAGTCATTGACCGGGTCAGGGATGGAATGAATGAAGCCCCCATCTTGCGGCGAGGATAGGAATTGTGCCGGCTGCCGAGGCCTGTCGCACTCCTCTAAGGTAATGATTTATGGACAGATGAAATGAAATGATATTGGAGAGTGTTTCTGGAATGAAAGATGACAGGAAAAACCGGAGTACCCGAAGAAAAACATGTCCCGCCTCCGCTTTTGCCAGCACAAACCTCACACAGAGTGACCGGGATTTGAACCACGGAACCCAGCGGTGAGAGGCCGACGCACTGCCGCCTGAGCCACGGAGGCTTCTCAATTGTCCTTATTACCACAAAATACTGTATTTGAAGATGTATTTCTTAATTGTACAACCGACCGAAAGAATAGATGCGCAAAATGTACGCTTCAGATCTCCATCCTTCGTAGGCCTACAATGAAATACAAGAAATTTCTGCACAGTATCGAGGCTTTTTAATACCTTTGAATCTTCACCGATTTACGAATTCTGCTAACACCAAATCTCTCAAAAAACATTATCACCCTGTTCCCTGGACGAATACCACAGCTCATAGTAAATATGTACTCGCATTCGCAAGGTGGTGGGTTCGAATCCCACCGTCGGCAGACCTGAACATGGTTTTCTGTGGTTTCCCATGTTCACACCAGGCAAATGCTGGAGCTGTACCTCAATCAAGTCCACTAGATGGCAGACCGAGTAAACCGAAACTCTCTTGGGCATCTACTGTATGGCTGAGATTTTTAATGAATTTTGTCGGGTAAACACCAAATGTGTCACCAGAGATCTTTTACATGCTGTCCGGCTCAATGGCTAAATGGTTAGCGTGCTGGTCTTTGGTCTCAGGGGTCCCGGGTTCGATTCCCGGCAGGTCGGGAATTTTAACCATCATTGGTTAAATTCGCTGGCACGGCGGCTGGGAGTATGCGTCGTCTTCATCATCATTTCAATCCACATCACGACGCGCAGGACGCCTACGGGTGTTAAATCAAAAGACCTGCATATGGCGAGCCGAACTTGTCCTCGGACACTCCCGGCACTAAAAGCCATACGCCATTTCATTTCCTTTTTACATGCTGACATCGTACTACATGGAGTGTCGAATGGACTTTTTTCCGCCCTTCAAAAAACAGACTACCTCTGTCGGGTTTGAACCAGCTATCTTGGGATGCGGAAGCCGACATTCTACCACTGATCCACAGCGGCAGCTACTGTGCACAATGAAGACTTTACATAGAGGGTTTCATTATCCTCACTGCCAAAATGTAACAAATAAACTGATATTCAAGTAATTCTCAATCCGATACAATTTTTGTAGGTATTGAATGAGATATGTTTACAGATACTGCACAAACGTGTTATTAGCATTTTTTTTCTATTTGCTTTACGTCGCACCGACACAGAGAGGTCTTATGGCGACGATGGGACAGGAAAGGCCTAGGAATGGGAAGGAAGCGGCCGTGGTCTTACTTAAGGTACAGCCCCAGCATTTGCCTGGTGTGAAAATGGGAAACCACGGAAAACCATCTTCAGAGCTGCCGACAGTGGGGTTCGAACCCACTATCTCCAAGATGCGAGCTCACAGCTGCGCGCTCCTAACCGCACGGCCAACTCGCCCGGTTTATTAGCAAAAGACTGATCTTCTTCTTGTTTATCTGTTTACCCTCCAGGTTCGGTTTTTCCCTCGGACTCAGCGAGGGATCAGACCTCTACCACCTCAAGGGCAGTATCCTGGAGCTTCAGACTCTGGGTCGGGGGATACAACTGGGGGGAATGACCAGTACCTCGCACAGGCGGCCTCACCTGCTATGCTGAACAGGGGCCTTATGGAGGGATGGGAAGATTGGAAGGGATAGACAAGGAAGGGATAAGGAAGCGGCCGTGGCCTTAAGTTAGGTACCATTCCGGAATTTGCCTGGAGGTGAAGTGGGAAACCACGGAAAACCACTTCGAGGATGGCTGAGGAGGGAATCGAACCCTCCTCTACTCAGTTGACCTCACGAGGTTGAGTGGACCCCGTTCCAGCCCTCGTACCACTTTTAAAATTTCGTGGCAGAGCCGGGAATCGAACCCGGGCCTCTGGGGGTGGCAGCTAATCACACTAACCACAACATCACAGAGGCGGGCGCAAAAGAATGATCATGACACTTTTTTGTGATAACTTCCTGTTTATACCACAGGTACGGCCAAACTTTGAGCACACATTCCTCACACGTAGAATAAAAAATGTATATTATATGGACATGAGTTGGAAAACACTTTATTTCCATGCTGGAACTCATGTTCTACGAATCTTCATAGTACATTAATCATGGGAAGCACACGGGAACGTACCAGCATAACACATGAAACTCTTTCTTAAATGAAATGTTCAAAATGCCTTCCGTTGGCATTGATGACAACTTTGCGTCATTGCAAGACTATTTTTTATTATTTTTTAATGGGGAAAGTGCCATCCGAAGCAGTAAATGGCTAGTAACGTTTCTCCAGTAGATTTTCTCAAAGTAGAAAAGAATAAGATTCACGTCAGGATACTACAGCACATTACTACCCGAATTTACTAGATTTACGTGTGGGAAGGGAAATAAGAGGGCAACATCAATGGTACAGTCGGTTAGTCGTTTGCCTTCTATTTTTAAGACAGTGAGCTCCAGCCCGGCTGAGACTGGTGGCATTTGAGGGTGCTTAAATACAATAACTTCGTGTCGATGGCCTCCGGAACGATGAGGGACTCCTGTGGGACAAAATTCGGACACCATGAAATCCGTAGCATTTCCATGCCTTTATCTCTAACCCTAACAGGATCAACTTTGGAATGTTCCAAGTTCCAAGTCCTTCATAACTCTAGCTCTCCATCTTATTTTTGGACAGTGCGGTTAGGGGTGCGCAGCTGTGAGGTTGCATCCGGGAGATAGTGGGTTCGAACCCCACTGTCGGCAGCCCTGAAGATGGTTTTCCGTGGTTTCCCAATTTCACACCACGGCCGCTTCCTTCCAACTCCTAAGCCTTTCCTATCCCATCGTCGCCATAAGACCTATCTGTGTCGGTGCGACGTAAAGCAACTAGCAAAAAAAAGAAAACTATTTTTGTTCGTCCCAGTGCTGTTCCGCCATCTAACGTCATCCTCTCAGCTCGATGAGTCGCACACTCCTCTGGTCTTTCCTTTAATTGTTCTAAGATCAATGGTACTCTCAGAATCCATCCGCATGGCTGAACAGTCAGCGGTGTGGCCTTAGGTTCGGAGAGTCGCCAATTCAATTGCCGTACGTGTCGGGGATTTTAACAACCTCTGACTCAGACACTGAGTGTTTGTGTTTATTCCAACACTCTCCTCTTCTTCTACAACAACACACCATCCGCCTGTGAGTGGGGTGGTAGAATAATATCCACAGTATTCTCTGCCTGTCGTAAGAGGTGACTGAAAGGGGTAACAGGTTTCTCAACTTGTGAGCGCGAGTTGGCGATCATGGTTCGCCTAGCTGAGTCTAACATTGCTTCCAATTTTTTTTCAGGCTCCTCACATTCATCTTCCCTATACGACCTCCGTTAGTTAACTCTTGTTCTCTTCCAACCCGAAGGGTTTCGATTTACGAGTCCTAGCGAGTCCTTCATTATCACGCTCTTCTTGACCCTTCCCTTTCTTTTCCTGATGTCTTCACTCTTCGAAGGCACAGCCCTCTTCTTTTTCCACGGGGCCCTTATCTGACTCCTGGTATTGCTTCCACTTACTTGCAGCAGGCTCCTCACTTTCATACATCCTATCCGGCCTCCTTTGGTCAACTCTTTGTATTTTCCGATCCCGACGGTAGTAGAGCATTCGAAGCTTAGAGTGTCTTTCATTTTCACGCCCATGATGGCCCTTCTCTTCCTTTGGCTGATACCTTCATTTTTCGAAGTGTCGGACCACTTCCATTTTTCCCTCGGATTAGTGTTAATAGAGAATGGTTGCCCAGTTGTACTTCCTCTTAGGACAATAATCACACCATTTCTATTTTTCCTCTGATTAATATTAACAGAGGATGGTTGACCAGTTGTACTTTCTCTTAGAACATTAATCACCACCACCACCACCTATTCTATATTCCCTCTGATTAATGTTGATAAAGGATGGTTGCCTAGTTGAATTTCTTCTTAAACAACAACCACCCCCACCCCACCACAACACAACACATAGGCCTACTACCAACTACACTAGAATCACGCAATAATAAATACATCCCCCCACAGAGGGTGGCTGTAAACCTTCATTTCGGATGGTGATTATTATTATTATTATTATTATTATTATTATTATTATTATTATTATTATTATTATTATTATTATTATTATTATTATTATTTTCAGCCAGGTCATCCCAAGAACACGTCGCAGAATCCTTATTTCCGCGACGATAAGTTTCTGTTCATCGTCCTTCTATGTCCCCCTTAAACAGTTTATTATTTATTTATTTATTTATTTATTTATTTATTTATTTATTTATTTATTTATTTATTTATTTATTTATTTATTTATTTATTTATTTGATATTTGCCAGCTGTTGGTACTGTTGGTACTCGATGCTACCACAATAAGACTCCTCTTTCCGGCCGTGACATTCCTTGAAGTAGGTCAATATTTGTCTGTTTGGCCTCATGAGGTACTGTCGTAGACTACACATGTGTTGAGAAGAGGATCAGTGCCATTAATCAGTGAGGGATTAGTCTATGATTTATGTTGCCGGAACTGACCGCCAGACAACTGGTTAGAGGCAGATCCCCACGAGCACACCAGACGAGCATTTTCTAAGAGTGTTATTGACCAACACAGTACGCGGAGTACGTGAACGAATCGTATCCACAAAATTTCATTATAATGTTCGTCCTAAATGGAAGATAATAATTGCTTTTACGTAAATTAAGATATGAACAAGAACAAATCTCTCGTTTCAATTCACTTGAGCCAGACTCCGTTGAGGAACTTGTCCTCGAAGGACGACGGTGACATACCCTGTTTCATTTAAATTATCGGTAATTATTGAAAAATCCTATTCTGGAGTGACAGTTCTCGGCAAAGTTTTGGCATGTGAAGGAGAGAACCTATCCAAAAGCCGCTCTTAGCTTTCGCTGAGTTCTTTTGCGAGAAGTGTATTGTTTCGGATCTGCTCTGCTGTCTTGACACTGTGTTCAGCTGCTATCTTCCAGGCATATCACTGTCATTTGCAGTGCTTTTCCAATCGTTGATGTTAATTACAGCCTGCCGTAGGTCCTCTTACATAATTATCTTGAAATGCTGTATAGGTCTACGTAACGGTTTTAATCCTTACGTTAGTTCACCGTACAATAGAGCCATGGGGATCCGACTGCTATCCATTCTTCTGACATACTCAGCCATCATAGCCTTCTTTGGCTGATCAGTGCATGAATACTACTGTCAGATTCTAAAGTGACGAACCGGGTGAGTTGGCCGTGCGGTTAGAGCTGCGCAGCTGTGAGCTTGCATTCAGGAGATAGTGGGTTCGAACCCCACTCTCCACAGCCCTGAAGTTGGTTTTCCATTTTTCACGCCAGGCAAATACTGTACATTAATTAAGACCACCGCCGCTTACTTCCCACTCCTATGCCTTTCCTATCCCATCGTCGCCAATAAGACCTATATGGGTGCACCAACCTCAAACCTAATCGCACTAAATTGTAGCTTCATTCTTTCTGCGTTTAACAGTCGTATATAACTATTTTTTGCGTATTTCTGCAGCTATTGTAATCGGAACGAGAAAAGAACGTGCTTTTTTGTCGCACAAACCTCGAATTTAAAATCACGTAACTTCAAAACGCGTCATCCGAAAGCAATAAAATGTTACTGTGTCATGACCTTAAGTGTCTTAAACAAGATTTGAAACCTTCAAAAGTTTATCACAATAGCTTAAGAAGCTATTACCAATTTAATTTGCAATGAGTTTGTCAGTCCTACGAAGTCGGACCAAGCAATGGTTAACATGAGCGCTGCAATTACTGTTTTCATAGTCGGTATTTATAAAAAACCCAAACTTTCCATACATTTATACCGATTATTATTTAAGCGGGAAATTGCATGAACTCCAAGGAAGGACAGCTACACTCCAAATACCTGTTGAGCGCTGTGTTGCCGCGCTCGCTGTAGGCCGTAGGTATGAACTGCCGTGTTTGGAATCCTTTCTTGCCAAGCGATATGAAAGTTCCCCCCGAGAAAACGAAGATGAACTGTTTAGCATTTTTTCATGCTTGGCGTATGTTGTCCAGGCCTCACTGCTGTAGAGCTGCCAACCTGGAGGCCATGATCGTTAAGGTATAAGGCCGCCTTTTAAGGCCGGGCAACGTAGTTAGCCGGTCCGAGTCCCGATGATAGAAAACTTGTTCACCAGAATGTTGGCCGGCAGGGATGGCGTGCCAGAAGCCTGGATTCGATTCCAAACCTCTCCGCAGTGTTCATGTGGAGTGAGGACATGACGCTGTTGATGATGATCAGTCCGTCGGATGAAGACGTAAAGTCTAAGCTCCTTGGAGGATATTCGACAGGAGAAGGCTATGTGCCGACACCAGGTTTCAACTCTCCCCACTTCATAATCATCTCACACCCAGATGCGCAGTCGTCCATAGGCGTCAATAAAAAGACCTGCACTGGGCGAACCGAACATGTCCTCGGACGCTCCCAATACAACAGTCATTCACTAAATAAATAAATAAATAAATAAATAAATAAATAAATAAGTAAATAAATAAATATTTTAAAAATAATTGCAATAGAGTAGCGCGCTAAGGACACATGCCTGATACACATGCAGTTTTGTTCTTTTCTGTCAGTTGTCCACTGTTCCATACTCTCTTGTTGAGTTGTGTCATGACAGGTCCTGTTTTCGCTATTCTGCTTGAAATTCAACCTGTCGTAAGAGGGGACTAAAAAGGATGACTCGAAAGGGGCTCTGAACTTGCAAGCCTCAATAGCCGATCACGAGGTCCAGAGATAAATCTGACATTATTTCTGCCAGACTCTTCACTTTCATCTTTTATATCCGACTTCCCTTGGTCAACACTTATTCTTTTCCCACTCTGACGGTATTGGGATAACAAGGCCCTTCCTGGGTCCTCTCTTTCTTTCGCCAATACCCTCATTCTTGGATGGGTCGGAACTCTTCATTTTTTCTCTTCTGGTTAGAATTAAGAGAGAATGATTGCGTGGTTGTATGCACTCCTCATTAATAATAATCACCACCACCAACACATATTGATACCATGGGTCGTGACCAAAAGGTCCTAGCTGCTTCCACTTATCGTTAGTTATACGACGGAACTCACTTTCATCTTTCGTATTAGACCTCTCTTGTTTAACTCTTGCTTTCTTCCGAGTCTGATGGCATTTGATTTGAGAGACCTATGAAGTCTTATATTTTCATTCCTTTTCTGGTCTTTCCCTTTCTTTTGTCCTTACTTTCAATCTTCGAGCCTAGCCGAAGTGGTAAAGGCATGGTCGGTATCCGGAAACACGTGGGTTCGATTCTCCGTCAGGAAGTCAAAAAATATGAAATGAGATTTCAACTTCTGAAACGGCACATCGCCCTGAGGTTCATTCAGCCTGCACCCAGAGTGAGTACCAGATTAATTCCTCAGAACAAAGGCAGCCGGGTATAAGGCTAACCACTCTATTTCACTTACTGCCGAGGTTAATAGTGGAAGTTTTTATCTTACACTCCTTGAAAGGCCTTCTGGCCTGTATGGCTTTGCTTCAATCCTCGAAGGATCTGATCTCTTCTCTATACATCTATTGTGGGTATGTACAAACAGCCTTGGGAAGTATTCATTAAGAAAAAGATAATAAACCTAAATAAAAATACTTGTTCTAGTAACAGATACGAGAATCGAACCCAGACCTAACTTATGGAATCTTCCATGATAACCTTTGTACCACGGCGTCGGACGATGTTGGCTCAGTACTACGTTTTCTAAGAGAGAATGGAATTTGATAACAGGCTATGCCTTTGGTGGCTTGGTATTTACAACGTTACTCTTCTGCTCTATTGGTTTCTTCACCTTCCGGGGATCCGAAAAGAGAGCTCGCTAAGGAAACCGACCATAGGTAAATAGAAGAAAGAATAGACGGAGGGGAATAAATCTCAGTGGAACAGAACACTCGCTTCATAATGTGGGGAGGGAAACGGGGAAGGTTTACTGTGAAGATGGAGTGGCTCCAGCGCGGTTAACTCTAAGACAAAAGCAGAAGCAATCGGGAGAATGGAAAGTTCTGTTCTGTTGTGCACCAACTCGATCGATTGTTCTCAGCCAATACATGCGATCTTATTGTTTGGTTTATCTCCTTATACTTGCCTCTGCCGCAGTGCGTTCCTCGGAAACGCAATCTGTCTATTATACCAACAAACTCGAAGAAGTTTTACAAGACACCAAACAGAACGCTTTTTCTAAAATCGGCCTTCCTGTGAGGTCAGCAGAGTTAAGTTTTTGGCATTTAGCCATCGATAAGTTCATCCGTCGTGCCGTCTCTCTAAAATGCTCTAGTGAAAATATAAGAAAACGCATCCCAAAACACTAAAATTTCAAAAATCATTTTACACAGATAATATAGAATGCAGGTAAAACAATGACCGATGTTCCTTAAGCAGCCAGAATATTTCTTACAACAAATGTTACCGTTATTTCTGCTCAGAACCGTGAGGAAATATCATGTTGGTTAATTCGTGTTTTGCGTAAGTTTATGCACCACTTACAGAAGTAAAGTAGTTGAGAAGGGTCTTGTGATGAGACAACGAAAGCGGAGTACCACAAGTTGCAGAACAATTTGAGTTTCCGATAAGCCCAGGCGCGCATATAAACTTACCTCGTTTTTTCTTACTTTTTTTTTTTTTGCAAGTTGCTTTACGTCGCACCGACACAGATAGATCTTATGGCGACGATGGGTCAGGAAAGGTCTAGGAGTGGGAAGGAAGCGGCCGTGGCCTTAATTAAGGTACAGCCCCAGCATTTGCCTGGTGTGAAAATCGGAAACCACGGAAAACCATCTTCAGGGCTGCCGACGGTGGGGCTCGAACCCACTATCTCCCGAATACTGGCCACACTTAAGCGACTGCAGCTATCGGGCTCGGTCTTACTTCTCTTAGATCTCGGATTAGGTATACAAAATTCGAAAATAGGTTCAACTCAACTTTTGTTTGTCTGTATGAAGAGGCATCGTCAACAATGGTAGGTCGATTTTTGTGTGGTTATTGTTAGCCTGGTGCAGCCCTTACGAAGTTTGCCATGTATGGTAAACTGTGTGTTATTGTGATGAAGGATAGTGTTATGTGTGGTGTGAGTTGCAGGGATGTTGATGGCAACACAAGCACCCAGTCCCAGAGCCAAGGGAATTAATCATTTAAGATTAAAATCCCTGGACTTGGCTGGCAAAGGAACCCCGAGTCCCGAAGACCAAGACGCTGACCACTCAGCTATGGAACCGCACTGGTAGGTCGATATAAACAGAGCAAAACTCCTGCTTGTCCTTACCAACGTGTGAGTATGAAGGGTAAACAGATGTGTTGAGGTGTCTCGCGTTGATGCTTCAAGCGCTATGGTGGACGGGTTAGAAGACGTTTTATTTTCTTCCGGTTCGGTGATATAGCATTCGAGGTGTACGCTTCCTACACCTATTATTACTCCAAATTCGTGAACATCTCTATTATTATAGTTCGTACGGAAGAATTGAGGAAAACAACGGGAAACTACCTCATTCCTCATTTCCCTTGTATGCTTCCTCAGTGACTCATTGGCCATATATGACAGCTGATGACGGAGCTGTTGAGAATCCGACCAATCTTCGAGCTGACAACTCAACATATATACACGGTAAATATGTACAAGACATAACATATAGAAAAAATCCTATAGTTGCTGTTATTTACACTTTTTAGATATAATTAATACTTTCGGAGATATTTGGAAATGTGTGAAAAAGTGTAATAATCACGAGTATCTCCGTTATTATTATTTATTTGGTAAAAGTGCATAAAACATAAAAGATTTAGACATCTCAACCACCTTCGTATGTCTTCTGGTTTCGGAGGTAAGAATTGCAAATCATGTAGGTACCTCAAAACCGTCAATTTTTTAGAAGCCCTCCTCCCTTAGCCGCGTATGACACTCAGGCACATCGAGTGACTCGCTCTAGTAAACTAGTGAAAGTGACAAACTAATGTCCCCCTGTGGGTGGGGGCGGTAGAATAACACCCACGGTATCCCCTGCCTGTCGTAAGAAGCGACTAAAAGGGGCTCCAGGGGCTCTGAACTTTTTTTAGTTTAGTTTATTGCCTTTCTTATATGGCGGGGCCCAGGCTATGAAGCCTGCTATTATGCCAAACCATATTATACAACAGCTTTATACAATTTACAGAATAATGTACATAAAATCATTTTTACATATATTTCTAAAAATCACTAAAATTAATTTACTTAACCTCTATAATTTTGTATCCTTATTGATAATTAAGAGCTAATTATTAAATTCTTACGTTAGTAAAATCTACTTTTTACATATTTGTGTACCACATTAAACATTTCCTTTTAAATAACTTCGGATTGCCTATGCCTCTAATTTCAGCTGGGATTGAGTTCCAGGAACGTATGGTAGCAGGTATGAATGAGTTGTACGAGTTACTGTGGCGAATGGGAATGGACAAGAGGGAACGTATGGATGACCTTGAGGGAGCTCTATCGGAAGGGGAGAGGTATTTAAAGTCTGTTCTAAGATAGTCTGGTTTGTTTGCAGAATACTGTGGAGAAGGGAAACAGCGTGGTATTTACGTCGTTCAGTCAATCTTAGCCATGACAGCTGAGAGAGCAAAGGGCTAATATGAGTTTGGATTGGGATATTTAATACGAATCGAGCACAAGCATTGTAGGCTCGCTGTAGCCGACATGAACGTGTTTTGCTCATGCTATTATAAACTACATCTCCGTAGTCAAATATTGGAAATATTAGACTCTGTACTAATAATTTTCTTGTGTTTCTTGGAAGGAAGTCCCTCATCCTTTTTGCAGAATGTAATGAGTAGAATACTCTTTGACAAATTTTTGTGATGTGTTCCGACCAACTTAAATATTTATCGAATACTACTCCAAGGTTCTTTACATGATCGCTAAATGTTACTAGTATTCCACTGAGCATAACACTGGGTATAGACGTGTTTTGTATTTTAGCATGAGATTTATACGTGCCAATTATGATGGCCTGTGATTTTGATGGGTTCACTTTCAGGCCATGTCTGCTAGTCCAGTCATTAACATTTGCTAGGTCTTCGTTTAAGTGATTGAATTGTTTAAGTCATTAGGCTTTGTGTAAATATATAACTGTATATCATCTGCATACAGGTGATATTTACAATTGGTCAGCGTCTCAGATAAGTCGTTCATGTATAGTGAGAACAAAAGTGGTGACAATACTCCTCCCTGAGCCACGCCCATCTTAGTGGTTTGCCACGAAGATGTATCGTTTCCCACTGAAACGCGCTGCTGGCGATCACTAAGATAGGAGTGTACCCAGGTTAAAGTGCTGTAAGAAAATTTCAGCGCCTTAAGTTTAGCGAGTAATATGTCTCTATGTACACAATCGAAGGCTTTGTTTAAGTCCAAGAGAACAAGTATAGTCATTTGTCCTTTATCTATCGCTAGTTGCATGTCATTTGTCACTTTAACTAATGCAGTGGCAGTACTGTGGTTTTGTCTGAATCCCGATTGATATTTAACAAGTAAGTTGTACTGGATAAGATATTCAGTCATTTGTTTATGTACTATTTTCTCCAACAATTTTCCTAATATAGGAAGGATACTTACAGGACGATAATCTTCGGGACTGTTGGGGTTGTTGTTTTTAGGGAAAGGCCGGATGACTGCATGTTTCCAATTCGAAGGAAATACTCCAGTCATGAGTGAGTTATTAATGATATGTGTGAACGTTGGAAGTATGATGTCAATGATTCTTTTTAAAAGAGACAGGTTGATTCCATCATGGCCAGTGGACCCTGACTTTATTTCACTGAAGACTTCCCTAACGTCACTGGGGGTCACATGAGAAAAGTAGAACTGTTCGCCATTATGTCTTGTTTTTGAGGATATTCTGTTAATTACTGCTGCTTTGGTCTGATCGTCAATATGAGAGGATCGTATGAGTTTAGGTCAGCTAGTGGTACATTACAATTGTTGTCATTTGTCTTGTTTTTGCATAATCCCATTTCGCGAAGAGATTTCCAAATCTGACTAGAATTTTGAGTGTTCAAAATATCATAAGAGTGACGTATTTTAGCATTTCTAATTAACTGTGTTGTTCTGTTTCGGAGTTTTTTATACTTTCCGAAATTGTCAGATGTAGGATATTTCACGTCTCTTATTTTCATCTGGTCGCGTATTTCTTGGGACAGCCATGGGTTTGAAGGTCTCTTTACCCTAACAGTGCGTAGTGGTGCATGTCTGTCATACAGAGTCAGAAGTAGTTCGTTAAAATGATTTACTTTTCCGTCAATGTCATTTATGAACTGAATATTGTGCCATGGTGTGTTAAGAGCCTTTGGAGCGTGAGTTGGCGACCACAGGACCCTTAGCTGTGTCCTGGCATTGCTTCCACTTACTTGTGCCAGGCTCCTCACTTTCATCTATCCTATCACCTCCCTTGATGAACTCTTGTTCTTTTCCGACCCCGACGGTATTAGAGCACTCGAGGCCTAGGGAGTCTTTAATTTTTCACGCCATTCGTGGTCCTTGTCTTTCTTTGGCCGATACCTTCATTTTTCGAAGCGTCGGGTCCGTTCCATTTTTCTCTCTGATTAGTGTTATATAGAGAATGGTTGCCACCTAACAAACTAACGAATCTGCAGAACAGCAGTTACGGTCTAGATTTTACTACTTACAGTATATAATAATACCCTCTGAAGTCACACATCTGCAGCTCGGTCTGTACGGCTAACACATAAAACCAACCATTAAAATTTAAAAAAAAATGATTTTACATGAACAATCACAACTTGTTTCAGCTCTCTTGATGAATTCATTTGCACTTTCATTAGTTTACGGGAGGGGATACGATATTTTCTGTCACGTCCCGTATTTCCAGTCAAAAGATACCTCAATCACTCGGACTGGATCTTTACTGCAAGAGCTATAAGCTAAATTTGAGCGATATCGATACACTAAAATTTGAGTGTGTGTAGCCTGCTTTTATAGACGCCACTTCAATAAATATTTTGCTATCAAACTCAAGTATCAACCGGGCGAGTTGGCCGTGCGCGTAGAGGCGCGCGGCTGTGAGCTTGCATCCGGGAGATAGTAGGTTCGAATCCCACTATCGGCAGCCCTGAAGATGATTTTCCGTGGTTTCCCATTTTCACACCAGGCAAATGCTGGGGCTGTACCTTAATTAAGGCCACGGCCGCTTCCTTCCAACTCCTAGGCCTTTCCTATCCCATCGTCGCCATAAGACCTATCTGTGTCGGTGCGACGTAAAGCCCCTAGCAAAAAAAACAGTCAAGTATCAATAATAATATCGCATGGTCTCGGCTGCAAGTCTCTTTGAGTTGATACCATCTTGGTGGCTTGCTCATCAATATCAGCGTTCTGTTCTTACTAACATTCAGGTAACAATCCAGCAAATACTGAGTAGACAGATTGGAATGTGATAAGAAACGTATCGAATAAGCACGTTACACATGTATCTAAACATTTGTAACAATTCTTGGCAAATCCTGAGATAAAAAACAGAACAAATGTCCTACAATGCATTGTGATTTAGAAAGGCTGCAGGTGTTGCACGTGTCGTCTGCCGTCCGTTTTGTTCGCCGACGAGCCAACATTTGGCAGAGATGGTATCATAAACCTGGTATCTTATTGAGGTATAATAATACACACACTCACGCTTTAGACGCAATGTGCGGTGTAGTATTATCCATGTTCAACTGATCGGCCCATACATGCTACCCCGACGACAGAATAGACCAGAGTATTTGACCTTTTGGAAAGACAAGCTGTCTGTATTATTGGAACAAGTGCCCCAGCAGTTCGCATGCTTCATGCATGAGGGACATCAAGGGCACTTCAGTTTGCATGTACGCCATTTCTTTTACAACCTCTTCCCAAGAAGGTGGATTGCGTGGCGAGTTACATTGCACTGGCCTGTCCAGTCTCCCGATCATAAACCGCTAGACCTCCAGTGCCTGTACAGTTGTTCGATAGGTCCCAGGTATCTTTGAGCAGCTTTATGAATCCATGTTCAGGGTGTTCATGGCGGGTACTTTGAGCGTCTCCTGTGATATGGTCAAAGTATGTCCTCAAACTCCGTCACATATAACTCAATAACAATGCATTGTAGTACATTAAAAATAGAAGGGGACCCAAATTAGATCCTTGAGGAATACCGGAGTAACTAATGAAGTTGTCTGAGATTTCGCCTTTAAAAGACACAAACTGACGTCGATCTTGCGCCTAGTGCCTGTGTACTTTCAAAAAGACAAATAAATAAATAAATAAATAAATAAATAAATAAATAAATAAATAAATAAATAAATAAATAAATAAATAAATAAATAAATAAATATGTTCATAGGAACACTTTTCTTGTTTTGATCCCGGCCATCACTTTCTCCCTTTACCCCCACCCCTCCCACTGATATTTATTATAATTTTTTAGATACACCCTGTATATTGATTACTGGGTGAGTGGTTTGAATTTAAATATATCCTTGAATACAGTGGCGTTATTAATACGTTGATCCAGGTCGTCGTCATTAACCGGAGAATCGTACGTACGCTTTTCCATGTGTTCCCACAGATAAAAGTCCAACTTCTCCCATTTTTAATGGAAACACAAAATGTATAATACACATTATTCATCTAATCTCTTCGTTATTCTCACATTCGAATTAACACCTGCGACCAGAAATAGATTTACATTGCTAGACATTTTAGCCTTTCTCCTTGTGTCGACATATTCAAGTGATTCTTTCCAACATTACGCCGTCGAAAAATACTTGCGTAATTCGACTGGCAATACGTACGAATTACATCCCGAAATCAGATGATATGTTGAATGAACTAATGAAGAAAAGCCTCTGTTTGGACAATGTTTTGTGATTCCCCATATTTAATGACAAAATCATATAGGCCTATCTATTGATTTCATTAAGTACCGCAACTTGTTATAAACCACTATATTAAACATAATAATATACCAAAGTGAAATGGAGCAATATATAAGAAGTCTTCATATAGTATGAATTAAACATGTTGTCTTCATTAACCTGAGCAAATTTCATACTTTCGTTAATTAAAACATGTATTGGTGTTTCTAATCTAGTAGTACACAGTCGTATTAATAGTAGTAGGAAACATAATTAAAATACCGGTACTCTGCATCTGAATAGTCTTACCAGTCTTAACCCCCTCCCCCCCTCCCACACTTGAGGAAATTCTGCTTACACCAATGCTTGAACAGTATTTAGGCCTATTATAATTGAGTAGTCGGGCGTAGTCTGACATTGACTTGAAGGAGCAGTCCTTCCCCAATCAGAAACTCAAATAGTATTTCCAAAGTACAGTCTGAAGCTTCAACAGAACTTCGCAGTACGGTGCAGCTTCCACTAATTCAGGAAATAGGCTACAGGCCAATGTACAGTGAGCATAATTTTACACGAGATATTGTTGGCTTAGAGGATATGTATTATACTAATATTTCCTTCTCTATGTTCAGAAGTCGGATCTTCAATGTATTGTTTGAGTTTATATATTTTGGATTACCTCCATCAGCATTTTATATTAGATTGAACTCAATGTACGTGTTTGAATGGCAGCAATATTTGGTTGGGCACTCTTAAAATGAAGTGAGAAAAAACTACGAAACGTCTCACATACATTTGTAATTCATTCAGAAGTAACTGTGTTTGAAGCCCAAATCTCGAGAGGAAAGAATGCATCAGATGCTATGAAGTCTGAAATCAAATAATCGGTGAAGTCTGTGAGTTTTTGGATCGGATGGTTGTATGCTAATCGATTCGGCAAAAAATATTTCTAACTTGTGTAGGATCGAAGAACGTCGAACCAAATGTCCGAGAGAAATTGTTGAAAGCACAAATTTGCTCAGGCACGGCCAACTCGAAGTTCCGGCCTGCTACACATGACAGTTCCACAGTGATGACGTCAGTTTTTTAGTGCAGCGATATGTAGGTACGAGTCTTGTTTACATGGTGGTTTCGTAGCACGTTATTGTTATTTCAACGTTAGTAGAGGTGTTCGTTCGTGTTTATAAAAGTCATAACTGTATGAAAACGCATCAGTAAAGGATGTATTTTCAGCAATAGTATGTGTTAAATACTTTAGAATTCTAATTTGAGCAGCCTGATGTTATGAAGTATTGCTAGATTATGTGATAGGTTAAGTGTACCCACTGAGCTATTATGAATTGTCTTAAGTACTCTAAAGTTTATCATTTAATTATGATTATTACTATAATGTGTTAGTATAGTGGGGCGAACGTGTAGAGAGCCTGGATGTAGGCCTACATCCAATTACCGTTCAAATAAGGGGGTGGCTATCTCAACATTTGCGTTTCCTAGCTATAAGGAAAAGCGAGCTAAATGGATTTACGCTATACACCGATCTAATTTTGAACTCAGTAGGCCTAAATATGCATGTGTCTGTATTAAACATTTTTCCGAAAATCACATCATTCGAGTTGATACTGCAAAACGACCAGATGGTTCCGTTTTAACTGTGCCTAGGGTAAATAAAAAACTGACGATGCTGTGCAGACTATATTTTCTGGGCAGCCGTCATATATGTCTCAACCTACACCTGCCAAACAAAAATCGCCAGAAGAAGGAGACAAGATATCAAATTATGAGGACTCGTTGGATAAGTTAACAACCCTAAATGTACTTGAATTTTCTACCAAAATTGATGTCAATAAAGTTTTGTTTTACAGGCTTCAAACCAAATTCATACTTGCTAAAGCTGTGCAGAGAGGGGTTGAAACAGCCTACAGATTTTGTTTTTCAGATTGCTATGGAGGGCTACATTTTATTTCAGACCTTGAAATCTGATTTTGAAGATGCCTTTTTGAACACCGGAAGTCACAGGGATGTTTTTACAAACTTTTTGAAAATGAAAGTTGAAGAAACTGGCAATTACTGTGATAAGTGTGTGTGTGGTAGGCTATAGAGTTCATTAGTATTGTCTCCAACATCTGCCACATTTTCGGAAACATTTTTAGTAACAATTACTCAAAAATAATTAACAATAACACTGTGCGCACAAACAAGCGTAAAAAATAACATTTTAGAGACAACAGTTTGCCTATTGAGCATCAAATGATTTGTTATGGAGGGCTACATGTTAATTCAGGCCTTGATATCTGATTCAAAGATGTATTTTTAAACAGTGGAAATCATAGGGATCTTTCTTTCAATGATTTGATAATGGAAGTTGAAAAACCTGGTAATTTCTGTGACAAGTGTGGGTGTGAGCTGCAGAGTTAATGAGTGTTGTGTCGAAGATCTATCATATCATGGCAAATATTTTTCCTAACTGTCATTCATAAATAATTAATAGCATTATGTGCTCAAATAAGTGTAAAATTAGGGCATTTTAGAGACAGCAACAGTTTGCCGAATGACCATCATACTACTTTTCAAATTGTGGAAAACTACACATTAACTCAGACCTTGATATCTCATTCAGTGGTAATTGTAGGGATGTTTTTTCAATGTTTTGATAATGAAAGTTGAAAAATCTGGTAATTTCTTTGACAAGTATGGCTGTGTGCTGCAGAGTTAATGAGTGTTGTGTCCAAGATCTATCATATCATGGCACATATTTTTGCTAACTGTCATTCATAAATAATTGATAATACTATATGCTCAAATAAGTGTAATGTGTAATATAAGGGCATTTTAGAGGGAGTAACAGCTTGCCGAGTGACCATCATACTACTTTTCAAATTATGGAAAGGTACACGTTAACTCAGACCTTGATACCTCATTCAGTAGTAATTGTAGGGATGTTTATTTCAATGTCTTCAATGTTTTGATAATGAAAGTTGAAAAACCCGTGACAAGTGTGGGTGTGTGCTGCTGAGTTAATGGGTGTTGTGACCAAGATCTGTCATATTTTGGAAAATACGTTTATTAACTTATTCATGTGCTCAGACAAGCATAAAAGAATTGCATTGTTTTGAGAGAAAACCATTCGCCTATTCACCGCCATCGTACAGTCCAGGTGAGTAGCCTTCAGTCGAACATTTTACAATATGTAATATATTACCTTGAATGCATATATTTGTGTATTCGTATGTATACTTTTGATAGTGTTTTGTGTTTATAGCCTTATTATTGCATTTTCTTTGTCAAATTATGATAAAAAATATCGTATCAGCAATATAGGAATTACACGCGACGACGGAGAGTGAGCACTATACGCGTGACGTCACAATTGTTGGTAGCAGGCCTCTATATATCAAGATGGCCGTGGCTCAGGTCATGTTAAGTCTATTAGTTATCTGTATGGTCGTCTGGAACTGTACACTTTTCAGAAGTCTCAATGGCTATTATACTATTCTCAAGCTAAAACACGAGAGCACTCCACACCACAAATTATTTCACCCGCCTGCCATATCAAACACACTCCCTGTGGGTGGGGGACGGAGATGAAGAATACACCCACGGTATCCCCCGTCTGTCGTTAGAGGCGACTAAAAGGGGCGACCAAGGGATGATTGTATTAGAACCATGAAACTACTTGTGTTTAGTACCATCAAGCGGGGAATACCATGGGTCGCCTTTACTTGCGAGTAGTACCACTATATTAGGTACACAATACGTTTGTGATTAGTAGCAGCAGAGAATGGTTCACTGTGGGTTTCCAGTACCCGTGATTAGTACAATTTAGAGAACCACCACGGATCTGGGCGTTGCCTATGATTAGTACCCACTATATGACGAACACCATGGGAATACCGGCGCCCGTGATTAGTACACCTAGGTGAGGAACACCATGGGTTTGCGTTGCCTATGAGTGGCGCCATTATGTAAGAAACACCATAGGCCAGCGTTACCTGTGCGACGTGCAATACTTGTGAGTAGTACCATAATGTGTGGAACACCGTGAGTCTACGTAACTTTTGATTAGTACCGCAACATGGCAAATACCATGGTTCTACTTTACTAGCGATAGGTGCTATTATGAGGGGCCGTTGACCTGGATTTTGGACCCCTTTAAACAACAAGCATCCTCGATTCAGAATTGTTCAGGATTGTGCTTTAGAAGTGGTCCCTTGGTCAGTAATACTATTGTTTATGATAGTTTCTGGGTCGACCCCACTGATTGTTTTAAATTCATATCCATCCATTCATTCTTCATCACATTTTTTATTCTGGTCTGTGGATATTTTTGAACTTTTAAATGTCATTACATTTCCTACCATTAGAGGCCGAGGACCTAGATGTTAGGTCCCTCTAAACAACAAGCGTCATCATCATCATCATATCACATACCTCACACGTCGTATCTAATAATAATAATAATAATAATAATAATAATAATAATAATTTCGTGTGGCTATTTCTAGCCGGGAAGACCCTCCGATGAGGGTGGGCAGCATCTGCCATGTGTAGGTAACTGCGTGTTATTGTGGTGGAGGATAGTGTAATGTGTGGTGTGTGAGTTGCAGGGATGTCGGGACAGCAGAAACACCCAGCCCCGAGCCAATGGAATTAATTAATGAAGGTTAAAATCCCAGACCCGGCCGAAAATCGAACCCGGGACCCTCTGAACCGAAGTCCAGTACGCTAACCATTCAGCCAACGAGCCGGACATCGAATCTAATATTAGAGTCACAATCTGAAGAGAGTGGCCAGAGATCGGCCGTCATCGATAAAATCTGAATGTCCTCGTGTGAACTAATTGACCCAATTGCACACGAGTTCACGTGATAAATACTGCTCGCCGTAAACAGGAAGCATCTCTTTATCAATATCCTTTTGCAGGAAGTTCTTTTACCCGCAACACATAGCAACTCTTCGTGCCCGATAGCTAAGTTCGGTATTAACCTTCTAACTTTAAATCTCGGATTTTTAATTTTTGTGAAAAATGTAAACACCTAAACTATTCTGGCAAATTAACAGTATGCAGTAAATTAATTTAAACAGCTATAAACGTTTTGTGCATCTACAGGGTTCGCACAAAGTCCGTATACCCCTGTATTAATTAAATTAAACTCAAACTGACATGATATAAAAGTACATATACTCATTATTTATTTCTACTTACATCTTAGGAATCTAAAACACCCGTATGTGTCCCTCCATGGTCTCTGCACCGCTGAATACGCCACCATGTTCTATGCTCATATTAAACAACATCCTTGAGGCCACTGTCTGGAAAGCTTCGCGCACCGCATTTTTCAGATCAATTTCAACATACCGCTGCTTCCTCGCCTGTTCCTTGATGTAACCCCAGAGTGCTTTAGCGGGTGTTGTTAGATCAGGGCCCCTTTGTGGCCATGGAAGAGGAGCTGGATCATTGTTCGATCTTCGACCGATCCAGCGACTCCCAAAGACTGCGTTCAGACGTTGTCGAGCAGCCACTGCGAAGTGAGCCGGCGCCCCATCGTCTTGAGACAAGGCCGCATTAGATAGACTGGCCTTGCTTGAGACCAAACAATGTCTAAGATTCTCGTATTTTGCAGCTGAGGGATGAGCGAGTCATTAATAATATGGAGGTAACTGTTCTGATTAATAGAACGATCAAAAAATATGGACCAAACAGATGCGTTTGTGTCATTCCGCCCCTGATCATGATGTGGAGTGGGTTTCGCTCGATTTCTTGAAAAAATGTGGATTTTATTTTCCCAAAAATAAACATTGCGATTACGGGAGCTGCGATAAATCGCACATTTGTCAGTGAACATGACTTCTGCCTCCTGAGACATTGTTTGAAATTGTTGCAGCATCCAAGCACAAGCATCAACAAGTCTCTCCACATCTACATCTGGTAATTCATTGACATTCATTAGACACCAACGCTGTGTTTGCTCATGGCTGATTCCGGTATCCTCAAATCTGACGCACGTTTCCGTACGGATTTGAAAGAATGGCTGATACAAGTGATTATACGATTCAACCGGAGATTGTTCGATAGATTTTCCCACGTCAGCACAAAGTTTAAGTCTGGTGGATGGTCTCCTACTTCTCGGAGCGTCGCGAACATTGCCCGCTTCCTTTTCCCACGCTAACAACTTCTTCTTTGTCAGCGCTGCTTTCACAAACCGTGCAACGAAATCGTTCCTCACATTTTAAATTGAGTTGACACTAATTTTACGCTCATGGATCCACACGACGGCCAGCAAACGTTCCTCAATCATTCGTCCGTTTTCTTCGCCGACGACCCCGCCTTTGGCAGAAATTATTGTATTATTATTATTATTGTTCAATTCAATTCTGCAATGCTTGTCGCTTGCGTGATTGTAGTCAAATTGTTACGTATATACGTGTGTATAGATTAACTCTAAAACATGTACAGTAAGAGTTGCTGTATATCAGATATGGATGTAGTGTGTGCAATAACTTGTGACATTGTAACATTGCGAAATACTTCTGGAGTTATTGCCGAGTCATTGCTACGTCATCGTGCGTATTTAGCGGTGAGCTCACTTTCTTGAAGATACCGAGGGTGCCGCCGGCGGTTGCGCCATAGTATGTGACATTTGTCGCGAGGTGGGAGTAGATCTTAGTTATTTCTGGAGATTGCGTAGGTGTGTCAACCAAAGTCTATATAAGTTGGCTGTATATTGTAGCGTCAGTCATTATTCTATTGGAAGGAGAGGCCACAGTTGGTCATTAACTGAACGAGATGGAGAGGCCTCAGTCGGCCATTAATCATTGGTCATTGAGAGAGTGAGGCTACAGTTGGTCGGTCTCTTAGTTGAAGATACGGACGGGAAGGCTTACCACGAAGTCATAGAAGGATAGACTTTCCATGAAGTCATATAGGACAGATTTATCAAGAAGTCATCACATGGATACCTAGTCGTCAGTGAAACAAAAAGGATACATCACCAAATTAGGCTTGATACATCTACAGTAAACACCAGATCAAAGGAATACGTCGTAATTACACTCAAAGTGTTGAAGGTACAGTCAAGTGAACCAGTGAGGGATTAATTTTCGTGTATAATTGTTAAATGTCCGGTCAAGAAGAATTCAAATTCATGCCTAGTTTCTTTCAGTTGCAATGTCATAATTTTATATTCTCATCTGTTTTAATCGCAGCAGTTCTCACTATTTTATTGAAATTATTTAAAGAATATATTTTGTTCGATCAAATGAATTTATCGTTTTATTTCTAGAGTAGAATTACTTAACCTCAAATTTAATGGGGAAACCGAACGTCAATCTCCTTTTCCCAGAACTTATATGGTATGTTGTCAAAAGTAAGCTTATTACCCCACACCCTAGAGATATTAAAGAATCTCATTCTCTTATTACTGCACTGAGTTGTAGGTAGCGCCCTTAATATAACGTATGTGTAAGTAAGCAAGTAAGAACTAAGTGTGAGTACAAGGTCCGACGATTGTGTATTTTATTTAATGAATATTAATTTTCATATTTTTCAATTTAAATTAAGATTTGTATGTCTTTAAAAATTACTAAAGGAGTTAGGAAGTTCTCAGTGGGCAGCTGAATGAATTTTTTTTGCTAGTGGCTATACGTCGCACCGACACAGATATGTCTTATGGCGACGATGGGATAGGAAAGGCCTAGGAGTTGGAAGGAAGAGGCCGTGGCCTTAATTAAGGTGTGAAAACGGGAAACCACGGAAAACCATCTTCAGGGTTGCCGACAGTGGGATTCGAACCCACTATCTCCCGGATGCAAGCTCACAGCCGCACGCCTCTAACCGCACGGACAACTAGCCCGTTGAATGAATATTTGCCCCAATCTCTCCTCTTGAATTACAACTTTATCTTAATATTTTGATTTTTCCTACTTATAAAAGCTCCACTCAAGCTTATTCTTATATCATTCCACGCCAACTCACCACCGACAGCTCGAAATATACTGTATAGCCGAGCAACTCGTCTCCTTACTCCCAAGTCTTTCCAGCCGTAAGTTTGCAACTCTTTCGTAACATTACTCCCTTGTCGGAAATCACCCAGAACAAATCGTGCTGCTTTCCTTTGAATTATTTCCAGTATTCGTATCAAGTAGTCCTGGTGAAATTTACAACTTGACTTTTCATCCCATTTACATTCATGCCATGGTCTGATGACCATCTTACAACTAAGTCTCCCTGCAGTCGCTCACAATGCTGAAACTCATTTACTACTGAATAACGCTCAGCAGGCGAGTACTCAGGAACGCGTGTCTTAACACATAACAGCCGAATTTCCTGGAGAACTATTAGAGTTACAACGAAAATAAATATGACCTTGTTTGTATAAAAACGATAATCCACAGCCTAGTATCTGTTTCCAGTCATTTGACCGGGTCAGGAATGGAATTAACGAAGCCGCATCTAACGGCGAGGATAGAAACTGTGCCGGCTGCCTGTCGCACTCCTCTGGGGCAATGAATAATGACTGACAGATGAAATTCAGTGATATTGGAGAGCGTTTCTGGAATGAAAGATGACAGGGAAACCCGGAGTACCCGGAGAAAAACCTGTCCCACCTCCGCTTTTTCCAGCGCAAATCTCGCATGGAGTGACCGGAACTACAGAACCCAAAGGTGTGAGGCTGGTGCGCTGCCGCCTGAGCCATGGAGGCTCGATTTGTATAAAACTCAATTTTAAAATCCCCCCCTGGGCTTTATTTGGTGATAGGACTAATCATTTGTCCATTATTTTTTTAGTGGATAAAATCTACCCATGTCCAGTAAATACCTACAAAATATGTATTATTGAGAAATTAGAAAAGACTTGTATTTGCCTGGTGTGACAATGGGAAACCACGGAAAACCATCTTCAGGGCTGACGTCAGTGGGATTCGAATTAACTATCTCCCTGATGCAAGCTCACAGCTATGCGCCCCTATCCGCACAGCCAACTCGCCCGGTTCTATTAGTTTTTACCTTTTCTTAAAGTACGTGAAGTAATATCCTCTTTTCTGAATAAGTTATTTTTAGTGAATGAAAGTGAATGTCGCTCTAAAAAGGGCCTATATGTCATCAGGATCAGACGAAGACAGGATAGGTACCCGGGGGAGGGGGGAAGAGGGAAAACAAACTGTATTCCCAACGATTAGTTACGTTAGCAAGTGCTCGAAGTGATGACCTGCTTGGTTTTTGCACATCTGGGCACGCCATTGAATTGGTATTCTAGTGCGCTGTAGAAAAGTCGCTGTTATTGATCTGCAAGTTTCGGCGTTTGTAACCATCTGAATGTGAAACATCCTGGAAAATGGGTAGGAAAAGGAGGACCTGTCTCTTGGCCCATCCGTCAGATAACCGGATTTATTATTATTGCACTTCTTCCTACGGGGGCATTTGTAAAGTTTACACCCATGAGCCAGAAAATTCCGTGCGCCTTCGACAACTCAACGCCGAAACTTGCGGTTGACGGTACCATTATTGTGGAATCGCGATTCGTCCGAGAACAGGATTTTTGACAGGAATGCTGCACCATTTTACCAAATTCCCTGGCAGCCACTGACAGAAATTCATTCGAGCTTCAAAATCTCGCGCGTGAAGCACCTGGTTTTGCTGTAAATGGTAGGGGTGATATTTATACGCATGCAATATTCGTAGTACGGAAGCCTGGCTGATTGTGTCCAGAGCATCCTCTACATTTTCACCAGACATTACGGTTTTCTCTCAGACAGGCGATATCGTCTAAAGTAACCATGTTCTTCGTAAACGTCTTACAACTCTGCAGAAAGCCTTTGCATTCGAATGTCACCTGTCCGGTTACCTTTCCTATGCAGACGAACTGCAACGATTTTTTTCTTGCTTTCCGAGCTTAGTGGTTCAAACGGTTGAGACACTGGGCTTTTGACCCCAACTTGGTAGGTTCAATCCTGGCTCAGTTTGGGGGTATTTGAAGGTGCTTAAATATATCAGCCTCGTGTCGGTATGTTTACTGGCACGTAAATGAACTCCTGCGTGAAAAAATTCCGACATATCGACGTCTCTGAAAACCGTCAAATGTAGTTAGTGGGACGTAAAACATTATTATTATTATTATTATTATTATTATTATTATTATTATTATTATTATTATTATTATTATTATTATTATTGCTTCCCGGTAGATAATAAGCATGTCAACGTATTCGTCCGTGGAATACATGGCGAATGACTCAAGTACGAGTATCTTCATTCTGACCGTATAACAGTACAGTGTACGCAGCGCACAAAAGCAATGATAACGACGGTTTACTGCTTGCATGTGGAACACACTGGCCTATGTTTAAGCACCGAAGCTTCATATCGATGTAAAAATGTGTGTACGATGTAGGATTAGAACTATCAATACTACGTCCCGTCTATTGGCAAGCTAACTTTTGTCCAAGTGCGCTACGCCACAGCTGTGAGCGAGAATATTGTATTAAGAATGTCTTCGAGTACGTTACTCCTCCAGTTTTGTACGCTCTCTACGTCATTGTAATAATTTCGCCTTTTGCTATACTCGTTCACTTGGCTCGACATCTTAACATAGTTATATAGTAGTCTGACGTATGATAAATGATTAAAAGGATATATTTTTCCAACAGTCTATAGCTACATGGCGGGAACGATAATACTGTTCAGAATCGCTTGCAGAATGTTTTTAAAGAGCATTGGCACCACACAGGATGCTAGCAAAGAAATATCGACCTCACGACGATCTGAGCCACTTGTTGGGCTGCATAATAAAATACTAGAAGAGGCACTTGATTCACCTGATATATAGATGACATATATAGAGGCAGAGATATTAAATTTCAGCAATGGAAATCTTTGGAGTAAAAATGTATATTTTTTAAATATTAAGTTAAGGGGTTAAACTGGGCATACTGCACTTGGTTGTTAACAAATTACCTTGATCTAATACCTATTGGCACAACTACAATAAATCTCTAACTTTTCCACTTATCTGCATTATATTCTAGCATTATCTCGTTAAGTTTTATAGATACCTGGGATCGTTCCAATCATTCTCTTTCTCGTACTTTTAAGCACTCGCATTGTTTTCCAATCTTTCTTCTTCAAGATGCGGATCCAAATTCTTATTAAGTACTTCAGTGATGAATGCCTTGAATTAGTAAATCTGGCTGACGGTAATTTACCCTTCACAAAGTGCACCTATTCCCAACAGCAAAAAATAATTCCTGACAGATATTGATAAGATCATCACAAGAGCTGTGAAGGATATCTTCGAAATCCTCATTAACTGCCCTGATTCTATGTGGTATTTACCGAGAAATAACGTAGTCTTGGTATTATGAAAGTCGGCTGGTGGCTTATTTACAGCATATTAATATCTACGCACAACTGCAATCAATTCTGATCTTTACTTGCAAAGCACTAGGAACTTCAGTCTCGAGATTCAAGGATGTGTACAAAAACTCAGTTTGAACAATGATTTGTAACCTCATGTGGGAAAACGGAGAACAGAACTCCACTTGAGAGAGTTAGAAACATAGAAACAGCTCTCACAGCTTTAAGTGCTTTTATCTTTGATAAGTGGCACAAATCTAATAATTGAATCTCGAATAATTTAGTCGTGGTGAGATGTGTCCCTGGCACAAGATAATTGTCTCATGTTGCCGTAAATGCAGCGAGTTTAAACACTACCTCGCGTGCTTGACTTTTGTCGTAAGGGTGAGTTCATCCACAACAACATATATCGCAGGTTTAGATTAGCCATTGCATATTTTATGAAAGAGCTTAAGAACTATGACGTCTTTGAAGAAGTCTGTTGCGAACCAGACACTTAATCATTGACATTCTCGACCCAACGATTAGATCTGAGCAAACTGCAGACCAAGCTAAGAAATTTGATTTTGAAAAGAAGTCGCTTTACGAGCCTTGCATATGATACGTGTAAGGGACATATGGAACTGAAGATCACTGGATTTTTTTTTTTTGAGCAAGAGGAGTGGTTGCTAAATTTACAGTTAAGTTAAATTAAGTTAGAAGTTAACAGTTAGAAGTTTTGGTGTCAATAGTTCAAAATTATAAATTACATTTATTAACTCTGAGTGTACTCAAAGATTCGCTGTCAATTGTACATAATCGTCTGTATTTTATTTCTAAATAAAATTACCAACTGGACAAGCACTCCAATTTTTAAATGTATGATTTTTTCATAATCGTAATTCATGTCATTGCTTGTATGAATTGACTGATAGGCTAACTTTCAGGTAACTATTTGCTAAGGTCAGCTATCCGTATTTGGGTTCTCCCACCACACCATACATACACACATCCCTTAGACCGAGCAAGTTGGCCGTGCGGCTAGGATCGTGTAGCTGTGAACTTGCATTCGGAAGATGGTACGTTCGAATCCGACCATCAGTAGCTCTGAAGATGGTTTTACGTGTTTTCTCATTTTCACACCAGAAAAATACCTTAATTAAGGCCATGGCCGCTACTTTCCAAATCCTAGGCCTTTCCCATTCTTCCGTCGCCGAAAACCTTCGATGTGTTAGTGCGACGTTAAACAACTAGCAAAAAGAAATTTCCTTAGATACCTTCACGATTTCAAAGACTATTCTAGAATTGTTATATGAATCATACATTCAGGTAAAAATATCACGAGGAACTCTTTTGAGAATGGTTATGAAGATCAGTCATAACAGTAAAGATGAAGAGAGATATAAATCTTACTTCACATAGCTAATACGCTCCTCGGAAACAGGAAGCATCTCTTTGTCAATGACATTTGCATGAAGTTCTGAGGAGGTACAGTATTTCTGCTGTCACTGGAGCCACCATGGCTCATTTTGGTTTCGGCCGGAGGTTTAATGCCAGATTTCTTGGTAGCTCAAGGTACCATATTGGGGTTCTTTGAAGATTTTAAGAATAGATTTGGCTTACCACCCTGTCTGAGAAATGAGATTTTAGTGACGGTTCTGAAGAAATCCTGTCAAATTTGAATCACTAGGTCTATTCCAACATTTGGTTACGATTTGCCATAACCGTTATATAAAATGTATGTTAGTGAGTTACTGAGTCCTATAGGGTACGTTCGTTGGAGGACAGTTTAGAAAACGTTTCTTAGCAGACAAAGGAGAGGTCCTCAGACTACGAAAAACGTAAAATTAAGCAATTTCCTCAATTGTGCCGAAAGTTGAAGGGATAAAGGGTCCGGAAAGATTTCAAATTGTGAGTCTTGGATAGCTCTATTAAACTTTTTAAAAAAATTCAAAAATCACTTCCGGCCTAAATACAGTTTCGGTAAACAGCCCAAAACTGCTTGTTTCTTTACTTGCTTCCTTTTTATTCAAATCCCAGCCAAATTAATTTATTTACATAATTCTTTCTGTAATGTGTTCCTTTGTTCAATACCCTCTGGCGTTTTCTTGATTTTTTGAAAAATGTCCACACCAAATGTAGTTATAAGGGCTTAAGTGAAACTCTGAATTGACTCACATTAGCGCTCGTACTGGTAGAAAAAGGCAAACTGCCAATCTAATCGACCGGATAACGATGATTAAGGAAAGGATTGTAATTTTTAAGAATAAATAAATAATATATTCTCATAATTTATTATATTTTATTCACCTGAAATCCGTAGCTGATATCCCTAGAGTGATTTCAACATTGAGTTGCTTGCCTGAAAGGCTAGAACTGTGATTTTCTTTTCTGGCATGTGATTTTTGCGGTGAACATTTTGACCCGGGATTTGAACCTTGGCCATCCGGGTGAAAATCCAGCAACTAAACCTCTGCACTCATCCCATTCTGAGGAGGAGCTAAACTAAAGCCATCTCCGTACAAGCCATGACGTTCCCTGGAGGAGTAGAAGGTACTGCCCGCAACTTTCAGTATGTGAGACAGAGTTATTAGCTCTATGCTCGGTCGCCTTTACCACCCCCACCCCACCCCCACCCCCACCAGGAATTAACCTGGTACTCATTTATAGCGTAGGTTTAGTGTTCTTCAGAGCCAGATCCCGATGGGGAATCGAACCCACGTCCTTCCAGTAAACTAAGTTCGCCCTTACCACCCCCGCTAGGTCCCCCTTTCTAAGGAAGAGAACTCGGTTAAATATGGGCCTGCTTAAACCATTTTTGGTCAAGCTTTCCGTCATTCGCATTGGCGTCCCAGTTAACACTTTTAATCTACTACCACAACAAGAATTTTGTCGTTTCAAAACAGCCTTGCATTTGTAAATTCTTTTCTCGACATTGTGAAATGAAGTTTATATTAATGTACATACGCAATAAAGTAACATTACAATTCATTTTTGGCCTACTGTATTTAATGTATCTACGTCACGAAGTCAGTGAATATTTCCTGTCGAAATACAAAAAGAAGATACCACATTATTGTATCAATTTTTATTGCTATAACACGAGGGAAGATATTTCAACAACATTATTTTATTTTATACATTACCTTATCCAGATTATTTGAAAGAAGCCTATGCATTGAAGAAGAAATGAACATCTCGATGTAATTCACATATTCTAGACAGTTTATGTTTTTTTTTTTTGTTTTTTTTTTTAATATTTGCTTCAAAAGACACCCATTTATGAAACATAATACCGAACAGTGCATAGTCCTGCTTACTATAACAACGTAAATGAAGAAATCCCATACGTAACCGTACTTCTTTTAAATGTATTTCTTTCCTCAGAATTGTTATTATTCTTACAGTAGTAGATAAAATTATGTATGTAATTTAAGCGTCTTGGGTACTTCTCAGAGCTGTGATCCTTATCTCCCAACCAGAGATCCCACATCCGCCGCATGAGAATCACACAGAAAAACGTGAGTTATCACGAGGAAAGAAGTGACTGCGGTTCAACCCACATAACATCCTGAGCTGATAATCATTGATAAGTGATGATGCAAAGATCTCTCTCAGACAGCATTCACCCCCTCAAATAATGTCCAACTGAGAACGATGTCGAAGTTCCAGGCCGTCGAACTATCGTGGAATACAGATGCAGCAATTTTATCAAAATAGAATATTGAAGCCGAAGTTAAAAATAAGTTGGGGAAAGAATATTCAAATCCGAGGAATGGGAAATGGACACGCCATCTAAAAGCTGTTATTTGTAATAATAATGTTATTGGTTTTACGTACCACTAACTACGTTTGCAGTTTTCGGAGACGCCGAAACGCTGGAATTTAGCTGCGCAAGATTTTGTTTACTTTCTCACATAATTGTTTTGTTCAGTTCTTGTTTTAAAAATATACTCAACGTCTGGAAAATAGAAAATATGCTAAAATAAATATCGCTGCCACGCACGTTCTGAAAAATTACCAGTGATTGTTGAGCAAGTTGTCCGATTTTTGACGCAAAAGAATAATAAAAATATATTTTAAATGACTCATAAACCAAACCAAACCCCACGGCACTACAGCCCTTGAAGGGCCTTGGCCTACCAAGCGACCGCTGCTCAGCCCGAAGGCCTGCAGAGTACGAGGTGTCGTGTGGTCAGCACGAAGAATCCTCTCGGCCGTTATTCTTGGCTTTCTAGACCGGGGCTGCTATCTCACCGTCAGATAGCTCCTCAATTCTAATCACGTAAGCTGAGTGGACCTCGAACCAGCCCTCAGGTCCAGGTAAAAATCCCTGACCTGGCCGGGAATCGAACCTGGGGCCTCCGGGAGAGAGGCAGGCACGCGACCCCTACACCACGGGGCCGGCTAAATGACTCATAGCTAATTCAAAATAATGACAACAAATTATACTGCTGGCAATTTTTAACACAACTGGAGCCATTTATTTCAAAATAATAATAATAATAATAATAATAATAATAATGTGTGTGGCCTCCGGCGAGGGCTGGTGCAGGTCTTTCGATTTCACGCCGTATAGGCGACCTGCGCATCTGTGAGGACGGAGCCCTATCTGAGATGAAATCTAATGCTGAAAACGTCACAAACACCCAGACCCCGAGCCGTAGGAATTAACTAATGAAAGTTAAAATTCCCGACCGAACCGGGAATCGAACTCGCGACCCCCTGAACCAAACGCCAGCATGTTAACCATTTATCCATGGAGCCGGACTATTTCAAAACGATTCAGTCAGACGTTTCATTGATCTATTTCTAGCAGGTCATTTCTCAATACTGCACACACGAGTGGAATATTATAAACCAGTTGTTTACCTTGGAGAGGCATAGGTATATATCGCAAATTTCACAGTGAGTTTTTGGTTTTAATTTTGCATCAACAAATTACAAGCTTGGCACCTGCTGGTTAACAACAGCAACAGAGTCAGCTCTGCGAGACCCGCACAATCATTGCCGTCCGAATTGACGCGGCAAAGGCGACTCGATAGCGCACCGGTTGGTTTAAAAACTACCGCACGTGATTGTGCAGTTCAGGAGGGAAAGGGTTATGTGTCACTAAATCGATCGACTCGAAGGTGATGTATTTGAGGCACCTTCTGGACAGAGCCGGGATTGAACCAGCTAACTTGAGTTACTCAATTCAGTCTGCCACTTAAGTCAGTTTAGAAGGGACAAAGTTTCAAATATTTATAAATCGGGTGATAATGCCTAGTCAAATAAAATTTCTTCTACATCTTTGCTTAACCTGATACCAGTTTAGACAAAAATTCCTAAACAAAAGGTTTATGTCCGGTACTTATTAGATTAGTCCGCCTCTGTGGTGTAGTGGTTAGCGTGATTAGCTGCCACCCCCGGAGGTCCGGGTTCGATTCCCGGCTCTGCCACGAAATTTGAAAAGTGGTACGAGGGCTGGAACGGGGTCCACTCAGCCTCGGGAGGTCAACTGAGTAGAGGTGGGTTCGATTCCCACCTCAGCCATCCTCGAAGTGGTTTTCCGTGGTTTCCCACTTCTCCTCCAGGCGAATGCCGGGATGGTACCTCACTTAAGGCCACGGCCGCTTCCTTCCCTCCTCCTTGCCTATCCCTTCCATTCTTGCCATCCCTCCACAAGGCCCCTGTTCAGCATAGCAGGTGAGGCCGCCTGGGCGAGGTACTGGTCATACTCCCCAGTTGTATCCCCCGACCAAGAGTCTGAAGCTCCAGGACACTGCCCTTGAGGCGGTAGAGGTGGGATCCCTCGCTAAGTCCGGGGGAAAAACCGAACCTGGAGGGTAAACAGATGATGATGATGATGATGATGACTTATTAGATTAAAAAGAAACTTGTAGTTTCACGTGACTGTTGATATCGAAATCATATCCACGGTCATTAGTTTAAAGTATCAGATCACCGAGCTCGATAGCTGCAGTCGCTTAAGTGCGGCCAGTATCCAGTATTCGGGAGATAGTAGGTTCGAACTCCACTGTCGGCAGCCTGAAAATGGTTTTCCGTGGTTTCCCATTTTCACACCAGGCAAATGCTGGGGCTGTACCTTAATTACGGCCACGGCCACTTCCTTCTCACTCCTACCCCTTTCCTGTCCCATCGTCGCCGTGTCGATGCGACGTAAAACAACTAGAAAAAAAAGTATCAGATCAATGACTCTCTCATAAGATTTTCTACCTAAAGGTAGAATTAAAATTATAATGTACAGTACATACATCGTCTGTCTCCTTGGCTGAATGGTCAGCATTGAGGCCTTCGGTACACAGGATCTCGGGTTGGATTCTTGGCGGGTCGGGGATTTTAATCGCTTTTGATTAATTCTTCTGGCTCAGGGACTGGGTATTTGGGTCTGTCCCAACACTCTCTTCATATTCAACCAACATACCACACTGCCAACCACCACAGAAACACGCAATAGTGATTACATCCCTCCATATAAGATTGCGTCAGGAAAGGCAGCCGACTGTAAAACAGGGCCAAATCCACTTGTGCGACGCACCCGCAAACTCACAGATGTGAGAAAAGCGATAGAAGAAGTACATATGTCATACATCTTCATTATGGACTGTTATGCCTTACAGTGTTCAGTCTTCAAGCCCCTGTGAACTAACTAAACGCCTCCCACATTTTTTTTTTCTTTTTTTGCTATTTGCTTTACGTCGCACCAACACAGATAGGTCTTATGGCGACGATCCTCTATTTGTAAACAGCTACGTGGCCTATTTAAGTTCCATAATGAAGATGTATGATTTATGTACTTAACTTCTTTATGTTTATTTATTATTTGTTTTACATCATCTTTAGGGATGCCGACAGTGGCGTTCGAACCCACCATCTTCAATGGTATCTTTAAGTCATTAAGAACTGAGTCTAACCATCGTCAACTTGTTCTCCCTCTACTTCTCTTACCATCTGCTAGTTGCTTTTACGTCGCACCGACACAGATAGGTCATATGGCGACGATGGGACAGGAAACGGCTAGGAGTGGGAAGGAAACGGCCGTGGCCTTAATTAAGGTACAGCCCCATTTGCCTGGTGTGAAAATGGGAAACCACGGAAAACCATTTTCAGGGCCGCCGACAGTGGGTCTCTTACCATCCATGGCCGAGTCCGTTATTCTCCTAGGTAATCTATAATACTCCATTCGCCGCACATGACCCCACTACCGAAGCCTGTTTATGTGTACTGCTTTATCGATCGAGTTTAGTCTTAACTTAGGCTGCATCTCTTTATTTCGAGGATCCTCATGCCATTGTTCCCAAATGTTAGTACCAGCAATTATTCATGTATATTTCGTTTAACTTATGAACAAGATATCCTCAGTCCGCCCAGCTTTCACTCTCGAACAATAAATTCGGTCTGAAAACAGACTGGTCTAAAGATAATTTCATACGGGAGCTGACTCCTTTCTTACAGAATACCGATGATTGCAACTGTGAGTTCACAGCATTAGCTTCGCTACACTTTGATTCAATTTCACTTATTACACTATTACCCTGGAAGGATACACATTCTAAATACTTGAAATGATCTACTTGTTTCTGTCCCGACCTGACATTCAATCCTCTTAGGTTTGTTCCTCCTGACATCACTTTAGTTTTGGAAATTTTACGTCATTTTCATATACTCACTGCACCTCTTTTCAAGTTCCAAGATATTAGAGTGCAAGCTTTCAGCACAATCTGCCATTAAGACAAGTCGTCGGCAAAGACCAAAGTGCTGACTATATTTCTAACTGAATCCCCTCCTATCTTATACCTTTCAATAAATGATCGTTGTACAGGGTTTCTCATATAAAACCAGACCGAACGCACCGTGCTTGCACTCTGCGCTACGGCAGCTGCCTCAGCCGAACTTATGTCCCGTGCGGCCGCCCTCCTTTAAGCGTGTATACAATCTTATATGAAATCTTACCTTATAAAAGATGTTCAAAGTGTCGTTCTTCCTGGGTTATACAGGCATTGTATCTGGTAACCACATTCTGGCTGACGCGAGTAAGTTCTGCCACTGTAATGTTTCTGATTTCATTCGTAATGTTTTCTTCAGTTCCTCCAATATGTGTGTGAAGATTTGTGTGGCACAATTTTTCTTTCAGTTTACCCCACAAGTAAAAATCACACACTGTTAGATCTGGAAAAAGAGAGGGAATAGACCAGCACTGATCACTCTGTCTATAAACACTTCCGAGATTGCAAGAAGGGAATCTTTTGCTGTATGAGCGGGGACTCAATATTGTTGAAACCACTCACGCGATATTTCTTTTTCCATTAACTGACGGAAGAACGGCGTCAAAACGTCATCTTGGTAGTTCTCTGCATTTTCTGTCGTCTCGAAAAAAATAGGCCCAGTTATTCGTCTTGCACCAACAGCACACAAAACCCAAATCTTCCTATCATAATGAGGGACTTCATAAACACCATTAGGATTTTCTGCGCACCAATAGCCAGAGTTATGACTGTTCGCACGACCATTAAGATGAAACCAGACCTCTTAGGCCCCTTTCATACGAGGCAACTAGTGGCTGCCGCCACCGACCGCCTTTACGGAAAACATGTCTACTCCCCATTTCTAAAATGGTATCTATGAGCGAGGAACTACTTCTGCTTGCTTTGCTAATCCAAAAGAAAAAGATAAATAAACGCAGGTCAAGAGCAATGAAGGTGCATCCTCCGCCACAGAGGTCGTACAAGGATTTGATGAGTCAATGCCCTTTGTATTTGTAGCTGATGAGGGATTTGCTCTTTCCCGTCATATACTGCGACCATATGCGGGCACTTTTCTGAGTGTAAAGAAACGCGTCTTTTAATTACAGACTTTCAACGGCACGCAAGTAATTGGAATACTTGCAAACAAATGGTGTATTTTCCATAGACCAGTGAATGTTGACCCCACACTATCAGAGGACATAGTGAAAGTGTTTATGTTTTGCATAATTTTGTACGAGAGAGGTATGGTGTTCAAATCGAAGATACTTTGACAGTAGATGGAATGTTTGAAATGGGCCCTGCTTCAGGACCTACGTCAAGGCTTGCCAGCTATTTCATCGTATTCAGAGACATAAGTATTGTGTCTACAGTACTATGCAGATCATAGATGGACACCAAAAACACAATTGTACTTTACATGCGTTTAGTAATTTTCAATTTGCCAATGGGCTCTTTTTAATAACATTAGTTAAGTAGTGATGATCGTTTATCTTTCATTCTATTGCTATCTTGCTTACCATGTAAATCTCCTGCATGATTGAAACTTTTCACTACAGTAAAAATAATTGAAGCAAATAATGAATGAAATACTCTTTTCTGAATATACTTGGTAATTTACAGAATTGTTTTGCTAAACTGAGTTTTCTTGTAACAAATTAACAAAAGGTGGTGCGTAAAATATAAGGAAAATGCTTACTTATCTCGTTTCTCTCTGCTGCTTTGTCATCAAACTCGGGAAGAACCTCAATATAATGTTATGCCATGCGTTTCTTCGTTCACTTTTCCATACACATCGACTGAAGTGTTCCAAATCGTGGGATATTTTTCAACTCCATATATCAGGTCTTCCGTTTCACTTGTTCATCTGTTAATCTAATAAAGCTACTTCTTTCCACGTTTGCACTCGTATCTGACAATGAACGCAGTACTCTCGTTATTCAGGACTTCCTAAATTACACGAACTGGATCAAACTGGAGTGGACAGTGAGAAGTAGCGGCAACTATTGGCACCGTGTGAAATCTCTCATTTAAAATAATGCTTTACCTCGAGTGGTGGCGATTCCAAATGGCGGCCGCTAGCTGCGCGAGTAAGCGACTGTAGGCGACTGTTTCCAGCTCCCGCAACTGCAGTCGCCACGTACGAAAGCTCCCATTTAAAATAACGCTCCGCTGTAAGTTGCCGTCACTAGTCGCCTCGTGTGAAAGGGCCCTTACATACGAAAATACGATGTTGCAATGATAACTGTCTCACCATATTAACAGTTGAGATTCAGCCTGGCGACTGATGCCTGCCAGGTCGAACACGAGCAGGCTGCTTGCAAGGTCAAGAACTATGCGCGCGCCTCCCATACTACACCTGCCGTAGCCCAGAATACAAACACCGTGCTTTCGTTCTGGGTTTATATGAGAGCTTCTGTATATTATGAACAACAAAGGTGAAAGATTACAGCCTTGACTAACCCCTGTAATTACCATGAACCAAGAACTCATTCTACCATACATTCTCACTGCAGCCCAGTGTCAACCTGAATGTCTTTGATAGCCTGAAATAAGCTCCCACTAAACCCTTTGCACGGCTGCTTCGTTTTCCTCGGCGGTTTGTCGTATCGCTTCTCTACATCTAGGAAACAAACAAAACAACTGAGGTGATAGATTCCCCGCGCATTCCGAGAAGATCGGCTGAACTCGAAGAATAAATCACAACGAAACTAAACATTTTGCTACTGTTGTTGTTGTATCACCTTCCGGGTCCGATTCTGAGTCCTGCTGATGGCTGATACGGGTGCACTCAGCCCCTTTAGGACGGCTGAATAGCGTTGGTTTAAAATCCCGATCTTCCGTCATCCAAGAAGCAGTTTATACAGAGTGTACTGACAAAAAAATCAGGGATGCTCTTCGTGTTATGTTCATAACGATGGTGCAATCGGATCGGAGTAGAAAATTTTTCTTTTCGAGAAAATGAAGTTAGTTTGTTACTTCCGGGGGCGCGATTCAAACTGACGAACTTGCCGTATGTGCTATGCCAGAGAGCCAGCAACTGCCTGCTGCTGTGCGTCAGAGGCTGAAAGGGAAGGGAGGGGAAGTGGGAAATGGGAGACAGAGGTAATGCTGGGTGCGAATACATAAGTTTCTCGTTCGCTTCGCATAGTCGCTTCCCAGCCCCAGTAGAGAGTATACAGCTTGTTCTGCACAAATTGACTACTATGCGAACCCCGTAGAAAGAGAAGATGAACTTGTACCAAGAATACAGGTCGTTTGCGATACACCACACATCCTAAACACAGTCCAAAGGTCTGTGAACTGAGCATCGAAGAAGGAGGGGATGGGGCACAATGAACATCTACTGTAATCAAACTACTTGGCGTATTGTTTCCTTCGTTCAGTATTTCATTGCATTTACAATGTTGTGAGTGAAGTAATATACAATCGTCGGGCGGCAGCGTTGCATCTTCGAGCATGTTAAATAATAAAGAACGTTGAATAAAGAACGTTACTGAGACCAACAGACGAGAGGAGAAACGATCTGGTGCATTCTTTGACTGACAAGTGTGTCTTAATTACAGTGTGTTCTTGTACTGTATGTGCAGTCACGGCTGTTTGATAAACGAACTGTGGATATTGCCCGTAAGAGACGAGGACAATCCTGTGCGAGTCGAACGAGGAAACTTGTGTATACGCGCGGAGCATTATCTCTGTCTCCATCATACACCCCACTTCTCCTCCCTCCCCTTCTCTTGCCTGAAGCACGGCAGCGGATTGTGCTCTGGCATAGCAAATACGGCGAGTTCGTCAATATGAATCGCGCGCCCGGAAGTAACAGTGTAACCTCATTTTCTCGAAAAGAACACATTTCTCCGCCAATCCGATTGCACCATTGTTCATAACATAACACGAAGAGCATCCCTGATTCTTTTGTCCGTATGGTTCTGATGAACCCTGCACTGTTTCCCTCTTCAGCTCCTAGCAAATGCGGGGCGTAAATGTGTCGTGCTCCGAGACAATGATGGCTGTATTGAGGCGAAATGCCCCACTGTGTCTTGGGGGATCGGTTGAATTCAGAGGGTAATTATTATTATTATTATTATTATTATTATTATTATTATTATTATTATTATTATTATTATTATTATTATTATTATTATTATTATTATTATTATTATTATTATTATTATCAACATCATCATCAAAGAAGCATCCGAAAGGACGTGGACGTGGATTAGGTTCCCCGTCATGAAATCGAAAATTTAAAAGAGTGATATACACTTTTGGAGGTTCAACATGGCCCTGAAGTTCATTCAGCCTACACCAAAAATGAGTACCAGGCTGATTTCTGGGGGCAAAGGCGGCCAAGCGTAGGACTAACCACTCTACCCCACCAAGTGCCGAGGTTACAAACAGTGAAAGCCTTTACCTTCCACTCCTCCAAGGGATTCCATGGGCTATATGGAAATGGCTTTACTTTACTTTCATATTTTCAAAGGATATTCATAGATATCCTATGTAATATAAATAAGAATATTGTCATTAATAAGTAGCTGGTAGGAAATTCAACATCCTCGTTTCTCGGGTTGTGAAATATCGTGAATAACGTCACTACTGATTTCTTTGTTCGCTTAGCGGGTGAAATCATAGTTTCCTATTCCTTTGTTTCTTTTCTTATCACATATATAAGTGTTACAGTCAGAAACGATACTGAGTCATCTGCACGATAGTATCTGGAGTGGTGCAACATTTACGTCAATCTGTAATACAGTCCGTGGTTATACCCGTGGTCTACGGATAGTGAGACTGTGTTTTACTCGGATGCTCCGCATTTAATCCCCGGCCATGTCGGAGATATTACCTGCATCTGAGGGTTAGGACGAGTTCCACTCAGCGTACGTGAAAATAACTGAATTTAAATTTGAGTTTATTGATCACAATTTGCCACTGACGTTAAGCTGACCCTTTGTGTAACATTTGCACCGAAAACAATATTGAGAACATTTATTACAGGAAAGAAAAAACAAAGGAGAAACTTACATTAAAGCAAAGTATATATTGATATAAGAACATATTATATAATTAATTTAGAAAGCTGAAAAGCAAACTTAAACATAATGAAATCATAATAACAACAATAATAATAATAATAATAATAATAATAATATGACCTCAGCTACCATGTGCAAGCATTTTAATTTGATGCCATCAGGCTACTTTCTCGTGAATTTCGACGTTCAGTTTTACTCGAGGCCTACTAGATGGCAGATCAACCGAATTTCTCTTGTGCGTCTATGTCTGATTTTAATGAATTTTGTCGGGTAAACACTAAATGTGTTACCAGAGATCTTTTACATGCCGACATCGTACGACATGGAGTGCCGAAGGGACTTTTTTCCACCCTTCAAAAATCCGACTACCTCTGCCGGATCTGAATCAGCTACCTTGAGATCCGCAGGCCGAGCTCTACCAGTGATCAACAGAGGGAGCTATAAACTACATGAAAATAATTTGCAGTGGTTAACTTCAAGTATTACAATATGATAATTGATTAACTTGGTTACAATAAGCAGCTATGCTGATGATTAACACGGAGTTGAAGAGATATCTACCGGGCGAGTTGGCCGTGCGGTTAGGGTTGCGCAGCTGTGAGCTTGCATCCGGGAGATAGTGGGTTCGAATCCCACTGTGGGCAGCCCTGAAGATGGTTTTCCGTGGTTTCCCATTTTCACACCTTAATTAAGGCCACGGCCGTTTCCTTCCAATTCCTAGCCCTTTCCTATCCCATCGTCACCATAAGACCTACAGTATCTGTGTCCGTGCGACGTAAAGCCACTACCAAAAAAAAGATATATCTGACGGTGAGATAGCGGTCCCGGTCTGGAAAGCCAAGAATATTGGCCGAGAGGATTCGTCACGCCGACCACGCGCAAGCACGTAATCTGCAGGCTGAGCAGCAGTCGTTTGGTAGACCAAGGCTCACCAGGGCCGTAGCTCCATGGGGATGGTAATAGGCTACAATTCGATGTACAAGTTAACTTTCTACCAAGGCTTGTTTGAGAGATTGAAATGGAATGCACTGAACCTAACATAAGTGATTAAAAAAGTAGTTTTAAATCTCATGCTCTCACTCCAGTTTAAACCCAAGTAATGTGAGCTTGCATCCGGGAAATAGTGGGTTCAATCCCCACTGTGGGCAGCCCTAAGGATGGTTTTCCGTGGTTTTCCCATTTTCACATCAGGTAAATGCTGGGGCTGTACCTTAATTAAGGCCACAGCCGCTCCTTCCCACTCCAAGGCGTATCCCGTCGTCGCCATAAGACCTGTATGTGTCGGTGCGACGTAAAACAAATTGTAAAAAGAAGTGTCGAAATGGTACCTATAATACAGGCGGTACGGTAATTATTGTCTTAAGTGGGAGGCATTTCTTTGTAGGTCAAAACATAGTACACTGACTGACAGAGCAAATGCAACACCAAAAAGGAGTGGTCAGAACTTTATGCCAATTGCAGGGTAGACTGACGTCACTGAGGTATGCTCATGATGTGAAATGCGCCGCTGTGCTGCGCACGTAGCGAACGATAAATGGGACACGGCGTTGGCGAATGGCCCACTTCGTACCGTGATTTCTCAGCCGACAGTCATTGTAGAACGTGTTGTCGTGTGCCACAGAACACGTGTATAGCTAAGAATGCCAGGCCGCCGTCAACGGAGGCATTTCCAGCAGACAGACGACTTTACGAGGGGTATGGTGATCGGGCTGAGAAGGGCAGGTTGGTCGCTTCGTCAAATCGCAGCCGATACCCATAGGGATGTGTCCACGGTGCAGCGCCTGTGGCGAAGATGGTTGGCGCAGGGACATGTGGCACGTGCGAGGGGTCCAGGCGCAGCCCGAGTGACGTCAGCACGCGAGGATCGGCGCATCCGCCGCCAAGCGGTGGCAGCCCCGCACGCCACGTCAGCCGCCATTCTTCAGCATGTGCAAGACACCCTGGCTGTTCCAATATCGACCACAACAATTTCCCGTCGATTGGTTGAAGGAGGCCTGCACTCCCGGCGCCCGCTCAGAAGACTACCATTGACTCCACAGCATAGACGTGCACGCCTGGCATGGTGCCGGGCTAGAGCGACTTGGATGAGGGAATGGCGGAACGTCGTGTTCTCCGATGAGTCACGCTTCTGTTCTGTCAGTGATAGTCACCGCAGACGAGTGTGGCGTCGGCGTGGAGAAAGGTCAAATCCGGCAGTAACTGTGGAGCGCCCTACCGCTAGACAACGCGGCATCATGGTTTGGGGCGCTATTGCGTATGATTCCACGTCACCTCTAGTGCGTATTCAAGGCACGTTAAATGCCCACCGCTACGTGCAGCATGTGCTGCGGCCGGTGGCACTTCCGTACCTTCAGGGGCTGTCCAATGCTCTGTTTCAGCAGGATAATGCCCGCCCACACACTGCTCGCATCTCCCAACAGGCTCTACGAGGTGTACAGATGCTTCCGTGGCCAGCGTACTCTCCGGATCTCTCACCAATCGAACACGTGTGGGATCTCATTGGACGCCGTTTGCAAACTCTGCCCCAGCCTCGTACGGACGACCAACTGTGGCAAATGGTTGACAGAGAATGGAGAACCATCCCTCAGGACACCATCCGCACTCTTATTGACTCTGTACCTCGACGTGTTTCTGCGTGCATCGCCGCTCGCGGTGGTCCTACATCCTACTGAGTCGATGCCGTGCGCATTGTGAAACCTGCATATCGGTTTGAAATAAACATCATTTATTCGTCCGTGCCGTCTCTGTTTTTTCCCCAACTTTCATCCCTTTCGAACCACTCCTTCTTGGTGTTGCATTTTCTCTGCCAGTCAGTGTATTTACAACTTATCATATCCTTATCGCTCTATTGAATCGAGTGAAAAAATGATCTCCACTATTTCAAAAGGTAGGTTTGTAAGCGCCCAGTTACTACGTCCCACTTTATTATAATTCGTTGCTCATGTATTCCCCCCCCAACTACTTGGCTTTTCTCTTCTGCCACTTTTCCCAAACATTCATGGGGATTGTCTTCACCTTTTACTGGGAGACAGTAGTTAACATTACACCGAACGTGTGAAAATACCGTAATTGTGATGGCGGTGGAAATGATTAGATGTTAGATATTTGTTCTACTGCACCCACAAGTACACTATGATAAATACCTTTCATTTTGTCGTAGGTAACAGGTGAAAGGCAAAATAGATATGCGCTGGCTTCTAAGGGACAACATTATTATCCTGGCGTGTCATTAAATCACACGGGACCGAGCGAGCTGTTAGCTTGCTCGGGAGATGGTGGGCTCGAACCCCACCATCGGCAACCCTGAAAATAGCTTTCCGTGGTTTCCCATTTTCACACCAGACACCTTAATTAAGGCGAAGGTCATTTCTCTCCCTGGCAAATCCTTCTCCTATCCTACCGTCCCTGAAAACCCGTCTGAGTTAGTGCGACGTTAAAAGGAACACTTCCGCACAGGATTGAGGTCAGGTAAGACATCCGGCTATAAAATTGAATCAAATCCACATGTGACACCTATTGCAGCCGTGTTCCATCAGAGTGTGAAAATGGCAGAGAAAGAAGAAGAAGCTTGAATAAGTAAAGAAAAAGAAAGTGGCCAATATGGGAGACAGTAGTTAACATTACACCGAACGTGTGAAAATACCGTAATGACGGTGGAAAAAATTAGGCCTATTGCTTTTTTGTTTTTTACAAGTTGCTTTACATCGCACCGACAGTGGCAGGTCTTATGGCGACTGTAGGATAGGAAAGGGTTAGGAGTGGGAAAGAAGCGGCCATGGCCCTAAGTAAGCTACAGCCTGGTGTGAAATTGGGAAACTACGGAAAGCCATCTTTAGGGCTGCCGGCAGTGGAGTTCGAACCTACTATCTCCCGAATACTGGATACTGGCCGCACTTAAGCGACTGCAGTTATTGAGCTCGGTGATTGTTGTTTTAAGAGGAAGTACAACCGGGTGGCCACCCCCTCTTAACACTAATGAGAAGGGAAAAAGAAATATGTTCGACCCTTCGAAGAACGAACTCGAGAAAGAAAACAGCTACGAAGGGCATAAAAATGAAAGACTCCCTAGCCCTCACAAACCTAAAATCGTGGGAGCCGGAAAAGAAAAGGAGTTGACCCAGGGAAGACGGCTAGGAAAAGAAACACGTGGCCTACCTGTTTTTCCTTTACATGTTACTTACGATGATATTAAATATGTTAAACCATATAATTTATCATAGTGAATTTATGGGCACCGTAGAGAGAATACCCAGTAGTCAGAAGGTGAAGAAACTCTGCACAGCATGTCATTAGCTTATGTTTCATACGTGACGAATCTGTTGATCGCCTGGTTTGTGGTTTAGTTGAACAGGGTGGCTCACGCTGGCAAATGAAGCATGTTTGAACACATTCCATTTTCTTGAGAAGTACTTGTCCGATTTTCAAAAATAATCACAACGCTTGATGTTTAATATCGGTAAGTTTAAGGCTAGGTGTAGACAGCAGTATAGTTCCATTTAAAAACGAAAAATATTGACAGTCTCAAAAAAGTATTTCAAGTTCCATTATGTCCGCCTCTGTGGTGTAGTAGTTAGCGTGATTAGCTGCCACCCCTGGAGGTCCGGGTTCCGGGTTCGATTCCCGGCTCTGCCACGAAATTTGAAAAGTGGTATGAGGGCTGGAACGGGGTCCACTCAGCCTCGAGAGGTCAACTGAGTAGAGGTGGGTTCGATTCCCACCTCAGCCATCCTGGAAATGGTTTTCCGTGGTTTCCCACTTCTCCTCCAGAAAAATGCCGGGATGGTACCTCACTTAAGGCCACGGTCGCTTCCTTCCCTCTTCCTTGCCTTCAGCATAGTAGGTGAGGCCGCCTGGGCGAGGTACTGGTCATTCTCCCCAGTTGTATCCCCCGACCCAAAGTCTGAAACTCCGGGACACTGCCCTTGGGTGGTAGAGGTGGGATCCCTCGCTGAGTCCGAGGGAAAAACCGACCCTGGAGGGTAAACAGATTAAGAATAAGAAGAAGTTCCATTATGAGCCCTTTAGTAGCGTAAGTGGAAACAGAATATCGATATCTTAAACAGTTCACGAGTTACTTAAGGTGGACATCTTATCTGAATGTCCGGCTCCATGGCTAAATGGTTAGCGTGCTGGCCTTTGGTCACAAGGGTCCCGGGTTCGATTCCCGGCATGGTCGGGAATTTTAACCATAATTGGTTAATTCCGCTGGCTCGTTGGCTGGGAATATGTGTCGCCATCATCACGACGCGCAGGTCACCTACGGGAGTCAAATCGAAAGAACTGCATCTGGCGAGCCGAACTTGTCCTCAAACACTCCCGGCACTAAAAGCCATACGCCATTTCATTTTTTCTTAGCTGAATAAGCCTGTAAGATGTAGTATTTTGAGGTGTGAAGAAAAATGACATTCCCTTATATACATTTTCGAGTTCAACAAATTTTAATTTTAACTTGTTCTCATTGTCGTTAATATCGAGGACACTGAGGGAAATCACCGCACGGATACACACGTAACCCGTCGCACGTGATAACGGATGTGGTTGTAGGATTCTATTTCCTTCCTCATGACTGACGCACAACGTGCGTACACCATGTTTGTGTATTTTACTGTCGACAATGAAGCCGCCACAGGGCTCGTCAAAGGGCTTTGCTGTGTTGTCAGTCAATACCGCATGTTTCGCTTACGGTGCGCAACAAGTCCACACTTCAGAATCCTATAAGCTCTCTCTGTTGAACTGCTGTACTCGGTCATTTGTGGCTAAAGAAACGGGAGAGCGGATTGTGAAGGGGAAACATCATCTAATAATAATAATAATAATAATAATAATAATAATAATAATAATAATAATGTAGGATTCCACGCCACGCTATCCTAGGTTATGCTACCACTCAAATCATATCAATGTAACAATTGTAGTCTAAATCCGGGAAAGGTAAATGGGGGTGAAGGTCGTGAAGAACGAAGTGAACTGTGTCCCGACTCGGAAAAGGGTAGGCCTTTAGGTACAGTGAGTTCCAGGTAACAACCGTTTCTGATTAGTGTTGAGCAGTCAATTTCTGTACTTTTGTTTCATCGGCTAGCCTATTGGCGTTATTCAGAAAACACCGCGAGGAGGTTGGCTGGATAGTCATCATCATCATCACCATCATCATCATCATCATCCTTTCATGTATTAGTCCTATAGAAGAACTGTTACGGTCTATACAAAAGATTTGCAATTTCACGCCATCTCTTCCTGGGGGCGTCCCAGAGATCTCTTCCCACCGGGGCAGTTGTTTATGACTGCTTTGGGGATCCTGCTTCTGTCCATCCTGTTTAGGTGTTCTAGCCAATTTCTCTGGTATTCATAGATGTATTCTAATAAAGGTCTGCTTTTAAGGTCATTCAGCACTTCTGTATTCCTTTTGTGTTCCCACTTAGTGATTCCTGCTGTTTACCGCATGTATTTCATTTCAGCTGTAGTTATTCTTATCTCATCGCATTTCCTCAGGGTCCACGCTTCACTTGCATAGCAAAGTACAAGTCTTGCCAAGGTTTTGTAGATTCTTGTACGGGTGTGTTTTTGAACTAATGATGGTCTAAAAACTTTATTGATGATTCCTAGATATCTGTTGAATTTGGCGATTTTCTCGGGTATATCCAGTTCTTCAAAGAAAGACAGTTTCTAGCCAAGGTATTTAAAATCATTTACTCTCCAAAGTGTTGTTATTTAAGCATATCTTGCTTCTTACTGGTTCCTTGCCACAGAAAGCCGTTATCTTAGTTTTCTCAGAGGATATTTCCATTGAGTACTTTTCTGAGACTAGATTTAGGTTATACATTGAACGCTGTAAATCATCTTCTGAGGTGGCGACCAGCTCTAAGTCATCTGCAAATAATATTGTGTCCAGCTGTAGATTTCTGTTAATGCGAATGGAACCATGTCTTGTTTCTCTAAATTCTCGTATGAGAGCATTCATATAGATTATGAACAGGAGAGGGGAAAGACCGCAACCCTGTCTTACTCCTGGATGGTAACCCCCAAAATTTGGTAACAAATTAAAATACTGATAATGTTATTTGCTTTACGTCCCACTAACTACTTTCTAATGGTTTTCGGAGACGCCGATGTACCGGAATTTTGTCCCGCAGTAGTTCTTTTACGTACCACCAAATCTACCGACACGAGGCTAACGTATTTGAGCACCTTCAAATACCACCGGACTGAGCCAGGATCGAACCAGTCAAGTTGGGGTCAGAAGGCCAGCGCCTCAACCGTCCGAGCCACTCAGCCCGGCAAATTAAAATACACTGCCGGGGAAAATAAATACAACATCCTCAAGGACTGTGTTCTATGGCACCAGGGTATAATATGTGCATACCGAGGGGCTGTGTTAGTGACTCATTTGTCACGGACATCGGCGATCAGATGGCTCTCAGGAGGCCTGTCCGTGAGCACTCTGTTTTGACTCTGCAGGCAATAACTGTGCTGTTGAATTTGGCGATTTTCTCGGGTATATCCAGTTCTTCAAAGAAAGACAGTTTCTAGCCGAGGTATTTAGGGTAAACAGTGTTTGCAACATTCATTCTAGGGTACAGTACAACCATGCCCTGCCAACGACTACGTGCTCCTATTGAACAACGGCAGCCCTTTGAACATGGTCACATTGTGGGTCTGCGGGAAGCTGGAGGGACGTATCGACCGATTGCTGCACATGTTGGGCGCAATGTATTGGTGGTGTGTCTCTGCTTTCAGCAGTAGTCTGTGGAACATTCCCACACCCATACCAGGCTCCGGACGTCCGCGTAGTATAGACGCATGTCAAGATCGACGTATTTGTGCGAGCAGCAGTGGCCGACCGAGCGTCTTGCAGGAACGAAACACGGTCACATGTTGCACCTTCTGTGTCACCAAGGACCATCAGGAACCGTATGCTTGCAGCAGGATTACGATCAATAGTGCCTCAGGCCTGGCTACCACCGACACAACGACACGGCCAAGCACGACTACTCTGGTGTCGTGAAAGTCGACTGGAGAGGGGAATGGCGCTCTGTTGTCTTCAGTGAAGAGAGTAGGTAGACAGGTACGCAAATGATTGACGTAGTGTATAGCGTAGACCTGGTGAGCGGCCTATTCCGGAGTGCATTCGCCAACGACATCCAGATCCCACCCCAGGCTTCATGGTGTGTGTGGGAGGGCGGGGGCGGGGGCATCAGTTACAACTCACGGTTACAGTTAGTGTTTCTGCACGGTAACGTAACAGTGCCCGCTACATTACACAGGTTATTTTCCTCGTGTTGCTGCCATTTCTTCGACAGGAAGGTTATGTGCTTCTTCAGCAGGACAATACACGTCCACATACAGCTGTTGCGATGAATTGTGCTCCACGTGGTGAACAACTGCCCTGGCCAGCAAAATCACCGGATCTCTCGCCAATTGAACACGTATGGGACATGAAGAAGCGGGAACGCACGCATTCTCCACAGCCTGCAAGAACCATTGACGAACTGTATCAAAAGGTGCTTGGGACAATCTATCGCAGAATGACATTCAGCACCTTTATGTTCGTTTTCATGCGCGAATACATGCCTGCATTTTCGTCAGAATGTGGGGGGGAGTTTACACTGTGCATTGATGCGACTGTTTCGGCACCCTTCACTGTGGCGTGCGTTTCATTGATCTGAATTTACAATCATATACTTCTGCAATGATGAACAACCTGTCACAGGTGGTGGTGGTGGTGGTGGTGGTGGTGGTGGTGGTGGTGGTCATTATTGGCTATGTAGCACCTGTGAAAGTACGTGGTTATTATTATCATAATGATTTCCTATAACCACGGCTTCTTAGATAAATAGCGGCGGCTATGAGTGCTTCAGGTACTGTCATTACGAGCAATTAATCGCTTTTATTATTGTTATAATTACCATATGCGTGAGTATTAAGTATAGGATAAGACTACACACTTCTCTGCGTAAATGTACACCAGTCATTTATTATAACATTTTCAAGTTTATTCAATTAATACGAAGAAGCAAAATAAATGGAATTAAACAAGAAAATATCGATGTTTCAATCTGACAATAAAATGCTTTTCATTACGCAAAACGAAATATGCTATACAGTAATGTAAACATCACTTATTCGGACCGGGTGAGTTCGCATTGCGGTTAGGGGCGCACAGTTGTGAGCTTGCATCTGGGAGATAATGTGTTCGAACCCCACTGTCGGCAGTCCTGAAGACCTATCTGTGTCGGTGCGACGTAAAGCCACTAGCAACAAAAAATGCATTAGGTTCCATAAATATCCTCAAAAGCGTTTGTTAAATATAAGAATATTGTATTTTTTTTCTTTCTTAATGCTTCTTTGATGTTATCGAGGAGTAGTTCTATGGCCACTAGTGTTGATCTATTACCTCTGAATCCTAATTGAGTTCCTGAGATTACTTTGCCAATAGGACCTTTATTCTTTCTGTTCTTAAATTTGTGAACATTTTTTAGAGCGGTAGCCCTCTCTATGTTTGGGACATTGGTATTGCCATGAACGTTAAATAAGACATTCATTATGTAAATTCTCCATTGTTCGGGTATTCTACCAGTTTCGATGCATTAGTTAAATAATTTGGTCCAAAATGGTTAAGTGACTCTGAAGAAGCTTTCATATGTTTATTGTGCTCGTCCCCATGGCTAAATGGTTAGCGTGCTGGCCTTTGGTCACAGGGGTCCCGGGTTGATTCCCTGCAGGGACGGGAAGTTTAATCATCATTGATTAATTCCACTGGCACGAGGGCTGGGTGTATGTGTCGTCTTCATTATTTCATCCTCATCACGACGCGCAGGTCGCCTACGGGAGTCAAATCAAAATACCTGCACCTAGCGAGCCGAACATGTCCTCGGACACTCCCAGTACTAAAAGCCATACGCCATTTCATTTTATGTTCATTGTAGATATTAAATATTAGGCCTATCAGGCCCCGCAGCCTTTCTGTTTTTGATTCTATTTTTTGCTTTCCGGGCCTATTCTAACGTGATAATTTACCCCTCAGGTGTGTTTCTGATAATACTTTTTTTCTTTTTTTAATTTCCTAGTTTATTACTTCAGTTGTGCCAATTTTGTTTAGTATGGTCCTGAAGTGGTCTTCCCATACTCGTATAATGATGTGAAGTGTATTCGGATGTTTTCTCTCTATCTCAGACACAATTCTGAAAACAAATGGAGTACTTCAGGGGGAGCTTATGAGTCCAAAACTATTCCTTCTTTCACCTGAAGAAATAATACGAATCATCCAAGATCGAGATGACATAACAGTTAGTTCAACCAATATATACAAATGGCAAACTGCGATAGGTATTATCGAAAAATGGTGCAAAAAATAGTTTCTATATAAATAAGACAAAACAGAAATGAAGAGTTAACTATTTAAAGCTTAAAAGTCTCCGACCGGGCCGGAGATCAAACCCGAGGCACTCTGAACCGAAGAGCATTATGCTGACCATTCAGCCAAGGAGCCGGACTGACTTGTCATGATTAAACGTTATGAAATATTATTCTTTTTCGCCACAACTCTTGTACCCCAATTCCACTTTCCTTCCAAGACTGGGTTCTTTGTCGTCCGCCATTTTTACTCCAAGTGGATGAAAGTTCTCGATTACTAGAATGTAACGGTTACAGTTTTGTTTCAAGAAGCAAATTACGAGTAAAAATTACAGCTTCTAAAAGGTAACGATTACAAGTAAATTACTAAAAGAAAGTATTCGTTACAAGTCATTATATTACTTTTATTCAATTACTTCCCAACTCTGCAAACGCAAATCATGCAGTGTTGCTATTTCTTGTCTGCCCCCGCAGTTATTTGCGGTGTTCTCAGCTCTGTCTATATCCTACATGTTATCTCACACTCACTAAGTCGAGGGGCTGTGAGTGCACCAAGCTCTCTGTATGCAGTAATATCAATAATGTTGACATTTTCAACCCGGACAAAGTGGACCAATACACACTTCGTGTACCACGTTGCGTAGTTTGCTTAGACACATACTCTCTCCCACTCCCTGTACGGTTTTGCCCCCATCGCTCATACCTTGTGATCTTGCAGTGGTGAAATGAATAGAAACATAAGGAAGTAAATTAACAATACCACTTAATTTATCGTCATTTTGTCTCGTTCGAATCTGACTACCAAATACTTAAAACTGAGAACTATTTTACAAAATATAACATAACAAATATTATAGACTGGTTACTCCAGATGCGATAACAATTTTTAGTCAACAATTTTGTTTCTTCTCAGCGGACTGAATCTTAACCTTTTCCATCCCATGCCCGAGTTAACTCGGATGTCAACATTTCTCCCGCTGTCCCAAACACGAGTTAATTCGGATTTAAAGCAATACACTCTTGTTCACTTCCGAGTTCAGTCCAACGCTGTTGACATGCTTTGTTCTGACGACGGACGATTCATAAATCGCCTTACCGTTTTTTGATGATAATTATGTGCCTTGTGTTTTTCTTTCACAACTGTCTTCTGAGATGGGTGCACGGGAGTGTAAAGAAAGCATAACGAAAGATTATATTTTAGAAATTGTAGGCAATGATGATGAGTCTGATTTTTTATGAATATAGTGGAGGTAAGTTTCAGTGAAACAAGCTGTCGACATTTATCATGGCAAGTTATTTCAAGTTTTGGAAAAAGTGTTATGAGAAAACTATTGCTTATATTATCGTTCCATGACTTTTCAGTAGCTGTGTAAATACGAAGTATTCATGGCCTATTACAACCACTGTCGAAACGTCCAGAAAAATCGGGTATGGGCCATGCATAAGGCTGAAAGAAACTTGGGAGTGAAAAGGTTAAGACACCACTAACAACATTATTCTTCTTTTCTTTTCTTTTCTTTTCTTTTCTTTTCTTTTCTTTTCTTTTCTTTTCTTCTTTTTCTACCGCTTTTCCCACACCTGCGGGTTCGCGGGTGCGAACTGTGTCGCACATGCGGATTTGTCCGTGTTTTACGACCAGATTACCTTCCTGACGCCAACCCTATATGGAGGGATGTAATCACTAATGCGTGTTTCTGTGGTGGTTGGTAGTGTAGGGTGTTGTCTGAATATGAAGAGGAAAGTGTTGGGACAAACACAAATACCCAGTCCCCGGGCCAGAAAAATTAATCAGAAGTGATTAAAATTCCCGACCCGGCCGGGAATCGAACCCGGAACCCTCTGAACCCACGGTCTCAACGCTGACCATTCGGCCAATGAGTCGGACCACTTATAACATTATAATTTGTATTAACTTTGAGATATGTATATTTTCATTTTTCTTATTTCTCTGGCTCTTTTTCACCCAGACTGGTGTGGTTGCAGATGTTATCTGTGTCGCACATGTGGACACTTTGTGGTGGTGTTGGTCATTGTTTTACAAGGAAGTTCAACTAGGCAAACCATCCTCTCTTAACACTAATCAAGGAAGAATGAAGAATGAAGGTATCGGCAAAGAGTGGAAAGACTCCCTAGGCCTCGCAACCTAATACCATCGGGGTCGGAACAGAGTTGACAAGGGAGGCCGGATAGGAAATATAAAAGTGGAAACAGTGCCAGACTCAGCTAGAAACCCGAGGTCACCAATCAACTCTTTCAAAATAAAAACCCTTGGCGTCACTCCTTACAGTAGCCTCTTACGACAGTTAGGGGATACAGAAGAAATATTTAACCACCCCCACCCATAGGCTCAGTTTAACGGTCATATGACGTGCCTGACGCCAACCCTGCGTGGACAGATGGATTCAAGTGTTACATTGGTAGTGAATTGTTGCGTGATGTGTGCATACGAAGAGGTGTATATAAAGACAAAAACAAACACCCAATCCCCGATAGAAGAATTAACGATACATGATTAAAATCCCCGATTACGTCGGGAATTAAATCCAGGACGCTCTGAACCGAAGGCCTCAACGATGACCATTCAGCCAATGATTCACCATGGGGGAAGTTCTAGTAAAAACATATAATAAAATAAACAGTCGATAACTTTATTCCTCAAAGATTTAGAACCCTTCTCATTTCCCCACACGGTTATTGGAAGGAAGGGATAATAATCTCACTTTTCTGGCCAACTCTTGTTCTCACCCGACACGGACGGTATTAGGTTTGCGAGGCCCAGGGAATCAATGAATCAATCAATGAATCAATCAATCAATATATCACTACTTATCTGCATTTAGGGCAGCCGCCCAGATGGCAGATACCCTATCTGTTGTTTTTCTTGCCTTTTCTTAAATGATTGCAAAGAAATTGGAAATTTATTGAACATCTCCCTTCGTAAATTATTCCAATCCCTAACTCCCCTTCCTATAAACGAATATTTACCTCAACTTGTCTTCTTGAATTCCAACTTTATCTTCATATTGTGACTTTTCCTACTTTTAAAGACACCATTCAAACTTATTCGTCTACTGATATCATTCCACGCCATCTCGTCATTGACAGCTCGGAACATACTACTTAGTCGAGCAGCTTGACTCCTTTCTCCCAAGTCTTTCCAGTCCAAACTTCGGAACATTTTTGTAACGCTACTCTTTTGTCGGAAATCACCCAGAACAAATCGAGCTGCTTTTCTTTGGATTTTGTCCAATTCTTGAATCAAGTAATCCTGGTGCAACCATACTCTATTTGGGGTCTCACCAGAGACTTATATGCTCTCTCCTTTACATCCTTACTACAACCCCTAACCACCCTTATAACTATGTGCACAGATCTGTACCCTTTCTATCTTTCTTTCTTTCTTTCTTTCTTTCTTTCTTTCTTTCTTTCTTAGTCTGCTTACCCTCCAGGGTTGACTTTTCCCTCGGACTCAGCGAGGGACCCCACCTCCACCGCCACAAGGGCAGTGGCCTGGAGCTTCAGACTCTGGGTCGGGGGACACAACTGGGGAGGATGACCAGTACCTCGTCCAGGCGGTCTCACCTGCTATGCGAACAGGGGCGTGGTGGGAGATGGGAAGTTTGGTCGGGATAGACAAAGAGGAGGGAAGGAAGCGGCCGTGGTCTTAAGTTAGGTACCATCCCGGCATTTGCCTGGAGGAGAAGTGGGAAACCACGGAAAACCTCTTCCAGAATGGCTGAGGTGGGAATCAAACCCGCCTCTACTCAGTTGACCTCCCGAGACTGAGTGGACCCCGTTCCAGTCCTCGAACCACTATTCAAATTTCGTGGCAGAGACGGGAATCGAAACCGGGCCTCCGGGGATGGCAGCTAATCACATTAACCACTACACCACAGAGGCAGACACCCTTTATTTACAATCATATTTATGTAATTATCCCAATGAAGATCTTTCCTTATATTAACACCTAGGTACTTACAATGATCCCCAAAAGGAACTTTCACCCCATCAACGCAGTAATTAAAACTGAGAGGACTTTTCCTATTTGTGAGACTCGCAACCTGACTTTTATCCCCGTTTATCATCATACCATTGCCCACCGTCCACCTCACAACATTATCGAGGTCATTGTCCGACTCGTTGGCTGAATGGTCAGCGTACTGGCCTTCGGTTCAGAGGGCCCCGGGTTCGATTCCCGGCCGGGTCGGAGATTTCAACCTCAATTGGTTAATTCCAATGGCTCGGGGGCTGGGTGTGTGTGGCGTATTCAACATTAGAAATCATCCTAGGTAGGGTCCTCATCTTCACAGACATGCAGGTCGCCTAATAGGCCGTCTACTAGAAAAAGACCTGCTCCATTATTATTTATCGAGGTCATTTTGCAGTTGCTCACAATCTTGTAACTTATTTATTACTCTGTACAGAAAAACATTGTCTGCAAAAGGCCTTATCTCTGATTCCACTTCTTTACACATATCATTGATATATTTAAGAGAACATAAAGGTCCAATAATACTACCTTGAGGAATTCCCCTCTTAATTATTACAGGGTCAGATAAAGCTTCGCCTACTCTAATTCACTGAGATCTATTTTCTAGAAATATAGCCACCCATTCAGTCACTCTTTTTCTAGTCCAATAGCACTCATTTTTGCCAGTAGTCTCCCATGATCTACCGTATCAAATGCCTCAGATAGGTCAATCGCGATCCAGTCCATTTGACCTCCTGTATCCAGGATATCTGCTATATCTTGCTGAAATCCTACAAGTTGAGCTTCAGTGGAATAATTTTTCCTAAATCCAAACTGCCTTCTATCGAACCAGTTATGAATTTCGCAAACATGTCTAATGTAATAAGAAATAATGCTTTCCCAAATCTTACATGCAATGCATGTCAAACTGGCCTGTAATTTTCAGCTTTGTGTCTATCACCCTTTTCTTTATACACAGGGGCCACTATAGAAACTCTCCATTCATTTGGTATAGTTCCTGCATACAAACAATAACCACACACGTACTTCAGATATGGTATTATATCCCAACCCCATTGTCTTCAGTATTTCCCCCGAAATCTTATCAATTCCAGCTACGTTTCTAGTTTTCATCTTTTGTATCAATTGTAAATGTTGTTGTTCTCATAGGTAAATTTTAATAGTTCTTTAGTATTAGTCACCTGCTCTACGTGGGCATTATCCCTGTAACCAACAATCTTTACATACTGCTGACTGAATACTCATGTTACCCTTAGCTGACTTCTTTGCTAGATTCAGTTTACTACTAAGTTCCTTCAATTTCTCCTTACTTCCACAGCCATTTCTAGCTCTATTTCTTTCCAGCGTGCACCTCCTTCTTAAGAGTCTCTTTACTTCTCTGTTATAATACAGTGGACCTTTACCATTCCTTACCACCTTCAAAGGGATAAACCTATTTTCACATTGCTCTCTCTGGTCCTTCTCTTTCAGTCGATATCTTTATTCCTTTTCTTATCAGATTAGAGGTAAGAGAGCATAATTATATCATTGTACTTCCCCTTTAACGTAAGTCAGACTGAACGTAGGGTTGCCCATGCGGTGAGATCGCGCTGCCTGCCGCGGGCAGAATAACGTGCAATATTGAAACATCTTTGTAAAAAAATATAAAAAAATAAAAAAAAGCGGGCAGAAGTGGGGGAACCGTTGAGACCGCGCCGGGCAAGTGCCAACAATGTCAAAAGACACAGAGACATGAATTGATCTTGTGCTTGCTCATGAACACTTGTACGTATAACACACGGCTCCCGATCACAAAGACATGTCGAAGAAGACGGAAACGCGTAAGGAAATTGTTAGTTGCCGGTCTGAAATCACTGTAGAATGAGGAGTTTTCGAAGATACTGCAGTCACTGTGTCCACCATAACTACCAACATCGACGACAAATTTGTAATCAGAATAAACAATTGCAAGATAAACTATTGAAAAATGGTTATAATAGAAGTATCCTGTGTTTCTAGATGCAGGAAATTTTATTTTCGGTTTCCAAATATTTCCCGTCCAGGCTTTCTATGCAGTTGGGAAATCCCCATCGAAGTGGTAGAGCGCTGACCTTCTGAGCTCAAGTTGGCGGGTTCGTTCCAGGCTCAGTCCGGTGGTATTTCAAGATGCTCAAATACGTCAGCCTCGTGTCGGTGGATTTACTGGCACGTTAAAGAACTCCTGCGGGACAACATTCCGGCACCTCGGCGTCTTCTGAAACCGTAAAAGTAGTTAGAGGGATGTAAAACCCAAAATACTATTATTAGGAATGTTCCAATGTTCCCTGAACCTTTTCTCAGAAGTTATTCCTATTTCCTCCGTTGGTTGGGGTACACGAATTGAGTTCCACACAAATGAGGAGGAATTCACCAAACACTCCTATTTCATAACTTCATGAACCTACTTCTTTCGCTTCTGTGAACTGTATAATAAGAGCGAGGAGAAGATGAAGAAATTAAGAAGAAATGCACAACTAGTGGACATCTTTACAATATAGGCTATAAGGGGCGATCAAAAAGTTTCCGTTCGACGGCCGTGCAGTCCTGAATCGGGATGCCAATCAGGCAAAATTGCCGTGAGCACCGAGGCACTCATCCCACTGATGCACCAGGTTGAAGATCCCCGTGTGGTAAAACATCGTGTTCTGCTGCGTGAAGAAGTCCGTAACCGCCTGCTGCACATCCTCGTCCGACAGGAAACGTCGACACTTCGAGGCCTTTTTGATGGAACTGAATGGTTTTGCGCCGGTCTGCCCTAATCGCCTCATCCACCGCCCGCTTGTTGTTGTCCGTAATGGATGAGGCTGGCCTCCCAGATCGACCGGCGTTTTGTTGAAACGCGGCCCGCACGGAACTTGGTGCACCATTCCACAACGGTGGTTTTCGACAGATATGCTGCTCCATGCACAGTCTTCATTCTCCCATGGATGTCCACCGGTGTTTGTCCTTCGGCGGCCAAGAACAGAATAACAGCACGATGGTCCTGTTTGGACGTATTTGGTAATAACGTCGCCATAGGTCACGTGGCCGCATTTAACGCACGAGCCTCGGCACGACACGACTGCCACACTATTATCCCTTTGCCTACATATCCGTGTTTATATACCCGCATCGGACTCGTGCTACGTTGCATGTCCGTTGCAGCAACACCCTCAAACGGAAACTTTTTGATCACGCCTTATAGGTCTACTTATAATTGTATAATGCACAGCAGCCACTGCCCTCTTTAATCAATCCATACAACCGGAACACTATAAGCAGCCCGCGTTCTGTTTGACAGGCTTTGAATAATCACCGACACCATATTTTCAGAAGCTTCTTCCATAAAGAGGGAAGATAGGTATAATAGCAATGTAATGCCGAGAGATGTACACCTGGCGGCTTTCTCTATCCTCCTTTCTCCCCCCAGAAAAATGGTTTCCGTACAGCTAAAACAAGTGTGTTTATATTGTTATACCTTATCTCAATGACAAACAACAGAGTTGTGAGAGACAATAAATATCTAGTTACGCAAAACACTAATTAATTTCAATAAATGAAGTAGAAACTCCTGTATCAAGCTCGTTTACGTGTTTCTCTGGTCGTAGTAGGAAAGGGTTGGTCATCGCCGCACACGAAGTCAATTGGGGAGCTAACATTGCTACCACAGGCCAACACTCAAGTTACATGAATTATGCAGGCGGACCGAGTCAGGTGTGGGAATACAATCCTTTCCGCAGGTGTACGTTGAACCAAATTGTGCTCCGTGGAAATATTGACATTTCGAGTCAAAGGCGCCCCATTTGCGTGTTAAACAGCTACATAATCAGGCTACATTGATGAACTGCTTCTGACCAGCATATTGTGCTTCACTATACGCTTGACCTATCAGAATGGGATAGTTGACGGACTGTTATCTGCCTGGCTGTCGATTGCGTATATAAACAGACCACCCCAAACGCAAGACCTTACTTGTTTTCAATGTTACTGCGATTCTACCTTTCCTGTGCATTTGTCTAACATCGCTACGTGATAGAAATGTGATGAAAATACGAAAATAGGACTGGTCTTGTTTCATTTTAAGTGTTGGACGGAGCAGTTCTGTGGCATTCTGAACTCAAGTTGGCAGGTTTGATCCCAGATCAATCCGGCTGTACTTTTCAAAGTACTTGAATAGGTAAAAGAACTCCTGTGGGACAAAATTCCGGCAGCTTGACTTTCCGAAAAGGTTAAAATAATAAGTGGAATGTAAAACCTGTAACACTATTCTTCTGCAGCGTTTCCGACATCCTATTAGGGTGGCGGATGCAAACTGTGTCGCACACGAGAATTTGGTCCAATTTTACGGTCGGATACCCTTCCTGGCGCCATTGACATTATTGCATGTTTCTGTAATGGTTATTAGTGTGGTGTGGTGTGTTGTATACGAAGAGGAGTGTACTGGGACGAACACAAATATCCAGTGCACGAATCAGAGGAATTAACCAAATGCGATTAAAATTCCAGTTCCGGACTGGGATTGAACCCAGAACCCTCTGAACAGAAGGCCTGGATGCTGACCGTTCAGCCAAGAAACAGTGTATTGTCCTAAACAAAGTGTTCAGTTGGTACACACTAGATCACGTTCCCATTATTCTAACTGCCGAAACTAAAGTTTATATTTAAAAACGGAATCTGCAATCTGGTGTCGTTTCCATTTCGTTATTTGATGGTGCTGTGAGGGTGTGTTTTTTGTGAGTGGAGTTTCTTTTAATTTTTGGTGACATGACATTAAGACGACGCGTTTATTGTGAGTAGAGAGTTTGTGGTATCTGTGGGTTTATTTATGTACAATAATAATAATAATAATAATAATAATAATAATAATAATAATAATAATAATAATAATAATAATATTGTGTTTACGTCCCACTAACTACTGGTTTATTTGCGTAGTTATACAGGGTGTGCTGGGAAGAATGGTCAATATTCAGGGATGTCACAGAAACTATCATTGTCCTTCATATGGACATAAGCACTATTCCAAATAGTTTCCGAGATTGAATACATTTAATGTGCATTTGTTTTTGAGCTGATGGCGCGCACCCGACCTGTTTGACGTTTTATTCTAGTCCAACCTACCTCCTTGCTTTCAACCTCCTTCCTCGGGATGTCTTTCTGCCATTATACTAGCCCATTGAACGCGCAGTTGCCCATGGTGTGTTGTGAGTGAAGTAGTGCGAGGGAGTGAGAGTGTATCAGAGAGAAGCATTGGTTAACTCTGTTTGTAAACGTGCTGCCTAAAATGCCACACATCTACACTAATGAAGAATATGCAGATGTGATGTATACTTACAGCTACTGCGATGGTAGTGCTCCTGCTGCTGTCGAAGAATACCGTCCGCGCTTTCTGACTCATCCAATTCCTGATCGTAGAGTGTTTATCAGAGTTTTCAGAACATTGTGTGAAACAGATATTCTTCCAAGTTACCATTTTTTCTTCTGAACGTGTAGTTCAACAATCTGGCAGGAACAGCGACTCATTGTTGAAATGGTGCAGCGTAGTCCTACTACCAGCACTCGACGACTTTGTACATGTTTCAATGTCCCACGAATGTGTATGGCGAACATTACATGCGGAAAAGCTGTACCCATTTCAAAACATCAAAGAGGTTGGGTAGGTAGGACCAAAGACTTTAATATTACTTATCCAGACTCACAGAGCGCACTAATGACATGAGGAATATTGAACACATTCGCGCATCGCCGTATTGTGGACACTTCAGCTTTCAATGCATAGTCAGAACGTGTTAATGTTTACAGTTCCTCAAGGACGCCCATACCCGAGGGCAAGGTGGGGCCGCCCCCCCCCCCCCTCCCCCCTAGTTGTCAGGGAAAAGCAAAAATCTAGTGTAGTCAGGTGTTTTCCTTTCAAGAAAATGATTTAAAAGTCAGTATTACGTAGAAGCGGTAGTACCATTCCCCACCAACAGGCAGGGAACACCGTGGGTAAGTCGCCATTTATCTTCCAAAATAGTAAAAATACTACATACCCCCAGGCCTGCCCCCTCCCCCCTACAAACTGGCATATGAGCGCTGATGCAGTTCCTTGCGTGTTTTCATACTGAATCGTGTCGGTTTGTGGATCTGTTGAAGTATTATACATGATGGAGTGATAATATATTGCCACATGTTTTCACTGAATAAGTGAGAGCATTTTCAGTAGTTAAATTGATGGGCAATATCAATGGAGAGGTAAATTAGCCTTACGTGTGGAGTGGAAAATTATTCAAGGATGGTGAACCCGTGTGCAGCTTATAATTGTACAGATCGCTACCAGAAGAAATCTGGTATGTCTTCTCATAAGTGAGTGGAAAGTGAACTGTTATGAAATGATTTTCACGTTCCATAATCATGAATTAAGCAGGTTACACGACGGGGGATTCAGTGAACATGTGGCCGTAGAATTTTGAACCTGTAGGCTTCTTATTCTTGGCCTTTTTCCAATTTATTGAGGGATAATTCTTAAGAAATTAAAAAAATGCATATTTTTGTTAAATACTGTGTACCAGTAGTAATAATTGCAAAACATGGGCCTAGAGTACGGAAAATGTAGTTTATAAAGCTGCATAAAACCTCTCTAGTTTTAGGGCAAGCATTGCTTCAAACTATTAATCATTATCATTTTCACATCTATTTTATGATAAAAGAATAGTTAAATATGCTATTCCAAACATATTTTCTAGCCCCAAGTCTATGAAATGCTTATTACAAGACTGGTATATGATGTTTTTTTCTGTTTTCGGGGACTGTTATCTTAATTTAATTTAATTGTTCAATAACAGTGCAAAATATGTTCAGTTTTTGTGTGCACGGTAGTTGGTGTAGGCTGTGTCTTTTATTATCAATCACTTGGGAATGGCTAAGTTTCTCTGGGGCCTTAATGAGGCATTGTCGGACTTTTACCGATAATCAGTGTGAAAGGAAACAGACTGTCACACCTCACGGTCCATTTTTACCACTTCAGACCTCGGATTACATCTCTATATACAACTTATGCCTGACATTTGATTTAAAATTAGCAATGCAGTGTTGGTTTGCGAAATTACGAGAATATCCGTACGGATGTTCTGTTTCCTATTGCGGCCCCTTTGCGCCTAATTAACATTCGTTCTTACCGTGTTGTCTCGTGTCATAGAAATAACAATAACCTCGACAGATGTTTTCATGCGTCTCTTAATGCAGGTTAATGCATGTATACCGTACTACGATCTCCTCGGCGACCTCAGGAGTGCCCTCAACATGGCGGTACGCGCATGGACATCTCTTTCCCAGTCACATGGTACTGCGCAGCCGGCGGTGTGGGACCTTGGGTAATACACATACGTGCGCGTCACTAGTCCAAAAAACAGATGCACATTAAATGTCTTCTTTCTCGGAAACCATTCGGAATAGTGAGCATGTCCATATGAAGATTTTTGCTTCCAATGATCGTTTCTGTCATATCCCTGAATACCGATCATTCCTCCTGAGACACTCTGTATGTAATCTAAAAGTACAGTGAATAATGATATTAATACTGTACAGATTATTATAAAAACAAACTTCTCGTTCGTGCCTCTTGAGATCAAAATGGGGGTAACAACTGTTAGCAGAACTACGCCAGTGCATTAAATATGAGGATTGAGGCAAAAGTCATGGCAACTATTTTTTTCTTATAGATATGTGAACGGATCACAGACGTATATGTGTCGTGTGGAAGTTCTGCAGGCATAGTGTGTATGCAGAACAACAGATGGCTCTGTGATAGCTGGTAGTAGCGCTGCGAGGGCTGTGAAATCAGTCAGTTGGTGAGTGTCGTGCGAGATGGAATAACCCGTGTTGTGCAGCGCGCTTACATCAAAATAGCCGTTCTCCGAGGGAGAAATGCGATGGAATGTCACAGTGAATTAGTGGAAGCCCTTGGAAATAATGCCCTACCATACCGTACAGTAGCACGGTGAGTAGGAAAGTTTCAGCAAGGAGGTGTGTCAACCAGTGATGAGCAACGTTCGGGACGACCTGTCAGTGGGTGCGGACCGACGTGGCACGTGCCGTCATCGAGCAGTTCCTGGATGAAGAGAGACGATGGACGCTACTGGAGTTAGAGAGGGCAAGTGGCATCGAGAAACGCACCGTCCACAGGATATTGCGTAATGAGCTGCGACTGCACAAAATCGCATCGCGGTGGGTACCGCATGCACTGACGTAAGTTCAAAGGTGGGTGCGCTATGCAATATGCTCCGACCACCTTGCACGCTGGCAACAGGACGGCGATCAATTCTTGTCACGAATAATCGCCATCGATGAATTTTGGGCCAGGGCATACGAACCAGAACTGAAACGTCAGTCCGCGGAGTGGCGACATGCTGGATCACCAAGGAGGCAGAAGGTCCGTTAGAATCCTTCCCCAGTCAAATTGATGGTGATCGTCGCGTATGACGTCAGGGGTGTCATTGTTTGCCACTTTGTTCCACATGGCAGAACAGTGACCGCACAGTACTACAGGGACTTCCTGGTGCGACAGGTACGATGTAGCGTTCGGGAGAAACGTCCGGATCTTGTGGACAGTGCAATAATCCTGCACGACAATGCAAAACCACATAAAGCAGAGTGTGTATGGCAGCTACTGCGACGTTGGGAATGGGAAGAATTGGAGCACCCACCGTACTCTCCCGATATTTCGCCCTGTGACTTTGATCTCATTCGAAAGATTAAGGAACCACTACGTGACAGGCGGTTTGCAACACGAGAGGACATTGCTAATGCTGTGTGCCAACAGGTGACCCGATTAACACATGGTGCGGCAAATGCTGAAGCAGATGGTATTCAGCGCCTCCCACATCGTTGGCAGCGTGTGGTGTCAGTAGCAGGGGACTAATTTCAGGGTCTTTACGCCCAGGTTTGTTATGTCAACTTTATGTGTACCTACTATGTTGTCATTCTTTTACACCGGGAAGGCCTTATTGCCATGTATACTACCGTAATAAATTAGTGTGTTACGATATTTCAGTGCTATTCATTGTCCACACATGTAGTTAACACCTTGTCCTTTCGTCTTTATATGTCACATTTTCCAACCGGGCTTGTATCTTCAAAAATGAATAGTTGCCATGACTTTTGCCCCAACCCTCGTAATATACAAACAATAAAGACAAAGATGTGACATGAAAATTCAATCTGTGGATGTGAAATTACAAATAGTCTGTTTTGTTTCCCATGCTTATTGTTTGGGTCAGCCGATGCAAAAGGGGTTTGGACAAAAACTGGCATTATGGACCTCGCTCATTTATCTCAGAAGATTAAAGCACGAAATGTCTACATCTCACATGAATGCGCAGGTTGAATATAATCTCTTAGGAAAACAGGACCTTCGACAGCAACTCAACAGCGCTTACAGACAAACTGCAGAAAGGCATAATCACCAAGTTAGAAAAAGTCGTTATGTTCTTTCTAAAACAATCGGTGGTGATGGTGGTAGTGGTTATTGTTTTAAGAGAAAGTACAACTAGGCAATAACCATCTATATAACACTAATCAGAGATAAAATATCGAAGGAATCCGACACTTCGAAAAATTAAGGTTACGGCCATAGGAAGACAACAGCCACGAAGGGCGTGAAATTGAAAGACTCCCTAGGACTCGATACCTAATACAGTCGGGGTCGGAAAAGAACATGAGATGACCAAGGGAAGTCGAATTGGATAGTGAAAGTGAGGAGCTTGGTACAAGTACGTGGAAGTAATGCCAGGACTCAGCTCAGAGCCCCGTAGTCACCAACCCACGTTCCCAAGTTGAGAGCAACTGCGGCCCCGTTTAGTGCCTCTTATGACAGGCACGGGATACCGTGGTTATTATTCTACCGCCCCCACCCACAGGGGGATCTTAAATAATCGACTGCATCAAATGTTGTGGTGCATTTGAATCGGCTCTTAGGGGTGATGATGAGTCATCTGTGTCACCACGTCCAGGGATTTTTTGAGTCTCGTATGTTTTAATTCAGAACTCTACATTACCCTTAGAGACCAAGATTGTATATATAAGAGGTTGCTCACAACAGGGGTTTCTGCACTCGGAAGGCCACTCAGGTCATCACGTCACGATGAGACCTTCCTCACTGTGGGATCACACCCTCTGCCAGTCTTCCTAAAGGCCGCTACACACGTTCAATTCGGCTTGTCAGTTCAGCTTGTCAGTTAGAATTGACAAATCTAACTGAAGCAGCAATCACATACACACGTTCAGTTTGGTGTGTCAATTCGATGTGGTTGTAACTCCAAAATTTGGTCGTGCTTGTGTTTCTGAAATTCCAACTTAATAATGTTTTCGGACGATGAGTTATTACTGATATATGGTGCAGTGGATTGCGTAATTGTGAAAAGAAGAAGGCGTCAATTCAAGCGGAATGTGTGGGTTAAAGTCTGGCTTTTAAAACGAGCCCAGTACTCCCATGTTAACCTTTTAAAAGAGCTTCGGTTTCACCCCAAAGATTGGCATAATTATATGAGGATGAACGAAGAAACATATCTAGATCTGCTGTCCCGTGTTCTCCGTTGATAAAGAAGGAGGACACTGTTATGCGAGCAGCAATAACTCTATACGAAAGACTTACAGCCACTCTACGGTATCTAGCAACAGGCAGGTCACTGGAGAACCTAAAATATTCAACAATCGTTTCCCCACAGGCACTTGGTAACATTGTAGAGGAAACCTGCCAAGCAATTTTAAAAGTATTGAAGAATGACTTCTGTAAGGTAAGTAATTACATTTTGTGTTGTTTAACCTACAAGTTTTGTTGAAATAGGAATAACTACAGGCACTTCAAATATTGTTGAAAAATAAAAATACGCGGGACACTTGTTGCTGGACAGACTCCAATCACTGGTGCGCATGCGCAGAACAGCTGATTTGAGGAACTGAACTGCGCTTCCACACACACGCTCAATTCGGCTTGACGGCAAGCCGATGTGTCAAGCAGAATTGATCGAATTTCCATCATGCCATCAGTTCAAATTTCTGGCTTGAGCTTACATCGTTTGAACAAACTTTTCCATACACACGGCAATTCGGCTTGTCAGTTCGGCTTGTTCACATCGAATTGACAAGCCGAATTGAACATGTGTAGCGGCCTTTAGAGTCTGTGCAGTGATGTGTGAGTAGCGTGTGAGTTTCTTTGATATGTGCAAGTGAGTTGTCTTAGTTTTACTTTTAAAGTTTCATGGTGCTTCCTACAAGTTAGCGACTAGTCCTGTGGTGAATAGCTGCTTTATTATTCCTCGTGTGCAATAACAGCAGGGCGAATACCAGGAAAGATACCACCAAAAGTCACATCAAATACTTCAGTTTCCCTAAAAATGTTGAGGAGTTAAGAAAGGAGTCGATCGAAAGATGTAGGCGTGATGGAAGGTGGAACGCGGGTATATTCCGAACATTTTTCTGATAGCGATTTTGAATGGGATCTAAAGGGCGAATTGTTAGTTCTTACTCCCAAATGAATACTTAGCTAACGACGCTGTTCCTTATATAAATTTGGGTGTCGTGTGTAGCATAGAGCAAGTATATATGATGGAGTAAAAAGGAAGGAAAAGAGGGACACAAAAATAGCTGACGAGTTGTTAAAAGATTAAGAACATAATACTATTGCAAGCCCACCACCTCCATCAGCCACTCTACTTCTCCAGGTCTGTGATAATGCAGTGGCCCTGATTGAAGAAACTGAAACAACATTTAATGACGAAAGGACCTAACGATTTCCTTAAACTGAAATTAGAGGCAGCGGAAATAGTGCTGCAGGTGTCCCGTATTATATGAGGTGTCCCGTATTTGAAGGTCTGAAGTTCTGGTTCCTTTTAACAACATATGGGACACCTTTTATCCCCATATTTAAACAACTCACTTCTGCCATGATTAGATATATTTACAGTATCATTTACAGATTCTGCATTTCAGTGCATTATGCTTCATCTATATAGCGATTCTGCACTATGAACGAAACGTGTAGACGGTGAGCGAACTGGGGGTGCCAAGCACAAGCGCGGGACTCGCGGATGCGAGACACAGAGGCATCTGGTTATGTCAACGTAACAATTAACCAAACCTGCATTTTAATGGAGCAAAACATGAGCATGATGAAAAAAAACCCACATTGTTAACACTTACGATACAATGTCAAAATTGAGGTCCAAGATAATTTGTAGGAAAGATTATATTTTATTGGTGGCAAAGTTAAGTCATTAATAGATCAACTCCTTCCAAACCTTCAGAATAAGTTAAATTTAACCTAAAGAGCTTTTACAATGCTGCAATAAAATATCTGGAAAAGTTTATGACTTTAGTGATGTTAATATTTTTAAAACAAGCAGGTATAAGCAAATACAGTAGAGAAATTATGCGACACTTCTGGATTCAGCCTGTTCAAATGGGAGATAAGTCGCAAGAGGCGCTCCTAGTGGATTGACGTGAAAATTCGCGCTAAATTCAAATATCAATGGAAATGTATATACGGAAAAGGATAAATAAATTACGTCTAGAAAGAAAGTGTTACTAAGATATTAACTTCAAAGTTGCTAAAGCAATTCTGGATAAATGAATGAAGAATTATTTAACAGGTTATTATTTAAAGACTGGAATTAGACATATAATTAAGATGTGAAATGAACTGCTGTGAAAGGGCTTGAACTTTCATTTATGCATTACGTTTTTAGCTTTAGAATTCCTGCCTGAACGTTGCCTGTAGAAATCTTGTGGTTTTGAGTTTTAAACAGTCGTGAAGCCACGTTCAGAGTACATTTTCATCTGGAAAGGAAGTTCCTTGAAGGTTGTTCGATAGAAAGCGTAAAAGGTGAAAATCTGAAGGTGCAAGATCAGCTGATTTAGGTGGGTGTGGAATGATTTCCCAATCCAACTCCTGGATAGTGCTTTTGTCAGGTTAACAGAGTGTGGGCAAGCGTTATTGTGCAACAGCATCAGTTCATGCAGCCTTGCTGGTCGTTTTTCTCGGATTGTGTCTGCATGACGTCTCAGTTGGTGGCAATAAATATTAACAGAGATGGTTACACTTCAGGGAAATAATTCGTCACACTCTCTTTGTCCCATCAGATGCATAACATTATCTTTTGTGGCTGCTCATTGGCCTTTGTATGGAGAGTGTTTTTTTAAGGGCTTACCCATTCCTTTCTTTTTCTTAGGTCAACATACACACACCATTTCTCTCATCAGACTGGATAGGAATTGTCAATGTTCTTGAGCCAATCGATAACAAGCAAACAAAAATGCACCTATGGCCACCCACTAATTTTTGTGGTTTTGGCTTAGATCATGCGGTACCCATATACCCAATTTCTGAACCTTGCCCAGTGGATGCAAATGTCGCATGATGGTTGAATGGTCACAGTTCAACACATTTGCCAACTCTCCGGTACAATGACGTGGATCATTGTGAATTAAGGTGTTGGTTTTCATCAAACCCCTAAGGTCTTCCTGTATATGCAGCCTCACTTATGCAAAAATGACCCTGCTTTAAACGAGAAATCCATTTTCTTGCCATGCTCTCTCCGATGGCATTGTCCCCATACACAGCGCCAGTGCTTTGGCCGCTTGCGCTGCATTCGCCCCGTATTGAACTCAAAGAGATATGTTAGAAATATTTGACTTTCTCCACTTGACACTCCATTTTCTAATGTCCACAGGAACACTCACTGACGGCAAAAATTGAAAGTTCAATACAATAACATGAAGCACAATGTTAAATAGATGGATATCAGTTGACATGGACGATACACATTTAAGAACTTGATTGACGGTCCAGATATTTTCTAATTTAGAAGACAGTGTACTATGAGGACGGTCTGTTAGATTGCTTCTTTTCTGCCCTCTTTCTCCCTCCATACAATTGGGCTTTATAATTTTTGTACCTTTGCTTTAAGTCCCACTAACTACTTTTACGGTCTTCGGAGACGCCGAGGTGCCGGAATTTAGTCCCGCAGGAGTTCTTTTACGTGCCAGTAAATCTACTGACACGAGGCTGTCGTATTTGAGCACCTTCAAATACCACCGGACTGAGCCAGGATCGAACCTGCCAAGTTGAGCCACTCAGCTCGGCCCTTTTATTTATTATCTTTTGTACTATTACAAATATTTATGCAATGCAATGTGTAATTTGTAATATCATACAATGCTTGTACGCTCAGGCTAAATAAAATAGTTTCTTGTTTGGGGAAAATGTGAATTTGCTGACTATACATCTGTTTCACCACAAATTGTTTTAATTTGTTTGTGACTGTTGTTACTTTCTGCAGGTTTTTAAAAACATTCATGGTGGCCGAAGTAACACTACATCGAAGAAAACTTTGTTTCTTGAGTCATTTTTAAGGCGGCCAAAGTTACCCCAAAACATGGGGTATCTCCGGCCACTTTTTGATAATCATAATTCATTACTGAATAACAATTAGAATTATGTTCATATTTAAAAATGAAGAACAAACATGGCAGAATTTATATTAAATTTTTCAGAAAATTAGAGGGAATATTTCACATTTTAATTTTCAAAACATACGAGAAAGTGGCCGAAGTTACCCCATTTTACGGTACTGTATAATCTACATGACCACATTACCTTAAGCATTTCTGTTAGCTTTGCAGTGAAGACTGCGACCTAGTAACTTATATTCTCACAAATAAAGTGTATATTAACAAAACATATTCTGTCAAAATGGCACCTTTTAATATTTAAAGCAGTTCTCTTGTCTTCATTAAAATGATTTAAACATACAAACATACAGATCAAAAACACACTTAAAAGGCATTTACCACACTTGGAAATTATTTATGATAGTGGAGAATTCAACTCCGAATAAGCAAACTGTAATGACAAGTTTCCATCCTCATAACAGAATAGCTAACAGGTACCTTACATTGTACTTTAACACTCCAGTAGTCACGCAAAATAATATTATGCCAGTGGTCACGCAGATCACAATTGTGGTCCATGCTTATGTTGTGATTTGAGGCTATTCTATGCTATCTGTTTAATGAATTATGCTTCTGAAAAATGTACTATGTATAACACATATTGTACATTTACATGGAGGGAGTGTATTAGAATGTAAGATAACTTTTCCTCGATGAAAGCAAAATCATCTCACAAATACTCCAAATTGACTAGCTGTTGAAGCGTTACATAAGTGTGAGTTCTATATACCTATTTCTTATGTAGTTAGCAGTCATTATGCATGCCACTATTCATCGCAGGAGATCTCAGGTGTCTGCAGTGCCATCTGGGCATCAGACCCCAGCAAAATGCAGTGCTTGCATTTCTTGTTCTATATGCTATGGTTGTGCTTAGGAGTTTATAAAAATTAAAAAAATCCTATCACTCCGAATGTTCTACGATTATAATCTAATATGTAAAATTTATAATTTGAAGAAACTGATTTTTATGTAGATGGAATCAGGGGCATTGCTAGTAATTAATAACCAACAACTGCCCATTCACGAAAAATCTCTCTTGGCAGCCTGCGTTCAAGGGTAACCCCTGCTTCAGCTGGCTATGGATTTACTAGTAATAATTTCTATCTATACAAACAACGGTCATGTCAGAGGGAAACATTTTCAGAACTTCATGGTAGGCTTTATATCACAGAATAAGTCCCTGGATTTGATCTTTATCAAGGAGTCCGGTCTACTCTTAAAACTATGTATGAACAAAGCACAGAATTTGTCAGAATTTTGAACATAAGTAGAAAAAAATCCTCATCCACAGTGTGAATATGGGGCTACTAGACAAATTGTTTACCGTGTTATTCAAGAGTAGGGGTGGTAAACAAGAGCAAATGTCTCAAAAAGCAAGGGCACTTCCTGATACTTTCCTGATGAGAAAATTCTCATGAGACTCTTGAGAGTAGGAAGCACGCATCTGACATCATGTGGTACACTGACAATGAGAACGATAATACTGAGATATTTTCCATCAGAATAAGACTTGGCCACTCTGAACAAGGGTATCACCGTAATGCCTTCTCATTATTGCCAAACTTCTGTGACCTGCCCAATTGCCAGATTTATTGCCTATCGTCTGGGGCCACCTGGTACATCAATTTCAGCAGCCTATGAGTTTACGCGATCTAGATAATCAGTTGCAGCAAATATGGACAAATGCCCCAGGTTACCATGTAAATCCTCATCCACAGTGTGAATATGGGGCTACTAGACAAATTGTTTACCGTGTTATTCAAGAGTAGGGGTGGTAAACAAGAGCAAATGTCTCGAAAAGCAAGAGCACTTCCTGATACTTTCCTGATGAGAAAATTCTCATGAGACTCTTGAGAGTAGAGCTTGCTTATCCCTTTCAGACCTGAAAGAAAACTGGCAGTGTGAATTTTTGTTTGTATGTCAAAAACTGACTAAAATGCTCTTAAATACATATATTTTCAGTTTATTCTACAAAATAAAAATTAACATCCGAAAAAAGCACCCGCACAATTGTGCATGTCAGGACTTACTTCACTGCATGTGAATATACATATGTACGTGATCAAATGTTCTATTTTACAGTGGGGAATAATTTAAAACAATTAAATCTTCATTCAAACACAAGTAAACATGACATTTTCTACATTGAGGAGGAGTTTTGCTATTACTGCCCTTTTGGCAGCAGCAGCTTGTCGTCAGACCTGAAAGAAATCTGGAGGTGTCAAAACATCAAAAACTTACTAAAATGCTCTCAAATACATGTTTTTACAGTTTATTTTACAAAATAAGAACTATTGGCTGAAAAACAGAACCCACACAACTGTGCGTGTCAGGACTTCATTCACTACTTACAAAAAATAAAAAATTTAAAAAATTCAACTCAGTACATGTGAATATGCACATTTACATGATCAAATGTTCTATTTTATAGTGCGGAACGATTTTAAACAATTAAAATCTTATACATTACATTTCTCATGTAGTATACGAGTTTTTCTTTCACAGTCCTTTTTGCGACAGCACCCAGCACTCCTGCATGCATTGCCTGTAAGGAAAGCTAGCCCGCACATATGTGTGTATCAACATTCAAAACCTCATGGTATTACATACGATGTCGTAAGTTCACAATTTACGTTTGCTGCACAATCTACACACTTCGTTGATTATATTCTGATATTCAGTAAAGCTCCTAGATTAATATGAATGCAATAAATAAATACTTACTTTAGGCATTACTGCTTCCTGCCATATTGCTAATGAACTGTATTTTTAAACTTTTCTTCCTGCCCCCTGGAGGTCAAGTACTAAATAAAAACAACTGAAGTACATGCTACGTGTCCCGCACAAGCACTGCAGTCCGGTCTAGTGCCTAGGAAACGTCAAATAAGCTCAGACATAAATAAAATACGAACCCGCACAATTGTGCGTACACGGTCTGAAAGGGTTATACTACATCTTATATCAAAAAAGGAGGTGGATTTACACAGTACTTTACTCGGAGTCAACTGAAGTCCTGAGCAGTTCCTTTGATGTTATACGTGTTATATAAAAACCGCTTACATTACCCGCCATATTCAGGAAGAGAACCGAGTTTGAGAAGGGCAAAGAGAGTAAATGCTCACACACAGAAAGATAGTTTCCTCAGTTCTTCAGTTAACTACTGGTATAACATAAAAGGGACCGCTTAGGACATGAGCTGACGCCAACTATAAAGTCTCACTTCAATTGTTCAATTTTCTGAAATGAATCATCCTTTTGATCTGATATTGTAACCACTTATTTGCATCAATGCTACAATCACCCGTATTAAGTTTCATGTGATTCCGACAACTTTGTCTTGGTGCACAATTCCTTTTTTTGCAAATGAGTATATTCTTATGTAATTCAGTGGACTCCCAAATAAAGCTAGAACACTTCGAAGAAATTCTTCCATAGAGTCCAAGGTTTTCAAAAGATCTATAAATTTTATGTGAAAAGACTGGTTTAGTTCTTTAGCTTTTTCTTACATTTGTCTGACAGTAAAGACCATATTCATTGTGCATCAGTTGTGTCGAAAACCACATGGGGGTTTCCAGTAGGGACTCCCTGCAACTGACTAGTAGAGAGATGGATAGCAATATTCCTTGATAGTTACTGCATTTAGCCCTATCTTCCTGTATGAAGATGGTGATGATTGAAATATTTTCTAGATCAGATGGAATGGTTTCAGTGTCCCAAATTCTGACAATAAGCATATCCATATGTCTGGCGACTACGTGAGATCCTGCTTTGAAAAATTTGGCAGGAATTCTATCTGAGCCAGCTGTTTCATTCTTGAGGCATGGATAGCTACTTCAAACCCTTGAAGAGAAGGAAGTTAACCAAAATGATTTTGTAAGGAATTTTGAGGAATTGCAACCAAAATTAGAACAAATTCAATATACAGTATGTACAACCAACACCAAAAATCAAAATACTATTTCAAAAGTAATCCATGCCACAATCACCTAGGGTCTCATGACCAAAACATATCTCACAAGAAATGAACCCCTGGATGGAAGTGAGTGGAAAACAATAGCTTTCTATAGAATATTGTGCTTTAAAACTAATTCAGCCACACACAGAACTTTCAAGGTTTCATCAAGGATTGTTGCTATCGCCTTACCCAAAAGGCCAGGAATGCCGATGTCATCATTAACATACATAGTGTTTGTGGATGTTGTGTGACAACCTCTGCAATTCTAGAGCTTATAGCTGTAAATATAACCATAATCGGGGCATGAGAACCAAGTGGCATTGTTACTTGCTTCTCAGCAAGGTGGCCGTGGTTCAAATCCTAGCCAATGCATGTGAAATTTTCAAAATAAATAGCCACATCCCTATGGTTCAGATTTCACACAAAACTGAGGGTCCCAGGGCAAGGATCTCAACAGTAAAGCAGAACTACAAGATTGTTTTTACTACAATTATTAAGGTAATATTTGTTGCCAATAACTGAGCCATTTACCTTTGGTTCCTTGATGACTGTTAATATTAATATAGCTTCAAAACTATAAACATGTTATCTATGAAATTATTGCAGACAAAAAAAACAATCCATGGTTAGCAAAGAACAAATGTATTTCAAAATGAACATAATCAGATTTTGTTCACATATTTCACTTTTCTAATCAATGAATCACGTACATAATTTTGAAACATATACAAAAATGATTCAGAATTCTTACAGTCCTGATGTATTCTGAAAATGTCACTCAAATTTGGAACAGTCAATAATTCATACCAACAGTTCCTACTGATTTATTATGTGTTTTCAGTGGTAGGCTCCTATACGTCTGTCTCTGGGGAAGTATAAGCAGTTGCAGGGCCCCACTCCTTCAGTGGTCTTAATAATTCCATTCCTTTCTGCAATGTACAAACAATAAAATTAGAGTATTGGTTACTTGCTTTGTTGTGCCTTAAATAATCTAAATTCTTGAATCATCAGACTAAAATCATACAAGAAAAATATCTTATAAGATTTTTCCAGTGTATGGAAATTGATTTCAATAGCCTTGTTAATAAATGTAATGCTGATGTCATCAATTAACGTGCATAGTGTTTGTGGATGTTAAATGAAAATCTTTGTGATTCTAGAGCCTTTAGGTGTAAATATAACCATAATTGCTGCATTCTTCTTTAAGAAGAAGAGAAGTAGCAGACCTTAACGCATTCATTCCTATATACGACCATGGTTGGATTAGGTTTCACGTGTCTTAAATAGTGTAACAAACCTTAGTCGGATTTGAATTCTCATGAACATTTTAGATTCAAATGTACTTTAGAGACACAGTATATCAGTTTTCCAGCAGATAGCAGGCAGATGAACATTTTACTACAGCTTGGAGTAATTTTTCGCATTGATGGATGTGTGAACTAAATGAACACATGCTAGTCCCGAGGCCTCTGAAGAGCATGGTTGGAATTTGAGTGGTACTGAGAGATGAAATTAACAGTCATGGCAAGTAAAACATTATACTAAGTTAAATCATCTTGTGGAGGTGTGTACAAATGTTCAGAGTTTTAGGGTTAATAGTACAGAAGTGATACTAAGTCAAATCTGTGTGTTATATGTTACCTAGCGAGTCACAGTGCCATCTAAAGATTGCTGGGCTGCATGAATAAATACCCATGGAGGGAGCTGGGAGGGAATGCATTAATATTAGTACTGGAAGTAGACCTATCACAGTACGACACAAACTATAGAAGATTCATGAGAAAAGTGACAATTATGGAAATTAGGAACTTCAGAGCACAGTTCTAAACAAATTTCTTAACAATGGCTAACAAACGACAATCACTACTATTTCTTATAATAAATGTGTGCGGTCATATGTTATACAAACAGAGCGCTATCCAAGAAAAAAATTGTTCACTGTTAACCTTTCAGGTGCTGAGTTACTAGTTGACTGTTTGGTACCTCAGTGCTGAGTTTTTTCACTCTCCCACATTCAAAAAGTCTATATACACGCCCATACACTTTTGTGGACACAAAGTTTTTATATACAATTAATCGTACTTAAAGTGTATTTATGTTAATAATACCATATTTTCCCTTCATAGACATACTTGACTGTCCTTTGACATCAAGAATCGTGCTTTCAAAGACATTTTAATGTGAGATAAACCATATTATTTAATGATATGTTTATAAGACCATAAGTGGACAGAGAGTGCATCATCTTGTGTGATATAACTTTATTCCATATACCAGTACCCGGTATCTCTTTTCTATGTTTCTGGAATTGTTCTGATTTCATTAAGTAGCTGAAGTTGTCACAGAAGAAGAAATGAAACATGTCTATTTGACATAATTGTATTTTCATTAGTAAATACATTGTTTCAGTATTGAAAAATGGTGGACTTCTCTCAAAAAATGTATAAGAGATAATTAATTACCATCAATACAGGCTTTCAACCAAGAAATTTGTTTCATTCAATATACTACTATGTGAGTAAGAATGCTGCAACAGCATAAATATATCTATCTTTAACACATAGACCACTAAATGGGCTTTTAAGTTACAGTTTGCAGTAAAAAACCAATGTCAAATTTAGAAATACCATAACTTTTTAATGAATCAATTTATCCTTATCAAAATAAATTGTTTATTCACTTCAAGTTACCAATTTAGATTAAAAGGTCATTTACAGTATGTAACTTTCATCTATACTTTAGGAGATATCTTTGTTTTCATTTTTCCACATAATCTCCATTCTGAAATCTAAAGTGCAAGTGGTCATGTGTTTCATGCCTTAGCCACAAAGGCTTCTGCATCCCTGAATTTAAGTATTGGAAGAATCGCAGGAGAAATAGGAATACTTGGATACGAGTATTAGCCACTGCTGCTGCTGGTGACGATGATACTATGAGGATAAGAATTGTAGTAAGTTCTACAATTTTAATTAGTAAATACATTGTTTTAGTATTGAAAAATGGTGGACTTTTCTCAAAAAAAGTATAAGAGATAATTAATTACCATCAATACAGGCTTTCAACCAAGAAATTTGTTTCATTCAATATACTACTATGTGAGTAACAATGCTGCAACAGCATAAATATGTCTATCTTTAACACATAGACCACTAAACGGGCTTTTAAGTTACAGTTTGCAGTAAAAAACCAATGTCAAATTTAGAAATACCATAACTTTTTTAATGAATCAATTTATCCTTATCAAAATAAATTGTTTATTCACTTCAAGTTACCAATTTAGATTAAAAGGTCATTTACAGTATGTAACGTTCATCTGTACTTTAGGAGATATCTTTGTTTTCATTTTTCCACATAATCTCCATTCTGAAATCTAAAGTGCAAGTGGTCATGTGTTTCATAGCTTAGCCACAAAGGCTTCTGCATCCCTGAATTTAAGTATTGGAAGAATCGCAGGAGAAGTAGGAATACTTGGATATGAGTATTAGCCACTGCCGCTGCTGGTGACGATGATACTATGAGGGTAAGAATTGTAGTAAGTTCTACAAAAGAAAATTCTATGGTAGGATATATCTATCTTGAATGAACACATAGCCCACTGTAAGTGTTTTTATAATTCAGTTTGCAGTAAGAAATATCAAATTAAAAAAAAAAACACTTTTTAAATTAATCAGTTAATTGTTATCAAAATATTGTTTATTCACAACAAGTAACTAATGAAGATTAAAATGTCATTTACAGTATGTCATTTTCATCTATACTTTTGGATATATTGTTTTCATTTTTTCACCTAATTTCTATTCTTAAATATGAAAATGACTGCTTCAAAACAAGTGAATAGATTGCAAGCCAATGGACAAGCCTCCCACACCACCTATGAAAGGCTTCAGCCAGCAGCTTATGGTTGAGCTATGACTTCAGAGAACAGAGGAGGTGTTGCGAGTTTTGCTACTAATTCGATCCACCTCACCTTTTCTGTATTCTGTCTGTGAACATTTTGCTGCACAGTCTGTTTGGAGTTTCCATGTTAGCTTCATGCACCTTGTCTGTTCTTCATTCAGTCAATGAATATTTTGTTCTGCAGACTCTGCCATTGAGTTGAAAGTGGGAAATATGGGACACGTTTGGAGTTTTACTGTTAATTTCATTCATCTCTGTTTTTCAAAATTCCATCCATGAACATTTCGTAGCACATCTTATGATACAGTAAGTGACAGTTTTCTAGCAACTTTTTGTTATCTTCATAAAATCTATGATAACCATTGTGTCATGAGGGAAAGTGAATATAGATCGTTGTACATTGCAGAAACGCATTTCTATGGTTTCTAACCGCTGCCATTCATTATAACCTTTCTGGCTATAAGCAACCAATGTTCCCCACACTCGCTGGCTTTCTGGATCATCTGAGGAAGGAACGATGGAGACTTTTCCAACACCAACAGCTTGATGCAGCCTTTGGTCACCATCTATATCACTTTTGATCTTCATCAACATAATGGATGTCCTGCCATCTTGACACATTTGGTACATATGTTTCAGTAGATAAGTAGGATGCTAGAGACATAGAAAGTCACATCAGTGAGGGAACATTCCAGATATCAGGTGAACAAACTCCTCAGAAAAAGTGTCCTTCTTTTGCCACCAAACTGTATGATATACTTGTAATTATGAGTGTTGTAGATGCGTTTGTAAGTTTTTGTTTCCAAAATATTTAGGACATCAGTAGATGAATAAGTTTGAGTGGTGGTCTTTAAAAGTAGGAAAGATCACAATATGAAGATAAAGTTGGAATTCTCGAGGACAAATTGGGGCAAATATTCGTTTACAGGAAGAGGAGTTAGGAAGTGGAATAACTTACCAAAGAAGATGTTCAATAAATTTCCAATTTCTTTGCAATCATTTAAAAAAACTAGGAAAAACAGATAGGAAATCTGCCACCTGGGCGGCTGTCCTAAATGCAGATCAGGATTGATTGATTGATTGATTGATTGATTGATTGATTGATTGATTGATTGATTGATTGATTGATTGATTGATTTATCATGTAACAATGAAACTGACCAACAAAGATGTTCTTGATTGTCATAGAACAGGGGAAGAATGACTTCACAAAGACAAGGAGTCATCTTTATCCAAATTCACTGCCAAGGTTCAAGTATATTATTCATCAGATACAGTAGTCAATATTAAAGAAGCAGTTCATTACCCTACAGAATTTCCAAATTTCTTACATCCTTTCAGCTTGGCATGAGACAAGCTGATTTTGAAAGTGGGGTTGCCTATTATATTGTTTTGTAATCTAAACCCACCAAAGCAATGCAATGGGATGTGATTGTGTGACGGCATAGGTTTATATATATAGGGTACAGATACAGTAAGGTTAGGCTAATGATTAACAGTGACGTTGGATTAATGATAAAACATTAATATGTATGGTGCGGTAACATGGAAATTTTTTTTTAACACAGTAAGGTGCCAGGTTAGAAAACATACCACATGAACATCAGAGCAACTCCCTAGTTAGTAATCCTCTTAGCGTAGAGGGGTGCCCAAGCAAAACAATCAACATGCACTCCTTTAAAACACTGTAACTTACCAATGTATCGGTGGCACCAATCAAAAGAATCTAAATATAATGACACAGTAAGACTCAAGACACAGTAACGTAGGAGGTGACGGCCAATTAACAGTTCAATAACAGTAAGTAACCCAGTGCACAGCGATTATCCAAGATTGTACACCCAGAAAATCCAAATAAACTACCACATAGTCACCACACAGAAGCAGTTAATGCAATAAGTAAATACAAGTAAAAAGCAAGACAACTTACCTCAAAGGTGAGAATGTGGAAGGTGACTTAGGATCTTTGCAATCATGACCTTAATTAAATTATCATAGTAACCTTAGATATTAGTGCACCACCTTTATCATGAAAGGATAAGCCGAGGATTTTTAGAAATATCGGAATTTAATAAAAACACAAAATGAACATTACACCAAGTTAAATAAAACAAGAATAAATCAAGGGTTTTTTGAAATTAAAGTTCAAAAGGATGGAGCAAACAGTTAATTAATTACATGAAATCACAACCACCAAAAGAGAGAAATGAAGCCGATCTTTAGCACGGTGTTATTCTAGAACAACCTGCATTAATAAACAGGCCACCGAAATCCAGCAAACCCCAAAAACACGAATCATATGGAAATTCACAAATACAAGGTACCAGACTGGCACAATACCAAATAGGTTAACACAAAGAAACAGCTAAATTCAGTATTAGGAAATAAATCGCAGGAAATTCTATCATCAACGACACCACCAAGTCAGTGGAGTTCAGAAAAGGGGTAATCCGGTAATACAATCACCAACACTTCAGGAGCATAACAGAACAAGCAGAAATTACTGCTAAATACAATATTCCAAGGATCAGATCATTGGCCAAAAATCCAGAATGGCATCACAAATGCTGAGAAGTAATTACCGTAAAAATCCTTACCAACTCAGCAAGAGCTTTTCAGGATACGCAGAATACTGCCGAATTCAATATTTCATGCACTAAATCACAGGGGAGTAAACGTGGATCACACAGTACATAATCAGATACTGGGGTAAAATTAAGGTAAATCAATAATAATAATCCCCCAAAATTACAAGTCTAGCTCAGAACAACCAATTCCAAACGTAATCCGTACCAGTCTCCCACCTACTCACCATTCATTGCGTAAAATCAAACAATATCCATCAATATCATTGACAATAAATGTCACCAAGACGACCGCGAATTAAAATTGAAAACAGACAGTCAACGAGTGACAAAACACCGTTGAACGGATCGGTATTCATTTTTCTCAGCTCCTTTTAAAACAATTAATAACAATTTACCTCCCAGATGCAGAATTACATTCTTTAAAAGAAAAACAGTAGCCTCCGTGGCTCAGGCGGCAGCGCGCCGGCCTCTCACCGCTGGGTTCCGTGGTTCAAATCCCGGTCACTCCATGTGAGATTTGTGCTGGACAAAGCGGAGGCAGACAGGTTTTTCTCCGGGTACTCCGGTTTTCCCTGTCATATATATCATTCCAGCAACACTCTCCAATATCATTTCATTTCATCTGTCATTCATTAATCATTGCCCCAGAGGAGTGCGACAGGCATCGGCAGCCGGCACAATTTCTATCCTCGCCGCTAGATGGGGGCTTCATTCATTCCATTCCTGACCCGGTCGAATGACTGGAAACAGGCTGTGGATTTTCAAAAGAAAAACAAGTTTGATAGCCTCCATAATGGAAGGTCTAAATCAACATAGCTGACCATTCAAAAAAATAAATACGAGACCCAGTAGAAAATGTGTTTTAGGAAAGGGGTCAGTTATGGACTAATAATCAAATGAGTTCCTGTTACTAGCAAAAATGTCAGGTCGGGAAGAGAATCCTGAATGATAATAATAATAGTACAAGCTCAATTTACTTTAACAGATACAAGAAATAATAAAAGTAGACCAAACATACCAAAATTCCCACCCAAAAGGGGTGGAAAATCAGGGTAAACCATGGAGAAATATAAGAGCTTACATGGCAAAAAACTACAAGATGGCTTCCCCAACAAAGGTCTAGGCCCCGGCGTTCTCGCTAATAATAGGGAGCAAGGGGAGGGAGAAACATACGCACAACGAGAGCAGCATAATACAGAGGTACACAGGCAATGATACGTATACCTCTGCTAACAACTTAAGGAGGACATGGTTCAAGGAGATTCAACTTAAGGTATCAACCTTACAATTGGTAGTGAAAAAATTGAAACTATTATCTTTAACTGGCTGTGGTCCAGGAGAAATTGTCTTCATACTGAGAATCTCGATGATTCCTTCAGATTCTGCTTTTGATTTCAAACAATTCAATTTCCGGTAAGAGTCTGCTTTGGTATGACAATAAACAAAGCACAGGGCCCGGCGGCAGTTGATCTTAGTGGAGAATATTTTCCTCACAGACAGCTTTACATGGCCCTTTCACACATGGAAAGATTTCAAAACAAAATCTTTCCATATTCACTACCAGAGGAAATGAAATGAAATGTCATATGGTTTCTAGTGCCGGGATACCCCAGGACGAGTTCGGCTCTTCAAGTGCAGGTCTTTCTATTTGACTCCCGTAGGTGACCTGCGTGTCGTGATGAGGATGAAATGATGATGAAGACAACACACACACCCAGCCCCCGTGTCATTGGAATTAACCAATTAAGGTTAAAATCCCCGACCCGGCTGGGAATCAAACCCGGGACCCTCTGAACTGAAGGCTAGTACGCTGACCGTTCAGCCAACGAGTCGGACTACCAGAGGAAAAACAACTCTGTATACAGTACAAGGGAATCTGTCCTGGGTTAAAAGTAGCCTATCACCTTAAATTCTAAACTTCTCCCATGCAAAGCCACGGCGGGTAGCTAGTAGAAAGATAAATTAATATCACAGACATATGATGGTGCAAATGTAATGAGAGGCCAGTATGGCAGTGCTCTGAAACAATTATATCCTCAAGCTAAGTACATTGCCATGCTCATCAACTACATTTGGAAATGCCAAACACAGCATCAGTTAATAGAAATGTGCATGTATTTTTCTTTGCTGATCATCAAGACACATGCACGTTCTTTTTCACCAGTCCAGAAAAAACTACAGTGCTGGATCAAGTAGTGAAAAGATGACTACTTCTCTCAGTTTCCGCAAGATGGAATTTTCATTCTTGAAGTATAAACACCTGTGTAAGTTTATGAGGGTTATTTTAGATGGCAACAAAATTACAAATGCAAATACCATTTTTCTTGCATCAGGGATGGACATGTTAAGATACTGCAGAGAGAGATTTTCACATTTTTTCTCATTTTCTTTCATAAAGTTATGCTATTGGTAGGTATTCTTTTCAGCTGGCTACAGAAAAGAGATATTGACCCAATTTGTTGTTGTTGTTGTTGTTGTTTATATTGATGTTGTACTAGAAGAGCCAATGGTACCATTGGCTCTCCTACTTATGAAGTTGCAAAACGTAGGGACTAAGGACTCACACATCAGAGACTCGGCTCATTTCATAAACAGAGTACAACCGGGAGATATACTTGTTAGTTTTGACGTCGTCTCGCTGTTCACTATGGTACCAATCAAGGATACTCTAGAACATATTCAACAACTCTTTTCAGAGGAGATAATAGTTTTATTTGAACATGTACTTTCGACGACATTTTTCCAATGGAAACATGAATTTTATGAACAGACAGACGGTGTTGCCATGGGAAGCCCACTTAGCCCTGTTATTGCTAATTTTTATATGGAGTTCTTTGAGGAGGAAGCCCTGAAGACTGCTGTAAATAAACCCAGCTGTTGGTTCCGCTTTATGGATGACACTTTTGTGATATGGGGACATGGAGAGGAGGCACTGTATGGCTTTCTTATACATCTGAACAGTATTCATCCTCGTATACAATTCACTGTGGAGAAGGAAAACGATGGGGAATTAGCTTTCCTGGACGTGCTGGTGAAGAGGAAGAATGATGGATCCCTAGGGCATCAAGTATACCAAAAACCAACACACAGAGACCAATACTTAAACAAAAATTCCAATCACCATCCTGGCCAGATGTGCGCTATGATGAAGACCTTGGTGGATCGCACCCTTTGTGTCTGTGAACCAGATTACATCGAGAAGGAACTACGGCATCTTGATCTAGCCTTACAAACCAATGGCTACACGGAACAAGAGGTCAGGAGAGCACTCCACCCCAGAAGACAGCCAGCTAACAATAAACGAGAACAACCCAGGAAGAAAGGTATCGCTTATTAGCCGCATATAAGTAATAATAATAATAACAACGTAAATGTTTCCACCTTTTCAATACTACAATATATTCACAAAATTACAAATTACACGGTACTAGTTTTGACCCATCTAGGGGTCATCATCAGCCGTATTGGAGCAAAGATCATTTGTGGCGAAATCCTAAGAAAACGTTATTTTAAAGAATAACAAGTGAAATGAGATGTTATGGTAATAGTTAATAATACAAGGAATATACATACTAAGAGGTTTTTAATAAAGAATACAGTATAAATGGGGTGTTGTAAAAATTATAATCATGGAAATCAGTAAGTTCTTGTATTGAAATGAAATATGGCTTAGGAAGAGGGCTTAAGGTGGGGCTGAAGGGTGCGGGAGAAAGTGTAATTGTCTTGGAAAAGTACCTTTGATTAAATTTAGGATTGAGTTTAGGTTGGCTGCATTATTGTTTCTTATATATTATTCTCAGTTCAATACGGACCAAAAACATGAAATTCATAACCATCAATATTAGCCGTATATTCGTGACGTCACGGATCGTATTGGAAGGCTCCTTGAACGTCACAATGTTAAGACCATTTTTCAGCCGACCCGGCAGCTACGAAACATGTTACATTCTGCCAAAGATCCACGTGACCCTCTAACATCTACTGGGGTCTATAGGATACCGTGCAGCTGTGGAGCTGTTTATATTGGCACGACTGGCAGAAGTGTCAATACTCGCCTGATGGAGCATAAAAGGAACTGTCGCTTGGGGCAATACGACAAATCAGCAGTAGCGGAGCATGCACTACTTGACGGAAAGCATGAGATCCGTTACGAGGATACTGACATACTGGCCACAACATCCCATTTTCACGCACGTCTCTACAGGGAAGCAATCGAAATACACAAACATCTGGATAACTTTAATAGAAAGGAGGAAGGACTGAAACTCAGCAAGTCCTGGTACACCCCTTTATATAACGTACGACCGAAGCTAACATTTGGTAGAAACGAAAGGAGTGGACCACGGCATAATAGCCCGGAAGATTTTTATTATATTGACACCGGCCGTGAAAGCCTTCATACTTTAATTATTATTATTATTGTTTCATATAGGCCAGCTAAGGACCACGACATTCAACTATTACATTTTGGAATGGGCTTTGATGTTTGCCCAGTAGTTGCACATCCTCAGGCTGTGTTGCTCCTTCCTCTCCTTTGTCCAAAGGGCGCCAGTCTTCTTCGTTGGTAGTCTGTCCTGGAACTCCTTATGTTTAAGTATCTCCCTGAGTGTTGTCCGATCCTTTAAGTTTCCTTCTGTTATTCCCAGTTCCTGTAGATCTTTATCCACTTCCATCAACCATGGTGACTTGGTCTTCCTATTTTGCCAGTAGCTGAGAATCTGGTTGGTCAACCTGGTCGGATGCATCCTATAGATGTGCCCATAGAATGCTAGGCGTCTCTTCCTTCCTACATTCGTTATTCTTTCACAGTACTTGTAGAGCTCTCGGTTAGGCCGTCTTCTATAACTGTCACCTTCCTTGACTGGCCCCAGTATCTTCCTCACTATCTTTCTTTCCAGGATTTCAAGTTTTTCCATAAGTCCCTTCCTGTTGAGTGTTAAACATTCTGAAACATATAAGGCTTCAGGGCGGATGACTGTCCGGTAGTGCTTCATCTTAGTATTATGAGAGAGACACTTTTTATTATAGGTATTCTTCATCAGTTGGTAGGCCATTTCAAGCCTGTTAACTCGAGTTGACAAAGCTGTTCCTTCAGTGAGATTAGATTCCAACCATTCTCCCAAGTACTTAAACCTGTTGATTTTCCTGATCTCTCCCTGTTCCAATTGCAACGTACAAGGAGATTCACCGATGTTCGTGATGAATTGTGTTTTTTCAAGAGACACATGTAGCCCAACCTTTGCTGCTTTTTGTCTGAGAACATTTAGTTGTTTCACTGAAGTTTCTATTGAATTAGATATAATGGCCAGGTCATCGGCAAACGCCAGACTTTTAACATTGATCTTATTGCGCTTATGTCCTAGATAAGTGCCACTTGGAATCTCCTTTCTAGCTAATTCCTTTTGCCACTCTCTTATTACCTTTTCCAGGGCACAGTTAAAGAGGAGAGGGGACAAACCATCTCCCTGTCTCACTCCTGATTTAAATTCAAAACTTTCTGATATGGTTCCTCTGAACTTTACTCGTGACCTGGTGTTGCTTAAAGTCTGTTTGATTACGTTGTGGGTCTTCTCATCTAGTCCTAGTTCCTACAAAATCTTCATAAGAGTAGGTCTGTCTACTGAGTCATACGCCTTTGTAAAGTCGACAAAAATGACAACGTATATCTTACCACCCATTTTTGCTTGATGTAATACTGATTGAAGATTAAGTATCTGTTCTGTACAAGAGCGTCCCTTTTCTAAATCCTGCCTGATATTATCCTAATTGTGGGTCTAGTTGAGGTTCGGCTCTATTTAATAAGGCTTTAGAGAAAATTTTGTATGTGACAGGTACCAATGAGATTCCTTGATAATTATTGATGTCAGTCAAGTCTCCTTTCTTGTGTAAGGGATGAATCAATGCAGTGTTCCAGTCACTAGGTAATGTTTCGGTCTCCCAGATGTTTTGTAGAATTTCTGTCAATTTGCTTACAGTCTTGTCTCCAGCCTGCTTCCAAAGTTCGGCTACTATTGAATCTTCTCCGGATGCTTTGTTGTTTTTCAGAGACTGGATGATTTGTATTACTTCTTCTTTGGATGGTGGTTGGGAATTTGGTTGCTTGATATCTTGGTAAGTAAAAAAGGTATCAGGTGATTCACAATTAAGGAGATCCTCGAAGTACTTGGCGAGAAGGTGGCAACTGTCAGAGTCATTATAGGCTATCTTCCCATCTGGTCTACGGAAATGGAGACTGGGTGGACTGTAGTGACTAAGGTTCCGTTTAAAGCCTCTGTAAAAGTTTATGGTGTTGTTCCTCTTGAAGTCATCATCCAACTGTGTCAATTGGTCTTTTGTGAATTGCCATTTCACTTGTCTGATGATATTGGCAGTTATCTTCCATTGCTCTAAGAACTTCACTCTGTTGTCTTGTGTCTTCTGTGAGTTCCACTTTAGCCAGGCCATCTGCCTCTGCATTACCGCTTCTTCACATCTAGCTGTTTCTTCTGTTTTAGTAATGGCGCACTCTCTGTTGCTACTTTAAATGTTACCCCCCCCTTTTAACAGAAGAGAGCACATAATACAAGGTACATATCAAACAAGTAATGATTTAATAATCCAAAATAGCAAACCTGAAAGAATTACGTCAGCCCATGATACACTCGGACAAACATTCTTAATTTTGACAACACGTGGCTTCACAGGATAACCAACATGACAACTAGAGAAAGGAAGTACGGGAAGCAGGCCGGGAAACCCTACAGAAGATGAGATCTTACGTGACACTGTAGGGAAAGAAACGTGAGAACATTAACCCTTTGTCTAATTTCCTCAACATATAGAATTGAACCAAGGTATAAAGTGCACAAGGTAAAAGGATAACATCATCAATTAAAGAAATTAAATCAAACCACAAGGTTCCTATCAGTGTTTCTTCAGAAAAATGAATATTTACACAGAATTACAATTACTTTTAAATAAGTGAGCATAAATTCAATGTTGAAATTTACCATGAAAAATTTAAGGGGTAAATAACATAATTACAAACATCATACAAGTCAAGTAGAAACATGTTACAAGGAAAGGAAACAACGGAAGTTAAATTTAGCACAGCGACCTATAGAGGGGCAGTCCTCTCCTAATACACATCAATGAGGGACACATAACTCAACAGGTGTGCACTAAATTGATGCTGAATTACTGGAGGCACCTCGGAAGAAAAAAACTAAAGTTTACGTATTCACAAAAGGTTAATAAAAGGAATTGCCTCCTAAACAAAAGATATGCCTAGCTGATGAACTACGGCATTACAAAATCAAAACGGTGACAACCAGGGTCTAAAGTAAACTCCGCACAAATGAATTTACATTTTAATTTAACATTTGAGAAAAGAAAACATGCTTACCCCGGGATGGCTGGAGCCTTACAAGGTGCGTCCGATCGTTAAGACGTACGAAAACCAAAGACGCTGAACAGAGCCTTGCTCCTGCTAAGGAGCCAAAAGGCTGGAAATTGGGAAATACTCAAACAGCCAATCGACACGAAGTTTCACCTATACAATTTGGCATTATTTTCACCAACAGAATTACAGCACCATATATGGTAATGTGGGAAATTCATTCTAGAGGTTTCAATTGCAAAACTCAGCGATTTAGTGATCGAAGCCTCCACGTGGCACTACAGGGTGATACAAAAAATAGGTTACAACAAACATATTACTGGAGATCTCCAATATGAATGTCTTTTCTTTTAACACTCAACGATTAAGTAAATAATTGTCTCTTCTGTGAGTCCTGAAAATTCTTTAAAATCACACAATTTCACCAGAAATAAAACACACAAAATTTTACATCTTTTTTACAACAACAACAAAATTTAGTCGAATTCTTCAAGAATCTCAGTTCTTTAGTTTCTTTTGACAAGTCGAAAATGATTCCACTGATTATCAACGCACCACCGGTGACAAAGTCATCATCCAACTATGTCAATTGGTCTTTTGTGAATTGCCGTTTCACTTGTCTGATGATATTGGCAGTTATCTTCCGTTGCTCTAAGAACTTCACTCTGTTGTCTTGTGTCTTCTGTGAGTTCCACTTTAGCCAGGCCATCTGCCTCTGCATTACCGCTTCTTCACAACTAGCTGTTTCTTCTGTTTTAGTAATGGCGCAGTCTCTGTTGCTACTTTAACCAGATTTTCCCTCGGTTCATCCCAGTCTCTGCATTCTATTCTTTCCATTTCTCTGTAAACTGTTTGCAAGTTGCAAGTTTTTCTAAATCAAACTTAGTAAGTTTAACTGACTTGGTTCTTTTAAAGGAGAGGTAGTGGTCGGAGTCCAAATTTGCTCCTCTTAACACTCTTACATTCTGGATCTCTCTATGAGCTTTCCTTGCAATGGCAACATGATCTATCTGAAATTCTCCTAAGAGGTTGTTGGGTGACGTCCAGGTCTTCTGTTTCTTTGGTAGTCTCTTAAAGGCCGTTGACTTCATTACCAGCTTGAAGGCTTTGCAGAGTCCCACTAGATGCTCCCCATTTCTATTTGTTCGTAAGTGAGCTGGGTATTCTCCCACAATGTCTCTAAATTTGCGCTCTTTCCCTAACTGTGCGTTGAAGTCTCCGAGCAGAATGATTGTATAATGCTCTGGGACTTTGCTGATGATGTCCTCTGGTTCTTCCCAAAATTTGTCGGTACTTTCAGGGTTACGTTTATTATCTTCATTGATAGGTGCGTGCATATTTACTGCAGTGTATATCTTGTTTGTGCACCGGAAGGTTAGAAGGGATACTCGACTATTGGGCGAATTGAAGTCAATTACCGAGTCCAGTATCCTATGGCTTACAATGAACCCAGTCCCCAGGTGTGGCACATTCTTCATTCTCCTGCGCCCTACTTTTCCCTTAAAAATACGGTACCTCTGCGAATCAAAGTCATGCTCATCTGTATACCTGGTTTCCTGTGTTGCTGTGAGTAGTATCTTGTGGTGAGTCAAAGTGTCAGTTAAATGCTTCAGTTTGCCTAGCTTAAGTAGTGAGTTGATGTTCAATGTAGCGAAATAGTTTTGTTCCTTATATCGGATCTTATTGCTAGTAGTTCCAGGACGCTCTGACTCGTCCTAAAAGCATGTCGGTGTGGGCTCCCCAGAACCCAAAGGCCTACTAACACCGCGTAAGTTGGAGGTGGATTTGATACCACCTGGGGTAGTTACTTCAGTGAGTTTGTCCTCATCGCTTTATTTGAAAATTAACTTAGGAGACCAAAGGTTAAACCCCTTGATCAAGTTACTACCGAGGTTGTGAGCTCCGGTAGGTTTATTTAGGGTTTTCTCCCTTAGACTGGTTGCCTTCCCAGGCTTACAACGGAGACCAATCTTCCCCACAGTGGTTCTTCCACCTTCCTTGCTGTTGGATGATGTAAACCATCTTCATCCACCTCAGAAGCCATTGACCGTTTTTCTCTTAAGTTTATTATTGTATTATTGTAGACCACCAAGATGGCTCCCAACAGTAGGCCTTAGAAACGCCTCAATGGAAGAGTGGAGTTATATATTGTACCAGTAAAAGAGCCCGACTCTCAGATTATATTTTAAAGTAAGCAAGTATATAGTTCTCAGGGCAAAAACTGGGTGACTAGTAGCTAGGGCTCGGTACAGGAGGTAGGGCCCTATCTACAAGAAAACTTTGACTTTGACTGAACATGAGTTTATTCATATAAGACATGAAATTGCACATCACCTTCAGGTAGATATAAGTTGTCTTCCACATAGTCCTATAATATGGCTCGGATTCTCCAGTTCACCAAGCCGGGCAGGTTGGATCACGCTCCAGAAGATTCCAGGGACTCCGTACAGAAGCGGCTGGACTGTCTGGGTTGGTAGAAGGTAGAAATGCCTCGAACTTTCGAGGCCCAGGTTGAACCCCGATGATCCTGGTGATGTTGCAGATAATCATTTACTACCTCAGTCCAATGTGACTGAGAGGGTTGATGTCTCCAAGGTCACTCGCAGTGCTGATAAATCTGAGTTCATAAAAACCTTGGGTGATTAACCTATTAGCGAAGTCACTGTATACGAGGAAAATAATTTCAGAGTTCACCACTAGCAAAAGTCTTCGTCTCTGAATAAATACTGGCAAAAAAAAAACACAAGTCCCTTCTCATGAAACTATGACCAAATTTAAAGTTCACCACTGGCGAAGGTACAAGTCTTTGAATGACCACGGACGAAAAACATAAGTCCATCCACATGAAAATCTGAATAGATTTAAAGTTCATCACTGACGAAATTTATAAAGTTTTGAATCAACACTGGCGAACGTACAATACAAGTCTTTGAGTGAACATGTACGAAAAACACAAGTCCATCCACATGAATAAATTTACAGTCTATCACTGGCGAAATTTATAAGTCTTTGAATCAACACAGGTAAATGTACAAGTCTTTGAATGAACATGGACGAAAAACACAAGTCCATCCACATGAATAAATTTATAGTCTATCACTGGCAAGGTATCCAAGTCTTTGAATAAACACAGGTGAGATCCTAAATTTATGTTTTAAAGACGTTGAATGAAGTTAGAGTTCATCACTGGCAAAGTTTATAAGTCTTTGAACCAGTACCGGCAAAATCACAAATTTATGCTTGCGGGAACTTTGAGCACATTCAGTGATCATCACTATCAAAGTTTGTAAATCACTGTTTATTAGAGGAATGAGTTTCTTAACACTCGCAAGTATGGCAGGTTCAATTTATGAAGAATTCGTTCTTTAACATACGTAAATAATCCAAGTCCAATTATGAGTTTAACACACGTAAATAATTCATTCATTCATTTATTTATTTCAATTAATTCCAACGAGCCTGTAGGCTCATACATAGGAATTGTAGAGGACATTACATACTGGCGGGCACTTACACATCAAAATATAGTTTGTGTATATAAGATATTAGTAAACGATTGAACATATAAACACATACAATATATAAAATATGTACATCATCAATATGAGGATTACAGAGAATTATTTCTGACTGTATTTACATTTACATAACATGAAAGTTGCAAAGGTACAAGAATGGATTATGGAGTATTTTCATTTACATAACATAAGAGTTGCTGAAGTACAAGAATAGATTTCAGATTATTTACAATTACATAACATAAAAGTTGCAGACACATAGGAATTGATTACAGAGTATTTACAGTACATATACATAACACAGAGTTGCAGAGGTACAAGAGCAGATTACAGAGTATTTACATTTACATAACATAAAAGTTGTAGGGGTAGAAGAATAGTTCCGGACAGTTTGCAAGATTGTTTGGGAGAATGCCTTAAATGACAACTGATATTTTGATTTAAACAGCACTGTACCTTTCCCAAAAATAATGCTTGACTCTTTGTTTGAATTTTGCCAAAGTTGGTGCTGTTTTTATCTCCACAGGGATGTTATTAAATAACTGGATCGCAGAGAACTTCAAGCTGTTTATACCATATTTATAAGAGCAAACATTGTATAAGGCAAAGTCATTTGCATGCCTAGTACTATATGGATGGTTGTCAGAATTCTGAGTATATGTAGTGTTGTGTTGTATAAATTTATGTTTTATTTTATACATGAATACAGCTGTATTGAATTCTGCACTCATGCTTAGGGGTGGTATTTTAGCACTTAGGTATAGATATTTTATTGGTGTTAAGTAGGAGGACGTGCGCCGTTACGATGGATGGACCAGATCAAGAACTTAACCAGGATGAGCTTACAGCAAGCAAGTCACCATGCCCAAAGCAGAGACTCCTGGAGGAAGATCACCAAAAGGATTGTCGCGTGATGCCACTACACCCTTACGAAGGGTTGGACTAAGAGAGAGAGAAGTAGGGAAGATTAAGTATATTTCTAACAGCTCTATTTTGTACTACCATTAGCTCATTCAAGTCAGACTTCTTACAGCCCATCCAGATTACATTCAAATATTGTAGGTGACTATGAATTAAAGAGTAGTAGATCTGTTTTAGAAGATGTTGTGGGATAAGATAACTAAGTTTCTTTAAAATTCCTGCAACAGGTGTGATCTTTTTAGTAATGTATTCAACATGGTCTGTCCAGTTCAAGTTCCTATCAATCACCAACCCAAGATATTTGACAGTTCTAACTTTTTTTTTTTCAGTATTCTGCATATATATTTTACTGTGTGGGATTTCATTCTGACCTTGTTTTGTCATTATCATATAATTAGTCTTTTGCACATTAATAGTTAATTTATTTGCTTGAAACCAAAAGCACAGAGTAGTGAGGTCTTCCTGCATATCCTTAACAATGGAGTCTATATTGCGACCAGTATAGAACAAGTTTGTGTCGTCGTAATACAGTGTGATACGTCCTTTCAAGCGGCAAGTTGCAATATCATTGATGTAGACTAGGAAGAGAATCGGCCCTAATACTGACCCCTGTGGAATGCCATGGGTTACCCTAATTGCTGAGCTCCTACAGTTATTCAGCACTACATACTGTTTTCTATCCGACAGATAATTATCAAACCACTTCAATGCAACACCACGAACTCCTGCTCTCTCTAATTTAGCTAACAGTCTTTCATGGCCCACTGTATCAAAGGCCTTCTTTAGATCTATAAACAACCCACCAGCAAAACTATTAAAATCTATTGACTCTTGCAGCATATTTATGAGATCTACGGTTGCTATTTCAGTGTTAGAGTTCTCATGAAAGCCATATCGTGCATTGTAAAAGAAATTATTTTTGTTTAAAAAAGTGAGAAGTCTCTTTTTAACAATAGTTTCTAATATTTTGGAGATTATGGAAAGAATACAGATAGACCTATAGTTACTAGGATTCCTCCCTTCCCCACCCTTGAAGACAGGAACTACTTTAGCTATTTTTAGCTCACTAGGTAATGTACCAGATGCCAAGGATTCGTTAATGATATCTGTTAGCATCCCACTTAAAGAATCCTGGAATTCTTTTAGAAAGTTGGCAGTTATACCATCCTGCCCACAGCTACTCTTGTTTTTTAGATTTGATATTATAGATCTTACTTCTGTTTCATCAGTTGGATATAGGTAAAATGAGTTCAAGTAACTAGGAACCGCAAGTGTTTCAGTGCTCTGGGGAGGGATTGCTGAAGCCAGGGTTTTAGCAATATTTGTAAAATAGGTATAAATTTAATGATTCACATATTTTCTGACTGTCTGTAATTATCTTGTTATCTATTTCTAGAGATGTACAATTATCGCCTTTTGTTGTTTTTCTGTTATGTATGATTTCATTGATTATTTTCCACGTTTCCTTTGGGTTCTTGTTATGAATTCTAAATTTTTCAGAGTAATATTTGTTTTTTAAACTCCTTTTTAGATTTGTCACATTGTTTCTACACCTGCGATATTCCTGATTGAGATTGATGTTATTCTTTAGGGTGGGATTTTTAAGTTTTGCATGTAAAATGTCACGTCGCTTAATAAGGCTGAGAAGTTCAGAAGATATCCATGGCAAGCTACCAGTTCTTTGTGTTTGATGACTTTGTGCTTTCTGTTTTTGTGTACTAAGCGGTAGCTGGTCAATAAAGGAATTATACATTATGTCAATTCTACTAGTAGTGTTGTTTATGACTTTTGTGTTATGTTCAGTGATATTACTACTTTCAGGTCTATCATCATTTTGGTCTACATTAGTTGCTTTCAGCCTTTTCAGTTCAAGCGATTGTGATGGAGATTTAGAATTTGGCAAAAGAATATCAAATATTAATATATTATGGTCACTTATATAACTACCAACATTTGATAAATAATAATATATTCCAGAATTATTCATAGACACATGATCTATTAAAGTGCTTGTGGTATCACATATTCATGTTGGATATACATTATTGCACTGCTTGAAATCATAGCAAGAAAGCAGGTTCATGTATTTTCTTTTTAGTTGGTCACTAGTTAAGATATCAATATTCGTGTCACCCAGAAATAGGCATAAATTGTTAGTTGTTTTACTTAGAAAATTTTCGAGGGATGCTAGAAATGGTATGGCATTATTCCTATTTGGGTTATATCCCGCAATTAAATCAATACTTTTATATTTACTACTACTAAATTTATCTCTATAAATTTCAACCCATATCAAGCTATGATCAAGTTCACAATTCATTTTCACATTTGCTTTCCAACAGTGCGAAATGTAAATACCTAAGCCACCTCCAGCTTTGCCGTCTCTGTGAGAAAAGATGCTTCTATAATTTGGTATATTATACAAGTCTATTTCATGAATAATTGGAAAAGTTCCAGTCTCGAACACCCGTAAATATTGTAAGTTCAATTATGAAGACTTAGAAAATGTTCCTTAACACTCGAAATATTGCAAGTCCACTTGAGAATACTTGGAAGAATTCGTTCTCCCACACTCCAAGAAAATGCAAATTCACTTTATGAATACTTAGAAAATTACAAAGTTCCTCGTCGGGACTGTCACTACACGACGAAAGTAGCAGCGAGAGTGTCCACGCTGACTACTCAGCTGTAATTGAGTGAACAGGCTACAGTGGGCCCTCCTTTTATTCGATCCGGGGCGTCTACGTCACAATACGGCTTGACTGAATATCTCCTGAATCCCTCGATGGATTTACTTGAAACTTGAGCATTGCGACGTTCAGGTGATCCCAAACAAGATGACATATCGCTCAAGCCGCTAGCGTAATTATTATGGGAGTTACAAAATTTTCCCCGTCGAACATTCGGGAAGATGTGACATGGAATCTAGAATATACGAGTCCAGGCTGGGAACACGTGGTGTGACGGGCGGACGGTCTAGCTAGTCCCTGTGGCTACGTCACAGCTCACAGCTGTCCTTCACTCGCTTGCTTGCCCCGCTGACAGTAAACAACTATAAGAAGCCGCCCAGAAGCCGTACTTATTAAACCGATGAATGGCAAGACTTTTGCAGATGTTGTGAAGGATATCTGCAGCAAGGTGAACCCGGAAGACAGTGGCGCTGGTATTAGATCGATCAGGAAAACTATATCTGGAGCGGTTCTTCTTGAATATAATAAGGCCACGGAAAAAGAGAATAGAGAAAATTTTAATAAATCACTTAAAGGTGCTCTTGGACATGATGGCGAAGTAAAGGTTTTGACGCCTAGAACCACACTGGAAATTCGGGATATGGACAGTGCTACCACTATTTCCGATGTAGAGGAGGCTGTGAGACGAGAATTAGAAAATCTTAATCAAGAATTGAAGGTCTCAATCATGATTCCGAACAGCAGTGGTGAATGGTACAGATCCTTTAAGCCAATATACACAGGAGTCTAACTGCCAATGACCTAGTGACGCAGATGACCTATGAGATAGGAGCAGACATCTTGATTCTCAGCGAACAATATCAAGACATAGATCAACCAGGCTGGTTTTCGGACAATCTAAGGACAGCTGAGATATGGGTACCAGACCTTGGAACATATTCAGTTATAAATCAAGGATGCGGAGATGGGTTTGTCTGGGTCCAAGTTGAGAAAGTAATTTTTGTCAGCTGTTATTTTACCCCAAATGAGGCTATTTTTGACTTCCAGAAAAAACTAGATGGGCTTGAAGATACTCTGCAAGGGATGAACACTAACCTAGTTGTTGCTGGTGATTTTAATGCTCAAGCAGTTGAATGGAACATGCCTCAAACAGATTCTAGAGGGCGGTGTACAATGGAGATGGTCGCCAGATTGGGATTAATAGTTATCAACGTTGGTAATGTGACAACCTTTTGGCGGCCAGGATGTCAGGGAACTATATCAGATGTAACCTTTGCTTCTGAAGACATTGCGTCTAGGATAACTGAATGGCGAGTAATTGAAGAATATACTGGAAGCGATCATCAGTATATCACTTTTCGTGTACTTCAAGAGACTCCGAATCTAAGGATTACCACGCGCAAGCCAGAAAGATGAAACATAGCCACTATGGATAGAGAAATATTTCACGAAGTAATACAGAATGGACTGTATGACGGATACATGTCACGGAGGCAAAAGAAGCATAATTGCTAATAAATGCATGGAACACACCATGAGACTCCTTCAGCAAGCATGCGACGCATCAATGACCAGAATCAAACAACGGAGAGGCAAGCGTCCAGCATATTGGTGGAATGAAGAAATTGCTGAGCTGAGGAAACAATGCCTGCGACTCAGACGAAGGACACAAAGGGCACGACATAACGATGAAGCTCTCTCAGTAGAGTATAAGACTATGAAGAAAAGACTGCGAAATACAATTAAAAAGAGTAAAGCCGACAAGTGGTGGGAAATGTCTAAGGAAGATGAAAATCCATGGGGATTAGGGTATAAAATTGTTATGAAGAAATTCGTGATGCTACAAAGCCCTATCTTGGATCCATGCACCATGGAAGAAATAGTACACATACTATTCCCTGATCATGCAGAGAGGATTGATGATGAGGCCAAGAAAGAACTAGATAATGTACCACCTTTTACAACTGAAGAACTGATAACAGCAATTAGTTCTCTTAGAAATAAGAAAGCCCCTGGACCAGATGGTATTCCAGCGGAAGTACTAAAGGTGGCAGTCGAATTGTCCTCAACTGCTGTTGAGAATGTATAATCATTGTTTGAAAGTGGGAATTTTTAGCTTTCGTTGGAAGACAGCTAGATTGGTTCTGATCAGTAAAAGGAAAACTGGGGGTTACAGACCTCTATGTATGCTGGACACAGCCGGGAAAGGTTTAGAGAAGCTACTACAACCGAGAATACTAGCAGCAGTCCGATTAGCTGGCGACCTATCTGACAAACGACATGGATTTCACAGAGGTCACTCAACGCTAGATGCTGTGAAGGAAGTGGTGAAGACAGCAGAACGAGCTCAAATGGGTAATCATTACTCTAGAAAGCTGAGCTTCTTGTGACTCTAGATGTTAAAAATGCTTTCAACTCGGCAAGATGGAGTGATATTCTGGAAGTTCTACAAGAAACTTTCAAGCTACCAGAATATCTCATGTATATACTGCGAGACTATTTGAAAGACCGTACATTGAAATACGACACGGAAGATGGTCAGAGAAGAAAACGGCTCACAGCTGGTGCAGCGCAAGACTCAATTCTCGGACCACACCTTTGGAATATCATGTATGATAGTTTGTTATGGCTGGAGATGCCAGAAGATGTAAAACTTGTGGGCTATGCGGATGATGTGGCTGCTGAGATAGTAACACGTAACCTAGAGCTGGCTCAATATAAATTGAATCAGGTGCTGCGACGTGTCAAAGAATGGATGATAAATCACAAGTTAGAACTCGCAGATCATAAAACGGAAATTGTCCTCCTGACGAGGAAAAGGATTGATACTGTTGTAGTGATGCAGATCGGGCAGATAGCCATCAAAACAACTGGGAGCACAAAATATCTTGGTGTAACTCTTGATACTAAGCTTACATATTGGAACCACATCCAACAGGTAACAGATAAGGCAGCAAAAACCATGACTGCACTGAGTAGACTCATGGGAAATATCAAGGGGCCGAAATCTAGTAAAAGGCGTCTTCTCATGTCGACTGTTCAATCGATACTGCTATACGGTTCGGAAATTTGGGCTGAATCGTTAGAAATTGTGAAATATCGGAAAAGAATTGTGGCTGTACAACAGAGAGCAGCTTTACGAATTTGTGCGCATATCGTACAGTATCAGAACCTGCGATTCTAGTAGTAGCAGCAGTAGCTCCTATTGACTTGTTGGCCTTCAAAGGACAAGAAATTTGTCTCACACAAGAAGAGCTAGGAAGGGAAAGGGCAAAGGTTTTGGCTCTTAGTCGCAGAATGCAACGATGGCAAACAAGATGGGAAGATGATTCTAGAGGGAAATGGACGAAAAGACTGATACCTTCTCTGGGCGTATGGGTTGGCCGAAATCATGGTGAAGTGAACTACTATCTCACACAGTTCTTGACAGGTCATGGATACTTCCGAAAATTTCTTCATAGGCTAGGGCTAGCAACTAGTCCGGTGTGTATATACTGCGGTGATATCGATGACGTATTACATACTTCTTTGTGTGTGTTCATTGGCTGCCACAAAGAAGATGCTTAGAAGTTATGCAGGGAGAATTGACGCTAGAAGGAATCATGTCAGAAATGCTACGAAGTCAAGAATCTTGGGACCAGGTGGCAATCTACGGTACATAAAAAATATTCTGCGTCAGAAGAAGAAGGACCTGGATGATTACGACAGACAGTAAAGCAGAAGAAGGAAGATGAAGCACAAGATGCACTAAGCACGACATCCGTCCTGAAGTAATGCAAGAGCGGTCTCCGGGGCGGAGATAAACGTCGTGGAAAAAGGGAGTGTGGTTTTTAGTGGGTAAGAATCTCCACACACTTGTTGAGTGTGGACCCTCACAAGCGTCTTATGAAAGATTTTCCACACTCCCTCGCAAAAAAAAAAATATCGTACAGTATCAGAACCTGCGATTCTAGGAGTAGCAGCAGTATCTCCTATTGACTTGTTGGCCTTCGAAAGACAAGAAATTTGGCTCACACAAGAAGAGCTAGGAAGGAAAAGGGGAAAGGTTTTGGCTCTTAGTCACATAATGCAATGATGTCATCAGGGCGATCTAGTTCTGGTTCTCAGCAACTCAGAAAAGAGTGCAGGTACTGAGTCCACACCATTCTCGTAGATTCAGTAGCCAATATATTTTGCTTCTTCCCCTACTTCTCCTTCCTTCAGTTTTACCTAAGTCATTCTAATAAAGCTATTAATGCTTGTGAGGAAAGTTTTCTGGCAATTATGGGGAAAAAATTGATCAAAATGCTCCAGAAAGCACAATCAATGAGTGAAGTAGAAAAAATCTGATAAGTCTGAAATTAAGAAGAGAAGCAAAAGAAGTATGTGACATAATGATTTGCTGAATCAAAGAAAGGCCCTCTTATGGCAGCAACATAATTTCAACCAGAAATGTTTAATCAATATGACTCTACATTTCCCAATAGAAACTTGAATGAGACCGTTAAAGTGTACTGCTTCATTGATACAAAGAAACTTGAAACATTGCTGTCCATAATTTTCAGCACTAAAGAATTCCATTCTATATCTGAGGCAGTAGGTTTATACAATTTCATTTTCATCAGTCTGAACCATTTGAAAGACAATTCCAGTGAATGTACAAAACCGTTGAAACCGCTCATAACTATATCAATGACAACTTTACAAGCTGAATGTTGTTTCTCCACTCTGAAGAGATTGTGAGAATTTGTGAGAATTACAATAGGACAAGAGAGACTTTCACCATTAGCTATGCTTTTGGTGGAAAAAGACTTTATTATGAACGCATCCAATTCCACTAAGAAAGTTACTGAAAAGTTCACTCACAGCAAAGAATTCCGGCTCCATGGCTAAATGGTTAGCGTGCTGGCCTTAGGTCACAGGGGTCCCTGGTTTGATTCCCGGCAGGGTCAGGAATTTTAACCATCATTGGTTAATTTCGCTAGCACGGGGGCTGGGTGTACATGTCATCTTCATCATCATTTCATCCTCAGCATGAAGCGCAGCCTGTCTACGGGCGTCAAATCAAAAGACCTGCATCTGGTGAGCCAAACTTGTCCTCGGACACTCCAAGCTCTAAGAGGCATACGCCATTTCATTTACAGAAAAGAATACATTTTCACGGAACATGTTTTTCAATTAGGTATGTGCAGTTTTATAAACAGTTCATTTTTATTCTTAATTTGTTGTAAAATCTGATTCCCAAATTTATTTATTTATTTATTTATTTATTTATTTATTTATTTATTTATTTATTTATTTATTTATTTATTTATTTATTTATTTATTTATTTATTTATTTATTTATTTATTTATTTATTTATTTATTTATTTATTTATATATCTTACATATTTTGAAGGTCATTATCAAAAAGTAAAGTTTACTGCAATCACCAATAGATTATACCACAAACTACCAGTCAGGTAAGGTTTATCAGTTAAAATCTTAAACCATCATCATCATCATCATCATCATAGAACTCCTCCAGTGTGCCAGGTAGGGTGGTGTTGAATAAATCTTCGCCATTGTTGTTTGTTCAGAAATGTCTCCTCTCTCACCACAGTCTTCCAATTCCCTCCTCTTCTCCCCACATTATCCCTCAGCTGGTGTAGCCATCTTTTCCTAGATGTTCCCACTGGCTCTCTTCCTTCAACCCTTCATTTAGGCATACACGTGGCGTTCTTGTGCCAGACATTCACTTTACGTGCCCTTACCATGTTAGTCTTGAAGTCCTTAGCTTCTCTTCTATTGAGTACACTTCCAGTTCCATTCTTGATGTCATCGTTCCTTACATAGTTCTTGCGTGTTTCTTAGAGGGTAGTTCATAGAAACTTCATTTCACCTGCCTGCAGTTTACGAACTTCTCTCTCTTTAGAAGTTAGAAGCTTAAATAGCCAGGCTAATACAGAAATTCTAAAAACAGGAACTCAGTGCCAGATTGAAACACAGGGAGAAGGATTTTTATTCAGGTTACTGTATGCAACTTGACAACAGAATGTGAAGCAAGATGAGCTTATCAGAATACAAAAATCAGTTTCACTGAAAGACTCCGTGGATACTGAATGCATCAACAGATTTTTCAAATCACTTAGAAAGAGTCTGAAAAACAAAACTGTTAAAATATGTATTAAAAAGAAGCAAAGCTCAATTTATTGGGCATCTTTGGTGATATATAAAGAGTAGTCATGTTCTTTAAGGTGTTAAGTCTATATGGTCTGACACCATGGTTAGTCAGTTTAAGTCCTATTGGTGGAAAAAATTTCACCATCAGAACGTTGACTAGCAGGGGAGGGGAGGTGATGGTATACAATTTCTAATCAACAAATTGCATGTCAAAAGCTTGGGATCACTTGGAATCCTCTCCAAAGTGTTCATATGAAGTGAGAACATTTGATGCTGTTAATGGTGTTTAGTCCGTTGTATGGGAACATGAAGCCTTCAGCAAACTTCTTAGTGTTATTCAACAGGAGGAAGCTATGAGCTGACACCAGGTTTCATGCTCTCTGTACCTCATTATCATTATCACCACACTTCCAGACACGCAGGTCACCCATGGGAGCCAAATAGAAAGACCTGAAGTAGCTGAGGTAAATATGTCCTCGGACAATCCCGCCACTAAAAGATACACGATAAATATACCCAGAATTGTGACCATAATTTGTATTAAAAGTGAATAAATTAGAGTTAAATTATGTACTCATTTAAATCTTATATATTACAGTATTAATACTTAAAATTATTTTTTCCCATTCAACAGACCACCCCTCTAAAAAACAATTTTTTGTAAAAGTATCACTCATTGATTAAAACAGGTTTCCTCCTCATGAGGACAGAAACATCTGTTTGAAGACAGTAGTTTATGAAGATTGTTCCTATCCTTTCGTGTTTTCTCTCTATATCTCCTGCCAGGCTGTGTGGCTCAAACGGTTGTAGTTCTGACCTTCTGACCCCAACTTGGTAGGTTCAATCCTGGCTCAGGCCGGTGGTATTTGAAGGTGCTCAAACACATCAGCCTCATGTCAGTAGACTTACTGGCACGTAAAAGAACTCCTGCAGGACTAAATTCTGGCACCTCAGTGTCTCCGAAAACCGTAAAAGTAGTTAGAGGGACATAAAGCCAATAACATTATTATCATCATTATTATTATTATTATTATTATTATTATTATTATTATTATTATTATTATTATTATTATTATTATTATTATTATTATTATTATTCTTTCGAATGGGCCACCAGAGGACCACGTGCCAATTTCAATTCCTTCTTCTTTGTTCTTTCCTTTTCTTCCAGTACGCTTTCATCTGTTCACTATGTTTCTTCTTTCTGTCTTCAGACCACTTTGAACCAGTCTTTTTTACTTTCCTACCTTGGAATCCTTCTATTTTCAATACTTTTTCCCGAAAGCCTTCTCTATTATTTATTTCTTCTGTTGTTATATTGTTTTTTTCTAAATCCTTTCTTACTTCATTGACCCAGCTTGTCGTTGATTTCTTACTCCACAAATATCTGAAAATCTTACTGGTTAATCTACTATCTTGCATTCGATATAAATGTCCAAAAAACATAAGTCTCCTTTTCCTCATTACATCTGATATATTTTCTATTTTTTGATATATTTCAGCATTACTTCGTAATTTCCAACCTTCTGCTGTGTTTTGTGGGCCTAATATTTTCCTCATGATTCGCCTTTCTAGTATTTCTAGCTTATCTAAATTATAGTTTAATGCCAGACACTCGCTTGCATATAGGCATTCTGGCTTCACTACTGTGTTGTAATGCCTTATTTTTGCATTTTTGGATAGGCATCTTTTATTGTAGATATCTTTGGTGACACCATAAGCTCTCTCCATTTTATGTACCCTCTCCTCTACTGCAGATTTTTCTAAACCATTTTCTTGGATTATTTCCCCTAGATATTTGAATTTTTTTACCCTCTCTATTTGGCCAATATCTGTTTTCAGAAATTTTGGTGCATCCCAAATATTTGTTAAAAATTTTGTTTTTTCTGCAGAAATTCTTAAGCCAGTTCTGCTGGCGATTCTTTCCAAGACATTTACTTGGGTTACAGCAGATGTCACATTTTCAGAAAGTATTGCAAACTCATCTGCAAATGCAAGACAATTTATTTCAATCCTTTTATTCCCTCTGCCTAACCTTATCGGTGAAATGTTGAGTTCAATAAGTTTTTCGTTCCAAATTCTCACTATTTTCTCTAGGACACAATTAAAAAGAATTGGGGATAGTCCGTCGCCTTGCCGTACACCAGTTTTTATTTTGAAAGGCTGTGATATCTCTCCCAGAAATTTCACTTTAGAGACTGTGTCTGTAAGTGTTTCACGGATTAGATTTGCCAGTTTAGACTTTATGCCAAATTCTCGAATTATTTTATATATAGTTTCTCTGTCAACAGAATCAAAAGCCTTTTTGAAATCTACAAACATGACTACAATGTCCTTTGAATTAAGTAACCTGTGGCGAATTATTGACTTAAGATTAAATATTTGTTCTGAGCATTATTATTATTATTATTATTATTATTATTATTATTATTATTATTATTATTATTATATATAATTTGCTGGGGCCATCAAGGACCACGTTAAGTCTTGTTGCATTTGACACTGAACTTGGCCTTCTTTACAGCCCAAATTTCCCTCATTCTTTGTGAGTGGGCCTGCTTACGCTCCTCTGTCCAAGGGGCACCGTGTCTTCTCTTCGGTTGCTCGTCTCGGTTTAGCCCATTCGTCAATATTTTCTTGCAGAAGAGATCTCTGTTAAAGGCGTCTTCAGCTGAGATATGTAGCATTTGCAGGTCTTCTTTGGTATTTCTAAACCAGGGAATTGTGGTTTTGGGGTTTCAATTAAAAAAGTGAAAGATTTTTTTAGTTAACTTTCTTCTGTCCATTCTTTTTAGATGACCGTAAAATCATGCCCGTCTTTTTCTAATTGTGTTGGTAATTTTCTCTATTTTGCTGTAGACTTCCTTGTTGGATCTCTTTTGATGGATTCCATTTCTGTACTTTGATCCCAAGATTCCTCTCACAATTTTGCGTTCTCTTTTCTCCAGTTCTTCAAGGAGTCCTTTGTTGGCATTTAGAGACAGGGTTTCAGCTGCATATAGAACTACTGGCTTCAGAACTGTTTCATAGTGACGTATCTTGGTGTTTTGGGAAAGGCATTTTTTGTTGTAGATTGTGCGGGATGTTTGGTAGGCTATTTCCAGTTTGCGTACTCGTTCCCAAAGTGCTTCTTTGTCCAGTCCATTTTTCATGATGATCTCACCCAGGTATTTGAATTTGTCTACTCGGGTGATGTCCCCGTATTTTGTATGGAGTTTTGGTGGAGCCTCTTTGATGTTAGTCATTACTTCTGTTTTCTCAAACGATATCTGCAAACCAGTTTGTTCGGCAATTTCTTTTCAAATTTCAACTTGAGCTCTAGCGGTTTCTATGTCGGTTGAGAGAACAGCAATATCATCGGCAAATGCTAAGCAGTCTGTTGCGATCCACTTGGATTTGGTTCCTATTCTCAATGGTCTGTAGTTGGTTTCCTGTAATCTCACCCGCCAGGTTCTGATGATCTTTTCAAGAACACAGTTGAAGAGTATCGGGGATAGCCCATCACCTTGTCGGACTCCTGTTTTGATGTCAAAGGAATGCGAGAGACATCCGTGGAACTTCACCTTGGATTTTGTATCGGTCAGGGTGGCTCTAATTAATGCCAGCAGTTTCAAATCAACTCCAAATTCATTTAAAATGTTTAGCAGGATTTCCCGGTCAATGGAGTCGTACGCTTTCTTAAAGTCCACAAATACAGACACATACGGCTTGGACCTTAGTGTACAATATCTGATGATCGTTTTGAGATTTTGGATCTGTTCAGCTGTTGAGCGACCTTTTCTGAACCCTCCTTGGTATTCACCTATTTGATGTTCGACTTGTGCTTCCAAACACTCCAGGATGGCAAGTGATAGAATTTTGTAAGTCACGGGTAGCAAAGATATTCCTCTGTAGCTGTTGATGTTCTTCATGCTGCCTTTTTTGTGTAATGGATGGATCAAAGCTATTTTCCAATCTTCGGGTAGGGTCTCCTTGTTCCAAATTTCTTCTATTTGCTTTTGCAAGATATCAAGTGATTCTTCTGGGGCATATTTCCATAGTTCTCCTACTACTGAGTCTTCCCCCGGCGCTTTGTTATTTTTGAGACGGGCAATGTGCGCTTGATTTCATCTCGGTCGGATGGTCTGGAATCTGGGTACCTGAGTAAGGGTTCCTTGGTCTCAATGGCGCTTTGCGGTTTAGAGCAATTAAGTAAATTCTTGAAGTAATCTGCCAGAATGCTGCAATTTTCTTCATTAGACGTCGCCAGTGTGCTATCCGTTCGCTCAAAGCATAGAGATGGTGGTTTATAGCCAGTGAGTTTGCGTTTGAAGGCTCTGTAGTACTCTCTGCTTTCATTCTTCCTAAGGTTTTGTTCTATCTTTTCAATGAGAGATTTTTCGTATTTACGTTTCTCAGTTCTGAACACCCTAGCTGCTTGGGCACGTTGGGTTTTGTAGGTTTCCCAATCATTTTCTGATTTCGTAGAGTTGTACTGTTTCCACGCATTGAGTCTTTCTTGGAAGACTGATTCGCAGGTACTATTCCACCAGGCATGCTTTTTGCTTCTCTTGATTTCTGCGACGTCTTTGGCGGCCTCAACAAGGAGACTTTTGGCGTTGTTAAAGTCATAGTCATTTGGTCTAGCCTTCTCCTGGAACTCCTCGACCCTTTGCCGAAGTTTATCATTGTCGAAGCGTGTGATCTGTTTGGTTGTCTTCCTTGAGTTTGCGGGAATTGGTTTGAATTTGATAACAAAAATATAATGATCTGAGGCCACATTGATGCCTTTCTTTACCTTGACATTCATAATCTCAGGGCTGTTTCTCCTGAAGATCGCAACATGATCAATTTGGAACTCTCCAAGAGCTTGGACGGGAGAACGCCAAGTCATTTGCTTTCTGGGTAGATGGCGAAAGTGGGTCAACATGACCTGCAGGTTGTGATTTTCGCAAATGGTCACCAGTCTTTTGCCGTTGGGATTGGTTCTTTTGTGAGCAAGGCAATTTCCTATAACTTTCTTGTACTTCTGCTCACGACCTAGTTGGGCACTGAAGTCACCCAAAAGAAGCTTGACATGGTGTTTGGGGATTTTGTTCAATTTTTCATCCAGTAGGTCCCAGAAATTATCAACTTTGTCTGGATCAGACTTGTTCTTATCGTTTGTAGGAGCATGTGCGTTAACTAGGGCGTAGGTTTTGTTCGTGCATTTAATTGTAAGTATAGACAATCTGTCATTCACAGGTTCGAAATTTGCAACCGATTTAAGGATCTTGGTTCTAACAGCAAACGCGGTTCCAAGCATCACAGCTCCATTGAGGATTCCTGTTTGCGCTTTGCTCTTGAAAAATCGGTAGCCTTCAGATTCAAAAATCTCTTCATCAGGGTACCTTGTTTCCTGTAGGGCCACTATGGATATCTGATTTTCGTGAAGAGCTTTGGTGAGGGTTTTCAGCTTGCCAGTTTGTGTAAGTGAATTTATGTTGAAAGTTGCTAGAAAGGTTTTAGATTTTGGCTTGAGTTTTTGACTCTTCGGGGTACACTGAGATGCTCTGACTCGTCTCTTGCATGATGTCGAGTCTCCCCAAGAATCCGAACGAGACTCGTGCGCCGTGGCGTTCACGACGAGGGATTTATCCGAAGATTTATCCCCTGGGGTATGTTTCTTGAAAGTTGTGCCATCACGCTTTTTGACTTGACTTTGCTTGGGACGGGTACCCATCCTTTTACAACTAGGGTTGTTAGCCCTAGAGGTTGCCTCAATATGTTTTCTGGCTTCTGGTCATTTACCAGTCTTCACCATAACCCTGGCAAGGGACCAGTTTTTTTTTTTTCACGGTGGTGTATTTTATTTCCCTACTACCCTCTGACTCTGCTGGCGGCAGAGCCAGCGAGCTTCCCCAGTTCCAATGGGATGCGCCCGATGGAGGTAACCGGTAAATCCCCACACGGGTATTATTATTATTATTATTATTATTATTATTATTGTTCGTACTGTGTAAGCGGCGGCCCCGGCCGTCGCTGACAGGGGGAGTGTCGCGGTCCGTGTCTCCCACGACGCAGACGTTCGGCATTGGGTACCTACCTCCTCGCTCAGTGGAGGGTACCCGTTGCGGCTTCGGCCCGGCAGGAAGGTTTTAAATGAACGCCACGCCCATACTCAAAACACTTCTTAGCTCTGAGACGAGAAACCCATGAAAATGATTGCTTCTCCTCCACTCACTGTGGAGAGAACGATCGAAAAATGAAAAAAAACAACCCTGAATGGTGGATCACTCGGCTCGTGGGTCGATGAAGAACGCAGCAAATTGCGTGTCGACATGTGAACTGCAGGATTTATTATTATTATTATTATTATTATTATTATTGTATATCTCACTCTTCCCACACAGATGATTCCATTACTTATATTACCCGTAAGGTTGCTTTTTTTCTTACACGTCTGCCCCTTATATCTAGTCTTTTGCCACCTGTATTCGTCTTTATCTTCCTTTTGTCTCTCCCCTGTTTGTTTGTTTGTTTGTTTGTTTGTTTGTTTGTTTGTTTGTCCAACTTTCTTCTTATCCTACAGTTCTAACATCATCCCACTCATTGGCTGAACGGTCAGCATACTGGCCTTCGGTTCACAGGGTCCCGGGTTCGATTCCCGGTTGGGTCGGGGATTTTAACCTTAATTGGTTAATTCCTATGGCGCGGGGGCTGGATGTATGTGTTGTCTTCATCATCATTTCATCCTCATCACAACGCACAGGTCGCCTACGGGAGTCAAACAGAAAGACCTGCACCTGGCGAGCCAAACCCGTCCTGGGATATCCCGCCACTAAAAGCCATACGACATTTCATTTCAGTTCTAACATCAAGACTTAAGACCTGTCAATCAGTACTATTGCCTGTCCTCCTGATGATGCTGGGAAGCAGAAACAAGCTCATTGGGAGATAGGAAGAAATGGATGAATGGGTGTGCAACTTAATCGGACATGACAATAACGTACACAATACATAACCTACCTTTAATTCTTGCTAAAAGCGAATATGTCCTCCTTTCTGTTTTATAAGTTGCTTAACACAATTCGGCATAGATTCCACAAGCTTTGAGCAAATATTTTTAAGTTCATCATCAATGAAATCGCACTTTAACTAGAGACTCTTATCATATGTACTTTTGTGAGACAGTCAAGTTTTATGAGTCTCCTTTTGCAATAGCCCATATATTTTCTATTGGAGGAGTTTCCTGGCCATGCTATGACACGAATATTATTCTCACTGAAGAATTTCTTCACTTTCTTTCAAGTATAGCAAGGAACCAAATCCTGCTGAAAAATTCCAGTACCGCCTGGAAACCTTTCTACACATCACCAACAAATCTCCTTTCCAGTATTTGGATGTATTGTTGACTCTTGTATTGTCGAACCTCTACCCCTGCATTTTAAAGTGACTCTCGCCAGAGAAAAGAATTTTCTCTCAGTGTTCTGTTGTTCATTCCTGATGACAATGTGCCCACAACAGATGCTTCCTGCACTTTTCTCCCTTTAGAAGGTGTTTCTTTAGTTTTGTGAGCTTCACTTCCAACTGCCAGAAGTCTACAATGAACAATGAAAATGTGCAGATTCACTCCCCTTTTCCCCAATTTGCAAGCTTAGTCAACAGCAGTGAGCCTGAAGTTTGATTTGCTTCTTCTGAGGGGAAAATCTTCATCAATTGGTATTGTTTTGTTTTACCTGCCACAGTTTACTTTTTTTGTCAGTGAATTTTTTAAATTTTTTTTGCTATTTGTTTTACGTTGCATCGACACAGATAGTCGATATGGCGACGATGGGATAGGAAAGGCCTAGGAATGGGAAAGAAGTGGCCGTGACCTTAATTGTGGTACAGCACCAGCATTTGGCTGGTGTGATAATGGGAAACCATTGAAAACCATCTTCAGGGCTGCCGACAGTGGGGTTCGAACCCACTATCTTCCAGATGCAAGCTCACAGCTGCGCACTCCGAACTGCATGGCCAACTCACCCGGTTCCGGTGAAATTCAGTCAATCTGTTTGTGTAGGTACGAAGTATGTCCACCCTTGTCCCTTTCCTCTATGGGGTCAGGTATGCAGTGAGATGAATCTTCGTAGCGAGGTTTTATGACTGGATGCCCTTCCTGACATCAACCTCATCAGAGGGGTTAATGAGTTGAGATGAAATGAATGACTTGATATATGACAGCGGGAGGGAGAGGGTGAAACTCAGTGCCAACACATAGCCTACCCCTGTCAAATAGCACCAAGGGGTCTGCTCAAGGCTTTATGTCTCCATCCAACGGGCAAATCGTCATCTACACGCTGTATGCCCTCACTCCATATGAGTACTGTGGAGAGCTTTGGAATTTAATCTGGGCTTTTGGCATGCAATCTAATGATTAGAAATTGTATACCGCCACCTCCCCTGCCCTGACAGCCAACATTCTAATGGTGAAAATTTTTTTTGACGAACGGGACTTTAACTGGTTCACCACCATGTTAGACTGTATTAACTTCAATGCCTTAACGATCATGACCACCAGGCGGGCTTAAAATGTTTTCAAGATATGGGACTCGAACCTTCTAGCCACGGTGTACTACCATGTAGATTTGATGTGTTAAAGACCATGGCCACCAGGCAGGCTAAGCCAGGCTGCTTGTACTGCTGAATAATTCTATTTGTGCAAGTGACTACCAGCGCTAAATGTGGCAAAACAGTGAGACAGCCTTTGTGTCTCTATGTAAATTTATTTCTATTCTTGTTCCATAATTGATCCAAGTACTTGTGAACTCATGTCAATAACTTTTTATTAGTGCCTAATGCTGTCTTGTTTTTTATTGTGTCGATAGATGCCACTTATTTTCCATTTCATTTTGTACATTCTTTTCTTTTCCCGTCTTGGTCCTTTTTGTTCCTTGATTTTTCAGGAACACTTACGATGACAAAAATGGAAGCAAGGCATGATATGATTGTGTTTTTATGTTACCATCGTATTTTCACTAGATTTAAAGATGATTTGTTCAAAGGATGTCGCTGGTAAACAGACTTTCAATTATGTATGTCCCTCCGAGGTAATGTATTTTTATGTATCCTACTTCTTTGGTTTGGTTATCCCTTGGTTGGTTACCTTCACCTTTAGGAACCTATTTGTAATTCATTTTTGTCCATTTTTGACTATCCTGCTTTTATACGGATGCTACGTCATTTAAGATCACATGTTTTACTTTTGTGATTTACGTTCTCTTATACCGCTTCATTTAGTAACAGGTTTTCAGCCTATTCTTGTGTGAACTGTTTGATTGTTGTACTCTGATATGTGCCATGTGTGGTGGTGACTCTTCGGGTAACCGCTGTCAGGGATTTATTTAAGCTAGGTTCTTGGCCCGATAAGATATATGTCTCATACCTCACTTTGTAAATGCCTGTGTGGTATTTATCGTCGAAGATACTGTGATACTGGAGTATGAATGAGTAAGTTATGATATTGTGTGTGTCTTGGTTATGACATGCTGTTTTAGACATTAAGTGTTGGGTTAAACCAATAGCTGTATACCCTTTGCTAACTGGAGAAGGAGAGTCTAATTTATTTTCCTCCAGGTAGTTTCATTTCTTTTCTCCTTGTGTTATTTGCTTTGTCCATATGAGTTCTCTCCTTTGGAATCCCATTATGTTAATATTTTGTGTGGCTTCTTAGCAACCAGTTATTTATTTATTTTCTTTGTAGCTCAAGGGAGCTGCCATACTGGTCCAGATACGAGCACAAATCACTTCCTTTTCTTCCTTTGAGATCATGCCTTTTGGTGACGTCCTCTTATCCTTAATTTTACCTTAATATTTATTCTGGGTGGGGGTTGTTAGAATATGATTTGTTTTTCTTTCAGGCGTGGGTGTGTTTTCTCGTCTGATCAGTGCCGATACTTTTATTCTGAATATCGTACAACCAGTTAATTCTTATGAATGAGATGGAATATCAGTCACCGTAGACGTGATAAAAGGATATACTATAATATCATGCTACTAAGGTAAATGAGCAAACGACGTGTTGAAAGGAGTCATTTAAAAGAATCTGTAAGTACATTCCTTGGTACTATGCATCTTGGTTGGATGGCACACAACTATGCCCTAATTTGTCAATTTTATTTCCCTCCTGAATTTTCAATTTAATAAACTTGTGTGTTATTCCTTATTCCTACAGGGCGAGTTGGCCCTGCGGTTAGGAGCGCGCAGCTGTGAGATCACATCCGGGAGCTAGTGGGTTCGAATCCCACTGTCGGCAGCCCTGAAGATGGTTTTCCGTTGTTTCCCATTTTCACACCAGGCAAATTCTGGGGCTGTACCTTAATTAAGGCCACGGCCGCTTCTTTCCATTCCTAGGCCTTTCCCGTACCATCATCGCCATAAGACCTATCTGTGTCGGTGCGACTTAGAGCAAAATAGCAAAAATTCCTTTTTCCTCCTTTCCTTTTAGTCTGTTATTCTTTCGGTATCTCTAGTGGAGGAGAAGGTGTCTAACTTCAGATTGCATTACATCCGCTACACTACTGTGTTTGCATCTCTACTAAGTTTATTATCGTGCTCCTTATGCGCTTTTACTCCGCTTTCTGTTGGTGTTGACTTAGGCTAAGGGTCAAGGTCTGTGTCAACAGTGAGGTAGCATGAAGGTGATGCTGGTTTAACTAACACAACCTGTGGTGTTGATTGATGGAAAGATTTGTTATTTGTCTGTATAACAGTAAACAGAAACACACAATTTACATATAGAGGCAATATGGAACGTCCTCGTCATGCTAAACGGCACTGTTGTGTCATGAACTGCCATAATTCAGAACATCCTAGCGATCCTAGTGTAAAGATTTTCACGTTCAATACGAATAGGAAAGATGACTAAAATTGATATTGGCAGTGAACCAAATGAGTAAGTATTGTGAAATAATACCAGAAGTATAATTCATACAAAATTAACACCTTGAGAATGACAGTGTTGTAAGTCATTATTAAAGCAGACATTACTAATGTCTCCTTGTCCTTGTTTATTACAATGGTAAATACATATACATAATCCATTAATTAATTTTGTGCTGATTCCAGATTTCAGTCTTCCTGTAAATAAATCCGATTTCTTTCCTGCAAAATATATTAAGTGGAGTTATGACAGAATTTTGAAACTTCTTCAGATTTTATTCTATTGTTACCAAATGTAGGTTTCACATTTAGGTATAAAATTTCTTGACACATATTTTACCAAATTAAAGATATGTAGATGTATTGGTTCAAATTTGTTTTTTGTTTTTATTTTGTTCAGTTTTCTCTTATACTGTGCTAGCAAGACACCTGGGCTTTGCTACGGTTTTAAATTGAAAGTTTTCGAAGTTTTAAATTCTGGGGAGTCCACTGTCGGCTAGTCCATAAAATACACCCTCAGTTCGTACATCAAATGGTTTTGGAGGAATTATTATTTATTTTCAGATGTGACACTCATTTGAACACCATACAAATGGAATGTTTTAAAACCTTATGTTATTTAACATCCAAGGCATAGATGCAACCAACCTGTGAAATTTTGACTGTGTATGTCAAACAGTAATGCAGGAATAAATGTTTTGTTTTAGGGGTAGAATGTTTTTAAAATTTTATTTCTTATTTGACATTTCATACGTGAAAGGTTTACGAAAAAAACAAATATTGTGACTCAACTCCCATCTAAACTCCTTAGGGGAGAAACATTGTGAAGCCATGCTGAGTGGCTCAGATGGTTACGGTGCTGGCTTTCTGAGCCCATGTTGACAGGTTCGATCCTGACTCACTCCAGAAGTATTTGAAGGTGCTCAAATACATCATCCCCGTGTTGGTAGATTTACCAGCACATAAAAAAATCTCCTGCAGGACAAAATTCTGGCACTTCAGCATCTCCAATAACCATAAAAGTAGTTAGTAGGACGTAAAACAAATAACATTATCATTATTATTATTATTATTATTATTATTATTATTATTATTATTATTATTATTATTATTATTGCCGGCCCCTTTGTGTAGGGATAGCATGCCTGCCTCTTACCCGGAGGCCCCGGGTTTAATTCCCGGCCAGGTCAGGGATTTTTACCTGCATCTGAGGCAGTAGCAGTTGCTGAGGGAGACTGGAGGAAGGGCATTACATTTTTACAAATTTGCACTCTTACTCAACACACACAAGTAAACAAATGCATACTCTGTTTCTCTTAACCTGATTGTTATGTTTGGTGATAAATAGAATCTAGTTGAATCACCATACTCCTATAACTTAATCCCTGTATAAATGAATATGCTGTAAGGAAATTTCGTGTTTTTAACTTTTTTTTTCAAGTGTTTCATATCTGTTACTCCAGCTTTCGTCCAAGTAGTTTGAATAACATGCATGGAAAACAGAACAACTCATTAGGTATTTGACTCCCAGCCACAACCTCTATACAACCCTTGCTGGAATTTACGCCTATATTCGCACCTTTATGTTGCCCCACTTGTTCTCATTTTAAACGATCTGCTGTATCCGCACACTATATATGACATATTCAATTAACAAAAGACCATATTAAATATTATGTGATAGGATATTAACTAATTTCATTAGCCAGCATAAACACGCTTCTCAGACGACAGATTTGCAACGCTTGCATTTGAAACACATATTTGACTCGGAGCGATTAGCCTTCGTGTATTTCCGTTAGCAGGGGCTGGCTTCATCAGTGCCCAAATCTCCCATTCTCTGCGTGTTAAGAAGTAGTAGGTTCTACGCAGGCGCGAACCAAACTTACCCAGGAAAGAATCTACAGAGAAGAGCAGAGGCTCAGCATGAACTGCCAGCAAGTTAAAGGAAGCGAAGTGAACTACACATCAGATGAAAACATTCCCCACTAGCTGCATGCTGCAGCTAGTGCTAAAACTGAATGCATTAACATTCATAGTGTTAGTATTATTTAAACCATCATTAATAATTCCTTAGCTGGAGAGGCACGTGCCCCTCTGCCCTTTAGAGTCAGCCGCTACTGATCTGAGGGCTGGTTCAAGGTCCACTCAGCCTACGTGATTACAACTGAGGTGCTATCTGACGGTGAGATAGCGGCACCGGTCTAGAAAGCCAAGAATAACGTCCGAGAGGATCCGTTGTGCTGACCACACGACACCCCGTAATCTGTAGGCCTTCAGGCTGAGCAGCGGTCACTTGGTAGGCCATGGTCCTTCGGGGTTGTTGTGCCATGGGGTTTGGTTGGTTTATTATTATTATTATTATTATTATTATTATTATTATTATTATTATTATTATTAAAACATTCTGAAGTAGATCAAATTTGACACATAGGACATAAAATAAAATGTAAAATTACAACTTCGTATGTCAAACGATTTTGGAGGAATGAATAATTTTGTTTCCGGTGGCAACCTCATTTAATCCCTTAGGGATGGCATGTTTTATTTTAAATATTTCCTATTTTACATCTAGGATTTAAAAATATATACCACCATTTGGAATTTTGTCTTTGTACGTTAAACAATTTTGGAGGAATGAGTATATTTGTTTTCGGGTCTTAATTCCCATTTAACACCCTTAGGAATTAATCTTTTTCACATTAGGTTCTGTAAATGCTGGGACAGAACCCTTAAAGCCACGGTTGCTTCCTTCCCAATCCTAGACCTTTCCTACCCCATCATTGCCAGTAAGACCTGCCTGTGTCGGTGCGATGTGACTCAAATTAAAAAAATTAAAAGAATCAAACCTCCTGTTATTTAACTCCTATGATATTATTGCAATAATATTGGTGGTATTACCCGATTCATTTTTTAGTATAAAATTCACGGCATTAAATCCACTGTAAATTAAAATATCCCTCAATGATCACTCCTTGCTCACTATTTATTTGCTACTAGCCTGCTCAGTAACTCAAGGAAGTCCGCTAGAGCACTCTTCACCTCGTTGATTGGCACATTCCCCATGGTGCCTACACCAACGCAAAATTTAGTAGTTAACTCTCTTTGCATCATGGAAGTATTCAAAGCTAATGCTTCAATTGCACTTTTAGGGAGTCATATCCATTGAAGATATAGCACAAAGAAACCTCAAAACTCCTCTGAAGTGATGCACATCAAAATAAAAAACTTTTAACCTAAAAAAATTGTTATACACAATAATTACCAATGAATAACAGTGCAAAGAATGCATAGAGAGTATGGGATCTAAGAATAAGCAATGTGTGGCACATTGATTCTAAGCATTGGGAAAATAATGAAAAAAATACATTGTTCCAATTAATTTGCATGGTATTGTAGAAGAACTGGGACTGATGTGGACAGAACCAATCTATTTGAAGATGGCAGTTTATAACGACGTGGAGATTGCCCTTTTATTTTTGAATTTTCTTCCCATTGCTCCCTCTTCCGAAGCTGACCTGTAGTTGTGTTTATCCTATTATATGTTCTTCTTCATGTCCTTATCTTTTTTATAACATAACTCTACATGGGCAGAAGTGTTTTGTGTCTGTACGTGGACCAAAAGTATGGCAAATGAAAACTCATCCAGAATTAACGAACAGTAGCTATGAAATGGCGTATGGCTCTTTTTAGTGCCGGGAGTGTCCGAGGACAGCGAACACTAGCTATAAACATACACATGCACATAATGTTAATTAATTACCTTGAAATGTTGGATGTACTCCAATGCAGAGGTCCATAGGATATTTTTAAAAAATTTACGGCAGCATGTCGGCGCATAAAAGACATAAGAGCTTTTTTTTTTTCGCTACGGGCTTTATGTCGCACCGACACAGATAGGTCTTATGGCAACGATGGAACAGGAAAGGCCTAGGAGTTGGAAGGAAGCAACCGTGGCCTTAATTAAGGTACAGCCCCAGCATTTGCCTGGTGTGAAAATGTTTTTTTTTTTTCTATGGGCTTTACGTCGCACCGACACAGATAGGTCTTATGGTGATGATGGGATAGGAAAGGCCTAGGAGTTGTAAGGAAGCGGCCGTGGCCTTAATTAAGGTACAGCCCCAGCATTTGCCTGGTGTGAAAATGGGAAACCACGGAAAACCATTTTCAGGGCTGCCGATAGTGGGATTCGAACCTACTATCTCCCGGATGCAAGCTCACAGCCGCGTGCCTCTACGCGCACGGCCAACTTGCCCGGTAGGTGTGAAAATGGGAAACCACGGAAAACCATCTACAGGGCTGCCGACAGTGGGATTCGAACCCATAATCTCCTGGATGCAAGCTCACAGCCGCGCGCCTCTACGCGCACGGCCAACTCGCCCGGTAGGCATAAGAGTCTTTTTGCTAGTTGCTTTACGTCGCACCGACACAGATAGGTCTTATGGCGACGATGGGACAAGGAAGGGCTAGGAGTGGGAAGGAAGCGGCCGTGGCCTTAATTAAGGTACAGCCGCAGCATTTGCCTGGTGTGAAAATGGGAAACCACGGAAAACCATCTTCAGGGCTGCCGACGGCATAAGAGTCATTCCATAAATAAGTTATTATGCCATTCAAAGCCCTTATATCAGATAGTGTTGAAGGTGACCAGTCTTTGATTTTACATGTTCTAGTTGGAGGTGTTGGCCTCTGGTTCCTATTTGTTTCCCCGAATTACTGTTTCCTGGTGAATTATGTCAAAATATCAGTATAAAAAAATAGTGAAAAGTACTCTGTAGGCTCGATTGCCATGTCAAAATATGAATGTAAAACTGGTCCTTGATTAATATTAGATATCAGAATGGTACTTGAAGGTCCTGGGTCCAAGTTACTCACTTCAATGATTTCATCAGCTATTTCATTCTCCAACCCACTTGAATTGCTCTTGCACTGAGAAGACTCACTACATGAATTTCCAGCTTTTAACTCTTCCAATGAAAAATCACTTTCATCTACATCCGTAGAGTCCATAATTGAAGCAATCTATAGCTCACCGACTCTTTTCTTACTAACCATGTCGCAAAATAGCTATATAAATCGCTAAAAGCTGGTCTCAAAACTTACGATGCATGCTTGACTGAACACGACAGACTCTCACAGCTTGTAAACAGCTAGCAGGGATAACGCAACTCTATTCGAGGAGTCTCCTTTCAGCCAGACCTATAAATGTTGTTTACTGCCATCTGTTGAGTTTTTTTTAATTATTAAGTCCACCAGTGATGCTGGATCTATGACCATTTAATATATCAAATTCCGCTCACGGGCAACCTGTTATGGGGTTTAATATACAGTGAAACCTCGTTACGACATTTCTGCAGAGGACAAGGAAAAAGAACGTGTTAAGCGAGAAAATGTACTAATGATTATACAAATAAAAACTATCCAGCAGGAATATGGAAAAACCAGATACAATTTTTTCCCGACGTGGGGGCATTTACAAGTAAATAACCTCATGTTTTATGTATAGGTGGTTTATAATAAAACATTGTTTATTGTAATTAATGAGGGCATTTTACTTTGTGTATCTGCAGGTACAGTGAAAACTATAGGCATATCTATCATTTCTAAAGATTAAAGTACAGTATTAAAAGGTGTGAAAAACACGAGAGAACAAATATGAAAACATGTGCACAGGGTCCAAAAATATATCGAAGTATTATTGCGGATCACATTCTTTCTAAAACAAATGTTAGTAGAAGCCTTTTATTTTGGAGCAGTAGGTTATTAAACATTATTTTCTAGTCACACTCTTAGACAATGAATTGGAGGTTACGTTCAACCATCTGCAACTGTGAGGAATGAATTTGGCCGCCATTTTGAATTGAATAAAACTTCGACCAACCTGAGTGATCAAGTTGAAACTCAGAGGTGCGAGTTTCAATATTCACAATCTCGGCATGTTTATGCCAGTCCACTTTCTGACATATTTTTATTTTGTCTTCCTTATTAAGGAATTTCACATTTTCTGTGTCCATAACTGGGCTAACACAAGACAAATACGTTTGAATCAATGCAGACCAGCCCTTGGCCGGCTTCACGGTTCGGCAAAGTTCGGTTGTTGGTGGAGGGGCGGAAGGGGAGGAGTTGTTGAAGGCGGGAACGAGTCGAGTGGAGAACCTACCACAGGCTCATTTTACGCATTGACTGACCGCGTGCTACATTGTTAGTTTAGCGTGGCTTGGTGTAGCTGATTCGTAATTATTTGTGTTGCATGTTCGGAGTTACGGCGGAATATTAATTGAGAGGAATTTTGTATGGTACGAACAATGGCTACCGAAAACGTTGATTATGAATGCGAAAGTACAGTCTGTGAGTATTGTGGTAAAAAAATTTCGGCAAAGAGAAATCTCATGACACATGTCCGAAATATTCATGGTATTGACCCTTCGACTGGAGAAAATACTCCAACGTTGTATTTGTGTGAAGTTTGTGGTAACGAGCTCTCTGCTAAATCTTCTCTTGATCGCCACTTGAAGGTTGTTCACGGTATTGAACCAGAAGCTCGTGAAAAGAAGTTCGAATGTTCACATTGTACGGTTTCGTATGTTACTAAGAAATCGTTGGCTCATCATGTACGTCTGCAACATTCCGGTATGTAACATTCGTTTTCAAACTAAACTTGAAAATTTACTGTGTTTTATTACAAAAGTTAATTCATGTACTGTTTTAAATTTATTATTCTTTCAAAAATAGTCCGTAAGAGACTGGCTTTTATGGTGTTTTTTATTGAGTGCTCTTGAAAGAGTCCCTTTAGTTAAGTAATCCCCCTGTGGGTGGGGGCGGTAGAATAACACCCACGGTATCCCCTGCCTGTCGTAAGAGGCGACTAAAAGGGGCCCCAGGGGCTCTGAACATTGGAGCTTGGGTTAGCGACCACGGAGCCCTCAGCTGAGTCCTGACATTGCTTCCACTTACTTGTGCCAGGCTCCTCACTTTCAACTATCCTATCCGACCTCCCTTGGTCAACTCTTGTTCTTTTCCGACCCCGACGCTATTAGGTTTGCGAGGGCTAGGGAGTCTCATTTTCATGCCCTTCGTGGCCCTCGTCTTTCTTTGGCCGATACCTTCATTTTTCGAAGTGTCAGACCCCTTCCATATTTTCCCTCTGAATAGTGTTATATAGGCTAGAGGATGGTTGCCTAGTTGTACTTCCTCTTAAAACAATAATCACCACCTTTAGCTAAGTAAGCACCACCATTAAATTATTATACTTCCCAGGAGCATTGTAGTTGCTTACCATTTTCAACGCCATGTGAGTCACAGGCATGTTTTTTTTTATTCTTTTTTTTGCTAACGAGGCACGTGAAGTCTTTCGCGCTCAGCTGTGTGTTGGAACGTTGCCTACGCTATAATAGAAGGCCTGGACAAGCCGACACATTTCTGGGCGAACGATGTAGTTCAGGCAATGGCCGCATGGATCGCGTTTATGTTCTATTGTTCTGATGTTCTGTCTATATCCTTATATTGAATATTCATACAATAACGCGAAATAATACATTTTTATTATCATTATGTCCCGTGTGAATGAGATATAAATATACAAAACAACTTAAAACACATTACACTTCATAGAGTTCTTTCATTTTGCACTTGTTTATCACAAAGGAGTAAAGAATAGGGAAATAGGCCTAAATAGAAGTACTGACCCGATTTTTCCCTAATTCTATAATTTCAACACTTTTCTGCTCAGAGGCTTGCTCTTGAATTTGTTTAATAAATCACAGTCATTAGTCACTTTCTTTGCGTTATTATCAAGAACAGGCCTGAAAAATGTAAGTATAACGTATGTGATGTGTGCTTGATCACAGTCGCGGCACTGAAACGTCTTTTTAAACTTTGGAGCGGTAAGGAATTTCAGCTTTCGGACAAGTTTACATTTTCCGAGATATCCTAACGCCCGCGTTGTAAATATTAATACATTTTTAATAAGAAGAATTTGCAACGGCACTTTGTCGGGGAGGCAGAATTCCCCTCACAGTACTTACACCGTAATCTGATTCGACAAAGTGCAAGCTACATGTTCTGGAGTTATCATTAGGAGCCGGAAGAGATACTTTTCTGCTGCCCTGTCCAGAAATAGCAGGCCTCCATTTCTCCCGTAAACTCGGATCTTTAGGAACAAGATGAAAATTTATATTTGTGTATATTTCTTCGCTGTGTCAGATGTGCAGTTAGGCACGCAAAATTAACCATCATAATAATGTTAATAATAAATAATGTTATTGGCTTTACGTCCCACTAACTACTTTTTCGGTTTTCGGAGACGCCGAGGTGCCGAAATTTTGTCCCGCAGGAGTTCTTTTTACGTGCCAGTAAATCTATCGGCAGGAGGCTGACGTATTTGAGCACCTTCAAATACCACCGGATTGAGCTAGGATCGAACCTGCCAAGTTGGGGTCGGAAGGCCAGCGCCTCAACCGTCTGACTCACTCAGCCCGGCAATAAACCATCTTAACCTACAGAATGGAAAGAGAAACTTGACGGTAATTGACCCCAGGGGCTCTGAAATTTTGAACGTGTGTTGGCAACCACGGGGCCCTTAACTGAGTCCTGGCATTTATTCCACTTACTTGTGCCAGGCTCCTGACTTTCATATATCCTATCCGACCTTCCTTGGTCAACTCTAGTTCTTTGCTGACCCCTACGCTATTAGGTTTCCGAGGGCTAGGGAGTCTTTTATTTTCACGCCCTTCGTGGCCCTTGTCTTCCTTTGGCCGATACTTTCATTTTTCGAAGTGTCGGACCCCTTCCAGTTTTTCTCTCTGATTAGTGTTATATAGAGGATGGTTACCTAGTTGTACTTCCTCTTAAAACAATAATCACCACCACCACCTTGACGATAATTTGGAAGCACATAACTAAACAAATGTTACTGTAAATGCATCTCAGCAACCATCCATATATTGCAAATCGTGAGACCAAATAAATTAAAAACGACAAAACTCTTCATATTTCACTTTAGATAAGGCCTTACCGTATAAAATAAAGTTTAATATATTATTTCTTCTTATAAAACATATTGCAGTAACACACATCATCATAGAATTCACGCCAAACAATAGAACATAAACGCGAACCTAGCGGTGGAAAAGAGAAAACTATTAACCCGCTTTTAATGCAAGAAATTGGCTTTCTGTCCAGGCCTTCTAGTATCTAGTAGGCTTTGGTTGGAAGCAGCCACGTGGTGCAACTGTAACTCCTGTATAATAGGTGTTGCAATGTGTCGGACAAGACCTTGTTCTTGGCCCGAGGAAAACAGATCAGAAAGCATTCTCTTTGTCAAAAAGGCTCTCGGTACATGAAAGAGATCGTCACGCGAGTTGTATATGTCCTGAGTTTTTATACAACTCGCATGGTGTATAACACAACTTTTTCACGAGAAAAGTGAACTTATATTATGCCCTTCATTTAGGAAGAACACTGCTCAGAAATTCCATACACCATATTATATTATGAAAATGAACAGAAAGAATACGTTTAAAAAATAGGTCACTTTGAAATTTATCACTTAAAATGTAACATTCTCTTCAAGGATGTTCATTTAGTTAACACTTCGTATTATTACTGTGTTATGTTCCATAAAAATGCGTTTTACATAAACTAATTCTGGTTTGCATTATTCCGTATAACGTAAACTGGGGTACTTTGTGACAGGTCGATTGGAATGTCACTCAAGTTTTAATGCCATATGCATATTCATTTTTCTATTTATCACATCCCATGTTTCTTTTTTCTTCCAAGAAAGTTGCCTGTTCCCTCTTGTAAACCCCCCCCCCAAGTTTGGGAACTATGATATGGTACTTCTGAAATCCTCTCTGACAAAATAAGTGTAATAATGGTATTTGGTGGGAATGGAATTTGCAGATCTTATAAAGGGGGCCAACAAATGCAAAAGTTTGGGAATCGCTAAATTAGACCTATGCGGTAATTAATTTACTCTTAAAGTTGTTAGGGCCGTATGATTTGTTATAATAATATGATATTTACACAGTATCAGATGATATCGGTGACAGTAGGCTCCACATAATTTACACTTGCAGTTATCGTCCGGGTCAAGGAATTTATCTGTTAGGCATATCCTGTCAGTACATGACGTAGGTCATATTTGGTTTGTGTCCATTCCCTGTATATCGTCGCATCTGTTGAATAAAACGCTGGCCATATCTCTTGTCTGTTCTTATTGAGTTCCTGCAGTACATCTAAGTAGGGTTTGGTAGCTGGTAGAAGCAGGTTGAGGCGAAGGTCTTCGATAAAAAATTGCTCTCTTGCCAGTACATATGTAAGTCAGGATAATGTGTACTTTGACAGACATAGTGCTCTTTTGAGGAAATTGGCTTTGACTTTTTCTATGTCTTCGAAATTTTTCTTCTTTAGGTGTGTCCAGATGGTTTCCAGTCCATATGTTATGATGGGAGCAATTTTTAAGCGAAACAGTGTGATAGATGTGGGAAGGGATAGTTGTCTTAGATTCTTTATGCTATTAATTGCCACCTTTGCTGCGATGGTTCGTTCTTTTATGTGAAGGTCACAGACATCTCCACTCGTCTGTAGTGTAATTCCTAAGTATTTGAAATATGGTACGTTTTTCATCGGAATATTCATATACATGATGTCATTTGCCGATAGTTTGCCTCCTCTTCTGAATGTCATTTTTACAGTTTTGCTACTATTTATAGTGAGCTCATTCTTTTCTGCCCATGTTGTAAGTTTGTTGAAGGCTGTTCGAATGTTTTACAAGTTTTTTGTTACAGTGACCCTATTGTCTGCGTAAGCGTAGATTTTCTCATTTTCTGTGTCTATTTCTGTACGTACCGGTACTTCTGCAGAGAATTAGCGTAGGCGAAGCTTAATCTGATCCTGTAATAATTAAGAGGGGAATTCCTCAAGGCACTATTATTGGACCTTTACGTTTTCTTATATATATATATATAAATGATATGAGTAAACGAGTGGAATCAGAGATAAGGCTTTTTGCGGATGATATTCTGTACAGAGTAATAAATAAGTCAAGATTGTGAGCAACTGCAAAATGACCTTGATAATGTTGTGAGATGGACAGTAGGCAATTGTATGATGATAAACAGGCTTAAAAGTCAGGTTGTGAGTTTCACAAATAGGAAAAGTCCTCTGTTTTAATTACTGCGTTTATGGGGTGAAAGTTCCCTTTGGGGATCATTGTAAATACCTAGGTATTAATATAAGGAAAGATCTTCATTGGGGTAATCACATAAATATGATTGTAAATAAAGGGTACAGATGTCTGCATGTGGTTATGAGGGTGTTTAGGGGTTGTAGTAAGGATGTAAAGGAGAGGGCATAGAAGTCTCTGGTAAGACCTCAACTAGAGTATGGTTCCAGTGTATGGGACCCTCACCAGGATTACTTGATTCAAGAACTGGAAAAAATCCAAAGAAAAGCAGCTCGATTTGTTCTCGGCAATTTCCGACAAAACAGGAGCGTTACAAATCTCATTTTTGGTCCGTATTGAAAATTACAGTTCAAGAATAATAAAGGTATTCTTTAATCCACGTATTCAGTACTTTCCACTTAGTGGTTACATAAACAGACTATCAGTTGAATGGGACATGTTTTGCCCTCAATTTAGGGCATCTTCAGCCTAAAATGATCTTCCAGAGTATACCTTATATTAATATGGAAGCTAAAAGTTTAACCAGTTACTAAAATTCAGAACATAAAAATAAAAATGATACATTATACAAACATGTTAATGGAAACTGTCAATGATTAAACCATAAACTATTTTGTCAGAGACTAAAACTTATTCCTTTTAAAATTATAATTAAAATGGTTCATTTAAAATTGTAAGTGGAATACCAAAGTGACAATGACATAATGCCAACGAGATGAGGGCGTGAAACACAAGCAGAAAAAATGAATGTCATAAATACAACATGTTCAAGGCCGCTGATGGAATCATGAACATAAGGTGAAACTGAACCATCAGTTGAATTATTGCAGAAAGGGCCCTTAGCACCGGTATGCAATATTGTTGTCTGAGACCTTGTCAGGAAAAGTCAGTAGATACTGGAAAATGTTTAATGTTTGTTGAAAGCTATCATTTGCTATCTACCGGTACTGTTGCGTTGATAGCCGCCCTTCTGTTGGCTCTGAGTCTCGTATTTTAAGTGGTATGTTCCGAGCTGTCAGTTGAGAGATGGTGTGGGAGGACATCAGTAGACGAATAAGTTTGAGTGGTGTCTTTTAAAGTAGGAAAGATCACAATATGAAGATAAAATTGGAATTCAAGAGGACAAATTGGGGCAAATATCTGTTTGTAGTAAGGGGAGTTAGGGATTGGAATAACTTACCAAGGGAGATTTCTTTGCAATCATTTAAGAAAGTTAGGGAAACAACAGATAGGGTTTCTTCTGTCCACTTCACCAGTACGTTAAATGTCTGTTGTAGTTCCGCGCTGGATCTAGAGGTGAGAATTATATTGTCTGCGTAAATAATCTTGTGATAAGTATATTAGCCGTAGCAATATGTATACTTATATATACTGTATATAAAGCAGAATGTCTGTCCGTCCGCTCCATATTAAAATCCATACAGTTCCGTCAGTCTGAATCCAATTTTGTTTACTTACCTTTTAGGACCCTGCGGATAACCCTGTCTACAAGAACCCATTCCCTACATTTAGGCCCTTTGGCATGATAATATAGGCAAAATAATGAATCGGGCATACAGTAAAAGGACAGGACAAAGCTCCAATGGGGCATCGAAAACCTTGTTTTTAAGTCTCTAAAACAAACCATCAGAGATATTGGCATCAGGAATCTGATGAAGAAATGACAGGCCATATGTCAGCTCAAGGATTCTACAGTAGAATAAAGGTCTGGTGTTCGAAGTAGGAATGTGCTAGGCCAAGGAGAGATTCTCCCCCTGTGGGTGGGGGCGGTAGAATAACACCCACGGTATCCCCTGCCTGTCGTAAGAGGCGACTAAAAGGGGCCCCAGGGGCTCTGAACTTTGGAGCGTGGGTTGGCGACCACGGGGCCCTCAGCTGAGTACTGGCATTGCTTCCACTTACTTGTGCCAGGCTCCTACTTTCATCTGTTCTATCCGACCTCTCTTGGTCAACTCTTGTTCTTTTCCGACCCCGACGCTATTAGGTTTGCGGGGGCTAGGGAGTCTTTCATTTTCACGCCCTTCGTGGCCCTTGTCTTCCTTCGGCCGATATCTTCATTTTTCGAAGTGTCGGATCCCTTCCATTTTTTCCCTCTGATTAGTGTTATATAGAGGATGGTTGCCCAGTTGTACTTCCTCTTAAAACAATAATCACCATCACCACCAAGGAGAGATTCTACTTTAAACATTTTAATCTCATACCTAGTGTTAATCTGTTAAGATACTTATGACCTACTTGATACACATTTCCATACTGTTATTAGCATGATCATAGTAAATAGCACCAAAAATATTTTAAAACTTATAGACAAAGTTAATCTGCCGAGATACTCTCTGAATTTCCATACTACATTATTACGGTAATGACTGTGAAAAGCATGCAGGCGTTAAATTCGGTATTTATAAGAGGTTCTGTTTAATTATTTCAAACTTATAAATTGGTGCTAAATGGCTTAATGTTTGGAGAAAAGCACTGTGGGGTAAGCCATCCCTAGCACTGCTAGGGGCAGACGTGGGGGGAGGGTGGCATATAAATATAAATCTGTTCATAGACTGTTTTGATACAGCTTTCCATCCCACCCTATACTGTGCTAACCTTTTCATTTCTACGTAACTACTACACCTACTCTAATATGATTGTCATATTCATACTTCGTCTACCCCTACCATTCTTACCCCCCACCACCACACTTCCCTCAAAAACCAACCAAATAAATCCTAGGTATCTTTAAGATGTGTCCCATTATTCTATCTCTTGTTCTGGTCATATTTTGCCAAATTGTTCTCCTCTTGCCAATTGATTCAGTGCCTCTTCATTCATAATTCATAGAGTTCGATAGCTGCAGTAGCTTAAATGCGGCCAGTATTCGGGAGATAGTGGGTTCGAACCCCACTGTCAGCAGCCCTGAAGATGGTTTTCCATGGTTTCCCATTTTCACACCAGGCTAATGCTGGGGCTGTACCTCAATTAAGGCCATGGGCGCTTCCTTCCCACTCCTAGCCCCTTCCTGTGTCATCTTGCCATAAGACCTATCTGTATCAGTGCGACGCAAAGTAATAAGCTTCATAATTCTATGTATCCATCTCACTTTCAGCATTCTTCTGTAACACTTCATGTCAAAAACTTTTATTCTCTTTCTTTCTGAACTGGTTTTCATCCATGTTTCATTTCCATACAATGCCACACTCCAGACGAAAGTCTTCAAAAACATCTTTCTGTTTCCTATATCAGTGTTAGAAGTAAGCAGATTTCTTAAGAAAGGCACTCCTTGCTTGTGCTAGTCTGCATTTTATGTCCTTACTTCTGCCATCATTATTTCTACTACCCAAGTAACAGTATTCACCTACTTTAAGACTATTTCCTAATCTTAATTTTCCTGCATCGCCAGACTTCATTCGACTGCACTCCTCAAAGAATGTGTCCATACCATTCAACAATTTCTCCAGATCTTCTACAGACTCAGATAAAATAACAATATCGTTAGCAAATCTCAGGCCTTCTGACCCCAACTTGGCAGGTTCGATCCTGGCTCAGTCTGGTGGTATTTGAAGGTGCTCAAATATGTTAGCCTCGTGTCGGTAGATTTACTGGCACCTAAAAAAACTCCTGCGGGACTAAATTCCGGCACCTCGGCGTGTCCGAAAACCGTAAAAGAGTAGTTAGCAAGACGTAAAGTAAATAACATTATTATTATTAGCAAATCTCAGTTTTGATTTCCTGTCCTTGGATTGTGATTCTATTTCCAAATTCCTCTTTGATTTGCTTTAGTGCATTTTCCTCATATGGTAGTAGTTGACCTTTTCAAACAATAAAAGTAAGCTCAAGTGTTCAACTTACTTTTATTATACTGTATGTTTGGAAGGATTAACTTCTTCCCAGACAATCTTGAGTGCAACAAGGAAACAGTGTAACACAAAATTAAAGCCTGTTGTACATGGTCAAATTTAAGACTTAACAAGAATTTTCAATACTTCAAAAGTTTACCTGTCACATCGCTTGCAGTGCTTGACAAATCTTGGTATTCAAAAGTCTTGAAAGTGAATTAGAACATGTTCTGTTTGATCAAACAATTGTAAAATTCAGTATGTTCAGTGTATGTTTTATAACATTATAATGGATTTGAAGTGTCACAAATCTTATGTGGAATACCTTGTAGAGAAGAGATCTGTTCACTGCGACAGCCAGGGACCCCACCCGCTAGGCTCCAGAAGAACGTTTACTTTTATAACCTAATGTGATTTCTCATCCACCATTCCTCATTGTTAAAGCACACAGTAACATCAACATCCACCCACCATTTACATTTTTACTTTTAATTACAGTGTTCTATTCCTTCTATTAAACCCCCTGCGGGTGGGGGACGCACGTGTAGAGTACACCCGCGGTATCCCGTGTCTGTCGTAAGGGGTGACTAAAAGGGGCCCAAGGGCCTCTCAACTTGGGAGTGTGGGTTGGCGACCACGGGGCCCTTAGCTGAGTCTTGGTATTGCTTCCACTTACTTGTGCCAGGCTCCTCACTTTCGTCTATCCTGTCCGGCCTCCCTTGGTCAGCTCTTGTTCTTTTCCGACCCCGACGGTATTAGAGCATTCGAGGCCTAGGGAGTCTCACTTTCACGCCCTTTGTGGCCCTTGCCTTTCTTCGTCCGTTACTTCATTTTTCGAAGTGGCTGATCCTTTCTTTCTTCTTTTTTCTCTCTCTCAACCCCCTGTGGATGGGGGATGCAGACGAAAAATACACTCACGGTATCCCCTGCCTGTCATGAGAGGTGACTAAAAGGGGCGACCAAGGGATGGTTTTCTTAGAACCATGAAACTACTTTTGATTATTACCATCACGCGGGGAACCCATGAGTCGCCTTTACTTGCGAGTTGTACCACTATATTAGGTGCGAAATAGGTTCGCGTTTAGTAGCAACAGGGGGGTGAATCAGTATGGGTTTTCCAGTACCCGTGAGTCGTAGCCATGTGAGCAACACCGCGGGTCTGGGTGTTGCCTGCGAGTTGTACCACTATATGAGCGACACCATGGGTCTGCGTTGCCTGTGATTAGTACCCACTATGTGAGGAACAGCACGGGATAGTATGAGTCCCTGTGGTTAGTACACCTAGGTGTACCTCATCGGTTTGCGTTGGCTATGATTGGTGCCATTGTGTGAGAAACACCATAGGTCTGCGTTACCTGTACGAAGTACAATACTTGTGAGTAATACCATCTTGTGTGGAACAGTGAGTCTTTGCTACTTTTGATTAGTACACCAACATGACAAATACCATGGTTCTGCTTTACTCGCGACATGTACCATTCTGAGGGGCCCTAGACCTGGATTTTTTACCACTTTAGACATCAAGCATCCTTGATTCAGGGTTGTGCTTTATAAGTGATCCCTTGGTCAGTAATACTGTTATTTATGATCTTTTTTTTTTTTTTTCAGTCGAATCCCACTTGTTTTCTGTTTGATTGTTTCTTGTTTGTTTTTTTGTTTTGTTTTTTCTTGGGTCCATGTCCATCCATTCATTTTTTAAATATTTTAAATTTTTTAAATTTTTGGTCAGTGGATGAATTTGAACTTTGTTATTTCATTTCGTACCATTAGGGGCCAATGACCTCGATGTTAGGCCCCTTTACACAATGAGCATCATCATCCTTCTATTAAGATCCACTCCTCTGTTGGACCTTATATTCCTGGTTTGCCCAGAGACCATTGCTTCCTTACCCCTTTCAGACCTGAAAGAAAACTGACGTTAACATTTTAAACCATTAAAATCTTATACATTAAATTTCTCATGTAGTGTACGAGTTCTGCTTTCACAGTCCTTATGGTGGCAGCACCCAGCATTCCCACATGCATTGCCTGTAAGGAAACATAGCCCGCACAATTGTGCGTATCAACATTCAAAACCTCATGGTATTATGAACGATGTTGTAAGTTCACAATTTACGTTCGCTAAATAATTCACACTCTTTATTGATTACATTCTGATACTCGGTTACGTGAATGATGTTGATACACGAAATATCACTGTAATCGAAACAGACTTTCAACGTATTAGGTCGTGTTACGTTGAAAGTCTGTTTCGATTACAATGCGGACGTGAAAATTCAATATTCATCACTGTAATATTTGTCACAAATGGAAGATAGTAATTGCTTTTACTGAAATAGGCTCAAATCGATGGTTGATTAAGAAATAATACGAAATATTTTATTATAGAGAATACATACTTTACTGCCTTACAACTACTATTTCTGCTACGTCGCAGCTCTTCCGTTAGTGTTTTGTTTGTCTAACACTGTTGTGTGTGATGTCTTTGCTCACTGAAGTTCTTAGGTGTCGTTTTTTTGTTTTTCCTCATTCAATGTAATTTGATGGGCTGTCACTTCATGTGCACTAACCGATTCATTAAACGATTTATTGGTCCAGGGATCATGCTATTTTCCTTTCAACAAAATACCCACACTCCCATTCATCGGTGCCAGCCCTGGACCTCATGAAGAAACAAAAGACGGCGCAAGCAGCGGAATGCAATGTAATGGCGTCCCTATTTAAAGCCAGTAAATACGTATACATATTTCTTGCTAGTTACGACAGTATTTCTTAATCAACGTCCGATTTGAGACTATTCGAGTAAAATCAATGATTATCTTCCATTTGTGACAAATATTAGTGATATTCATGGATCAACATCATTCACATAATCCTGATACTCAGTAAAGCTTCTAGATTAATATTAATGCAATAAATAAATATTTACTTTAGGCATTACTGATTCCTGCCATCTTACATGTAATTAATCTCATAATGGAACCGTATTGAGGACAATATATTAAAATTATAAAATCCTTTTAATCACAACCACCTACTCAATACATTATATTACTCATTGAATTATAAAACAATCATGAGGTGTCTTAAATAAAGGAACATGTTTCGTTCGACATAGCGAACATCATCAGCCTTAATTTACAAGGATTAGGTCAGGGCCCTGAACTGAATGATAAAAATTGTTAAAAAAGTGACAATACCATAATAAAAAGTAAAATGATAACATTAAACATGAAATTATAACGATATGTACAGATTAACAGCAAGAATGCAGAGGAATACTTTGAATGATGGTAGTCTATAGAGTTAAAACAAACATGAGGTTGTAAAAGTAAAAAGATACAGATGTAGTAGATCCCAAATTATAAGTCAATGTGGTCCACGCTTCACACATTGACTTATAATTTGGGATCTACTACATCTGTATCTTTTTACTTTTACAACCTCATGTTTGTTTTAACTCTATAGACTACCATCATTCAAAGTATTCCTCTGCATTCTTGCTGTTAATCTGTACATATCGTTATAATTTCATGTTTAATGTTATCATTTTACTTTTTATTATGGTATTGTCACTTTTTTAACAATTTTTATCATTCAGTTCAGGGCCCTGACCTAATCCTTGTAAATTAAGGCTGATGATGTTCGCTATGTCGAACGAAACATGTTCCTTTATTTAAGACACCTCATGATTGTTTTATAATTCAATGAGTAATATAATGTATTGAGTAGGTGGTTGTGATTAAAAGGATTTTATAATTTTAATCCTGCCATCTTGCCGATGAACTGTATTTTCTAACTCTTCTTCCTGCCCCCTGGTGGTCAAGGGCTAAATAAAAACTGAAGTACATGCTACGTGACCCGCACAAGCACTGCAGTCCAGTGTGGCGGCAACAAAACATCTAAGCTCAGTCATAAATAAAATATGAACCCGCACGATTGGGCGAACACGGTCTGAAAGGGTTATTCCTGTTCGTGTGCTTCAGGACATTCCCTCCATAGTTGGTGTGTTTTTGCACTGGTTTGTCTCCTAACTTTCATGTGGTTGTACTGATAATAGACACTATGTGCTTGCAGTGTGGTTCTGTTATTTGTTTTGCTGTTCTTGTGTTTGATTGTTATGTGCACCATATAATGAAGATGTATGTATCCTATATCATGTAACTAGGGGCTGATGACCTAGATGTTGGGCCCATCTAAAGAGCATCATATTTTTTTCATATAAAGAAAGATAGGAACATCTAAAGGAACACATAATGGGATTTGCACTGTTAGCTCCTTTCCATCACTCTTTCATGTTTAGAACAACCTGGCTAACAGACAGGCATTGTTGATATTTTACTCACAAGTCAGTTCAGAGAATTGAGAAGCCTGCATTCCTGAGGTAAACCTGAACTTCACCTCGAGTTGTTTAAACAGACATAATCAGTGCTGACTTCTAAGTCGAAGCTGTTTTTTTTGAATGGGACAGATCCATTGTAAGAGTCAAACATCCTTCAGTCTCCTTCTGAGAATTCTGTAATTTTCCTTATAGACTTAAATCTAAGTAGTGTATTTATTTGTATCGTGAAAAATTGCAACTGGATATTTTGATGTTCTTTCAGTTCTTACATCTCCGAGTGAAGATTCCAGCACTGAAGACAATAGCCCGGATAATAAGGCCAAACATCTGTGCTCATACTGTGGAAAAATATATTGTAAAGCCTATTCGCTCAAACAGCATGTCACCAAAGTGCATGGTATTGAAGAGCAGAAAATCCCATCCTCCATCTGCTCCATATGTGATGCCCATGTCAGGTATGGTAGTGATTTCAGTAAACACCTGAAGTCAGAACATGACATTGAAGAGGATATTGAGGAACTATCTTTCAGTTCTATGGCAGGTAATTATTTCCACAAGGTACACTGGTATTTATCAAATTCTGTGCATATTTCATTGAGATAATAATGAATTCTTCAGATAGAATGCCTTTGACCACCTGAATGTATTATAGTAATATTCTGATTGGAAAATTCTATCTTCTTTCCTCTGTAGATTTCTATCAATGGAAGGAGAAGATGGAAAAAGAAACTTTGTCTTCTTATTCCAAAGCGACAGGCACAAGAGGTAGCCAGCAGTCATTAAGGCATTATTTTGCATGTCATCGTTCAGGTGAGCGCCGTACTCATGGGAAAGGTAAAAGACTCTTTAATGCTGAAAATAGCGTTAAAATAGGAAAACTGTGTCCATCTCGACTCATAGTGTCTGAAAGTGGTAATGGTGTTTTTGTAATATTCCATAAATCACACGTAGGGCATACAAACTGTCTGAAGTATCTGCGTTTAACTCGGTCTGATAAGGAGTTGATTGCTGGGAAACTTAGGAATGGACTTCCTAAGAAACAGATTCTAAAAGAGATTAGGAGTGGTGTTCCAAGTGAGCGCATACATGCTATTGATATGGTGGACATTTATATCATTAGAGATTATAATCTTGACAGTGATAGAGCACATCCAAATGACTTTGTCAGTCTGGACATGTGGGTAACCCAGCAACAGCTTTTGGGTTCTGACTGTCCTATAATTTGTTATAAGAAACAAGGGGAAGAGGATGAGACTGGTGAACTGAACACTGAAGACTTCTTGGTTGTGATTATGACACCATACCAGAAGATGATGCTCTCGAAATTTACAAACTTCAAAGTACTGATGGATAGCACCCATGGAACAAATGCCTATGACTTTCAGTTAACTACAGTAATGATAGTGGATGAGTTTGGTGCTGGAGTGCCCATTGCATTTTGTATCAGTAATAAAACCAATCAGTCTGCAATGAAGAGATTCTTGGTTGCTGTTAGAGATGCTGTTGGACATCGTGTGATGTGTCAGGTTTTTATGTCTGATGATTATCCAGCCTATTACAATTCATGGTCTCAAGTCATGTCTGTCCCCAATCACAAACTCCTGTGCTCTTGGCATATCCTAAGATCGTGGAAGAACAACTTGAAGAAAATAAGAAATGATGAAAAGCAAGTTCAAGTTTGGCAGGCATTAATTGTCATCCTAGTAGAATTGGATGAGGAAATCTTCCACCAGCTTCTTGAAGCATTTTTAGAGATATGTTCCAACGATGACGAGCTTCAGTCTTTTCATGAGTACTTTTCGCCCAAGTATGCCCATTCATATGAAATGTGGGCCTTTTGTTATAGGAAAGGCTTGGGTTTAAATACGAATATGTACTTGGAAGCTTTCCACAAGAAGTTGAAGTAGGTACTGTTACCTTGATGGTAAGATCAATAGGAGAGTTGATAAATGCGTGTCCATTTTGCTTCGGTTCTCCAAAGACATGATGTATGAGAGATTCATACGACTGGTGAAAGGGAAACCCACAATGCGTATGGCGATGATCTCTGAAAGCCACAAAAAGTGTCCTTGTGAAGGATGAAGGTATTGAAAATGTTGGAGAAGGTTCATGGAGAGTTCAGTCCTCAAAGGCAGAGTCTCGAGGTCCATACTGGGTAAATTTCAGTAAAACAGCTGCTTGCGGTGGTTGTCCTTTAAGCTGTCATTTGTGCAAGGTATGCATCCATCAGTTCACATGTACATGTGTGGATCACCTCATTCGTGGTAACTTTTGCAAACATATTCACGCCTGCCTACGTTATTCAAATTTGGTTGATTCAGTACATACTGGGCCTAGTACAGAAGAGGTGAAAGCTGGTGCATTATGTGAGGAAATGGAGGAAATGGCGATGTGTCTGCCTGCCGTTGGTGAGGAAGTAGGTGAAGTCGTCGACAACAAGAAGAAAGTTAAGAGGCTCCTTGAAATTTGCATTGGTGCTACACAAAGTGTAGACAATCCACACTTGCCACGTATCATCAGAAGTGCTGAAAGACTCATGACCATGGTGCATGAAGCCTTGAAGAACAGTGAGAGCAGTTCTTCCCACTTGAATGCACCTGCAACTCGGAAGAGAAGTATAGAGTGCCAACCACGTTTCTTCTCAACAAAGAAGCCAAGATTTATGGAAAAGCAGTCAAGTAAACCAACAGATGAAGAAATATTGGAATGGAAGAATCATCTGCTTGGCCAGTGAATGTTGGAACACTTGCCGTATGCTCCAAATTGCAGTACAGTAGAACCTCAATAATTTTAAATCTGTTCATTCGAAATCCCACCTAATTCAAAGAATCTCCTGTTCCTGGAGACATTAGGTAGAGTTTTACTTGTTATTTAAATTGTTTAATTTGAAATACTGATAACTCGTAATTCAAAGAACAGTGTCGCTCCCATTACCGAAATTGACTTTCAATTCAAAACTGCCTTAACATTTTAAAAAATACAGTGTGACCCCGATTGACGTGACCTCGAGATTTAACGTAAACCCACGTTTTAACAGAAGAAAATTCAGGTCCCGGAAATGATACCATAAGAATAATACAATTTTATGTTCGATTTAATGTAATTAAAATTACGGCAAAACCCGCATTTGGAATTAGGACCTTTTAAAATTAGCAAGTATTTATTTCTATTCATTGCGGTTATGGGACGTAAGAATGTATGAAAAAGATGTCATAAGCTTGCTAAGTGTGATTCAAGGCATGATAGGAATTTAGAGCGCAAACAAAAGTGAAATGTCAGACTCTGATACACATCTGGCCACTGCAGTACAGTAGAAGTAATGACAATGTATTATGCCCATCGAAAATTCCTGTATTAATATGTGCAATATCCTCCGGTTACAATAAGAACCCTTTCAGTGATTCATTCGTTGTTGTGGGCAAATTTAGGTGTGTTTCTCCGTTATCAATATTCATACTCTCGACCCCAGTGTTTATATAACGTGATCGATCATCTTCCATATCGATTCCTCGCTACACGCATGAGCGAGCTCGAACTTAGCCGACTGCGGCCGAAGACTAATGATGGCACAATGTTCAGGAAGTGAACTCTATTCGGGAAATGAAATGGCTCAACATCTGGGACTTGCACAGTCTTCATTGTCAGGGATATTAAAGAATAAGGAAAAGATTGTGGATCAAGAAGCACAGTGTGGTTTTAAAGCAAAATAGCGGGGGGTTGTTGAAATGTCACCGTACGAAGAATTGGAATCTAAGCTGATGGAGTGGTTCAATGGAGCATGTGCGGAAAACTTACCAATCGTTGGGGCAATTATAAAAATAAAAGCATGTGCGATATCAGCGAAAGTTGGGCTTAAACAATTCAATGCTTCAAATGGATGGCTGGATTACTTGTAGGGTGGTATGTGGAGTGTGTTCCGCTGTTAGCGACGAAAGTGTGGATCACTGGAAAGAAGAGCTGCTGCCATCCTTGTTGCAAATCTTTGAACTTTGGGATTTGTACAGTGTGGATGAAACTGGCCTGTTTTATCAACTCATGCCCTCTAAAACCTTAAGTGTTAAAGGAGCGCCATGCCATTGGGGAAGAATGAGTAAGCAGGGAGTTACTGTTCTTATGTAGTAATACAGACTGCATCGACAAACTGAATCCCATAGTTAATGGAAATTTCCAGAAACCATGCTACGCTGCTGTGTAAATATTTTAGCAATAACAGTGCTTGGATGAATGCGGACTTATTCAAAAAGTTCTTTCAAGCTTTTGAAGCACTGGGTGCTAGAAACAGGAAGGTGCTTCTCTTTAAGGACAAGTGTCCTCATCCAACAGACTTAGCATTTTTGCAGAATGTGAAAGTACATTTCTTTCCAGCAAATTGTACTAGCAGACTCCAGCCTATGGATCGAGGAATTATTCATACCCTGAACAGAAAGTAAGGGAAAGTTCTTGTCTTTAAGGCACTTGCTTTTATTGAAAGAAATGAAGTTCTTAAATTGGGCATTCGCCAAGCAATGCATATGCTCACAGGAGTTTGGAAGATGGTTACTGAGGAAACCATCTCAAATTGCTTTCGTAAGGCTGGACTTGATGGAATGGGTACAGATGACAAAAACTGTAAAGAAGCAGGAGGGGACATGCATGACTGGGTGCAGGTATCTGGTAATGTGCCCATCACTTTCAACGAACTTGTGGGTTATGGTGTCATCACTACAGGTATCCGGGATGTTGAAGAAATTTGCGAAGAGGAAGTAACGCAGAATAATGAAGATGACGATGCTGCTGATAATAGGAATAAAGAAATTGAACCACAATCATTTAGTGAAGCTGTTGCCAGCATAGACATTGTTAGGAGGTTTGTTGCAGTGTTTAAAGTGGACAGCTCTGTTATAGACCGAGAAACCCATTGGAAATGGACATTTTGAACTTAAAATTGAAGCATGCTAAAAAGCAGACTACCATCTTTGATTATTTCAAAAAATGAGACTGACAGCTGTGTAAATGTGTGCTATATATGAGACACTAACGGTTGTGTGAATATGTACTTGTACAGGTAAAGTAAGTCAATATATTGTCGTGTAAGTAATGTGTGTTGGTGCAATTTGTCAATACAGTCAAAGATTTCTGGAAAAAGGTTTCTTTCTACTGACACCTCAATTTAAGGTTAACCCTCATTCATGGTTAAAAATTCCAGTCCCTACAAAAACGCAAAATAGGGGTTCTACTATATATTAACATCACTAATAAAAGTTAAGTTGCCACAATTCGCAGAATTTAGAAAAAAAAACGTAAAGGTATGCGAAGTTAAAATCCGTCCCATGTAAACACCGATCGCTACGTTTAAAAGTTTGTAAAATCGCATACATCGGGTTTATAACAATGACATTTGTGGGGTTTATTATCACCTAGACATTATGCAAACTCAATTTGTTTAGATGGTAAGTTTCATGTATATGTTATAAGGAAATGTACAAATGTTAACACGCGACGCCTGGAATTGGCCATATACACACTGTATATTGGTTGAAGTGTACTATCAGAATCAATAAGATCAATATCAGCAACTGTACTCACATAGTTTATTTCACTCACTGCACTGACATGATCATCCTCCTCACTGCCATTTACATCACTTTCTGGTATATAGTCCGATTCGTCTTCACTGAAAACACCTTCACTTGAATCATGCTCGCTATATAAAATCACTTGTAAGAGCCAGTTATTACTTTGGTACTGTCACAGTAGAAACTAGCTCATTGTCGCAGCAGAACAGCCAACAGAATACTGTCGATATCTTCTCGATGGGCTAGACCATTAGTCTCAGCCTAGGTATCAGCATAACAAAGTGAAAATAAACAGCACAATAATGAAGAATGACTAATGAAATAATGAACGAAGCCATTATATCATAACAAGACGGTTTTCATGAGCATAATACGAGAATTTCCTGTAAAGAAAAGGAAAGCGTAAACAGTACAAAATATGACATGGTAGAGTCTCAGGGACTTCCATTAGGAGTTCTGGGGGTTAATGTTATAGGAGATGTTGTAGGCCTAATTACAGTAAAGTGCATAGGGTAGGTGTCTCCTTGTTTTATTATTGTCATTGTGTAAATTATGTGTGTTGGTGCAATTTGTCAATACAGGCAAGGATTTCTGGAAAAGTTCTGCTAAAAAGCAAACTACAATCTTTGATTATGTAAAAAATGAGACACTGACAGTTGTGTAAATATGTACTGTATACAGGCAAAGTAACTCAGTATATTGTTGTTATTGTGTAAATATGTTGTGGGTGTTATGATTTTGTACTGTGCTGTAAATCTATGATCTTTCACTACTGTATTAATTTAATGTTACATAAAATGTTGTAGACCTAAAAACAGTATAATGTGTAGGGTAGGTATCTCCTTGTTTTATTGTTATTGTGTAAATTACTGTATGTATGCGTGTTGGCAGTTTGTCAAAGATATCTGGAAAAGGGTTTGCTTAAAAGCAAATTACTATGTTCAATTATTTCAAAAAATGACAGTTGTGTAAATAGGTCTATGTACTGTTTATAGGCAAAATAACTCTATATATTTGTCATTGTGTAAATAATTTGTGGATGTTTTAATTTTTGTTGTGTGCTGGGAATCTATGGTTTTTGACTACTGTATTAATTTGTTACATAAAATAGTGTACGCCTAATTACAGTATGGTGCATATGGTAGGTATCTCCTTGTTTTATTGTTATTATTGTGTAAATTACGTCTGTTGGTGCAGTTTATGTCAATACAGGCAAGGTTTTCTGGAAAAGTTCTGCTAAAAAGCAAACTACCATCTTTGATTATTTAAAAATATGCGACACTAACGGTTGCGTGAATTTGTACTTGTACAGGTAACTTAAGTCAATATATTGTTGTCGTGTAAGTAATGTGTGTTGGTGCAATTTGTCAGTGCAGTCAAAGATTTCTGGAAAAAGGTTTCTTTCTACTGAAACCTCGATTTAAGGTTAACCCTCATTCATGGTTAAAAATTCCAGTCCCTACAAAAATGCTAAATAGGGGTTCTACTAGTATTTTACGGTGTAATTTAAGTTCAAAATTTATCTGTGCCATGATGGAACGCGTCGTCCGGAACATGCAAGGGTAGCTCTGTGCACACACTCACTCCAGTTTGTCTACAGTGTGCTTCATATTAGCTAAGATGAGTGAAATCGTAATTCTTTTGCATTCAGCGCCATAAGGAATACCACAATATCATTTAACAGGCAGTGTGCAGAGATGCAGAATTCATGAACACTGGCGATCATTTCGTACGCACTGAATGATATTGTCAATGCCGATAAAGCTGCATTTTTTATGCCAAGCCCAAACTGGCTTATCGTTTCAAAGAAGAGAGATGCCAGCTGGGAAATCGTACAGTGGTAGGGGTCATTGTACTGTGTTGCAGTGCACACAGAAGCGAGATACGTCCTCACCTCTTCATAGTAAAGTTCGATTAGCCAAGATGTTTTAAGGGCATCGGGCATTTTCCGTGCAAGTACAAAGCCTCTAAAGAATGGAAACAGTACAGTAATCCAAAAAGTAAAAGAATTTGTAGAGGGGAGCCAGCATAATTTGTCCTCGTAATTGATTTTTTTTTTTTTTTTTGTCATTGCGTGAGGTTTTGTTTGCCAGTGATTTATCCCAGTGCATTATTTGAATAATGTAAATGCATCATGTTGGATACATTTTGGAAATATTTTTTTCCATGGCATTTGAAACTACATGCATTAATGGGTCTTAGAATACTCTGTGATGCGCCACGGGTTGGCATTTCTGAATTACGAGAGAAGTTCCATGGTGGAAAATTGTACAAGGATAGTCACTTTACTGTGTTGTATATAGATAGATAGATTAGGAATTGTTGAGCCCTGCCTTCGCAGGGTTCCACACATAGGTCTGTGAAGACCCTTTGTGTCCCTTAAACCGGTTTGCCTAGTTCAGTCCTAGTGCTCCTATACAGGATACCAGTGTCCAGATGTTGGCATTCCTGAGGTCTTCCAGGTTCACAAAATGAGCCAAGATATCAATGTCTTAGTGCTTGCAAGAGCCTCCTCCATACCGCATCTTCTACACATCGGATCCTGACTGATTTTCATGATGTGTAGGTGTCTCTGTAAGGTATTGTGGCCTGTCAACTGTCCAACTACTATTCTTATTCTGGTCCTATTCAGGTTTATTAGGGCCTTTTTATATCTTTGGCTATGCCCTTCGATAAGTCCACGTGCCTGCCTTGCTGTGGTTAGCCTCTTCCTAATGTCTAAGTGAGGCTGGTTTGTCCACTGGGATATTACCAGTTTCACACTTCGGAGTGATACTCCCAAGAACGGTTCTGGTTGTATGGAAGGACCTTCTGAGCCTTGTTCTGCTAGTTTGTCAGCTTCTTCATTTCCACTGATTCCTGTGTGCCCAGGTACTGTGTTGTAATGCAGACGAAAGCAAGAGACTTTCTCCCCTCGTCATAGGAAAGTTTGATAAGCCACGATGTTTTAAGGGCATCGTTTACTTTCCGTGGAAGTACAGGGCATCTAAAATGCATCAGTAGTCATCCAATGGACAAAGGACTTGCACAGGGAAGCCAGCATAGATTTCTCTTCGTCTTTCAGTCATGCTTATTTTTCCTTTCATTGCGTGACGTTATGTATGTCAGTGAGTTATCGAAGTGCATTATTTGAATACTGTAAATGTACCTTGGGTACATATTGGAAATTGTTTTCTTTCATGACATTTGAAAGGTTTAAAATGTGAATCAAGGTTAATTGCATGCAGTAACAGGTCTTGGAACATTTTGTGACACAGCAAGGGTTGGCATTTCTGAATTAAGAGTTTGCGGTTAATTTGAAATCGCGTAATTCAAAGTTGGATTTTTGCGTCGCAATGAATTGACGAGGTTTTGCAGTATTACTGTCAGACTGTTGTGCCTCTCAGCGACATACATTCATGCCCCACTGTACCTGAAATGTTGCCTGTTGTACCGAATGGGGATTATCCACACTCCAACGGTTCCATTGTTGTGGAACCACGCTTTGATCGTAAACAAGTACGACAAATTAATGGCATAAACATTCCTTCAGAAATAAGACACTTTAAACACCCAAGAAATGTGCATGATGTGGTCTGCTAAACACCGACCTCATGACGCCTACAATTCATTGGATAAATACGTCCCACTAAGTGAAATGCATATTACTTTACATTTCGTGGTGAAATCCATAAATTTTACACCACAATATTCAGAATTAATCACACCTTTATAATATACACAATCGACCTACCTTCATCTTGCCGCACCATATGAGTAAAGTCGGACATTGCCATTACTGTGCAGACTACACTTCAACTGTTGTCACAGGTCCATAAATGTGTACAGTGTTAAACTGATCATTCTCTGTGCAGTTCACAATAATTCCACCAGAGTGCAGCACTATCCTTAAGTTGGTCAGGTAAATCCCAATGGACTTTACCTTTAGCTTTTAAATTTAGTGGGGCCTGTGCGGCCCACCGAGCCAACAGGTTAAAACACTCAATTATGTAGGGTATTTCTTTCAAACTCCAGAATTGAATGAGGAATAATATTTTGTGTGAATCTAAAAAAATACTTATTTTAGTAGTGGTCTTTAATTAACATTTACAATTTCTTTTTAGTGGGGCATGGTATCTGGATAACATTACTGTTGGTTGGTCACCAAGGAGGTCATGATTTAAATTCCAAGCAATGCATGTTCATTTTTGTAATGAAAAGTAGTTTTCTCAAGAAAGAAGAATTTTCACAGCTTATGGAACAAGATGTATTATGCTCTCTGCAATTAACTTGTAAGGTGGTTGTTCTGTGACATGAGATTGTGAAAGTTTGTGCTAATCTTAGTTCATTTTGTATTTTAGTGATATTTCATCAGAATTTTTCTTCTGTTTCTTTTATATGTCTCAAATTAATGGTAATAAAGATGAACTGAAGGAGTGTTATTGTCTAAATCACAAACTGTATGAGGCATTCTTCTTTCTCAGTCCTAGCCAAACCCTCTTTCCTTTCAGATCAACATTGTGATTTTCCATACTTCTGCACTGATATAGCTGGACAATAGGTTGTGTTATGAACAGAAGTTTGCCCTTCTGTTCACAGGAAATTATACATGAAGAAGCTGTAAGTAAGTTTGCGACATCACACTCGATTCACAATTAAGTATTTATTTTCCACCTAGTCGATACAATGATTGCCTAATCATTGGACTGGCGTGAATATGATACAGTTAACGTAGTTCCACTATTTCACAACCCAAGAACGTATTAGGAGGGTTAGGAATGAACTGTTTGGTTTTTGTGTTCATTTTTTAAGATGAGTTTCTGTGTCATTCCTTTCTGTAAATAAGCAGATGTGGTCATATGAACTTAAATAAAAGGTCAAAAGAAATATTCGAAGTGTTCCAAGGCAGATCGACTAAAACTGCAGTCATTTAAAATAACCCGAATACTGCACTTTGAACAAGAAATTCTAACACCAGCATTTTGTTGTAATTCGCAAAGGCGCTCAAGAGAATGCGGCACTGTTCGCTTTCTCTCAGGATGCTTTGAGATCCTCCAGATTTTGGCCATTTCTCGATCATGAGAAATTCCCATCCCCACTGTGCACAGCTTGGCAATACTGAGGTATGTGCTGGCAGGAATGGTGCCCAATTAGCTGTGCTATCGGCTTTTGTACACAGTGTTGACCTGTCTTGTGCAAGATTTTTGCTGATGCCGTTAATTGAATATATTGTATTTTATTGGAAGTGTATTTTCTCCATATGGTAGGTAATGGCAAGTGCTAAAACAAAGTTGTTCATAGGGAATGGAATTCCTTTTTGTGATTCAGAAAAGAGTGCAATTTCTTTTAGCTTGCCTTTCAAGCAAGTAAATGAACTTCAGTGGTAAGGAAAAATCAGACATTTATTAAGAATATCAGAAGGGATGTGATAATGGGATGAAGTTATCCACTCTGGGCAAAGACAGAGTATTAAATAAGGAAATTATACTAGATGATACAGGTAAGTGCATCATCGGACGGAACAAGGCGATCTGCAGTTTATACATCTCATATTCGCTGTTCTGTATTGCCACCAATATTGGTGTTGAATAAGGTGGATCTAGAATCATTTCTTTTAAAGGTTGCTGTATAACAAGACGAGTCACAAACATCTGAGGTAAGTATTGCATTCAATAGGGTTTAAATTTAAGAAGATGAAAGAAACTACATCGCTTAAGAGAGTGGTGTACCTGAGAACAGAGGATAACAAGATCTGTCCTATTTTTTTATGAAACTCGTATCCGTCCATCATATACTTTAATGAAGTTTCAGGAGGACGATGCACTAGGTTTTCGGTATTTGAACAGCGCAGGTCAGGGAGATTATATGCAGGTAGTAAGGAAAGGTTTGGACTATGCATGTTGAAATAAACTATGAAGGTCTATAACTTCGTCACTTGACTTAAAAACAGCTTGTACCAAACATGTCAGATGTGTCTTAGTGATGGACAATGTGTTGTACTACACCCATGAGATTAATGAAGTACCATCATCTGGCAGGAAATACAATTTAAAAGAACTGGCTAATGACAGAGTCCTGTGAAGCACCTAATTGCTGACAAAAATATGTACCAGTTACTCGAGGATAAAGAGCGCATCACCACAGATGAGTATGAACTTTACAAGTTGAGTACTGGAAGAGGAATGGGCAGCTTGAAGAACTCATACCTGTTGGTAGGCAGTTGTAGTGATTCAAACTCTGAACGTGACAGAGTACTACTATACAGCTTTGTGATCACATCTGAACAGGATATTCATTACGTCATATGGTAAGATAGATTTTGTTTATTTGTACAGTAAATTGTCCTAGTGTTAACAGCCGGCTGTGGCTGTTGCGCTTCGCTATATCGATAACGTCATACTCGTCTTGCCCACTAGCTGATGGAACTGGCACTTACATCGATCTCTTGGCTTCGAGGATATACCGGGCGAGTTGGCTGTTCGGTTAGGATCTCGCATCCGGGAGATAGTGGGTTTGAATCCCACTGTCGGCAGGCGTGAGGATGGTTTTCCGTGGTTTCCCATTGTCACACCAGGCAAATGCTGGGGCTGTTAAGGCCACGACCGCTTCCTTCCAACTCCTAGGCCTTTCCTGTTCCATCGTCGCCATAAGACCACTAGCACATAGCATGTCTGTAAATTGACTTAGGACCTCGGGTAAAGAAGTAAATGTCTGGTGTAGAACAAGTACTGACTTGCTAGAGAAAGCAGGCAAGCCATGTAAACAAAGGAGTCCTTGTAAGGTGGTTGTCACATAATCTGTTTAATTTTATTTGGCTGAATATGGCCGTCCGCCTCTGGTGTAGTGGTTAGTGTGATTAGCTGCCACCCCCCGGAGGCCCGGGTTCGATTCCCACCTCAGTCATCCTGGAAGTGGTTTCCCACTTCTGCAAGCAAATGCTGGGATGGTACCTAACTTAAGGCCACAGCCGCTTCCTGGTCGATCCCTTCCAATCTTCCCATCCCCCCTTGCGAGGTCCCTGTTCAGCATAGCAGGTGAGGCTGTCTGGGCGAGGTATTGGTCATCCTCCCCAGTTGTATCCCCTATGCAGAGTCTGAAGCTCCAGAATATTGCCCTTACTTCATCACACTGCACTCTATATTGGCCGTGAAGGTAAGTAGTGTCGAAAGTTAATGAAGAACAATTTTCATTTCTTATCTACCTACGGTACTCTTATCTCACAGACCTACTGAATCCTACTCGTCAGCAAGTTTTGACAGTTTCCCAGAATTCCTGAGCTTTGCACTTAAAAAAATCTTAAGTCCAATCATTTTCTTCGTGCTTACAGTTATTTTTAAGACCGATATACTCATCTATTTCTATCTTTTTGATAGCCGACATAAAACCTACGGTACTTCTTCAAATCTCTCCCAAACTTTGAATGGAAATATTCATATTTGGGCGTGTGGCATCAAATCACCAGTACCTCTAACCAGAATTAAGTTTCTTGGCAGAGCCGGGAATCGAACCCGGACCACGGGGTGTAGCCAACAATGTTAACCAATACACCACAAGGCTTACATAATAATAGCAACCCTTTCATCAGGTGTATTTTTAGAGATGCTGGGTGCCTGAATTTTACGCACCATAATGTGCCAGTGGATCTACCCACCCCACATACGGGTGTCTGATATTTATACACCATTACATGCCAAGAACTATTGTAGGACTTGATGCTCAACTATGGGTAAGACCTATCAGACGTACTGTATTTGCTACCTCATTTATTTTTTACAAGCATCAACAGGTACTAATCCTCGGTATGTTGATGGAATTCAATTTCATACTGTCGTTGAGCTAAGGGAGAGTAACGTAACATTAACTTTTCTGCGAGCGGCTTGGATGTGAATCCTTTCTCTTTTACACAGGTACTTCAAATTTCACACAGTAGAAAACACAATTAGCGTGATTAGCTGCCACCCCCGGAGGTCCGGGTTCGATTCCCGGCTCTGCCACGAAATTTGAAAAGTGGTACGAGGGCTGGAACGGGGTCCACTCAGTCTCGGGAGGTCAACTGAGTAGAGGTGGGTTCGATTCCCACCTCAGCCATCCTGGAAGTGGTTTTCCGTGGTTTCCCACTTCTCCAGGCAAATGCCGGGATGTACCTCACTTAAGGCCACGGCTGCTTCCTTCCCTCTTCCTTGTCTATCCCTTCCAATCATCCCATCCCTCCACAAGGCCCCTGTTCAGCATAGCAGGTGAGGCCGCCTGGGCGAGGTACTGGTCATTCTCCCCAGTTGTATCCCCGACCCAAAAAGTCTGAAACTCCAGGACACTGCCCTTGAGACGGTAGAGGTGGGATCCCTCGCCGAGTCCTAGGGAAAAGCCAACCCTGGAGGGTAAACAGATTAAGAAGAAGAAAAAAACACAATAATGTCATTCTCTCTCTCATTGCAAGGAACATAATTATCTTCAAAGCTGGATCTTACGTCCATAAAGGCTAGCGCACCATGAACTTGCATATTTTTAGGCAGAGGCGGCAAGTTTCTCCACTTGGCTGCAATGTTTCTTTTTATTCCCCCCTATTAAACAATCAAACAAGTGCTTAGCGTCACCAAGTATCGGTCTGTCCTTTCTTACAAACTTTGACGGTAGTTCACATATCTCGTCACGCACCTTTCTTATTACACTGTTTAAAATAATTTCTCGATTGATCTTACAACACGGTTGAACTTATTTACCTCTCTTGATTGTACATGTTAACTGCACTGATCACTTCTACGAAAACTCAGGAAGTCCTGGAGCAGTCGACTCGGGTCACCCGTCAATCATCGCTCAACCAACATTTCAAGGGAGGTAGTGTAAGGGGACTTACCATCTAGAAGGATAATTCTTGTGGGGGCGAAAAATGACACTCTGCCCCCTGAGATCATTTTTGGTAGGGGAGGGGGCAGAAAACACCTTGCCCCTACCAAAGTCGGTGCCACTGAAGATTACACAAGATACCTTTCACCAGGATTTACAGGTATGAGTGTTTAAACGTCCGCCTCTGTGGTGTAGTGGTTAGCGTGATTAGCTGCCACCCCCGGAGGCCCGGGTTCGATTCCCGGCTCTGCCACGAAATTTGAAAAGGGGTACGAGGGCTGGAACGGGGTCCACTCAGCCTCGGGAGGTCAACTGAGTAGAGGTGGGTTCGATTCCCACCTCAGCCATCCTGGAAGTGGTTTTCCGTGGTTTCCCACTTCTCCTCCAGGCGAATGCCGATATGGTACCTAACTGAAGGCCACGGCCGCTTCCTTGCCTATCCCTTCCAATCTTCCCATCCCTCCACAAGGCCCCTGTTCAGCATAGCAGGTGAGGCCGCCTGGGCGAGGTACTGGTCATACTCCCCAGTTGTATCCCCCGACCAAGAGTCTGAAGCTCCAGGACACTGCCCTTGTGGCGGTAGAGGTGGGATCCTTCGCTAAGTCCGAGGGAAAAACCGAACCTTGGAGGGTAAACAGATGATGATGATGATGATGATGATGATGAGTGTTTAAACCGAATGTAGCAACAGCAATTTGAAGAATAAACAAGTGATGCATAAAATGGGCTAAATTGAAACAAATCTGGCTTTAAAACAATCCCATATAGCCTGTCAGTAGAAAATTACCGGCAACACTCAAAATTATTTCTTTTTAAAGTCCTCAAAGTATAAAAGCAGTAATGTTCTTTGAATCACCAAACCAAACCTCATGGCACTACAGCCCTTGAAGGGCCTTGGCTTACCAAGCGACCGCTGCTCAGCCTGCAGATTACGAGGTGTCGTGTGTTCAGCGCGACGAATCCTCTCGGCCATTATTCTTGGCTTTCTAGATCGGGGCCGCCATCTCACCGTCAGATAGTTCCTCAATTCTAATCACGTAGGCTGAGTGGACTTCGAACCAGCCCTCAGGTCCAGGTAAAAATCCCTGACCTGGCCGGGAATCGAACCCGGGGCCTCCGGGTAAGAGGCAGGCACGTTACCCCTACACCATGGGGCCGGCTCTTTGAATCACACTGGCAGCTATTCTTAACATTCAACATTGTCACTATCTGCTTATTTAAAATTACCGTACTCTTAGTATCTGTGAAGCCAAATAAAGTAATATGATGCATGAACTGTTTTATTCTTTGCAATTACCGAGAGCTAGTTTTGGGTAGGAAGCAGTCTTGCCAAACACATTCTTTGTTTTACAGGACTAAGTACATCTTATTTCAGACCTGTCCGACTCCGTGGCTAAATGGTTAGCGTACTAGCCTTTGGTCACAGGGGTCCCGAGTTCGATTACCGGCACAGTCGGGAATTTTAACCATTCCCCTGACACGGGGCCATCATCATTTCATCACGAAGCGCAGGTCGCCTACGGGCGTCAAATCAAAAGACCTGCACTAGGCCTCTCCGGAGGCCACACAACATACCATTATTGAAATCCTTTCAGGATAAAATGGGAAATGAATTCAGTCAAACGGGACAGCTCTTAACATCGAAAGAAAAGGTCTTTCTTTTTTAGCTGGTTCCGCAGCACCACTCAGAGCACGGCTGGCGCAATGACACTCGGTCGCTAGCCGGTATAATGCGCGCTTTTCCTCACCACTACTCACGGCAATTCACACTTATATAAATCCATTTCTAGTGAAACTATTGGTCTAAAACCTACCTGGCATTACACTGGATGTTCAAAATGTTACCCCTCAGCTGTCAAACACGCCTGACACCTCGTAAATCGGTTTGCAGACACTCGGCGAATCTCAGCCCTGTGATGTTCGAAATAACTTGTGTAATGTTCTCTTGTGTGAGAGTGTTTTTTTTTCTATTTGTTTTACGTCGCACCGACACAGATAGGTCTTATGGCGACGATGGGATAGGAAAGGCCTAGGAGTGGGAAGGAAGCGGCCCCAGCATTTGCCTGGTGTGACAATGGAAAACCACGGAAAACCATCTTCAGGGCTGCCGACTGTGGGGTTCGAACCCACTATCCCCCGGATGCAAGCTGACAGCTGCGCGCCCCTGATTGGACGGCCAACTCGCCCGGTGTGTGAGAGTTGTTCACATACACTTTTCCCTTCAGCATCCCCTACCCCTACAGGTAGTAATCACAGGGATTTAAATCATGAGATCTAGGGGGATAATTAACCACACGATCTTCGAAAACTTCCCGCATTACCTCCATAGACCGATTAACAGCGTGTGCCGTCGCATTATCTTGCATAAAGTAACCATTACTCCTTTCTTCTTCCGTCAACTCTTGAAAGTGCTCTGAGAATGAGATCTATATATCGATCAGCCTTTATTGTTTCGCGGAAAAATATAGGCCCTATAATTCTGCGAGCACTTATTGCGCACCAAACTCCTATTTTCACATCATGAAGTGGACGGACATACAGTTGGTAGGAATTTTCTGCACACCAGTAGCGACTGTTTTGACTATTTGCATAGCCACTTAAGTGTAGCCATTCTTCATCACTATAAAATAAAAGTTCTGGGTCAACGTACCCATCGTGAACTGACTGAAGCAACCAGTTACAATACCGAACCCTAGCGAAACTGTCAGGTTCTCTTAAATATTGAGGAGGGGTGGGTTTGTACGGTTTTGCTTTGAACAGTTTTGTTGCTCTGTGGGCAAGGACACATTTGTAGAGACGAGAATTACAATAGTCACTAAAAACAGTTAAAATAGGCAGGCATATAGGCTCTAAAATTAGCCAAAATAGGCATGAAAAATACTTATAATTTAATAACACCCTCAATTACTGTAAAAGGTATTTACAACAATTAATGTTTTCCGGTAACTATCTTGTTCCCCTGTCGGGCAGAATGTTTTGTACTGAGAGAAATCGCTCAATATCACAGGAAGTGATTGGACAAAACTTCAATGAAGCCACTTCATTTGGTTTTAGTTCAACCGCTGCATCTACCTCACCTCGTAGCACCCTGCCTACTTTTACCGTCGGGCCGATGACCTTCGATGTTAGGCCCCTTACAACAACAAGCATCAACTTTTACCGTCGTTTTCCATCATGGATTCTGCTGCAGGACTCTTGTGGAACATTTTGCTGACAGCGGCTACCTTCCCAGAGGTTCGGTCAAAACTTCTCCTGACTTCTTCCGGCCGGGCTGAGTGGCTCAGACGGTTAAGGCGCTGGCCTTATGACCGCAATTAGGCAGGTTCGATCCTGATTCAGTCCGGTGGTATTTGAAGGTGCTCAAATACGTCAGCCTCGTGTCGGTAGATTTACTGGCACGTAAAAGAACTCCTGCGGGACTAAATTCCGGCACCTCGGCGTCTCCGAAAACCGTAAAACAGTAGTTAGTGGGACGTAAAACAAATAACATTATTATTGACTTCTTCCACGACCCTAAATGACTCCACCGGGGGAAAGCCACTCGTCTCCAACTCGGTGATTGCTCCCGGCAGCTTGTTAAAGTTTGAATATGCTCCAGTTTATGCAGGGGATATTAGCTCCCACCACTGCAGTGCACAGGTCTATAGAAAATTGCTGTTGGTCGCTGTTCACAGTGGACTGGTAGAAAATCTGCGATGATAACGCTTTCTGTACTCGTGTCAAATGCATAGCAGTATTTCTATGTTGATCTATATGGTATCTTTTCATATTTGATCTGAAAAATTAAAAAATGGCTTAAATTACAATGTTTTTATATTTCTACAGCTGGGCTAATTGGCAATAATGCTTAGTATAAACATATTATTGGTGTATAGGCCAGGTGCGGGTCTTTTTTTCTCGTAGACGGCCTATTAGGCCACACACATCCAGCCCCAGAGCCACTGGAATTAACCAATTAAGATTAAAATCCCCGACCCGACCGGGAATCTAACCCGGGACCATGTAAACCGAAGGCCAGTATGCTAACCATTCGGCCAACGAGTCGGACAGTATAAGCATGCATTTCTTTCATAAAAAAGAGAAAGACTATTAGAGGTGATGTTTCTGGAAGTACAAAACTTTAAAGTAGGAACAAGAGAATTCGTAATTTACAAGGAAATATGCCCTCAAAAATGTTCAGTTATAATCTGGCAGTGATGTAGTGGTTAGCGTGATTACCTGCCACCACCGGAGGTCCGGGTTCGATTCCCGGCTCTGCCAAACTCGAAAAGTGGTACGAGGGCTGGAACGAGGTCCACTCAGCCTCGGGAGGTCAACATCAGGAAAGTGCCGGAATGGTACCTAACTTAGACGCGGCCACTTCCTTCCCTCTTCTTTGCCTGTCCCTTGCAATCTTCCCATGCCTTCACACGGCCGCTGTTCAGCATAGAAGGTGAGTCTGTCTGGGCAAGGTACTAGTCCCCCTCCCCAGTTGTATCCCCGACCCAAAGTCTCACGCTCCTGGGCACTGCCCTTGAGACGGTAGAGGTGGGATCCTTCGCTGAGTCCGAGGGAAAACCTACCCTGCAGGGTAAACAGATTAAGAAAGAAAGAAAGAAAAATATTTTAGTCGTAAATCTCTATTTTCACGGGAATTGAATCAGAGTTCAAAATGCTGATTTTTAATTTGCATCCACTCTATCACAAGAGACCACCGGCATGTTCTAACTCCTCGTTCGGTAATTAAATGATTATTTACATTTTAGCAATATAAATTATTGAAATTTCACGACTATACGTAAATTAATAGGCCTATAAATGCTACAATGAAATGGGATCGTAGGTCAGTCACAAAAGAGAGAAAAGCAACAAACGAACTTACCTCCTTGCAGCAAGCTTGGCAGAAGACTACCTTTCCATCCGTAGTGAAAATGGGATCCCCTGTGATCCACCGCTTCAGCCAATACGACTTCGACGATTTTTCTTTGCAATGAGAGTTTTTTTTACGTCACGCCGACGCCGTGTTATGGGGACGATGGGATGGGAAAGGCCTAGGAGTGGGAAGGAAGTGACCGTGGCCTTAATTAAAGTACAGCCCCAGCTTTTGCCTGGTGTAAAAATGAGAAACCACGGAAAACCATCTTCAGTGCTGCCGAGAGTGGGGCTCGAACCCCCTATCTCCCGGACACAAGCTCACAGCTGCTCGCTCTTAAGCGCACAGCCAACTCACCCGTTGATTTTTCTTCTGGCATTGTCACAGACACACTTCTTCACAATAAATCACAACGTGTTCTGAAGGTAAAGCGTACGCGTACAACAGTTCACATCGAGAAGGAGGTATAAGGGTTCGACGTTGATTGGTTCTCACATATATCTTAGAAGTTGGAGGGGTTGAAGGCTTCCAGGTCAAATATTGTTCCTTGTTTCTCCTGACGGAATTTCCTAAGAACTATTCCTGGTGACTTCCAAGAATTCCCATTTTTGTTCGTGGGGTAAACAGATTTTGAGAAATGAGAGGATAATACTGTCGAGCACATCATTTACAGTATATAATGCACTGTAAGAAAATCGGCTTCTTTAAAATAGTTTCAAAAGACATCAAATAGGCAATTATAATCCAAATAGGCACAAACCCCTGAAACAGGCATTTATAGGCACAATAAAACCAACGAAATCTAGCTTAAAGAACCCTAAAACGGATTTATATCTCAAAAGCCTACGTTTCTGAACACAGGAATAAAATAGGCAAATTCCCGTCTCTACACATTAGCTTGTACGGCGAGACGCGACAGGGATTTTGTTGGAGTTCTTTCCAAGAGAGCTCCTATTTCGCCAAGATTTTCCTCTGTTAAAACGGTTCGTCTCCTGCGTGATTTCTTGTTAAGAATGGACCCGATGGTGCGGAACTTACGTACCGTACTCCTATGAGGAGTGAGGATGCCAGGAAATTTCCTGTGCGTATGAAATGGTTAAGTAATTTTAAATATTCTTCTACTGCTTTTTCCCACACCTCTGGGGTCGCACATGTGAATCTGGCCCTGTTTTACGGCCGGGTGCCCTTTCTGATGCCAACCGTATATGGAGGGATGTAATCACTATTGCGTGTTTTCTGTGGTGGTTGGTAGTGTAGTATGTTATGTGAAGATGAAAGTGTTGGGACAAACACCCACTCTGCGAGCCAGAAGAAATCAGACGCGATTAAAATCCACGATTCGGCCGAGAATCGAACCTGGACCCTCTGAACCGAAGGCCTTAACGCTGACCATTCGGCCAAGGAGTCGGACTTAGAAATTTTAAATATTATGATATGAAAATGAGTCCGCCTCTGTGGTGTAGTGGTTAGCGTGATTAGCTGCCACCCCCGGAGGCCCGGGTTCGATTCCCGGCTCTGCCACGAAATTTGAAAAGTGGTACGAGGGCTGGAACGGGGTCCACTCAGCCTCGGGAGGTCAACTGAGTAGAGGTGGGTTCGATTCCCACCTCAGCCATCCTGGAAGTGGTTTTCCGTGGTTTCCCACTTCTCCTCCAGGCGAATGCCGGGATGGTACCTAACTTAAGGCCACGGCCGCTTCCTTCCCTCTTCCTTGCCTATCCCTTCCAATCTTCCCATCCCTCCACAAGGCCCCTGTTCCGCATAGCAGGTGAGGCCGCCTGGGCGAGGTACTGGTCATACTCCCCAGTTGTATCCCGACCAAGAGTCTGAAGCTCCAGGACACTGCCCTTGAGGCGGTAGAGGTGGGATCCCTCGCTAAGTCCGAGGGAAAAACCGAACCTGGAGGGTAAACAGATGATGATGATGATGATGATATGAAAATGAATTAAATATATGATTAGGCCTCAAAAGAAGATTAACATTACAGGAAATATATTGATATCTGAAATATATGTATACCAGACAAAGACATTGTTGCAGGAATAATTATAGCATTAAAATACATAGGCCTATAATAACAAAAATTATGGTTACAATCTTTATTGTTATAATATGATGACCGGGCGAGTTGGCCGTGCGGTTAGGAGCGGGCGGCTATGAGGTTGCATCCGGGAGATGGTGGTTCGAATCGCACTGTCAGCAACCGTGAAGATGGTTTTCCGTGGTTTCCCATTGTCACACCAGGCAAATGCTGGGGCTGTTAAGGCCACGGCCGCTTCCTTCCAACTCCTAGGCCTTTTCTATCCCATCGTCGCCATAAGACCTATCTGTGTCGGTGCGAAAAGAGCCGCTAGCACATAATATGATGTCTGTAAGTTTTGGTCTAAAGAAAAATATAATAATGTTGCTGCTTCACGTCCTAGTAACTACTTTTATGGTTTAAGGAGACGCCGAGGTGCCGGAATTTAGTCCCGCAGGACTTACTTTACGTGCCAGTAAATTCACCGACACAAAGCAGACGTATTTGAGCATGTTCAAATACCACCGGACTGAGCCAAGTTGGAGTTGGAAGACCAGCAACTCAACCGTCTGAGCCACTTACCTGGATGAAAAAAAAATTTCACCATCAGAATGTTGGCCGGCAGGGTAGGAATGTTGGTGGTAGACAGTTTCTAATCACTAGATTGCATGCCAAAAGCCTGGATTCAAATCCAAACCTTTTCGCAGTGTTCAAATGGAGTGAGGGGATATGATGCTGTTGATGGTCATTCGGCCGTCGGATGGCGACGTAAAGCATTGAGCAGACCCCTTGGTATTATTCGAGAGGAGTAGGCTACGTGCTGAAACCGGGTTTCATCTCTCCCTACTTCATTATCATAATCCGACATCCAGACGCGCAGGCCGCCCACGGGTGTCAGGTGAAAAGACCTGCACCAGGCAAGCCGAACATGTCCTCGGACACTCCTGGTACTAGTAGGACCGAGCTCGATAGCTGCAGTCGCTTAAGTGCGGCCAGTATTCAGGAGATAGTGTGTTCGAACCTCACTGTCGGCAGCCCTGAAAATGGTTTTCCATGGTTTCCCATTTTCACACCAGGCAAATGCTAGGGCTGTACCTTAATTAGGGCCACGGACGCTTCCTTCCCACTTCTAGCCCTCTCCTGTCCCATCATCGCCATAAGACCTATCTGTGTCGGTGCGACGTAAAGCAACTAGCAAAAAAAAAAAGGTACTAATAGGACACAATAAGTAAGTAGGCCTAAGTCGTAAATCATTTCAGAGAATTCGGATCTTTTTTTTTGCTAGTGGCATTACGTCGCACCGACACAGACTGGTCTTAAGGCGACGATGGGATAGGAATGGGAAGGAAGCAACCTTGGTCTTAATTAAAGTACAGCCCCAGCATTTGCCTGGTGTGAAAATGGGAAACCACGTAAAACCATCTTCAGGGCTGCGACAGTGGGATTCGAACCCACTATCTCCTGGATGCAAGCTCAGGGCCACGCGCCTCTAACCGCATGGCCAACTCGCCCAGTGGGAAAAGACGTAAACGCATCACCATGTTTCGTGTTGTAAAACGAGTTTCCCCCAGAAGTGTTATGTAAAGTAGGGGCAGTAGCTGCTTATAGGAATTATTGAAATGGCATTGCACTTCATTTAGCTTACCTTATCTTGGGTGATGACACAACTTATCAAATGACAATTTGCTTGTCAACGCCGGTCGCATCCGGCACGCCACCTGTAGAACAAGCACTGACTTGCTGGAGGAAGCAGGCAATGTAAACAAAGGAGTCCTTGTAAGGTGGTTATTCCATAATCTGTTTAATTTTATTTGGCTGAATATGCCCGTCCGCCTCTGTGGTGTGGTTAGTGTGATTAGCTGCCACCCCCGGAGAGCCGGGTTCGATTCCCGGCTCTGCCACGAAATTTGAAAAGTGGGTCGGGGTCCACTCACCCTTGGGAGGTCAACTTAGTAGAGGTGGGTTTGATTCCCACCTCACTGAAGGCCACGGCCACTTCCTTCCCTCTTCCTGGTCTATCCCTTCCAATCTTCCCAACCCCCGCAAGACCCCTCTTCAGCATAGCAGGTGAGGCTACCTGGGCGATGTATTGGTAATCCTCCCCAGTTGTATCCCCTGATCCAGAGTCTGAAGCTCCAGATCACTGCCCTTGAGGCGGTAGAGGTGGGATCCCTCGCTGAGTCTGAGGGAGAAACCTACCCTGGAGGGTAAACAGATAAAGAAGAAGAATATGGCCACTAAGTAGCTGAAACTAGTCTCAAGACTGATGTAATATTATTTACTTGATGTATTGAAAAGGTGAACCCTCTTGTCAATTTATTTTTTGTAATTGCACTTCAATACGCAAAAGAAAATTTATAGCTTATAAGAAGATTAATATATTGATATATATTTGGTACAATGCGGTCTGTATGGAAAACAATCGGAATCTGGTCAGTACTCGATGGGTGAGTGGCCTATGAGCTGTTGGCTACAGGAGGAGAAAGCAACTAGCGATCCCACCGCAAGTCAACTCCAACTCAGAATACCTCTGTCAAATTTGAGTGGTGACTTTAAAGTGAGGAAAGATCACAATATGAAGATAAAGTTGGAATTCCAGAGGACACATTGGGGCAAATATTCGTTTATAGAAAGGGGAGTTAGGGATTGGAATAACTTACCAAGAGAGATGTTCAATAAATTTCCAATTTCTTTGCAATCATTTAAGAAAAGGCTAGGAAAACAACTCATAGGGAATCTGCCAACTGGGCTGCCTAAGTAGGGGGTATTGGCTGCAATGCTTAAGGCACTTGTACTATCAGAAAGGGTTGTAGCGGTAAGACACACACTAGGTTCAGTTCACCTGAGATAACATTGTTGTTAGTTTCACAAATCAGTCACCTGCTTAATAGTGTTAAAAATAAAACCGCGTCTGTTTTATTACTCTAATTTATTTCAGGATAACCCAATAAATGCACACGCACATATATACATAATTATATTCAACCATGAATGGCCACACTCACTAATTGCTGTCTATTTACAAGTATCTCACAGTGGGACTCCGGATGGACAGTCTTTACCTGAAGGCTGTCTACTCTTTATTGACAGGCCTTTCACTTGCGCTCGCAAGTCTGTCATCTCACACAGCAGTTACAAGGCGATGGCTAGGTTTCAGCGCAGGGCTACGCTCCACACAACACATGATGATCGGTCCTTGGTTCATCTCCAGAGAAATTCCACAATCGCATACAATGAACAACTACACAGCAACTATTCAACAGTGCTGAACATCAGGACAATACAATCATTAACACTGCCTGTATTACTCACATCAGTTGCTCCAGCCACTGACTCTACGACAGTTCTCAGTCCACAGAAGTATACACAAATAGTACTCCATCCCGTACCCAACAATAGCCTAAATCAAGTGGAACGACAGGGAAAATCGCCTCGGGCTTACTTCATCACACTGCACTCTATACTGGCCGTGAAGGTAAGTAGTGTCGATGGTTTATAAAAATTGAAAGTTATTCTTCATTAAGTACCTACTCCTGTCTCACAGACCTACTGAATCCTACTCATCAGCAAGTTTTGAGTTTCCCAGAATTCCTCAGCTTTGTACTTAAAGAAATCTTAAGTTCAATCATTTTCTTCGTGCTTACTTTTGTTTTTAAAGACCGATATACTCATCTATTTCTTTCTTTTTGATAGCCGACATAAAACCTACGGTACTTCTTCAAATCTCTCCCAAACTTTGAATGGAAATATTCATATTTGGGCGTGTGGCATCAAATCACCAGTACCTCTAACCAGAATTAAGTTTCTTGGCAGAGCCGGGAATCGAACCCGGACCACGGGGTGTAGCCAACAATGTTAACCAATACACCACAAGGCTTACATAATAATAGCAACCCTTTCATCAGGTGTATTTTTAGAGATGCTGGGTGCCTGAATTTTACGCACCATAATGTGCCAGTGGATCTACCCACCCCACATACGGGTGTCTGATATTTATACACCATTACATGCCAAGAACTATTGTAGGACTTGATGCTCAACTATGGGTAAGACCTATCAGACGTACTGTATTTGCTACCTCATTTATTTTTTACAAGCATCAACAGGTACTAATCCTCGGTATGTTGATGGAATTCAATTTCATACTGTCGTTGAGCTAAGGGAGAGTAACGTAACATTAACTTTTCTGCGAGCGGCTTGGATGTGAATCCTTTCTCTTTTACACAGGTACTTCAAATTTCACACAGTAGAAAACACAATTAGCGTGATTAGCTGCCACCCCCGGAGGTCCGGGTTCGATTCCCGGCTCTGCCACGAAATTTGAAAAGTGGTACGAGGGCTGGAACGGGGTCCACTCAGTCTCGGGAGGTCAACTGAGTAGAGGTGGGTTCGATTCCCACCTCAGCCATCCTGGAAGTGGTTTTCCGTGGTTTCCCACTTCTCCTCCAGGCAAATGGCGGGATGGTACCTCACTTAAGGCCACGGCCGCTTCCTTCCCTCTTCCTTGTCTATCCCTTCCAATCATCCCATCCCTCCACAAGGCCCCTGTTCAGCATAGCAGGTGAGGCCGCCTGGGCGAGGTACTGGTCATTCTCCCCAGTTGTATCCCCGACCCAAAAAGTCTGAAACTCCAGGACACTGCCCTTGAGGCGGTAGAGGTGGGATCCCTCGCCGAGTCCTAGGGAAAAGTCAACCCTGGAGGGTAAACAGATTAAGAAGAAGAAAACACAATAATGTCATTCTCTCTCTCATTGCAAGGAACATATTATCTTTAAAGCTGGATCTTACGTCCATAAAGGCTAGAGCACCATGAACTTGCATATTTTTAGGCAGAGGCGGCAAGTTTCTCCACTTGGCTGCAATGTTTCTTTTTACTCCCCCCTATTAAACAATCAAACAAGTGCTTAGCGTCACCAAGTATCGGTCTGTCCTTTCTTTCAAACTTTGACGGTAGTTCACATATCTCGTCACGCACGTTTCTTATTACACTGTTTAAAATAATTTCTCAATTGATCTTACAACACGGTTGAACTTATCTTTGCTCGAATACCGGTACATCCATTTCTGGCCATGTTGCATTAACTCACACTTACGAAATGTATTCCTATAACTCGTTATTCTTTACCTCTCTTGATTGTACATGTTAACTGCACTGATCACTTGTACGAAAACTCAGGGACAGAAGTTTAATACCACTGTAGTTCTCTTACATTAACTCTAGTGTATGTTTTACCACATAGCTCGACAGCACTCCTTACTAGAGCATTCTTCATGTTGTCCGATTTTTCATTACCTACCACTTTTTGGTTCAGAAACTGGTAGTTTATTTTTTTCTTCTCTTGAAACTGTTACATATTATCCCATTCCTCTAGTTTCCAGTTCTTAATCTTAGGTTTCCTTCTCCTACTTGGGAATTGCCACAAGAAGTCGATGATGACATTTACAACAGATACAAAAGTTGAAAACTAGAAAATCGGCTGGAATTGATAAGATTTCTGGGGATATACTAAAGACAATTGGTTGGGATATAGTACCAAATCTGAAGTACTTGTTTGATTATTGTTTGCATGAAGGAGCTATACCAAATGAATGTAGAGTTGCTATTGTAGCCCCTGTGTATAAAGGAAAGGGTGACAGACATAAAGCTGAAAATTACAGGCCAGTAAGTTTGACATGCATTATATGTAAGTTTTGGGAAGGCATTCTTTCTGATTATATTAGACATGTTTGCAAAATTAATAACTGGTTCGATAGAAGGTAGTTCGAGTTTAGGAAAGGTTATTCCACTGAAGCTCAACTTGTAGGATTCAAGCAAGATATAGCAGATATCTTGGATTCAGGAGGACAAATGGACTGTATCTTGATTGACCTGTCTAAAGCATTTGACAGGGTGGATCATGGGAGACTAGTGGCAAAAATGAGTGCAATTGGACTAGACAAAAGAGTGACCGAATGGGTTGCTATATTTCTAGAAAATAGATCTCAGAGAATTAGAGTAGGTGAAGCTTTATCTGACCCTGTAATAATTAAGAGGGGAATTCCTCAAGGCAGTATTATTGGACCTTAATGTTTTCTTACATATACAAGGTGTCCAGGTTAAAGGTATAATAATATACAATTTAATAACTTGAGAAATAATAGAGATATCTTTGGCAGTTTGTTTCTACAAATAGGGTAACTCAAAATGTCTTCTGTGTTTGCTTGCGTGGCGGTGGTACCACGTGCGCATGCACATAACTGCATTGGTCACGAAAAGCGCGCCACTAACCATGTGGACTCCACAGCAGGAGGTGTTCTGCATGCTTCCGCTCGCGGAGATAAAACCCGTTACACTAGTAAAACGTAGATTTCGGCGTGGGTGTGGACTGTTACGAACTGATGATGTTCCCACTTACGTAACAATCATGAAATGGGACAGGCGCCTTCGAGAATCTGGGACCTTGCTGTCGATTTTGGGCCGCCACACCAAGCACGCAGTTTCAGAGGCTACTGTTGATTTAATCCGTGAGTCCTTCAAGCGGAGCCCTCGTAAGTCATTCGACAAGCAAGTAGGCAGTTACTGTTACCTCGTTCGATAGTACACGATGTCGTCCACAAAAGGTTGCGCCTACAGGCGTACAAACTGCAGCTTCATCAGAAAATCAAACCTCAGGACAGTCCACTACGGAAGGCATTTGTGGAGACGATTTTGGCAAAACTTGATGAAAAACGAGGCATTCCTCGATTCGGTCTGTTTCTCAGATGAGGCTACATTCCATATTTCCCGCACAGTAAACAAGCACAATTGCCGCATATGGGGATCTGAACCGCCCTCCCCACATAGTGATAGATTTGGAACGGGACTCTCTGAAAGTGAATGTGTGGTGTGGATTGTTGAAGGATAGGGTTATTGGCCCATTCTTCTTCGCGGAGCCTACAGTTAATGGAACACGTTACCTAGACATGTTGGAGCAGTATGTTTGCCACAACTTCCTCGTGACGTGATCTTTCAGCAAGATGGTGCACCATGCCATTATGAGGAAGTTGTGAGGGATTTCTTGAATCAGGAGTTCCGAGAAGCCCCGATATTACGCCACTTTTTTTTTTTTTTCTGTGGGGGTTTGTCAAGAATCAAGTGTACCAGACACCAGTTCTTGATCTACCAGATCTGCGTCATCGCATTCGTGCAGCTATCGCATATGTTATGCCTACAATGCTGCAGAACAGTTGGAGAGAAGTGGAATACCGATTAGATGTCTGTTGCACTATTAATGGTGCGCATATCAAGGTTTAGTAGGTATGTAAACAAACATTTTGAGTTACCCTACTTGTAGAAACAAACTGAAAGTAAATATCTCCACTACTTCTCAAGTTATTAAATTTTACGTTATTATACCTTTAACCCGAACACCTTGTATAAATGATATGAGTAAAGAAGTGGAATCAGAGATAAGGATTTTTGAGGATGATGTTATTCTGTATAGAGTAATAAATAAGTGACAAGATTGTGAGCAACTGCAAAATGACCTCGATAATGTTGTGAGATGGACAGCAGACAATGGTATGATGATAAACGGCGTTAAAAGTCAGGTTGTGAGTTTCACAAATAAGAAAAACCTCTGAGTTTTAATTACTGCATTGATGGGGTGAAAGTTCCTTTTGGGGATCATTGTAAGGATCTAGGTGTTAATATAAGGAAAGATCTTTATTGGGGTAATCACATAAATGGGATTGTAAATAAAGGGTACAGATCTCTGCACATGCTTATGAGGGTGTTTAGGGATTGTAGTAAGGATGTAAAGGAGAGGGCATATAAGTCACTGGTAGGACCCCAACTAGAGTATGGTTCCAGTGTATGGGACCCTCACCACGATTACTTCATTCATGAACTGGACAAAATCCAAAGTAAAGCAGCTCGATTTGTTCTGGGTGATTTCCGACGAAAGAGCAGTGTTACAAAAATGTTGCAAAGTTTGGGCTGTGAAGACTTGGGAGAAAGAAGGCGAGTTGCTTGACTAAGTGGTATGTAATACCAATATAAATGGTCTGTTATTGGACATTGTAAATATCTAGGTGTTAATATAAGGAAAGATCTTCACTGGGGTAATCACACAAATGGGATTGTAAATAAATATCTATGGGAATATCTATGTAAATATCTATGGGACTCAACATCTATATCATAAGTGGTATGTTCCGAGCTGTCAGCCGAAAGATGGCGTGGAATGACAGTAGTAGACGAATAAGTTTGAGTGGCGTCTTTAAAAGTAGGAAAGATCACAATATGAAGATAAAGTTGGAATTCTTTTTTCTTTTTTTTTTTTGCTAGGGGCTTTATGTCGCACCAACACAGATAGGTCTTATGGCGACGATGGGATAAGAAAGGCCTAGGAGTTGGAAGGAAGCGGCCATGGCCTTAATTAAGGTACAGCCCCAGCATTTGCTTGGTGTGAAAATGGGAAACCACGGAAAACTATCTTCAGGGCTGCCGATAGTGGGATTCGAACCTACTATCTCCCGGATGCAAGCTCACAGCCGCGCGCCTCTACGCGCACGGCCAACTCGCCCGGTAAAGTTGGAATTCAAGGGGACGAACTGGGGCAAATATTCATTTATAGGAAGGAGAGTTACAGATTGGAATAACTTACCAAGGGAGATGTTCAATAAATTTCCAACTTCTTTGAAATTATTTAAGAAAATGCTAGGAAACAACAGATAGGGAATCTGCCACCTGGGCGACTGCCCTAAATGCAGATCAGTATTGATTGATTGATCACTTTCAAGACATTCACTTGGAAAGACTTTGATATCTTGCACTTTAGCTCCGCTACCTATGTCCTTAATAACATACTCTATCAGAGATTTTGATTTGCCATCCCAGCTGTATCTTGTCACCTTATGAATTTCTTTCTTCTGGAACCATGTATTTTTGACTAAGAGTTTGTTTCTCAAGCACAGGTCAAGTAAAAGTTCTCCTTCCATACCCGAATGCTTTCATGGTTGCCTCGTATCCTGTTCTTTCTGTTCCTAACTGGGCATTACAGTCACATATCATTATGAGGTTCTCTTCATCGATGTCTTCCAACTGCTGTAGGAAATTTATCTTTTCTTCTTCACTACAGCCTTGCTGGGGAGCATAGACCTGAACAATTGTAAGATATTCTTCATTTAAAAAACCTTTACTTTAATTATTCTTTCAATAACATAGGTTACATCAGAAATACAGTCATTGTTCTGGTGTAGGACTATCCCCATACCATTCCTTGCTGTGGTCTTATTTCTACTCTAACAAAGTTAAAGGCCATTAGCTAATGTGTTTGTGTCACAACCCTTCCATTTTGTTTCACTCAGGCCTGAGATCGTTAGATGCCTGTGGTCCATCATGTCAGTGATTTCATTGACTTTATTGGTCACGGTTAATATACTCAATGTGCCAATTCTTAAATTGTATTTATGTCTTTTTAAAAGTGTCTCTTTTAGTACACTTTGGAGGAACATGATATCCTACAGAGCCATAATTAATTCCAACTGTATCAGAAATGTTGGTCGCAGTCTGTTTTACTATTCTTTCCTCTCCGAAAACCGAAAAAGTAGTTAGTGGGAGGTAAAGCAATAACATCATTCTTACAATTCTTTCCAAGGCTCGTTTTTGTGTTGAATCATCAATCAATCAATTAATAATCAATGCATTTAACGCTGCCACCCAGATGGCAGATTCCTAATCAATTGTTTAGCCAGCTTTTTCTTAAAAGTTCTCAAAGTACTTGGAAATTTATCAAACATTTAAAAACATTTGAAAGCAATCCTCTTCTGCTGACTTCCTAGGTCTACCACAATCGAGGAATTTTCTGTCAGGCCTTTAGTAGTCCTCTACTTCATCTACAAGGCGGCAGATTAATTTAGTGCACTTTTATTAATCCCCGAGTAATGGGCTGCCTCTTCCATCATCTCCACTGTACCAAAGTCCATCTTCTCCACTGCAGATGTCGTAGAGGTTTTCGCTCGTAACGGTCAGCTGGAACCTTACCAAATGCTACACAACGGGTCAGTGTGATCTCAGACTCACGTCGGCGGAGTCGCCACACCCTACAGTAGAGCTGCCTCAAAGAGGGTCTCTACCCGCTACCCGTAATGCTATTATTCTGTGTAGCAATTTCATCCCAGCCTTCCCACTCCATTTCACCTCTTTGGGTCTAATTTCATCTATTCTTGCTGCTTTATGACAATGGAGTTTATTTACCATCCTTTGCACCTCCTTAAGAGTCATTTTACTAACCCTGTATGCCACCTGAACCAGTCTATTGCCTGGAACCTTTCAATAATCGTATCCATATACTTCTGTCCAATTTCCTTGTCCAGGAGATTCTCTGTTCTTGTTCATCTGCAGACAGATTTCACTTTCTCTATTCTAGGCTTAGAGGTACTTATTGTACAGTATAGAATCAAAATCTCAAAAAGCTATTATTACTGCACTTAAGTTGGTTGACTGTCAACCTTTAACTCTCTGTCGAAATTTGCTCAGAGAGCATAAAAAACTTACCACTTTGTAGCATTTTTCCAGTTTCGATGTCTATACTCCCCCTGTGCCACTATATCCCACAAACCCAGGTACATTTTGTTGTCTGTACTTTTTTTGCCTCCCCCATTCGCCGCTACTGGGTAAGAGTGATGCTAGTAATGCCATTCATTATGCAGCCAGTCCCTGTTAGGAATGGTGTGAAAATGTTGTTCATAGGGTCAATTGGTGTATCATTTTCAGTAGGCTTGACAGACTGATATTTAATAGCAATTTCTGGCTTGGTGAGGAAAGCAACTGGAAACTAAAAAATCTCACTTCTCATTTCCCTAGTACAACTCTTCAGTGACACCTAGGCCGTCTGTGATGGCTGATGGAGGGGCTATTAGGGGTCGGACCAGGCTTCAGGCTCAATACTCGAATAGACATGGATATTAAAACAGCTCTAGAGTTCACAAACATAATTACGTTCCTCACATCCTCATTACTCTCCGCTGTTCTCCAGGTTAGAAGTGGCTGTCAAAGGAATCTGTTCCATAGGTTAAAGGTAGCCTATTTTCAAGCACAGAATTAAGAGGAGCCCCACTGTGCTGTGTTTGCCCCAAGAACTCTGAAGGACTAGGGACAAACAACATTATAATAAACCAACACACAATACAACAGGCCATCGGCGCAGCAGCTCAGATTCCAGTTTTGAGGGTATGAGATGGGTCTTATGGCGACGAAGGAATAGGAAAGTGTTAGGATTGAGAAGGAAGTAACAATGGCCTTCATTTTTTTTTTTGCTAGTGGCTTTAAGTGGCACCGACACAGATAGGTCTTATGGCGACGATAGGATAGGAAAGGACTAGGAGGTCGAAGGATGCGGCTGTGGTGTAAAAATGGGAAACCACGGAAAACCTTCAGGGCTGCCGACAGTGATATTCAAACTCACTATCTCCCGAATGCAAGCTCGCAGCTGCGCGCCCCTAACCACATGCCTAACTTGCCCGGTAATGGCCTTAATCAAGGTACAGCTCCAGATTTTGCCTGGGGTGAAAACGAGAAACCACGGAAAATAATCATCAGGGCTGCCGACAGTGGGGGGATAAGAAAGGGTGAAAAAGAAAATGTCCAAAATGACCGAGATTGCAGATGAATGTGTTTATGTTCCAGAATAGCTCTCAATCAAACTTGGTAAAAATATGTCTTACTATCCAGAAAAAAATACTGTGGGGGCAGGAAACCCTAGCAACCATAGGGGAGGGGATAACATATGATAATAAATAAAAACGACTGATATTAGTGTCGAATCCATTGTTTTTGTGGACGCTGAGAGGAACTGTAACACTCTGGATGCCGTTTAAGTCAAATTTCATTCCCAATCGGAATGGGGATAAGAAGGGGTAAAAAAGAAAATGTCAAAATGACAGAGATTACAGATGTAAGTGTGTATTGTGTCTGTTCCAACACAGCTCTCAACCAAACTTGGTACACATAAGACTTACTATCTGGAAAGAAAGTACTGTGGGGTAAGACACCCCAAGGGGCAGGGGAAGAAAGTGAGTGAAATATAAAAATAATAGAAAACGACCAATATTAATGTAGAATCCATGGTTATCGGGGTCGCTAAGATGAATAGGAAACTTCGGATATCACTTTAGTCCAAGTTCGGTCCCTATAGTTATGGGAGTGAGAAGGGGTGAAATTAAAAATAAAATAATGTACTTCATACAATTTATTTTAAAATGATGTGTATTACTAAATTTAAAAAATAAGTACATGGTTCAAAAACATCTAATGGGTAAATTAATAAACGCAGGCGAAACCTCGGGTACGTGCCAGTAATAATAAAGTGAGGATGCTATTGTTTTTATGTCCCACTAACTACTTGCACGGTTTTCGGAGACGGCAAGGTGCCCGAATTTTGTCCCGCAGAAGTTATTTTATGTGCCAGTAAATATACTGACACGAGGCTGACGTATTTGAGCACGGAGGTACTCAACACGGCGGTTTTTTCTTTAAATAACAATTTAAGGAAACCGAATAGGCCTACAGGTATCAACCTACAAAACGGAATCTCCACCAATGTAGGCCTATATAAAGAGAAACTGTGGATTTTAACAAGTTCATATAGGCTACCCCAACTTATAATTTGATTTAATACATAGCATTTTACACATGCATCCTCACTAACTACTTGCACGGTTTTGGGAGACGGCAAGGTGCCCGAATTTTGTCCCGCAGAAGTTATTTTACGTGCAGAAGTTATTTTACGTGCCAGTAAATATACTGACACGAGGCTGACGTATTTGAGCACGGAGGTACTCAACACGGCGAGTTTTTTCTTTAAATAACAATTTAAGGAAACCGAATATCAACCTACAAAAAGGAATCTCCACCAATGTAGGCCTATATAAAGAGAAACTGTGGATTTTAACCGAATATCAACCTATAAAAAGGAATCTCCACCAATGTAGGCCTATATAAAGAGAAACTGTGGATTTTAACAAGTTCATATAGCCTAGGCTACCCCAACTTATAATTTAATACATAGCATTTTACACAAGCATCCTAAAGCAATAATTAGGATTAAAACTTAACCTAAATAGTACTAAGTAATATGTTTATCCGTTGTTATGAGTAAAAGACTTTGCCCATTCGTGACATTTCAAATTAACCTACATTGTACTGTTTATTCGTTGTTATGAGTTAAACGACGGCCCATTCGTGATATTTTGCATATTGGCATCACCCCATAAACGCAGTAATTAAAACTGAGAGGACTTTTCCTATTTGTGAAACTCACAATTTGACTTTATTGATCGGGTTGTTGAATTTTCAGATTAAAGCTCGCAAATCAGCTGTTTTCAATCAGTAATGGCTACTATACACCACTACGTCCAATCCCTCCCTCAACGCCTACGCCCCTTCCTCCTACGCCCCTTCCTCCCCACCACCAATAACCGAACACTGCCGAACCTTACCCCCACCACTACCCCGTGTAAAGCGCACCAGGGAAAGGTCTGTATTGATAGTTAATAAAGACAAATATGCAGCACGCTAGTCAGTTTAACATAATGTTCCTAATCCAGATATAGGCTAGCGTATCAAGTGACAAATATTAGCTACACTTCACTGTACCACTCAACACAAAATACATTTCTGCCTTCTGAATGGAATGCGAAATACAAGCACAAAACGGCTCACTCTGCAATCTCGCTGCTAACCGGCAAGCAAAACTGAACATTCCCGAGGCTAACTGCTTGCTCCCTGAAAGTGCAACTTATCCTTTGAAGTTCAGGGAGGCCTTTTCCTGCAATCACGCAACTATGGCTACGGCTCTTACCCAAGTTGGATATCACGTTTCTTTTAGAAGGGATGGCAAATACAGTAACAGGTCTAGGAAAAATGTGATCATAGTAAGTGGTAATAGCAAAAATGCATGACGCGATAAGTGAGGTGTTTTTGTATACCTATATTTAATACGATGAGAATTGGGACTTCGAATTTATGACGTGCTAAGCAGGAAAATGTGTTAATGAAGAACGTACTAACAAGGCTTCACGGTATTAAATTCTGCCCTCTAAGGGTTAATATCATCCAGATTCAAATGGTATGATCAAATGGTATGATCATATGATAGCGTGATGGAGACAAACAGATTACCAAGGATAATGTTTGAATTACAATCTGTGAATACCAATCCAATAGAAAGATTGATACTGAGACTTCTAGACAAAATGTTTTTTTACTAAACTATGTTTCTGTTACGAGTGGCCTACTTCGTGGTACCTGTCTATCAGTAACTTATTAGGCTAGAATCTGAAAACATACTGGGCTCCAAATTTCTTTCTAAGGAGAGTTGGGGATGAAAGAAATAATAAATAATTAGGAATAAACCAAAGAGATAATTGTCACTGAAAGCTGCTATCACTGAGATTCAAAGTAACCATTTTAATTTTATTATATAACCTCATTTGGCTATGAAGATTTGAATTTGTCTGGGATTTCCAACTTACCTCTCTTCTGAGAATGACACGATACAGTGCACATACTGGTAGAGGCAACAGAGTTGCAAATCCAATGAACCATCCAAGAATATTCACCCACGATGGAAATGTGTAAGGCCCAAAACTGGCATAGGTGAAGTTAAATAATGTGAAGGCAAACACTGCCTGGAACATACATATATTTCATGCATTAATTTTTGTCCCTCACAGCTGGTAAAAAATAATTAATAATGTGTGTGAAACTAATGAGATATTTAAACATACATACATACGTACATACATACATACATACATACATACATACATACATACATACATACATACATACATACATACATACATACATACATACATACTGTGCCCTTTTAAGGCATCCGATGCGGTATTCTTCTTTCTTGTTTAATGCACCAACTGCTCCTGTAAAGAATGACATCAAAATAATACCTACCGCTTGCATAGACTCTTCTCTTCTCAGGGATGGTAACGTCCTTCAGCTCTCCTCGGGGTTGACAGGCCACACAACATCGGGGGTGAGGAAATGAAAGACGGAGGGTCAACTAACTAGTAAATGACGGTACCCATAGACTGAATTAAATGTAAATTATAAAAATGGTTTATTAACAAAATTGGCAAAATGAGAAAAATGAAATTTAAATGGAGTGAAATAAAATAAAATAAAATAGAATTATTGAAATTAAAACAATTTAAAAACCTTCTTTACAACAACAAATCATCCGCCTTAATGATTTCGAGTGAAGGTCGATAAAATTTAATAATGATGATCACCATCGAACTAATGTCTCTCATATACATGACACGACCACAACAGACTGCTGGTCTAACAAATATACAGCCTCATTTGAATAACACCTCTTAAAACACACTTGAATCGTCCTTTCAGTCAACTGAATTTGTATAAATTATTAATTGATTAACTAATTAATCACACTGACCTTTTAATTTTTGGGCTTCCCAAGTTTGTTAAATCCAAGTTCATATCAAATTGGCAACCACCTAACTATCAAGTAATACTGGTATACAGTAACCATGTGTAAATAAAGGAAATTCCATGAACACGGTATCCCTTACCGTTTTATATAACTTTGCCACACATTTAATAATTCGTGGCTGAACCAAGAAAATTATCACACCAAACACTGAGTACTAACAATCACTTATTTAGTTGATTTCCACCTTATTAACTGTGATAGTCTGGACACTTAAATAAATAAAATAAATTAGGCTAAGTGCCTAAAATTTATCTTAATAAATGAGTTCGACCCTTTTAAAAATGAGTTTTTATCTAGTCTGCCGCTGCCTGTATTTCTATTGAGAATGAATAAACTGTGTGATCTCAACTTTGATGGATGCAGATTCCATCTTATTTAATTAATTAATTTGCGGCACTCACGACAGAACTTATCATTAAAGGTCGATTCATTTACCTAACTAAATTTGTAGTGGAGTTCAAAAGCTTGGTAGTTACAATTGTCTTACTGCTTGAGCATACCTACAACATTAATTTTTGATTATGAACGATCGGTGATCTATTAACCTAACACATGAAATATTTATGTACAAAATAAACATGACAAATGGAGAAACAAATGCTCCAGAAGAGACAACTAAATTCAAAATAACCTGACTACCCTACCTATTTACATCATTTAACCACCACAACATTCACGTACCATCAGACGCTATAAAAAAATACGGTGACAAAATATCCACCAAGCAAAAGAAAAACATAACAAAAAATCTCAAAATGCACGTGATCACTACCTATCAAGTTTAAATACAACACGCAAAATCGAGATGTGGAAATAACTCCCAAATTGATTCTAGTAACAACTAAGTGAATTTGACGGCAACCTCTTAATATCAGACATAACTGGGCATGACATCACTCAACCTTTTACGGATAATAACTCTGAATATTATGTCATCAATGATCACCAATGACTATCAAAAGTACCCATTGTTCGGTCGCTCTGTTCATGGCTCGACTCGGACTCCAATTTGCCTGTTTCCGAGCACCATGTTGTCCCTGGAAAAATATTTGAAATACACAGGCCTTCCGCCTACAACTATCACACATGTCGTTGAAATTTTAACTCAGTCAGTTAAACTGTTTATCTCTCAATTCTATTTATTCATCACATTATTCTTATCGTAGCGCTTGTCAACATAGCCTCGCTCATATCACGTGGCCGAAATAACTTCAATAACACACTGTGTCATTCACATATTCATTATTACGACACTATTATACGACATGGTCTTCAAATCTCACATTTTTCATTTCACAATTATCGTCATTAAGGACATTGCTATCTCTTTATTTGTTTCCTTGATCTTATTTCACTCCCACATACCATCAATTATCAGAGCTGACTGTCAATGGTTTCCCTGTCTTTATTTATCGACTGTAATAACAAGATTGCTTGCCAAATACACAGCTATCAAAAATATGAATCCAATGTACTCGTAAAGAAAACAAAGTTTCGTGTTAAACGTTACATCACAAAAATAAAAGGTATGAGACCTACCGCAAACGGTCTTCTAACATGTGATTACGCAAACATGAAATACTAAATTGGATGCGCAATAATTACAGCTAATTAAACATCAAAATAACATGGCAGCATCCATAAAATCAAATGTCATCAAATAACACTCATTATTATTATTATTATTATTATTATTATTATTATTATTGTTGTTATTATTATTATTATTATTATTATTATTGTGTTAAAGTCTGTAATTGCACAAGACATGAATTATATAATAAATATTAGGATTCCCATAGGTCAAAACAATAGCTCACGTTAGAAAATGATTCAAAAAGATATGATAAAACTCCTGAGAAAAGTATGAAAATGATCTATCATATTATTATTATTATTATAGGTGCCTAGGTGTCGGCCTCCGGATCCCAAGATAGCGGGTTCAAACCCGGTAGAGGTAGTCAGATTTTTGAAGGGCGGAAAAAAGTCCATTCGACACTCCATGTCGTATGATGTCGGCATGTAAAAGAACTCTGGTGATACATTTGGTATTTACCCGACAAAATTAATTAAATCTCAGCCATAGACGCCCAAGAGAGATCCGGTTTGCTCTAGGTCCGCTAGATGGCAGACAGAGTAAACCGGAACGTCGAAATTGACGAGCAGACAGCCAGATGGCGTCAAATCGAAATGTCTGCAAACGGTAGCTGAGGCCATACGATGATGATGATGATGATGATTATTATTATTATTATTATTATTATTATTATTATTATTATTATTATTATTATTATTATTATTATATTACTGTGACACCATGGCATTTATATACCGAATCGTCAGATATAACTGTCCTAGCCCCACTTCTAACTCTAACTGCAAATGATATCAAAATCTAATTATATCATCCGGTACGTGAAATCTCATTATTTACAAGCCTACCTAAATTGCTAACCTACATTTGATCACTGATTGTCCATAGTCCTCAATTATTTTACATTTTTAAATAATGCTCATTGCTTCACCTTTTTGTGCTGGGAGGCAGGCTGGATCATCCGCCAGCCCCCGTTACATGGATTTAATGCTCCTTCTCCATCTTGATGAGGATATCCAACACTTTATGCACACGAACTGGATCCATTTTCATACTTGCGTTGCACACGATAAATTTTTTTATACCAACACACGCATTTTAAACACTCATGTGAAGAAAATACAAATTACACAGCGTGTAGCACCTGACGTGTGGACGTTGAATGTCTGGAACAAGTTACCTGGCCTAGTCTCCTCCACTGTCTCTGCTCAGCTCGGTCCTCACAGTTTGTTTGTATAAGGGATTTACTGGTCGTTCACCCTACTCTGACAATGATACTGGATCCCAGTCCTTGTACCGTTGCATGTGAACAAGGTCACTCTCGCGTAATTAGCTCAACTAATATTTTGCTCCCAAGGTCTCAATTGAAATGGCAGTTCTATGAGACTGTGGAAATTAAATGCAACGTTCCCAGTGAAATATGGAGAAATCTTATAAAAAATACCGTCCTCCAAAACTATAACTTCTCCACTAGAGTATTAGCGTACAAGTTACATGTTTTAATGTTCAAGTTACATGTGATGAAATGGAATGTTCTACAGCTACATGTTATAAAAATTTCCATTGTTCGTCTCCGCTTTTCACCGGTCACATCACGTTATGAGTTCTTTTATGAAAGCGTTAGAAAAACTAACTATCATTGTCATTTTAACTGAAATGATTGTCTGATTATCTTCCTATACTCCGATGTTGAATCAAAGTTCTGCCTAAATGTTCATTTTCTGACTAAAGACTTTATTCACTTAACTAAAGACTTTACTCACTCGAATGCCAAAGCTGTCTCTTAGCGCCTTCTCCAGAGTCACCTCTATACACTGAAATTTCAAGCGAGACTGAACACTCATCACCCTGCTACTATTGGTTTTGTAAACACTCGCACCCCCACCTCAAAAAGAGTTCCACTGGAATGGATGTGGCGGATTACTACGGCACCTTGGATCGTTTACCACTTGTCCGTAGGACAAATGTTCAGGAGATGTATTCTAAATATTCCAACTTTTGGTCCGATTGACTGCGCTGTCATAAATGATCGTAGGTTATTAAAAAATGAAATGCGTCATCCGACCTATTTACTGTTTCGTCAATACGGAAATGAAGATTATAGATTATGATACCGTAGCCAACCAGGCAAAACGGAACGCATATAGATTTCGAAACTTAAAGATCAAACTAACGAATGCGATTAAAAGCATTGATTTTCTGAAGGAATGTCTAAAGAATGACTTAACACCTAAATTCTTGAGAAAATATAACAATAAACACAGGCACACCATACAAACTCGTAATACGCAAAAAAGAACAAACAAAATCTAGCTGAAAGAAGAAATAAAGTTTTTATACCGTAAAAAACAATACCTCAACAACGAACTATACCGAATACATTTAAAGGCATCTAACGAGTTACCACACAGCTATTGGGATGATTTTCAGCAGATCACGGCAGAAAAAATAAGGAACTTGGCCATCAACAAACAGAATACACTAAATAAGAAATTAGAAGCACTTAAACAACCATCCAAACCAAACCCAAAAACCGAAACTCCGAACACGAACTCTCCAACTTTTCCTAACGAAATCACTGAACACAAATTCCACCCACCCGTAAAAAATCTTACAAATACGACTTTCAACGAAATGGAAACTGTTATCTTGAGCAAGGGACCCAAGCACAATTGGGGTAACACATCATCCTTCCAGAACATTACAACCACTATCACCGAAATAGAAAACGCCGTACAGAAAATCCCACACGAGCTACGAGATGAAGTCAGATATTATATTAAAAAAGGCTCCCACAATATATCGACAAAATTCACAGTAACTCCCAAAACAATAACTATACTAATAAAGAACACATAAATAAACTCAAAGATAAAATAAAACAGAATAATCTACTGATAACGAAAGCCGACAAAGGCAATACCACAGTTATTATCGACAAAGACCAATACATATTAAAAACCAAAGAATGTTTTCAAGATAACACTTTCCTTATCAAACGCAAAGATCCTACTAATAACATACAAAGGAACCTCAAAATCTTATTAAAAAATACACACTTTCTTTTAACAGAAGTAGAATCCTCTAAACTTATAGTAATGAATCCTCAAATACCCACTGCTAAAGATTATCCTAAGATACATAAAGAACATATTCCAATGAGATCTATTATTAACTACAGAGCAAGCCCAACCTATAAACTCTCGCAATTTATTCAACGATTTATCAAAAAGCACTACGTATTCTTAGCAAAAAACAGTACGGAACTCAATAGATTTTTGTAATAAAACAAAAGGATTAAAGATTGAACCATATCATAATCTCGCATCATTTGACATAATAAACATGTCCCCGAACATTCCCACAAAACAAACAATAGAAATCATTGAATCTAACCTAAAAAGCCACAGCAATCTAAGCACTTTAGAAATAGAAGAGTTCATTAAATTACTTAATTTTGCCATTAGTAACAACTACTTTAAATTTCATGATACTATCTATCAGCAACAGGGTTTACCGATGGGATCTCCCGCTTCTGGTATAATCGCCGAAATTTACATAGACTATTTAGAGCACACATACATCAACAAAATAGACAATATATTTTTTTGGTGCAGATTTGTTGATGACATTTTTGTCATCATCGATAATAGGTCCACAAATGAAACTGATATATTAGATAAACTCAACACAATAGATTCCCATATAAAATTTACCATGGAAACCGAAAACAATCGCAATCTGAACTACCTGGACATAACGACAACTAGACATGATGACCACCTTTCTTACAGAATATACAGAAAACCCACGCAAACCTCAAATACAATTAAAATGGATTCCGTTCACCCCAATACACACAAAAGAGCAGCCTACTATAGCATGATACACAGAGCATTCAATCACCGCCGTCTCGATCCTCTTATACTGCCTGCTCTATGCCACTAGTTTAACACAGGAAGGCGCGACTACCAATAGTTCTCCAAATCGCCGTAAGAGTGCAGTAGTAGACGCACAATCTTCGCTGTCAGTGTGGGCGTAGCACTGTATTATTGGTGCATGAATGTGTGTGAAAACCTGAGTTATTTTGTACAATGAGTAAACGTGTCTGGTCACTTTCGTTCGTACAAGATATATTTTGAATAGAACTGTGAAATGAATTAATTATGTTATGTTTATAGATATTTCAAAAGTGATTTTAAGGTGTTGGTACTTGTTTCTTTCCGTTCGTGCAAGGTATATTTTTCGTAGAACTGAAACTTCAGATTCTTTCCCCGAAATATTCAACTGTTGTATACCATGTTGCCAATCTCCGCACGGTTATTCGCAGCCAGAAAATACACGACTCCATGGAATACCGTCTAAAAGAGAATTGAGAGAAAAGCGGTTGTCGGCTTTATCTAGGCAAGGACCTAATGAAGGAAGTAATTGGATATCCTCAGATTACTCTCGCATCTGTGCCTTCAAACCTTATTTCAGATATTGATGGAGCCTCCGCGGCTCAGGCGGTAGACGCCGGCCTCTCACCGCTGGGTTCTGTGGTTCTAATCCCGGTCACTCCATGTGAGATTTGTGCTGGACAAAGCGGAGGCGGGAGAGGTTTTTCTCCGGATACTCCGATTTTTCCTGTCATATTTAATTCCAGAAACACTCTCGAATATCATTTCATTTCATCTGTCATTCATTAATCATTGCCCCGGAGGGGTGCGACAGGCTTCGCCAGCCGGCACAATTCCTATCCTCCCTGCTAGATGGGGCTTCATTCATTCCATTCCATTCCTGGCCCGGTCGAATGACTGGAAAAAGGCTGCGGATTTTTTCCAGAAGGTGATTAAAGCCATGGAGGATAGTGGATTACTTGTGATAAAAATTGTGACGGACAATCACAAAACGCCTTCATGTTTAGACATTTTGGACAACCTCAGATATCCAGACGATAATATTCCAATCAAACTAGAAACAGGAAATCAAATCCTAACTTGCGGGTACTAGGTTCGTGTTGTTGAAGAGAGGATGGAGTGTGACATTTGTGTCAGCAACATCTCACTGCCTAGAGCTTCGACACCTCTAAATGGAACTGATTATACATCAGGACAGAGGAGGAGTTCGATACCCAAAACTTAGTTTTGTTGCTCTGGTGAAGCATTTCCAGGAGTTCGTTTAAACTGATGTGTCCTATTGTCGAAGTCGTTCAAGCGTATGAGCGTAATACGAGGACTTGCGACGTCTTCCCTTTCAGAATACCGGGCGAGTTGGCAGTGCAGTTAGGAGCGCGCAGCTATGAGCTTGCATTCGGGAGATAGTGGGTTCGAACCCCACGGTCGGCAGCCCTGAAGTTGGTTTTCCGTGGTTTCCCATTTTCACACCAGGCAAATTCAGGGCTGTACCTTAATTAAGGCCACGGCCGCTTCCTTCCCATTCCTAGGCCTTTCCTATCCCATCATCGCCATGAGACCCATTTGTATCGGTGCGACGTAAAACAAATATTTTTTTAAAAACTTTCAGAATGTGTTTTGTTACAGTGTGAGGTCAAAGAACATCAGCAAAATGTTGGTGATATTATCCTAACCAAGTTCGTAAGACCTGTATTATTTGATATTGCGTTGGCAAGAACACAAAAAGTACGGTACCGGTACCACTCCAAGCCTTCGTCCAGGAAAATCTTTAAATTGTGCATGAAGAGGTCAACTGCGACTTCGTGCAGGTAATATTGCCGATATTTAATATTACTGATGTAATTTACGAGTTTCAGTGAACATACGACCATACTGCATAGTGTTTTGTAGGCTGTCGTCATTAGAATAAGTTTAGACCATTGTGCGTCTATGTCTGCCATCTAGCGGAGAAATTTTGTCGCAGCGTAGTCGCAAAAAAGCTCGCATAGAGCAGGCAGTATAGGAGGATCGAGACGGCGGTGCATTCAATATACCGTTAACAAAAGAAGATCTAAACAAAGAATTACAACTAATTCATGACATAGCTAAGAACAATGGATACAAGAAAGAAATGGTTAACAAAATCATTCACAAAATAAAATCCCAACCCAAAACCAAACTAACAAAAGAAGACGAATCCAAGAAAGATTACGCACTATTCACCTTCAATAATGCACACATATACCCCATAATCAACATTTTTAAAAAACATAACCTAAGAATAGCTTTCAGAACTACACACAATAGTACCAACATCATACACAACGTCAGAACAATCAATAGCAACAACAAATGCAACCACTAAGGGGTATACCGTATCAAATGTAATAATTGCGAGACAAGCTATGTCGGACGCACCTAACCCGATATAATCATTTTTCCTCAATAGGACAACATGTTGCAGACTATAAACACAGTTTTACAAACATCGATAACGATATGCAAATCCTAAACATAAACCCCAACATAACAGAAGAATTTTACATTACTCTAGATCAGTACACCAATCCAAATTACAACATAAATGAAATCACAGAAAAAACTAACATCATCTTCAATACAGTTATCCCCGCTCTAAAAAAAACTCTTACCTTAAGTTAATTGACAAACAGAACGCGACACGTAACAGAAAAACATCAAACAACACACCCAGCTCCACCCCTACCCCCACAACAACAACTTTCCCTACCCCCCCCCTTCCCTTCCCCTCACAGCAGCTAGTATGAGCCCAAGAAGAACACGAAGTAGTACACTACAAGCTCGCACGTCAAACGCAACTCGGCTACACCAACAATAGTAAGTACATATTCAAATTTACACACATAACCTTTAGACATTCCTGCAACATAATATCTCTCATAGCTCAATCTTATCTTCCACAGATAAACATAACACCATTGCACAGCTACAAATGGGAAAGGAGCCATTACTTTGAACCCAATTTTACGGACGCCACAGGACAACAAGATTTGATTCTAATATAAGGATACATACATAGCAGAGCTGAACATATTTTAGCCGAATTTTATCCATACATCTGGCACCCTTTTTTTAAATTGGAAAGTGTTTTATCCCACATGAAGACTAATCTTTTACTCATGCAATTTTACAACCATATCTTTTAAACTCCAAGAACAGCAGTTGAGTGTACAAACGTAAATGGGACTTAAATACGAGAGTTGATGAATTGACCAACAAGCAAGATACGAATGTTCATGTGCACGAAATGTTTTTTATATATTGTATTTTATCCTGTACATATATATATATGTTAGTTTAAGTGAAGATATGTTTTATACACTAATTTTAAGACCTCAACATAATATTTTAGACATACAGTTGCAATATTGTACATACTGACATATATGCCAATTCACGATAAGACATGCCCCATTTGTATGTGACTAAATGCACATCATATAACATTCCTTTGACAATGCAATTTAATCAAAGCTTCATCATATAAATATGTATTCATGGTTCAGCTGAAGATGACCTTGTATATGGGGTCGAAACCGGTCCTGTAGCTTAATATAAGCAATAAAAAAACAAGTATTGATTGGTGGAAATTCTTTCCTATTTTTAATTGTCTATTTACTGTTGGCGTATGGCGTTTTCCTCCCACGACAGTTTGCTTCCTGGACGAAACCACTCTTCACACTAAGTTCAAACTTAGTATTTAAGAGATAATTAACAACGCATTTGCGTGAATAATTCCTCAAATATTATTTGCAGATCAGGACACCGTATTTCACTGTTACTTCCGACACCAAATCGCGAAATACTGAATACTGATTCCCGCTAGGATAAGGCGGCAAATTTTGTAATTTTCTGATTGGTTGAGATCTTACCGCGCCTCGCGGCTTGGGTACAACCACTTTTCTATCAAGGGGTGACAGGTATTATTCCTTTCTCCGTCCCACACTAGGGTTGGGCACATTCCAATGTGCCGATTCCCGTGAGAAATACAGTAGAAGGTCTGCACTTTCGGCGGAATCATAAACTTTTATTTGAGGGATCACTTAGCCAGCTACTTCCTGTGCGTGACTTTAAGCGTACTCTACGGATATATTTCCAGCCAGTACGTCTCCTGGGTGGCGCTTTGTAAAATTGCAAGCTTTTCCTTGCCTTCTGTAGTATTCACATATGCAAATTTCAATAATTTAATTTATGCATCTATTATGCCCATTCGATTATGGGTGCAATACATACATACATACATACATACATACATACATACATACATACAGTAGAGTCTCGATTATCTGACTTAAACAGGACCTGGAGTATGTCGGATCACCGAAAATATCGGATAATACAGAATATCTTTGAAGATGAACTGAAACAAACAGGAAGGCTATACTGTATTACTATGTTTTACGGTACTCTATTTATTGACTTACCAATTCAATTGTACAGTAGATGGAGTACTGAACGAAAACATTCTAAATGTCTTACGAAAAGAAACTTGTCAACAATGTCTGCTTGCCTGCTAATTCGCATTTTCTTGGTGCGAGATCCTGCCATCGATGATAATCCTTCATTATGAGTCATCGTTTTCTCCTTTTGTTCTGAAATGCCTCGTTCTTCTTCCTCTTCATCCTCATTTTCGTTAGCATTCACAAAACCAAGAATAGTTCAAACAGCTGATCTTGTGCACACTACTTACATCTTGAGTTGTAGCATCCTCACAGACAGGAACGCAATTCAGTAAGGGAGCAATGTTTTTCCATGTCTTCTTGTACCACCTCCTCTCGATGTTCAACCTTACTCAACAATATGTTCCAAGACTTTATGATGTCGTTGTTCCAACTTCTTCTCATGACTGCACTATCCAGTATGCCACGTCTTTCATATTGTTTCATTGCCATTGTCCATTTTCTCTATCAGAGATGAAAGGAGTTTCCGGGGATATTTCCTCTTCAATGTTTCCAGCACACCTTGGTCCATTGGCGGCATAATGACATCACGTTAGGAGGGAGGAACATGAACAGGAACAATAACAGAAATGTTTTAAATGTCCTAGGCTTCTTTGGTTTACTGATTGTAAGCAATTTTGCTTTTAAGTTCCCAGTAATATTACTACAGGCAAGAACAGTGACTTTCCTTACTACGCTTGTAGCAAGGTGCAGACATCTTGGCTTGGGCTGCGAGAGGTTTTGATGGCAGTATCTTGAAATTCGGTCCAGTCTCATCACAATTAAATATCTGATCACCGGTTAATCCTTCAGCAAGAATTATTTCTTGAAATTCCCTTCTAAATTTCACGACCTCATCGGATTTAGCTGACAGTTTTTCTCCACAGATATTAAGCTGCCCAATGCCATATCGTTTTTGCTACCGATCAAGCCACCCAGCACTGGCAGGAAAATTAGGGTCACCTTCATTAAACTCCTTCTGGAAATACATCGCCATTTATTGCAAAATGGGGCCAGATATTGGTAGGCCTTTTTCCTGGTTTTGAGTTAACCAAAGAAATAGTGCTTCACTTACTTTTTCATACTCACATTTTTTACTGTTTTTCTCATTTTCAGTGCTCTGGTGGAGCACCACTTTTGAATTTCTTCCCTCTTATGTTTCCAGTCTCCCACTGTCACATGTCCAACACCATAATCTGGAGCCACTTTTTGAAGAGTTTCCCCTTTGTTCTGTCTCTTTAACCCACTCAACTTGTCTTCCACAGAAACCACTTTCTTCTCTTTACTCGCCATACTCACAGAGGGTATGAAAACTGTAACATCCACACCCACTAATACCACACTGAACAATGACTGAAAACACGCTGCACCTGTCCTTGAGAAAAACCCGGTCCTACCGCATGACTGCCAGTGCTTACCCCACCTCGCACCCTCTACACCGGGTGTCCCAGAATTGCCTCCACCTAAAGTTCAAATTAAGCCTACCAGTGTCGGATAACATGGAATGTCGGATAAGCGAAGGTCGGTTGAGCGAGACTCTACTGTACATATATACATACATCTTCATTATAGACTGTTATGCCTTTCATCATTTAATCTGTAAGACTCTGTAAGTTTACTAAATGGAAAAACTTCCATTTCAATAGATCATCATCATCATCATCATTTTCCAGCTACAGTTTCCCAGGTCTGGTGTACAAGCTCTCACCACTTCTTCCTGTCAAAGTATAGTTTCTGTACCTCTATGTCCTTCCACTTGACACTCCTCCTGTTGACCTCTGCTTTCACTGTGTCTATCCCTCGATTTCTTGGCCTTGCTACTGGCCTCTCCTCTTTCACTTCTCTGTCCAAGCAATTCCTTGCTGTTCTCGTTCTGTCCATCCTCACAACATGTCTAAACCATTTTACTGTAGTTTGCGTGTTCCTAAAAGCTCGGTAACAGCTATTTTAATGCCAGCCTCCTTCCTGCTTGCTTCATTTCTAATCTTGTCTTTCCTGGTCTTCTGGTTCATTGTTCTGATGAATTTCATTTCTGTTGACTGGAATTTACTATCAGCCTTGTTATGTAGGGTATATGTTTTGAGTCCATAGGTAAGAATTGGAATGAAGTAGGTATGAAACATGGTCAGTTTTGCTTTCTGGGGTATTTTATCATCCCAGAGTAGATTTCTCACTTGAAAATAAAATTGAAAAGCTTTCTGATTCCTATTAAGTATTTCTTGGTTTGTTGTGTTATCTTTTGAAATTACACTCTCAAGGTATTTGAAGTTAAAAACAGATTGTAACAGAGTTCCCTCCAGTCCATATTCTTTGTTTATTTATTCAGGATCAGCAACAGCATAACGCTGAATTACAAAGATCCGAGCTCTGTACAATAGATATTAATTTAAAATGAATGATATATAAATATTTGCAAAGGACACAAGTATACACAATAAAACTGTACAATCCTATATAACACATATTTACATAAATGACGACATTAACAAAGGAAAATACATTTACAGTAAATACAGAAAAAGAAACAGGAGAAAAGGAAAATTAAGTTATATTATAAATATCAAGACAGAAGGAAGGAAATGATATGAAGATGTGTAGGTTCTTGTTGATAGATGAGGTATTAAACATTGCTGGAATACATACAGAAAAGGACCTTTTGGTGAAAGAAAGCCAGGAGTAAGGAATATGGAATAGCGTCTTCATTCTGGCACTATGGGATGGGACATGGAGGGGGAATAAGGAAACTAAATCTGGAGACCTAAATAGACCATTAGCTGCTTTGTATAGCAGCTTTAGGTCGGCTACTTTCCTCCAAGCAGAAAGAGTTTTTGAGTTTCAGTTTCAAAGATTGTACACGGTCAAGGCGGCTGAGATTTTAAGAAGCAGAAATGGACCAGGCTGGAGAGGCATATTTTACAATCTGTAAGATACAGGAAACGTAGAATGCTCCATTTACATCTGTGATGTCAGAAAACCTGTAGAGTAAACCAAGGAGTGACATAGCACGTGAGGTGACCCTGTTTATCTGCGAGACAAACAACAATTTACTGTCAAAATGCAGTCCTAAATCTTTTTGATTGTCAATAATTGCAATCGGTTGGTTCAGTAGGTGATATTCTTGTAGAATGGGGGATTTACGAAGTGTGAACAAAATAGTGCAACACTTGGAGGGATGAGGTTTAAGAGGCCATGTAGTACACCAACCTGACAGTGAATCAAGTGCACTTTGCAATTGGATTGTATCTGTGGGAGAATCCATCTGCTTGAAGATTTTACCATCATCTGCAAAGAGAAGGCTTTCAAAACTTGAGAGAAAATACTGGGACAAGCATATGAATCATCAGTAAGTGTAATAAGAAAAACTAGAACTGTGTAGAAGGGTATCAACATATAAGATGATAATTTAACAGATATCAACGGTAAAGAAGATAGTATGACAAGCTTTTAAGACATCTATCAAGGTAATTAAAAACTGTGCACAAGGTTATCGACATGATTGAAGATAATTAAAGAGAGACGATGTTTGAGGAACTACTAAGCCTGTAAATCATTGAAAGCAGTATGCAAGCTGTACGGAAGACTAACTCTGTAAGTAAAAATAATTTGGTACATTCAGTGTTTTTAAAATACTAGAACAAGACAAAAGAAGAAGAAGAATTTCTAACTGAAGTCTATCTCATTACTAAATAAAATTACCAATTGATAGTTTAAAGAATTTTTTTTTTTAAAAATGATGGCAGTAGTAATTTATTAAATCAAGGCTTTGTAACATCAGACGGCTTCTTGTAATACATTCTTTATGTTACTTTATGATCGAAAATTGTTAAAACAGGTCTCAAAAAATCATTTAAATTACAACGTAATGAGGTGACTTACAAATAAAGTAAGGGGTGCTAGTATCATCCATGCCACCCACCAGTACTTCAGGCTGAACTTACTCAGTTTCATGTCCATTTCAGCGATGTTGCCCAAGAAGCGGTTACAACCTGCAGGAAACAAAAATTAATCTACAACATATTACCCTTAGACACATTTTCAGTGAAATGATGTGTTCCTTTACATAATTCCTGTTTCTATATCAGGAAATGGGAACGGAGCAAACAGGAGCATATCAAGCTACATACAGAGTGTTTCAGAATGAATGGTAAATATGTTAGAAGGCATTAATAACATGTTTCCAGTTCATAAAGTATGTGGGTTTACAGCTATATACATGATATGTATAAGAACAACATTATAATAATTATTAATGACAAACAAATGACTTACTGATGCCACTAGTCACGTTACTTCATTATTCTTTTATCTTTAGCGATGGATGAAAAGCGAAATCTACAGGGAAGTACCTACTAACCACAGGGACAAATTAATCACTCACATTTTGCAGAGTGCTGTCCTCATAAAAGAATGCCAAGGTCATCTCTGATGAGCTACATGTACGGGGCCATGCAATTAACGCAAAGCCACAGCTGATGCGAGGCCGAAGTCTCGACCAGCAAGCTATCATTTCCTGCCAGTCAGGCAATGCAAGAGCAAGCTAGAGTGATTGTGTGAAAAATTCTAATGCACTTTAAAAGTACTCACTCATGTCATTAAAGGAGATGCTGGAAGTGCCTGGCTTCATTTTTGATACCTTTCTGGCATCATCTTATGAAACTACACATTATTCTTCTTAGTTTGATGCAAGTCAGGTTATGTGTATAACAGAAAACAATTTTTCATGTATTATAGACTAGGTTATGTATTTAAGTTTAGTCATGGGAATAGGACTCATGTATGACAGGTTAGGTTACATTTATTGGTCATAAACAACCCTCGATGTATTCAAAGTCATTCAGAAAACTTCTGGTTATATGTATGTTACTTATGGGTTACATCATGTTTATCACTTGTAAATAATATCGGGCATTTCCCAAGTTGATCAGGAAAACCCCCAGTTTGTACGTATTAATAAGTAAGCTCTGGAACCTTCATGTAGCAAGGACATGTTGTATAATATTTGAGATATTTGTAGATATGTTTATGTTTTGTGCCATAGTGAAAAACTTGTTTTAAGACAATTCTAGAATAGGTACTTATAAAGGTCTTCCTGATGTTATTAAAGAATTTTTCAGGCGTCTATGTTGTAAGAAAACAGAATTTTATAGAATCCTAGCCAGCACATGAAGAGTGTTGAGAGAAGTTGAATTGAGATGTACAGAGATGAAAGTGAGTTGGTGATGTTATGGTAGCTCAGCTGGTTTGATACCATGATAATTGTGGAACGGCAGTGGTTGTTGAAATAAAAAGTGAGTTGATGTTGTTATAGTAATTCAGCAGTTTTGATACCATGGCGGTCGTGGATCAGCAGCGAGTTGTTGTGATGTTGATACTGCATCGGCTGATCAATTGTGGTTTAGTAAGAGTGATATGTTTACAGTCAGTTGTTGATGTAGCAAGTTATCAAAGATCAATCTACCATGTTGATACTGCTTCGCAGATTGATTGTAAATTATTGAGTATGTATTTCAAGTCTTACCTTATAATTGTGTTGAGTGTGAATATATTACACTGGCTGGTTCACCAGATTTGGTTTTATGCATCCCACCAATTTTTACTACAAGTCTGAAATACATTGGTCCTTCTCCCTAAACCGGGGGGGGGGTGAAACATAACAAGATGTGTGTTTAAGGACTAGAAGACAGAAGGAATCATGAACGCCACTATTAAATCATTATGGGTACCTTGAATGAACCCGTGAAAGGAGCACAGATACGAAGAACACATGCCATACAACAGGAGGTGCACACACAGACCAGGAGCAGGTTATGTATAGGCTGGAAACTGCACGCTGCATGACAAGCCTCACAATAGCTCACTTGACAGGGATGTGGTGGGAGTTGTGATAGTGGATGGTGCTCCAAGGTTTGAATCCCAAGCAAGTATTTTTTGAATTCTTTTTTTATTTTGTACTGCCAGTTTCCTGGGATGTGATAAGATTGCATAATTGACAACCTCCACAGACTGATTTGTTTATTTGGACCTGTAATGAGCCGTATATATTGTGGCATAGTGTATTGATCTGGGCAGGACAAGGATGAGGAGGTGGAGGAGATGGTCTGTGGCTAGGACACAGGCTTCGTAGACCGCAGGTAGGGCAAAGTGTGCCCCTTGTAACAACATGCGATGGCAGGTAGGTATGTAGCTGAGCAAACTCCCCTCCTTTGAGGCAAGTCACAACACAACACAAAGCTTATTCACTGCCTCGTGATATATTCCAGCAACGAGTATGTGGATATGTTACTCATCTATGGAGAAACTAGACAGAATGTTTACCAGGCACCAGGCACAATGCCTATATCAAGAACACTATCCAGATAGACAACAACCGAGAGGCATGACATTTTGGATTGTGGAAAGACTTCTGTGTGCTACTGTGTCCCTGGGAAGGATATGGCCTGTTCAAGAACATCCTGTGATGTCTGCTCACATTGAAGAGGTTGTGTTGGACGCTGTCCAGTATAACCCTCACAATAAGCATACGGGCCATCATACAGAGACAAACATCAGCCGGGCATCTGTTATGTGGATATTGCATACCCAGCAGTTTCACCCGTACCATCTGCACGCACACTAGGAGCTCCATTGTCCTGATTTTGAAGCATGGGTAGTGTTCTATCAATGGACCATACAGCATGTGGACATTGATCCTGCCTTTCTAGCGACCATCTTATTTATGGACAAAATGCGGTTCCACAACAATGGAATCATTAATCGACATAATATGCATTACTGGAGTGTGGATAATCCCCATTGGGTATGACAGGCAGCTTTTCAGGTACAGTGGGGCGTGAACATATGGTGTGGCATTGTACGTGATCACCTCATCGGTCCCCATTTCTTTGAGAGACCTCTGAAGCGAGAGCTCCACCTGCGGTGTCTCCATGATGACCTACCACCATTCTTGGAACATGTGCCACTCCTTGAATGCTGCAGAATGTGATATGAACATCATCACAGAGTTCCACTGCATGCAGAGGTTGGCATCCGGAACTATCTCCATGTGACGTATTCTGATAAATGGATAGGAAGTGGAGGACTTGTCCCCTGGCCCATCAGATCGCCTGATTTTATGCCCCTGTTTTTTTTTTTTTTCTTTTTCTGTGGGACCATGTAAAACAACTGGTATTTGCACAGGAGCCAAGCAATCCTGGTCTCCTTAGATAGCTCATCACTGAGGCATGCCGATCCATTATGCCAGAGATGTTACAATGTGCCAGCCGGTTCTTATATCATTGTGCGCAGCTCTGTGTCGACCATAGAGGTCATCAGTTCAAGCAGGTGTTGCATTAAATGACATAGGTAACTGAAATCCTGTCACATGTTTCCTAGCCTCCTCCAACCCAGCTCCAAACCATATGTCACCATACCTTTTCCAGGCCAAATAAACAAATCAGTCTGTGGAAACTAGTAAGTATGCAACCTTGCCACTTCTCAGTCAACTGGCTGTAAAAAACAAGAAAACTTACATGGGGTTCAAAACTTTGAGCACCGTCCACTATCACAACTCCCACCGCACCCCAGCCAAGTGAGCTATTACAAGGCTCGACATGCAGCACGCAGTTTCCAGCCTATAGTTAAGTAAGTAGAAATTAAAGGAACTTACTAGGAAATTGAATCTAGCAAAGAAGTCAGTTAAGGATAAGATGATGGCAAGCATAATTGGTGGCCATACTAATTTTAGTGAAAAATGGAAGAGTATGTATAGGTACTTTAAGGCAGAAATAGGTTCCAAAAAGGACATTCCAGGAATCATTAATGAACAAGGGGAGTGTGTATGTGAGGATCTTCAAAAGGCAGAAGTATTCAGCCAGCAGTTTGTAAAGATTTTTGGTTACAAGGATAATGTCAAGATACAGGAGGTGACTAATACTAAAGAAGTAATCAAATTTACCTATGGCAGCAATGACATTTACCGTAAGATACAAAAGTTGAAAACTAGAAAAGAAGCTGGAATTGATAAGATTTCAGGGGGGTATACCAAAGACAATGGGTTGGGATATAGTACCATATCTGAAGTACTTATTTGATTATTGTTTGCATGAACAAACTTTACCAAATGAATGGAGAGTTGCTATAGTAAGCCAAGGGAGATGTTCAATAAATTTCCAGTTTCTTTGCAATCATTTAACAAAAGGCTAGGAAAACAATAGATAGGGAATCCGCCACCTGGGTGACTGTCCTAAATGCAGATCAGTAGTGATTGATTGAACCTCATAGCCCATTATGCACAACTGTAAGGAATTCCTTTTTGTTGAGAAAGAAGGTTAAGAGAGTTCTTAGGAAAAGTGTTCAAGCGTTTTCAAGTCTTCAAGATTGTCTTCTGTTAGCACTGTACATTGCCTTCCTTGCTTCTTATCATTAATTTTGTCTCATTTCATGAAATTTATCAACTAATCTTTAAACCATCCCACAACTTGAAACGTCAAACACTTGGGAATTTCTATTGAAGTAACTTCCTAACAGCATGAGCAGATTCTGTACAGATATATGAATCAAAACTAAACACTCCATGTGGAATAGAATAATTAGACGTATCATTATTATTATTTTCCATTTATTCTCACTTCAGTTTGCACATAAGTGTTACTGTCACTGATATACAATACAAACAGCATTGTGAGACAAAGCCCCTCCCCTCCCTCCCATGCAACTGTCATCTTAGTCACTCCCAGCCACCACTCTAGTTCCAATATAATTCATTGACCCAGTACTCTTGCCAAGAGAGCTGAAAAATGTGCACTGAAGTCAATGGTGGGATTTTTGAGCATGTACTGTGCACTTTTCAAAAAAAAAGAAAAATAATAATAATAATAATAATAATAATAATAATAATAGGCCTAATAATAATAATAATTTTTTTTTTTGCCAGGGAGTGTGGAAAATCTTTCATAAGATGCTTGTGAGGGTCCACACTCAACAAGTGTGTGGAGATTCTTACCCACTAAAAACCACACTCCCTTTTCCCACAACGTTTATCTCCGCCCCGGAAACCGCTCTCGCATTACTTCAGGACAGATGTCATGCTTAATCCATCTTGTGCTTCATCTTCCTTCTTCTGCTTTACTGTCTGTCGTAATCGTCCAGGTCCTTCTCCTTCTGACGCAGAATATTTTCTACGTAGACTGCCACCAGGTCCCAAGATTCTCGACTTCGTAGCATTACTGACATGATCCCATCTGGTGCCAATTCTCCGTGCATAACTTCTAAGCATCTTCTTTGTGGCAGCCAATGAAAACACACAAAGAAAGTATGTGATACGTCATCGATATCACCGCAGTATATGCACACCGGACTAGTTGCTAGCCCTAGCCTATGAAGAAATTTTTGGAAGTATCCATGACCTGTCAAGAACTGTGTGAGATAGTAGTTCACTTCACCATGATTTTGGGCAACCCATATGCCCAGAGAAGGTATCAGTCTTTTCGTCCATTTCCCTCTACAATCATCTTCCCATCTTGTTTGCCATCATTGCATTCTGCGACTAAGAGCCAAAGCCTTCGCCCTTTTCCTTCCTAGCTCTTCTTGTGTGAGCCAAATTTCTTATCTTTCGAAGGCCAACAAGTCAATAGGAGTTACTGCTGCTACTACTAGAATCGCAGGTTCTGATACTGTACGATATGCGCAAGCAATTCATAAAGTTGCTCTCTGTTGTACAGCCGCGATTCTTGTCCGATATTTCACAATTTTTAACGATTCAGCCCAAATTTCCGAATCGTATAGCAGTATTGATTGAACAATCAACATGAGAAGCCACCTTTTACTAGATATCGGTCCCTTGATATTTCCCATGAGTCTACTCAGTGCAGTCATGATTTTTGCTGCCTTATCTCTTACCCGTTGGATGTGGTCCCAATATGTAAGCTTAGTATCAAGCGTTACACCAAGATATTTTGTGCTCCTAGTTGTTTCGATGGCTATCTGTCCGATCTGCATCGGTACAACAGTATTAATCCTTTTCCTCGTCAGGAGGACAATTTCCGTTTTATGATCTGCGAGTTCTAACTTGTGATTTATCATCCATTCTTTGACATGTGCATCACCTGATTCAATTTAAATTGAGCCAGCTCTAGGTTACGTGTTACTATCACAGCAGCCACATCATCGGCATAACCCACAAGTTTTACATCTTCTGGCATCTCCTGCCGTAACAAACCATCATACATGATATTCCAAAGGTGTGGTCCGAGAATTGAGCCTTGCGCTGCACCAGCTGTGAGCCATTTGCTTCTCTGACCATCTTCCGTGTCATATTTCAATGTACGGTCTTTCAAATAGTCTCGCAGTATATACATGAGATATTCTGGTAGCTTGAAAGTTTCTTCTAGAACTTCCAAAATATCACTCCATCTTGCCGAGTTGAAGGCATTTTTAACATCTAGAGTCACAAGAAGCGTCAGCTTCCTAGAGTAATGATTACCCATTTGAGCTCATTCTGCTGTCTTCACCACTTCCTTCACAGCATCTAGCGTTGAGTGACCTCTGCGAAATCCATGTTGTTGGTCAGATAGGTCGCCAGCTAATCGGACTGCTGCTAGTATTTAAAGTTAATAATTTCATTGTTCCGTATTGAAGAATATTACAGTTAAAATTGAAATAATTGATAAAGAGATTCAACCTATTCAATACAAAAGAATAAGAAATGAAGTGAATTACATTCCCATTTGATAATTGGTAGAAATGGTACCGGTTTCGACCCTATTCCAGGTCATCATCAGCTGATTAAGGCGAAAAATAATGCATAGGATCAGTAGAAAAGGCGATATAAAAATGAAATGTGGGTAGATACTGTAAAACTTAGAAGAAGTAAAATGCAAATCACTCAAAAGAAAACAGTGCGCAATTCTCTGAGCGGTAGCATAACACATGCAGCACTAGGCAAAGTCCCACAGTGTTTACGAATAGCGGAGAATGGTTAAATGAGCCAGTTTTTAAATATTGTCAGGCATAAAGTCACATCACAATCGAACACGTATAAAGATCCATAATCGTGCAGGAGTTGAAGATGAGTAGATCCATTGAAGCAACTTGCCAGCTCCCGGTGATCAGCATGATGCATTTAATATCAGGCACTGTGTTCTCAAATGCCCAAAGTAAAATGGAGAATAGCTTGACGGTCCAGTAATTTTCCTCGGTAGCGGGAAAGTAAGTAATTGTTTTTTCACGTCAACTGTTCTAAGAATTCTATAGGAGCACAATTACTCATTCAATTATATTGAATTGTATTATATTTATCTATATACTTATTCACTACATTTCTAATTCTAATTCTTTTGCATTGAATAGGTTGAATCTCTTTATCAATTATCAATTATTTCAATTTTAACTGCTGCTAGTATTCTCGGTTGTAGGAGCTTCTCTAAACCTTTCCCGGCAGTGTCCAGCATACATAGAGGTCTGTAACCCCCAGTTTTCCCTTTACTGATCAGAACCAATCTAGCTATCTTCCAATGAAAGCTAAAAATTCCCGCTTTCAAACAATTACTATACATTCTCAACAGCAGTTGAGGACATAATTCGACTGCCACCTTTAGTACTTCTGCTGGAATACCATCTGGTCCAGGGGCTTTCTTATTTCTAAGGGAATTAATTGCTGTTATCAATTCTTCAGTTGTAAAAGGTGGTACATTATCTAGTTTTTTCTCGGCCTCATCATCAATCAATCCTCTCTGCATGATCAGGGAATAATATGTGTACTATTTCTTCCATGGTGCGTGGATATATGATAGTGCTTGGTAGCATCCCAAATTTCTTCATGACAATTTTATACCCTAATCCCCATGGATTTTCATCCACTTCCTTAGACGTTTCCCACCACTTGTCGGCTTTACTCTTTTTAATTGTATTTCGCAGTCTTTTCTTCATAGTTTTATACTCTACTGAGAGAGCTTCATCGTTATGTCGTGCTCTTTGTGTCCTTCGTCTGAGTCGCAGGCATTGTTTCCTCAGCTCAGCAATTTCTTCATTGCACCAATATGCTGGACGCTTGCCTCTCCGTTGTTTGATTCTGGTCATTGATGCATCGCATGCTTGCTGAAGGAGTCTCATGGTGTGTTCCATGCATTTATTAGCAATTATGCTTCGTTTGCCTCCGTGACATGTATCCGTCATACAATCCATTCCATTCTGTATTACTTCATGAAATTTTTCTTTATCCATAGTGGCTATGTTCCATCTTTCTGGCTTGCATGTGGTAATCCTTAGATTCGGAGTCTCTTGAAGTACACAAAAAATGATATACTGATGATTGCTTCCAGTATATTCTTCAATTACTCGCCATTCAGTTATCCTAGACGCAATGTCTTCAGAAGCAAAGGTTACATGTGGTATAGTTCCCTGACACCCTGGTCGCCGAAATGTTGTCACATTACCAACGTTGATAACCATTAATCCCAATCTCGCGACCTTCTCCATTGTACGCTGCCCTCTAGAATCTGTTTGAGGCATGTTCCATTCTACTGCTTGAGCATTAAAATCACCAGCAACAACTAGGTTAGTGTTCATCCCTTGCAGAGTATCTTCAAGCCCGCCTAGTTTTGTCTGGAAGTCAGAAATAGCCTCGTGCAGGGTAAAATAACAGCTGACAAAAATTACCTTCTCAACTTGGACCCAGACAAAACCATCTCCGCATCCTTGTTTTATAACTGAATATTTTCCAAGGTCTGGTACCCATATCGCAGCTGTCCTTAGATTGTCTGAAAACCAGCCTGGTTGATCTCTGTCTTGATATTGTTCGCTAAGAATCAAGATGTCTGCTCCTACCTCATAGGTCATCTGCGTCAATAGATCATTGGCAGTTAGACTCCTGTGTATATTGGCTTGAAGGATCTGTACCATTCACCACTGCTTTTTGGCCTTTTCTAGTGCTTCACGAAACACAATACACTTGCCTGAGCCAAGAGCATGATGTCGGTTTGACTCTTCAACACCCATATCTGGCTGCGGCTTTTCGTATGACATATCCTATATAGAAGAAGAAAACCATCTACAGACGAGCTAAACTTAGGCACTACAACACAATACAATACAATGATTAAAACGGAATGCCGCCAAATGACAGGAACAGCGGGACTGAGAGAAGCTGAGAAATTCAAAAGAAAGATCCTTCGCAAAATAATGGGTCCAAAGATTGTGGATGGACAGTATAGGCTGCGAGGAAGGGAAGAACTTTACAGAGAAAATGAAAGGCTAACTGAGTCCATGAGAAAACGGAGACTTAAATTCTATGGGCAATTATTCAGAATGGATGAGAAGAGACTAACGAAAAGGATTTTCACAATACTAGACAGCAGACCTAAAGTGTCGGACAAATGGTTCAGGGAGGTGAGAAAGGATCTCAAAGAGGTGGGACTAAATTCAGAAGACATCTTAAACCAAACAAAGTTTAGGTCAGTGATCGACAGATTTCAGGGATTCCATGACGAACCAAAACTTAACCGTGGATGGACGGAAGAAAGAAGACAGGCTGCCAGAGAGAGGATGCTGAAGTTCTGGGCTGTGAGAAAGGCTTCCAGAAACATGTAATTGTTATCTAACATGGTCTCTAATGGCCGTAAACGAATATATAATAATAATAATAATAATAATAATAATAATAATAATAATAATAATAATAATATAATAATAATAATAATAATTTTTTTTTTTTTTTTTTTTGCAAGGGAGTGGGAAAATCTTTCATAAAATGCTTGTGAGGGTCCACACTCAACAAGTGTGTGGAGATTCTTACCCACTAAAAACCACACTCCCTTTTTCCACGACGTTTATCTCCGCCCCAGAAACCGCTCTCATATTACTTCAGGACGGATGTCGTGCTTAATGCATCTTGTGCTTCATCTTCCTTCTTCTGCTTTACTGTCTGTCGTAATCATCCAGGTCCTTCTTTTTCTGACGCAGAATACTTTCTATGTACTGTAGATTGCCACCTGGTCCCAAGATTCTTGATTTCGTAGCATTTCTGACATGATTGCTTCTGGCGTCAATTCTCCCTGCATAACTTCTAAGCATCTTCTTTGTGGCAGCCAATGAACACACACAAAAAGTATGTAATACGTCATCGATATCACCGCACTATATACACACCGGACTAGTTGCTAGCCCTAGCCTATGAAGAAATTTTCGTAAGTAACAATGACCTGTCAAGAACTGTGTGAGATAGTAGTTCACTTCACCATGATTTCGGCCAACCCATACGCCCAGAGAAGATATCAGTCTTTTTGTTCATTTCTCTCTAGGAACATTTTCCTATCTTGTTTGCCATCGTTGCATTCTGCGACTAAGAGCCAAAACCTTTGCCCTTTTCCTTCCTAGCTCTTCTTGTGTGAGCCAAATTTCTCGTCTTTCAAAGGCAAACAAGTCAATAGGAGCTACTGCTGCTACTACTAGAATCGCAGTTTCTGATACTGTACGATATGCGCAAGCAATTCGCAAAGCTGTTCTCCGTTGTACAGCTGCAATTATTTTCCGATATTTCACAATTTTTAAAGATTCAGCCCAAATTTTCGAACCGTATAGCAGTATCGACTGAAAAGTCGACATGAGAAGACGCCTTTTACTAGATATCGGTCCCTTGATATTTCCCATGAGTCTACTCAGTGCAGTCATGGTTTTTGTTGCCTTATCTCTTACCTGTTGGATGTGGTCCCAATATGTAAGCTTAGTATCAAGCGTTACACCAAGATATTTTGTGCTCCCAGGTGTTTTGATGGCTATCTGCCCAATCTGCATCGGTACAACAGTATTAATCCTTTTCCTCGTCAGGAGGACAATTTCCGTTTTATGATCTGCGAGTTCTAACTTGTGATTTATCATCCATTCTTTGACATGTCGCATCACCTGATTCAATTTAAATTGAACCAGCTCTAGGTTACGGGTTACTATCACGGCAGCTACATCATCAGCATAGCCCACAAGTTTTACATCTTCTGGCATCTCCTGCCGTAACAAACCATCATACATGATATTCCAAAGGTGTGGTCCGAGAATTGAGTCTTGCGCTGCACCAGCTGTGAGCCGTTTTCTTCTCTGACCATCTTCCATGTCGTATTTCAATGTACGGTCTTTCAAATAGTCTCGCAGTATATTCTGTGATATTCTGGTAGTTTGAAAGTTTCTTGTAGAGCTTCCAAAATATCCCCCCATCTTGCCGAATTGAAAGCATTTTTAACATCTAGCGTCACAAGAATCATCAGCTTTCTAGAGTATTGATTACCCATTTGAGCTCATTCTGCTATCTTCACCACTTACTTCACAGCATCTAGCGTTGAGTGACCTCTGCGAAATCCGTGTTGTTGGTCAGATAGGTCGCCAGCTAATCGGACTGCTGCTAGTATTCTCGGTTGTAGTAGCTTCTCTAAACCTTTCCCGGCAGCGTCCAGTATACATAGAGGTCTGTAACCCCCAGTTTTCCCTTTACTGATCAGAACCAATCTAGCTATCTTCCAACAAAAGCTAAAAATTCCCGCTTTCAAACAATTATTATACATTCTCAACAGCAGTTGAGGACAATTCGACTGCCACCTTTAGTACTTCCGCTGGAATACCATCTGGTCCAGGGGCTTTCTTATTTCTAAGGGAACTAATTGCTGTTATCAGTTCTTCAGTTGTAAAAGGTGGTACATTATCTAGTTCTTTCTCAGCCTCATCATCAATCCTCTCTGCATGATCAGGGAATAGTATGTGTACTATTTCTTCCATGGTGCGTGGATCCATGATAGGGCTTGGTAGCATCCCGAATTTCTTCATGACAATTTTATACCCTAATCCCCAAGGATTTTCATCCACTTCCTTAGACATTTCCCGCCACTTGTCAGCTTTACTCTTTTTAATTGTATTTCGCAGTCTTTTCTTCATAGTCTTATACTCTACTGAGAGAGCTTCATCGTTATGTCGTGCCCTTTTTTGTCCTTCGTCTGAGTCACAGGCATTGTTTCCTCAGCTCAGCAATTTCTTCATTCCACCAATATACTGGACGCTTGCCTCTCCGTTGTTTGATTCTGGTCATTGATGCGTCGCATGCTTGCTGAAGGAGTCTCATGGTGTGTTCCATGCATTTATTAGCAATTATGCTTCTTTTGCCTCTGTGACATGTATCCATCATACAGTCCATTCTGTATTACTTCGTGAAATATTTCTCTATCCATAGTGGCTATGTTTCATCTTTCTGGCTTGCGCGTGGTAATCCTTAGATTCGGAGTCTCTTGAAGTACCCGAAAAGTGATATACTGATGATCGCTTCCAGTATATTCTTCAATTACTCGCCATTCAGTTATCCTAGACGCAATGTCTTCAGAAGCAAAGGTTACATCTGATATAGTTCCCTGACAACCTGGCCACCAAAAGGTTGTCACATTACCAACGTTGATAACTATTAATCCCAATCTGGCGACCATCTCCATTGTACACCGCCCTCTAGAATCTGTTTGAGGCATGTTCCATTCAACTGCTTGAGCATTAAAATCACCAGCAACAACTAGGTTAGTGTTCATCCCTTGCAGAGTATCTTCAAGCCCATCTAATTTTTTCTGGAAGTTCAGAAATAGCCTCATTCGGGGTAAAATAACAGCTGACAAAAATTACCTTCTCAACTTGGACCCAGACAAACCCATCTCCGCATCCTTGATTTATAACTGAATATTTTCCAAAGTCTGGTACCCATATCTCAGCTGTCCTTAGATTGTCTGAAAACCAGCCTGGTTAATCTCTGTCTTGATATTGTTCGCTGAGAATCAAGATGTCTGCTCCTATCTCATAGGTCATCTGCATCACTAGATCATTGGCAGTTAGACTCCTGTGTATATTGGCTTGAAGGATCTGTACCATTCACCACTGCTTTTTGGTCTTTTCTAGTGCTTCACGAAACACAATACACTTGCCTGAGCCAAGAGCTTGATGTCGGTTTGACTCTTCAACGCCCATATCTGTGCAAATTATGCATCGTGGATTCATTTTGCATCCTACTGCCTTGTGACCAGCTTCCCCGCACTTAAATCAGAGTTTACTTCTGAACATTCCTTTACAGTTTCATGCTTGATGCCCATATGACAGACATCTAAAGCACCGAGGAACTACGGCCCACTGTCTTACTCTGCAGTATAGCCAGCCTACTCAGTGCCGATTACATCAAATGAGAACTACTTGTCACAGAGGATGCCAAGTCAGGAAATTTATGCTGAAATATACTTCATGTGGTGCATAACAGGGTTTATGTGATAAATACTCCCCTAGATCTGAGTTTTCATGTGATCATCATCACTTAGGAAATTGTGAATATGAAGAAAATGAAGACAAGTTGTGGGATCATTAGAATATAATTACCAGGTGAGTAGGCCATGTAGATAGGGGTGCGCAGCTGTGAGCTAGCATCCGGGAGATAGAGGATTCGAGCTCCACTGTCAGCAGCCCTGAAGATGGTTTTCTATGGTTTCCCATTTTCACACCAGGCAAACGCGGGGGCTGTACCTTAATTAAGACCACAGCCACTTCCTTCCCACTCCTAAGCCTTTCCAATCCCATTGTCGCCATAAGACCTACCTGTGTCCGTTTGACGTAAAAAAGAAAATAAAATTATCAAGTTTCAGGAGCTGGAAGAAACAAACCAAACCCCTTGGCACTACAGCCCTTGAAGGGCCTTGGCCTACCAAGCGACTGCTCAGCCCAAAGACCTGCCGTTATTCTTGGCCGAGAGGATTCGTCGTGCTGTCCACATGACACTTCGTAATCTGCAGGTCTTTGGGCTGAGCAGCGGTCGCTTGGTAGGCCAAGGCCCTTCAAGGGCTGTAGTGCCAAAGGGTTTGGTTTTCTTTTTTTCAGCTCCTGAAACTTGATAATTTTATTCTTTTCCTTTTTACGTCGCACGGACACAATCAATCAATCAATACTGATCTGCATTTAGGGCAGTCGCCCAGGTGGCAGATTCCCTGTCTGTTGCTTTCCTAGCCTTTTCCGAAATGATTTCAAAGAAATTGGAAATTTATTGAACATCTCCCTTGGTAAGTTATTCCAATCCCTAACTTCCCTTCCTATAAATGAATATTTGCCCCAGTTTGACCTCTTGAATTCCAACTTTATCTTCATATTGTGATCTTTCCTACTTTTATAAACGCCATTCAAACTTATTCATCTACTAATGTCATTCCACGCCATATCTCCGCTGACAGCTCGGAACATACCACTTAGTCGAGCAGCTCTTCTTCTTTCTCTCAATTCTTCCCAACCCACAGATAGGTCTTATGGCGACAATGGGATTGGAAAGGCTTAGGAGTGGGAAGGAAGTGGCTGTGGCCTTAATTAACCCACAAGTGGTAGCTAGCCGAAATGTAACGTGAGTGGTCGCGTGTGAGACTTTCTCTCACATTAAGATAAACATGATATTTTTCACAGTTTTGTGGGGTGTAAGGCTGAAATTTACTACTGAAATGAAACGCAAGTTCTACCTTATATATTTTAGATAAAAATGAAATGATTAGCTGTGTGTGTGTGTGTGTGTGTGTGTGTGTGTGTGTGGGTGTGTGATGTGTGTGTGAGAGAGAGAGAGAGATGGCGTATGGCTTTTAGCGCCGGGAGTGTCCGAGGACAAGTTCGGCTCGCCAGATGCATGTCTTTTGATTTGACGCCCATAGGCGACCTGCGAGTCATGATGAGGATCAAGACGACACATAAACCCAGCCCCCATGTCAGCAAAATTAACCAATTAAGTTTAAAATTCCCGACCCCACCAGGAATCGAACCCGGGACTTCTGTGACCAAAGGCCAGCTTGCTAACCATTTAGCTATGGACCCGAACATGATCAGCTGTTTATTAAAGACACAAATTACTACTTAAAATATCATATGCAATGTACATACAAATAACTTCCGTCCTGAAGTTGTAAAAAGTAAAATCTCAACCATGCATTATATCTAGTAATATTTACGTACAAAGCAAGATTTCTGAACACAATAACATTTTCTAAAAAACAAGAAGTGCTTATGATAATACTAATGCGTACAACAGGAGTAAGTTTCCCGCTCCACTTCAAACTAACACCAACGTCATTAGTCGCGCGATGAGAGAAACTCTCACACAGTGTTCACGGACACATAGAAACCTTTGTTCTGACTAAGGGAAGGGGTGCTTACACTTCAAATGTGAATTGCCCTACTCACGACAGTTATAAACTCAGCTAGAAGAGGGAACAGTCACCTCCCTTTCATCATTGTGAGGTAATATCACAATAAAAAGTAATGTGAGAGAAAATCTCATATAGCGACCATTTGCGGGTTAAGGTACAGCCCCAGCATTTGCCTGGTGTGAAAATGGGAAACCATAAAAAACCATCTTCAGGGCTGCTGACAGTGGAGCTCGAACCCGCTATCTCCTGGCTTTCTAGACAGGGGCTGCCATCCCACCATCAGAGGCTGAGTGGACCTTGAACCAGCCCTGAGATCTAGGGTAAGAGGCAGGCATGCTACCCCCACACTGCACGGCTGGCTCCTAATCAGTTCACACAGAACAATCATTATGTCGGCAAATTTCCTTGATTTTTATGTTTTATTGCTATTTCTCTAGCAAGCAGTTTATATCTGGTATGGTTATCTGTTGGGTTTCCTGTTCTGTGTTGAAATTTTAAGCATTTGCACAGTCATATCATGGAACACAGATGATATCTGTTAACTGAAGAGTGTTTTAGCACCGAGTCTGCTATAGCCTGGACGGTGGATTCAGATGTTTTAATTTTCCTCAAAAACTCCAGAGTTCCTTTAAGTACATTCAATTTTTGGTATTCTCACCATAGTCTAACTTCCTTGCAGCATTCACAACAGGATAATATTTTATTCCTGAAGGTTTGACTTTCACTGATATTCTTCCCATCCTCTGACTTTATTTTGCTTTTGAGAGGTAGGACTAACAAGGAAACACATACATGTGTTACACTCAGAACCGGTTGAAATTTGGTGGAAATATTTATGGGAGGCAGTAGAATGATAAGGTGAAAACTCCATGTGCCCAGCACAAGTTTAAACGCCAAAATTGAGTAAATAAATAAATAGTAATCAAATTAAAAGTGCCGCGGTAGTATCGGGGTGTGGCAGAGAGATAGGGAAGAGTGAAGCAGCGGACGTAAGCCAACCGGGTTGTGTCGAGCCGCTCCAGCAGCTAGGCAGCGTATAGTTATTGCGTTCCCCTTAACTTCTCGATCAGATGTGTACAACGTAAATATGAAGACAGCGCATCAAACGATTGTCTGCAAGGACGATGTTTAAACAATGATGCCAATAAGGTTTGGAAAATTCATGCCCAAGTTATTTTTACTCGTAATTAGTGCAAAAGCGATTGTTTACAAAAAAGTGGACAAGGCACAGATAGTGCGTGCACCATGCACATCTTACAGTACTGACGCTTTCACAAGTATTACATAGATTATTGGAAGGTTCTTCTTTGAAACAATAATCAACTGAATTAACAAATTGTGAGGTTCTCTTGTTAACATAGCCACATTTGTACCAACTGAACTGCCACATGCTATGAAAACGCAGAGAGGAGAACTGGTTGTGTGTCAAAGATTGCACTTTTAATAGGTTGTTCATTAAAAGTGCGTTGATGTCAAACAAATTTAACAAAATTAAATCATATGAAAGACGAATAAATTGCTTCCAAATGCAGAAGCCCAAAACATCTAACAGCTGGATAAGTCCAGTGGCTCCTTTCAGAATTGTTTGAACATTAATGATTTTCTTACTCCCAACTTCAGCATTTAAAATATTTTCCTCTTTCTGTCCAGTCCACGAATCGAGAACTAAAACACTGTACTCTGGTACTAGCTCACAATAAACATCCCATAATTATTTCTGCACAAGTTCTTTGGTCAGTTTTCCAGACTTTGAAGGCAAAGTGTACAAATTTGGTGCGGTAAATAGGTTGTTTTCTATATTAGGACTAAATTTACTATTTTTTTCTTTCAACACCACCAGGAAACTTTGGCAGGGGTTGTCCATCTCCCAAAATTATTAGCTGTATTGTGTAGTTATGAGTTAGTGAATTCATAGATTGTGCTCCCGCTAATATGAATTTTTCCCCTCGTTCTTTATGGGTCCTGCCAGAATGGAACTCTTCATGAAAACCAGACTGATCAGTATTAAACACGCACTCTGGGCTGCGACTTTCTATTAATTGTGACACTTCTTCCACAAACAGTGTCACGTTACAATTAGTATCTTCTTGTTCAAATTGGTATTTTTTAGATACGAATTTGCAAATCTTTCTTGATCAAATTTTAAATTTCTTTTTAAAACTCATTACCCAAGAATGAGATGCTTGAAACATGTTGTAGCTAACTAGATGAGTGCACTTTAAAGCCCATGTTTTTATATTTATATCGTGAACAGTTTTGTTTCGTCTATTTTCTTTGAACTTACGATAAGTCTTCTTCGTAACAAATTGATTTTTTTTCTCCCATTGTGCCACCGTTTTCCAATTGTTGCTCCCACCTGTAAAGCTCTTCCCGGCACTTTAATTTACAAAACCTGTGTTTCACAGATGTGAAACTCCTCTGTTTCGCCAATATTTGACGACCTTCTTCTTATAAGTTATTGGGATTAGGCATCGTCCTGCTGTTGTTGTGGATGCAGGCTTAGGAGCAACATTTTTGGACATGGGTTCAAATAACGGTGTTACAATATTGTCTTTCTCAAAAACAAAGTCATCATCTGACATACCCAATATGCCATCCAGTTTGACTGTCACATCAGTATCCAAAACCCTGTCGGCAATTAGACCTGTAAAACGGAGACTAGAACGCAATTCCTGTGAACGCTTGTTTTTCTCTTAAAAGTAAATATATATACATAGAGTGATCTACTTTTGATATAAATCCAATCCCAAATTCCTTTCATCTTCAGAAAATGGAGTGTCTTTTTTGTCACACTCTGCAAAACAATTCTGAATGTACACCACTACATTTCACAAATTGAATTACTTCTATAGCGGGCGTTTTGTTGTATCTAGGTGTAAAAAAATCAGTTATTACCATACAAGGTTAAAGTAAATACACAGTTACCATTCATAAAAATGACTATAAGAACGTCAGATTCTACCTGTCTTTGTAAGAACGTTGTCTCATCGGACGACTAATCACTGTGCACCTCTTGATCTGCTTTGATGTCTCTAATCGGAAGATACACTCGCTGGCTGAATGGTCAGCATACTGGCCTTCGGGTCAGAGGGTCCCGCGTTCAATTTCCGGCCAGGTCGGGGATTTTAATCTTCATTGGTTATTTCCAATGGCTCGGGGGCTCTGTGTGTGTGCTGTTCCCAACATCACTGCAACTCACACGCCTCACATAACACTGTCCTTCACCACAATAACACGCAATTAGTTCCACATGGCAGATGCCGCCCACCCTCACCAGAGGGTCTGCTTCACAAGGGCTGCACTCGGCTAGAAATAGCCACATGAAATTATTTATCGGAAGATACGAGGTATGTGCGAACTGCGGTGCAGTAAAGAAGATTGGCCAGAGGTGGGTGAGGGGGTTCGTCATTCATTCAACTCGAGCGAGCAGCACGACTATACGCTGCCTGGCTGCTGGAGCGGCTTGACACAGCCCGGTTGGCTCACATCCGCTGCTTTGCTCCTCCCTACCTCTCCGCTACACCACGATACTCCCGCGGCACTTTTAATTTTACGACTATTTATTTGTTCAATGTTGGTGTTCAAACTTGCGCTGGGGACATGCAGTTTTCACCTTAGCATTCTACTGCCTCCCACGAATATTCCCACCAAATTTCAACCGGATCTGAGTGTAACACATGTATGTGTTCCCTTGTAAGTGCAGGCTAGTTTACATTTGCAGCCAGTATAAGAGACTCCTCTACTGAAATCCAGTCAACAATATGGTATGTGTAGCATAGAACTCATTTTTTATTAAACTGCTAGGGTTAATGGCCCAAATGGTTGAGGCACTGGCCTTTTCTAACCCCAACTTGGCAGGTTCGATCCTGGCTCAGTCCGGTGGTATTTGAAGGTGCTGAAATACGTCAGCCTCGTGTTGGTAGATTTACTGGCACTTGAAACAAATCCTGCAGGACTAAATTCTGGCACCTTGGCATTTCCAAAAAAAAACTGTAAAAGTACTTAGTGGGGCATAAAGCCAATACCATTATTATTATTATTTATTAAATTACTTTACTTAATCTTGTCCTTGTCTACCATCCACTGTTGACATTTTGCAGAAAGTTCACCATTCTTTCCTTGTTAAAGATAGCTTGTTGGCTCTTTCCCATGCTGTGTTCCGGCCTCCTACAACTTCTTCTATGGCTTCATTTTAAGTCCTACACAGCCTTTCTCTGGATCTCTTTTATCAAGTCCTTCTCAATGTGCTTCCCATGCCTGCTTGGAAAATTGTTTGTCATCCATCCAGATCATCCATGTTGAACTATTAAAGTACCCAGAAGAGAAAATTCAACTTATAAGGCCTGATAGAGGTGATCACAATTCAAATTCCTATTAATGCATGTGAGATTTTTGAAATGACAAATCACGTCCATGCGTAAGTTTCCACATAAATCTGGAAGTCCTGTGGCTATGATCGCAATATCAACACTGTCATATATTACAGATCTACTTTAAATAAAAATCAACTTGTTATCAATCAGTCCCACAGAGAACACAGGTATAAACAAGAAAGAATTAACATTACCACTGATGCTTTCATGGCCTGTACTTATAGACATGATATAGGCTTTGGAACTTATGCAGTGTCAAGAAAATAAGGTGAAATTCTTTACTTTCACAGAGAACTTAGCTCTGTGTCTTCAGAAGAAAATCTTGACTGTTCACAAGGAAGACATCTCCAAAAATGACATTTGAATTTAGACATTAGTGATAGAAATGGAAGTGGTACGTTCATTCGTCACCAGATGGCTCACTGTACATGGTCCAGCACTAGCATTCAAAGCAGAAGATGACAGAACTATCAGAATCAGTCTGAGAGGGAGTCACATAACAGAGGTACACACAGATATAAACAAGAAAGAATGAATGTTATCATTGATGCTTTCATGGCTCATACTTACAGACAGCTATAGGCTTTTGGGCTTATGCCGTGTCAAGAAAATAAGGTGAAGGAATGTACAAAGGAACATTCCTCATCACCAGATGTTTCATTCCAGGCTTGTGTCAATGTCATCCTTTAATATGTGAGTACCTACATCAGACTGATTCTGATGGTACCGTCAGCCTCCGCTTCGAATGCTAGCGCTGTACCGCATACGGTGAGTCATCTGGTAATGAATGAATGTACCACTTCCACTTTTATCATTAACGTCTAAATTCAAACATCATTCTTGGAGAAGTCTTCCTCATGAAGTCAAGATTTTCTTCTCAAGACGCAGAGCAAAGTTCTCTGCAAAAGTAAAGAATTTCACCTTATTTTCTTGAAGTGGCATAAGCCCAAAAGCCTACATCATGTCTATAAGAAAGAATTATTCATTTGCATCTCACCTTTGTGATTAACTCATAAATGGGTGGTTGTGATTACTATTGTTTTAACACTCCAGTGGGTGCGCGGTTTGCCGTATCGCGAGTGGGTGCATGGAGGACAGGTGTTCTCCACTTTATTTTGCCATTTTACCCTATGAAATGTATATTTAGTGAGCATGATTTTTTGTTTTGGGTTAGGTAGGAATATATTAAACACATTTTTCATAAAAAAGTGTACTATACATAATTAGTAAATATGCAATTATAGTAAATCAAACAAAAATGTGTATTTGGTATGTTTATGTTTATGTTTATGTTTTGTTATGTTTTGTTATGTTTTGTTATGTTATGTTATGTTATGTTATGTTATGTTATGTTATGTTATGTTATGTTATGTTATGTTATGTTATGTTATGTTATGTAACAAAAATGTGAATAAGTATATGTTTTATGTTATAAATGACAAACCATAAAAATGAAATATTGTTACTACTTTCTAGTTTGAAAATACAAATTGGTTTCGTAGTATGAAAAATTAGAGTACATACCTAATTTTCCATTTTAGTAAAGCACAAAGAACACAAATGGAATGTTGAAACTTTATGAACTTTAGCTTATTCAATGCACCTTGCACAATACTTGTCATATTATCAGAACACACCCATGACACTTCACACACTTTTTCCTTGAAGTCTTGTTCCTGGCTCTGCCGCAGAGGTAGCAGCTTCCTTTCTCAGCCACTCCTCGGGGTGCTGGTTGAGGTGAACTTTTTGTCTGTCCAGTTTCAGCAGGATCCTTCCTCTTGTCTTTATTTCCTGTGGTATCATCTCTAAGCTTTGATTGTCTTCTTAGTTCTTCATTCTGACATAATATTTATTAATGCATCAAAAAAGACATTGATTTTTCAGAAATTTCATTAAGATTGAAGTTAGGGTTAAATCTTTGGTTGATATGTATCTGGATGTTCTCGTATACATATTGAGCATAATACCTTTATTGGCTATGTGCAAAAGTCTTGGTTTATAGAATTACAGGAATCAAGGCATATCACAGGTAAGCTATAACTTCCTGCCAGTGTTCAGTGAAACGTCAACACAATGTGACAGAGCATAGAAGACAGAGCCTAGACTCCAACAGGTATAAAGAATTGCCAGCAATTCTTACAGTCATTTTCTGTAATGACATTTTTCAACAAAAGCTCTGTCCTATGAGTAAAAATGGTTTCACCACATATAAACAAGAGGAGTTGCCTACAATTCAACTCAATAAATATTCAGCCCATTTTATGACTAGAACGTACTAGAACAATATTGTTAACTTTTTATCAAGAATGAAACAAGAGGTTTTCTTTGCCCACCTGGTGGCCATGATTGTTAAAGCGTCTGAGTCTAAATGGTATGACACCATGGTTAGCCAGTTTGAGTCTCGCTGGTCAAAAAAATCTCATCATCAGAATGCAGGCCAGTAAGGTAGGGGAAGTGGTGGTATACAATTTCTAATCACTAGATAGCATGCCAAATGCCTCAGTTACATTCCAAACCTCTCTGCAATGCTCATATTGAGTGAGGGCACATGATGCTGTTGATGGTGATTCGTCCATCAGATGGGGATCTAAAGCCTAGAGCAGACCCCTGGTGCTATTCAACAGGAGTAGGCTATGTACCAGCACTGCGTTTCACCCTCTCACTTCCTAATATCATATATCACATCATTCCTTTCATCTCATTAACTCCTCTGATGAGGTCGATGTCAGGAAGGCCATACGTAAAACTAGTTACAGAGATTCATCTCACTTCATACCCGACCCTTTAGAGAAGTAGGACAAGGGTTGGATATCTAACAAGAGGACTTTTTAAGATAGTCATACTAAATTGCTTTTTTAAGCATTCATGGCTCATTATCAGCACTTTAGTATCATGTCTGTATACAGTTCCAATAGTATTTAAGATGTCTTTGTCAATTCTTCAAGCTATATGTGCATGGCCCATTGAGGGCTAAAACATGTACTGGTAGAAAAACTTTCACATTAGCGTACTACATTTAATATTCACTTGTATTGTAAAGTTTAAATTGCACTGAGAAGAGGACCAATAATTCAAGAAATTCTCTTAAGAGTTAGTATTTATATAGAACTAGCAAGATACCCATGCTTTGCTAGGGTTTTATACTGAAATTTATCATTGAATTCTTAACATTTTATATATAATCTGCCAAAATTCATGATATGACGGCAAAGTTCCTCCCATTTTTCAATCTTTCTTTCCAGCAATCGATTTCGTACTTCCCGGGCTAGCTCCAGGTATTCCTCCTGGCAAGTTGGGTCCCTAAATCTTTGCCATCTTTTCCTATAAGCATTTTTAATATGGATCAAATCCTTGAGGAGATCTGGAGTGGTGCCGTCTTGGATGCCTTGGCCACTTTCTCGTATATTTTTAAAATTAAAATGTGAAATATTCCCTCTAATTTTCTGAAATATATAATAGAAGTTCTGCCATGTTTGTTCTTCATTTCTAAATATGAACATAATTCTAATTGTTATTCAGTAATGAATTATGATTATCAAAAGAGTGGCCGGAGTTCCCCCATGTTTTGGGGTAACTTCGGCCGCAATAAAAATATCTCTTAAAACGAAGTTTTCTTTGATGTAGTGTTACTTCAGCCACTGTGAATGTTTTTTAAAAGCCTGCAAAAAGCCAAGTATCAACAATCACAAACAAATTAAAATGATTTGTGGTGAAACAGAAGTATAGTGATCAAATTCACATTTTTCACAAAGAAGAAACTATTTCACTTAGCCTAAGCATACAAGCATTGTATGATGTTACAAATTACGTGTTGCATTGTGTAATTATTCATAATGGTACAAAAGATAATAAATAAAAAGTACGAAAATCATAAAGTCCAATAGTATGGAGGGAAAAGGAGATCGAAAAAGAAGCAATCTTGTAGACTGTTCTCATAATACACTGTCTCCTAAATTAGAAAATATCTGGGCCGTCAATCAAGTTCTCACTTGCGACTCATCCATGTCAACTGATTTCCGTCTATTTATCATTGAAAATAGGAACCGTCTTTCTCCTCCCTGTCGGGATAAACTTCCCCTTTATTGTTATTGTGGCTTTATTAATCTCTTCTAAAGCATTCTTGAAGTAAACAGGCTCGTAATTACAAAACCCGCGGCCGCGTAATGTTTTCCTGTACGTTCTTGGCATGGCCGAAGTTACCCCAGAAGTGGACAACTTTCATCACAAAACTATTCCCTGAAGAACCTATTTGAATAAAATGCATCAAATTAAGTTGATCAGTTACCAGACGTACTTACATTTTGATCCCATAAACCACTGGAATGGAGAAGCGAATGCTGGGGTTAGAGAACAGTTTGTTTTCTGCTGTTACCAGACAAGAAAATAGTCGGGGCTGCGAAAAAAATGGATTGACTCAAAAATGAGTCTGCCAATGTTCTTTGGATTACTGAGTTTTGATAGAGCATTCTATTGTACGTGCATTTCAGCTGTTGCAAGTGGTTTACTTTTTTCAGTTTAGGAGGCAGGAGAAAATAAGTATTGCTATTCGTCAGTGGCTGAAGTTATCCTGTATGGCCGAAGTTACCCCACTTTACGGTACTGAACCCACGGCCGGACTGCATTCATAGTCCTTACCCGGCCAGGACCCATTTCCAGCGTGGTCCGCACATTTTGACGGCAGTCCAGAACGTTATTATTATTGTTATTAGGGTGGGTGATATTAGGTGAATTTAGGTTGTTGTTGTTGTTGTTGTTGTTGTTGTTGTTATCATCATCATCATCATCATTGACATTCTAGACCCAGCAGCAAGATGCAAGACCACTACTTGGTGGTAAATTACATCTGCTGACAATGTGACCAGTACCATTGTGGCATGTAGGCAAGTGCACGGGATTTCTGGCAATACGAAGAAGTGAACAATTGCACGGTCAGTACCATTCCTATCATTTATTTCAAATGTGTTTAAATTTTTATTTATATGCCATGAGATTCTACTGTAATCTAGCTTTAAGTTCTCCAAATGAAAAAATGGTTCTTGAAAACAAACCCAGGAAAGATTAAAAATGATCGGTTTATGATCAGAATCAAGTACATTATGGACAATAAATCAATTGGTCTCAACTCCTTTTTCACCCCACTGCTGTTAAGTTGATCCCCCCTCCCCAAGAAAAAGAAGGCATGTTTCTTTAAGTTTAAAGAAGATTCCAAATACCAATGCTCAGTTTGTAAGTACCCCCATAAAAATAATTCTTTTTTTTCACTTCCATTCACACTCCCCCCCCCCTGGGGCTTTTTATTAGTGAAGGATCTTCTAAATACCAATTATCATGACTGTAACATCTTCAGTTTTTGAGATATGTGTCTTCATAAAAATAATTCAACTCTTTTTCACCCCCGCCCCCCAAGAAGATTTTCCCCCAAAAATACGTTTTTCTTTGTTTTTAAAGAAGATCCAAATACCAATTTTCACATCTGTAACAACTTTAATTTTTATTATATGTAAATATCCTCATCCAATTAATTCAATAAATTTTTCAATTCTTTCCCCCACCCTTCATTGGATTTTCCTGAATCAAAGGAATACATGTTTCTTTGCTTTTAAAGCAGATTCCAAATACCAATTTTCATGTCTGCAACATCTTTCATTTTTGAGATAATAGTGTCTTCATACAAATAACTAATTTTTCAATCCCCTCCCCCAAGTGGATTTCTGAAAACAAAAAATACATGTTTCTTTATTTTTAATAGAGATAAAAAATACTATTTTACACTTCTGTAACATCTGAAGTTTTTGAGATATACCGTAGACATGCTCATTTTAAAATTTCACCACCTTTTTAGTTCCCCTTAAGTGGAGTTTCCAAAAACAAATTACCTATGTTTCTTTACTTTTACAGGAGATTCCATATACCAGTTTTTACATCTGTAACATTTTACGTTTCTGAGATATACTGTAGATATTGTCATTCTAAAAATTCACCCCATTTGTCACTCCTGTTTAACCCCCATTAATTGGATTTTCCAAAAACAAAAAATTACGTATTTCTTTATTTTTAAAGGAGATTCCAAATACCAATTTTCAGGTCTGTAAAATCTGCAGTTTCTGAGATATAAGTGTCCTCATTAAAGGCATCCAACCCCTTTTTCACCCTCTTTCACCCCTCCTAGTGGGATTTTACAAAAACAAAAATTACATGTTTCTTTATTTTTAAAGGAGATTCTAAATAAGTTCTGAGATATAGATACACTGATTTTAAAAATTCACCCCCCTTTTCACCCCCTTAGTGACGAAATATCCAAAAACCCTCACTTAGCGAGCACCTACATTGTAACATAAATGTATCCTCAAAATTTCATTTCTTTATGTACAGTAGTTTTGGCTCTGCAATGATGAATCACTCACTCAGTCAGTCAGTCAGTCAGGACATGTTCTTTTATATACGAGTGCTTTTTTTTTTTTTTTTTTTTTCCGAACTCCGGAGGGTCATAAATGAAAGACAAGTGCATGTATCCAAATGAATTTATTACCAAATGTTAGGTACAAATGTGGTTACTTTTCAACATAATCACCACGAAGGTTGAGGCATTTGTCATACCTGTGGACAAGCTTTTCGATCCCCTCAGCACAGTATGTTACTGCCAGTGAGTTCAGATAGGCCCGAATGTTAGTTTGAAGATCTTCATCCTCCTGGAACCTCTGCCCTCCCAGCCACTTTTTCACTCCCGGGAAGAGGTGGAAGTCATTTGGCACTAAATCGGGACTGTACAGTGGGTGGTCAAAAATGTCCCACCGAAATTCCTCCTGCAGAAGTTGTTGGGTGACACGAGCACTGTGAGGGCGTGCGTTGTCATGAATGAAGAGGATTCCAGACGTCAGCATGCCTCGTCGTTTGTTCTGTATGGCCCTCCGCAGTCGTCGTAAAGTGAGGCAACAAACAGCTGCATTGATCGTAGACCCCGTTCCATGAACTCAACAAGCAACACACCCTTTTGGTCCCAAAAGACTGTAGCAATCGTCTTCCTTTCGTTGAAGGTTTGCTTAAACTTCTTCGGTTTGTTTGGTGAGTGCGTGTGCATCCATTGACATGATTGTTGTTTTGTTTCAGTGGTGACGTACGAAACCCAAGTCTCATCGCCAGTCAGAATTTTCTTCAACAAATCGCCACCTGCAGCCTCATAACAGGTAAGAAATGTCAACGCTGCTGTCATCCGGCGACTTTTGTGGTCATCAGACATCTTTGGAACCCATCGGGCGCACAATTTCTTGTAGCGCAGGTGTTCTGTTAGGATCTTGTAAACAGATGACCTTGAAACTGCAGGAAATTTCTCACACAACTCGCTTACGGTAAACCTTCAGTTCTTGTGAACCTCTCGGTCAATTTTGTGAACAATGTCATCTGTAGCAACAGACTTGCGTCCTTGCCCCCCTTCATCGTGAACATCGGTCCGGCCTTCTTTGAACTTCCTGCACCATTCACACACAACACCATCATCACTCAAAATGTTTGGACCTTTATACTCGACTCATTCGTTGATGAATGTCAGCTGCACTATTCCCTTCTGCTTGAAGGAAACGTATCACACTACGCACCTCACATTTGGCAGGAGCGTCAATAGTAGCGGCCATGTTTCCGTGCCAATACCTCGGCTCACACTAGTGTGAGGAAGTTGGCTGTGACCACGGGAAGAGGGTAGGACTTGCGCAGTCGCCTTCCATGCGCGAACAGTTCCCACAGCTTGTGTGGTTCTTTACCTGCGCAATCGGTGGTTGAAAATAAACTGCTTTCGTATATAGATCTGCTGCAAAACCCTGTAAAAATGTAATCTATCACGCCGCGGGCTAAATGCGGGCTGTGGCCACCAGTTGGCCATCACTGATCTATCTAATAATTACATCAGTCATCTACTATATATGCTCACCATAGACCCATGAGACCTCGATGACCTCCATAAAACCCAAGATGAAGATGGCCCAGTAAGCAGTGTTCCAGTCCACAAGGGTAAACAGATAGACTCCACCACTGAAGCACATTGGGATCGCCAGTACAAAACATGAAAGACAAATTGCACCGGTGACAGCAAACTTATGAGGTCGTAGCCACGGCCACACGTCAATAATGGATGTGCTCACTGTTTCAACTCCTGCAAACTGAACACAACAAAAAGTTTAGATAATGAGACAGTTTGGATCATTGGCTCTGAAAATATGAACTGCACTTGCTGAAGGAGATGGGTATGGTCAAATGATCATAAGTCTACCCTCAAGAAATCATATCATTTTAAATTGTAACAAGAATAAATCTGCAATTCAAAATTTGTAATATGGTTAGTTTGTCATTACTTCCCTTATAGATAGAGGAAGTGGCATTATGGCATCACAGATTCTCTCAGAAAAACATTTTACAGCATCCACAGCTGAGTGCCACTCAGCACTACCTGTATCATAGCAAACCTCCTATCTGGCAACAATGGGACAGGACTAGAGCTAGATAACTGATTTAGCCAGTTAACTGAAATTTTCTATGGACTAGCTCAAAAATGCATTATTATGTGACATGCCACACCAAAGGTTTTAATGGATTCAAGTAGAACTTGCTGGTGTCATTTCTGTTCACAAAAGCACATGGTTCTGAGCCCGGATTTTCTATGTATGACATGTGCCACTCTGTATTCAGTTCAATTTAATTCAATTCACAGAAGGTGGAACTTCTCTCCTATTACAGTAGAGTGTGCCTACAATACTTGTGTTCCTTTTATTTAACTCATTCCAGTCTGGGCCTTAATGTCCCTAACAAACGTTCTGGACCGGGCATTTTTAAGGATATTTAAAACATTATATTTCTGTACCTGTAGGAGATATTTGCATGATTCTTTTTTCTTTGTGCTTGTTTGAGCATATAGTTTTGAAAAACGCTGTTTGTATTATGTCAACTATCACTTGAGATTTTAAAACTGTTTATATATTATACCATGTTTTGAGAATGGAAAAAAGGTCTGATGGAAAACTAAGCAAGTACAGTTTTCTGAAATACTGTTATATTTGCCCTATTTTGCTAATACAAAATGTGCATTGCAATTGAAAAACAACAACAATAATGAGTATGATATAAGAAGAAGAATTTTTCATAATAATAATAATAATAATAATAATAATAATAATAATAATAATAATAATAATAATAATTAATAACAACAACAATAATGAAAATGGGAGCTCATATGAAATTTTATTTTAATTGATAAATTTTGTCAAAAGTTACTCAAATGCCAAAATATTGTTCCATTTACCACAAAGGACTTCTGAGAAAGAGAAAATACAGTCTTCTAAACAGACGACTATACTAATATGTGGACAATCTAACGTATTCACGCAAATTTGAAATAGGCGAGAACCTGCGCTAGGCCGTAAAACGAATTCCAATCATAATGAAATGTAAGAGGTTGTTTCAAATTCATGTGTCAATAATATGTTCATTTGCGCATAAACTTATAATATATCATAAAATATCGAAAATACCACTTTCGTCAAACACATGTTTGCCACGAGAAGCCATGTCTTAGAGCTCACTGAGTGACAACATTTACTGATGCATGTTGATCGAAAATATCTTAAATTCTCTGACTTAGACATATAATACTGCCATCTGCTTAAATACTCTTGTAACTAATACATTAGGAAACACAATGTAACCACCAGAATGCGTGCATAGCTCGTTCTTGATTTTTAGTGAATTGTCAAACCTTACTACGGGCTATGCCCGCAGCGCAGCCTGAGCATAATTTCCGCCGCTGCGAGCTATGCTCGCAGTTAGACCAGAAAGAGTTAATGATTTCACTAGTTTCAGTGAAGTGAAGAAGTTATCACAGGTAATATTTCTTCTTTAGTCTCCATGGCCCAGGCACAGTGCACCAGCCTCTCATAGCTGAGTTCTGTGGTTCAAATCCCAGTCACTCCATGTGAAATTTGTACTGGACAAAATGTAGGTGGAGCAGGTTTTTCTCCATGTACTCCAATTTTCCCTGTCATCTTTCATTCCAAAAACTCTCTCCAATATCATTTCATCTCATCTGTCAGTCATTAATCATTGCCCCAAAGGAGCGCAACAAACTTCGGCAGCCAGCACAATTCCTATCCTTGCCGCTAAATGGGGTCTTCGTTCATTCCATTCCTGACCTGGTCGAATGACTGGAAACAGACTGTGGATTTTCAATGTATTTCTTCTTTGATTGATGAAGGTCTCAGCAAGATGCAATACTACACGTTCACTTAAGAGTCCGATTGGTGGGTCACATTTCATCTTTCTCAAGATAGTGGAAAACATTTACAACATACTTGGCTTCCACACTGGCAGCCAGCCAAGATTTAATACCAAACTTGTCTGGTTTATTGGCCATATACTGCATAATTGGGCATCTAGCTTTCGACAAAAATAACTGTTCATCCATGGTGATGTTTCTACCTGGTTTGTAGCAAATAGTATAGTTAGATATCAATTTTCCCATAAAATAGTACAAATTTATCAGTTTACAGGTGAACCCTGCATACAGATCTTTCAATGAATTAGAGAAACATCATAATTTCCAGGAAGTGGTTACATGCCATAGTTTGGAAGAAAATTCTAGGACCCCATTTCTGAGACTACAGATCGGGAACATTCGTGTCATCTCCATAAGTTTATGTGTGTACGAAAGATCAATAAAAGAGTCCAATTTTTCCAAAGAAAGAGGAGTTCATTTGGGATTATCCAGAAATTCATGGGTTCTAATGTCAAGAACATATTTTTATGTGTCTTTATGAGACCTGGGATTTCTTTGAGTATATTTTGCTGTCCTTGATGGCCAGGTACACCTTGTAAATCAACACAAGTCTACATTGTTCCTTCCAAAGCAAACGCTTCCTCATTGACTGTCATGTGCTATCCATGTCCAAATATTGACTGACGACAGTAAACTCTCGGCTTATTACTGCTGATACTGTGCACATTGATCTGCCTTGGTATATCCTTCATCTGCAGAACACAGAACCAAACTTTCTTACACTGCACAGAATGACGTAAGTACAAAATGGCTTATGTCAAATATGCTTACATTTGTCATCAGCTGTTCTGCTGCTGTGCGTGCACCACCATTTCATTGGTATTCCCTTTGAGGTTGAAAGCTGCTGTGTGATTTCATTTTTGCATGAGGAATCTACAGGATCCACACTACTATAATCACTAACCAAACTACTTACATTTACGAAGCTATACACTTCTTCACAATTATCGAGGTCTAAATCACACCCAGCTTTATTGCCCAATCGTAATGGGGAATTGTCATGTAAATGGTTCAGAATTTTGACATCTGTCAGCAACATCATGAGACCATATTTCTTCTGGATTCCAAACAATTGGAAAATCTAGTTTGGATGTTACTACGAATGAACACGATGACTGACTGCTCATTATGACTGCATACTGTGGTGACACTTGAGAGCTTAACACATAAAATCAATAAAAGGACAGAATTTAGAACATGAAAATAAATTTCGAATCATTAAATCCATATTATAACATCAAAATTAAACTAGGTTAAATACACAGCAACTGAAGTCAGGATGTGGACTGTGGAAGGAACCCTACGAAAGTTATGGATCGCAGGACTTTTGTGGCCAAAACTTCAACCAAAGAATAATATAGTTAATACCTATTTATTATAAAAAACACCAAAAAAGGGATATAAAGAACACTAGTGTAAACAAAAGATACAAATACAAGCCCCGGTGTAATTAAGTTGCAGTCTTACAATGATCTTGCCGGTACTAGTCTACAAGAAACCTTTTGAAGTTTAGATGTGAAAGTGAATGGGACCATTATGTAGAGTAGGTTGATATTCAAAGAAACAAGTTGAAAATGTGAAGCGACCCCCTTTGCTGAAGAAAAATACAGGTCACAAGAACACAGTTTAAAATAAAGCAGAAATACTGAGGTCAAGCTAAGTGAGCAATTTAATTTTAAGGTATAAAAAGTGTTAGAAAAAGCTTGCCTCACGCAAACATTAAGATGGATATAAAGCACATTTACACCATTATTTTGTTTATATTCATATTGGTAAAATCGACAAGTAAACTCCTGTGACAAATTAAGATATCAAATTAAGTTAAGTGAAGTTAAATTAAGTACATTAGGAAACTGCAGAGTTGCTTACCCTGAGAGAAATCAAAGCTCCCCATCGAGCACAGGGCTCCCAGACAAAACGTCCGCTCTATATGATCCCGAAGACAGAATGAAGCTCCCTTGCGACATGCTTCCCACAGGTAGCCCGCACTGGGTGGTGCAACAGGAGACAGCACAGCAAAATTAATAACCAATAACTGCAGGACACTTCTCAAAGCTTGTCTTATGCAAGTCCCAGAAAAATCGACACGTGCAGTACAGGGAGTCACACAAATTCCAACGATGAAATTTAATACAATTTTAGACTCTCCAGACTTTACTTGAAGTAGGCCAAATACAGATACACTCTCAGCACACGTCACACGTACATTTGATTACTGAACAAATTTTCTTGTCAGTGTAGTAGCATCACTGTTTGCAAAGAACCAACAGCTGCATCATAGTAACAACAATACATTCTATAGACACTGCTGTAATAAAGTGTATAGTTACAGCTTGTTAAAATGATTTCCTGCTCTAAAAGAATGCTACAAAATTTTGATATGTACCTACAGCAGAAGCAGTCGAAATGACTGTCCAACAAAAGTAGGTATATGACCCCATAACACCAATCTGAAATGAGTAACAGGTATTTGAAGCTATATGCCAAAAAGTACACTTAAAATCATTAAAAGTCACCAAAGGATTTGTATGTCCTAACCCAATAACAAGAGTGATAGCGACAATAAAACTCACAATAGTCATTTTAATCGCTACAGAAAACCCAGTGTTAATTAAACACATACAATACGCCACAACTAGAACCTGGATTATATGTAATAAAATATGAGAAATATGTACATAAATATGTAGCTAAAATTGACAAAATATGTAGTTAAATATGCAATAAATAAAAAAAGTATTTAACTTATGATCTAAGCTTTTATTGATGTATTCTTGTACACACAAAAAAGAAACAAAACTGAAAAAAGTTTAAAGTGCAGATATTATTCAACCTCTAATTTTCCTTTGGAGGTGCTATTAATATAAATATTTTTCCAAATTTTCTATGGTCATCAAATGTCTTCTGTCTGTTAGGATGTTCTTATTTACAGAAAAATACCTTTCAACTTCACATGAAGTCACTGGCGCATATTTCAAATGAGGACTGTTACTGGAAGATACGTTCTCATTCTCTGGAAGCTGTTCAGACTCAACATTAAGTACTAGGCATACATACGAAAACATTTTGTATTCTGGGTTTGTTTTTAATACATCATTGAATTTTACAGAAACACACTCACCGATTACTCCCGGCACAACACTCAATTTACTGATTGCATCTTCCACTATAGGCACAGATTCATGGAGGGACAGTCTAGAAGTTTCCAGCTTTGTAATACTGTTTGGAATCCAACTAGAATGGCTTGTAATGTATGCAGTTGATAAAGCCACCTTCGAATCTTGAAAGGCACTCATACACTCATGCACGGATGCTGTATTTTCAGGAAGAAATGTTTCCACCACTGACTTCACTGCCTCAAAGTTATCATTAAAGAAGTTCACAGCTTCTATCCATGTTCTCCATCAGGTGATCACAGGCTGTGGAGGTAAAGGCATATATGGTAACAATTTCTTGTAGCACTGTACGCTGTAGAGAGATTTGTGGAAAATGTTTCTTGTTGCTGATACTAAACCATAACTTCAGGTAAAAATAAATTTATGGTCTCAGCTACTCGATGTAATCCATGTGCCAAACATCTGAAGTGGACCATATTGGGGTAAAACACAGACAAAGCAACCACAACTTTTAGCGTATAGGATCCGGCATCTGAGGAGAGTACCAACATGTTTTCTTCGTTAATCCCTAACTCTTTAAGTTCGTTGTTGATGAATCGCAAAACTGTAGTAGGATTTGTCTGTTCCAGTGGTTTGCAGTAAATTAAATAAGACTTACACAGAGCCTCTGGATCCAATTTACTTCCTAGGAGATTTGCAAATAAACGACCCAAGCCATCGGTCGACTCGTCAACGGCAATCCATATGTATGAATCGCCAAGTTCAGCTCTAATCGTTCCCATCGTGTCAATGTAGCAGGAGTTGAAATAGTTTTTCCAAGTGCTGATTTATCCAGAATACTGAAGTTGCAATATTTGCATAGGAATCCTTCAAACTTTGGCACTCAAAGTTTATATCATGCTATGTTTCCAGTGACCATTGTCACGCACAAATCTTTATTAAATTCACTGGCATAAGACAAAGAAGGTGCCAGTGCTTCTTATGTAAGAACAACTTGTTTCTTCAATGGAGCATGTTTTTTATTTCTCACATCAAGATCAGTTTTTAAATTCTGTTCTAATTGTGACTTCATGGAGCACCCAATACATTTGTCACACACTCTGCATTACACGATTTTACCGTCACTTGCAAAGGCTTCATCAATCTAAATAAAATATTTTAACTTTGACGCTAGTTCGGATGCGACTGGTACCATAACGATTCACTAACAGTGACTCAGAATATGGTTTGAGTAAGTGTTTTCTTTCACGGGTTGTTTTTGCCAAGCGGTCATCCCATCCGCAGGGTAACCTTCACTTTGTGTCTTTCTCCGTAATAGCAGCAACATGTCATTGACCCACCCTTCACACTGTACCGTTATTGCGTATCTTCAGGATATTCACAAATGATAGGCGTTGCATGGGATGGGACATACACCAAAACCAAATTCACAGTTGAATAAGAGAATAAAGCACACTTACCTAAATCAGTCCCAAAAGGATGTCATGAGAAAAAAAGACCAATCAACTGGGCCTGAAGAGGTTAAGCGGATTAAATTGAAAATGAGAAATTAGTAAGAGGATTCAAGCTGGAAGCTGTCTCTATCATAGTGTAAGAAACATGTTATGGGACAAAGATGTGCCAATGGAAGCAAAGGAAACTATGTACAAGGTGTATTACGTACCCATAACAACTTATGGAGCAGAAACTTGGACAATGACAAAGAAGGGTGAGAGTCGAATACAGGTAGCCGAAATAAAGTTCTTGAGGAGTGTGATACAGAAGAGTAACAGAGACACAATAAGGAATGAGAAAATCCAGGAAGAAATTGGAGTGGAAGAAATGAATGATAGAATAGAGAAGAGCTGATTAAGATGGTTTGGGCACATAAAGCGAATGAGTCATGAAAGAATGCCCAAAAAAAAAAAAAAAAAAAAGGATGGAAATGCAAATGGAAGGAAGAAGAGGCCATGGACAACCACGATTAAGATGGAAGGACACAATCCAATGCAGTATTAGAGAAAGAAACCTGGACTGGGACACAGTGTTGGAAGAGGAGTGGTGGAAAGACCGAAGAAAGTGGAGAGGAACCATATTTTCCCCTACCCAGCTACAGCTCAATTATGGGAAATGATGATGATGATGATGATGATGAAAGAAGGTTCTTCAGCTTTTCTCACAGTTAAAGAGAAATTTTAAATAAGGCACTATGTACCACCCCATTTTCTTCAATACCTCCCCAGTAATTTGATCACTCCCTGCTGCTTTTCCTTGCTGAAGCAGTTGGATTTCTTTGAAAATATCCTCATTTGTGAATGAGAAACTTCTTGTTTCCTTATGTGTCTCTCCCTGTCTATCTTCTGTTTTGGTTTCCAACTCCTGACGATCTTCTACTGAATCAATTAATTCCTTACTAAATAGATTTGCTTTCTCAGTATCTGTTAAAAAGTGTACACCCCCTTCTCCCACCATTGTGGGAATTTGGATTCCTTTTCCCTTTCCCTTTGTGGTCATTACTCTCATGAAGTATGCCATTTATGTAATTCTCTTTTGCTTCCTTTTTCACTCTATTAATTTCCCTCATTAGCTGTTTTCTAGTTTCTCTATTCTCCCTACCCTCTTTGATTTTTCCTGTTTACTATTCTACATTTTCCATTTAATTTTCTATTTCCCCTCTATAATAAACAGGGTCTGCAATCATTTTACCCTTCTGAACAGGTACAAATGTCTTCTCTCCTTCCAAATGATTCCTTTAAATTTTTCCCAAAGTGTACCCACATTACTCCCTTCACTTATCCAACAACTGAATTGTGATTTAAGGTAAGTCCCAAGCTCATCAACTGTACAAGTTGTCTTGTGTGACCCTCTTATTAAGCCTTTTTGATACCAGTCCTACATCCATTATTACAACCTTATGGTCACCTATTCCTTCAATTACCTCAGTTTCATCAACAATTTCTCATGGTTTAACCAAGAATACATCTAGTAAGTTATTGAGACGAGTTGGTGCTTGTAATACCTGTGTAAATCCTCCCTCCCAAATTAACTTATTTGCCAGTTTCTATTCATGGGCTTCACTTCCCGCTCCATTCCATTCAACTTCAGGCAAGTTTAGATCTCCCCCAATTATTACCATATCACTATTATTGTCTTTATGAGTAGAATCTAGTATTTTCTCAAATATTTTCACGTCTCTTTCCAGGCCTATATGTTCCTATAATTCCCATCTCCTTCATATTATCAAAAACTAATTTATTCTCTAATATTTCATCGCTTTCATCGGTAAACCATTCATTTGAGTAGTAAGTTTCCTTCAGCCAAGGAGCTACACTGGTAAGAGCCTATGCATCACACAAATATTTCTGTTTAAATAAAAAGTGAAATATTATAATAGAGCCATTTGTGAGGAGTAGTCTGCTTAATACATGCAAAATGTGTGCTTGCAGTGTCAAAAGCAGTAAAGAAAAAAGTATTTTATAAATGGAAGTGGGAGACAATTAAAGTGTACTCATCCTTCTAGTTAGAAATGGATGCTCTCAGAATGGGTTGTGACATTGCACATCTCACTTTCAAAACTGCAAGGCCATGACTCTTAATGTGTTGTCAAACATAATACATTGTAGGAAGGTTAGAACTTACCTGACTTCCAAGACCCAGGATGTAGAGCATCAAGAAAAACAGGACAGACCATAGTTGTGGCAAGGGCATGCGTAGTACAGCTTCTGGATAGGCTATGAAGGCGAGACCAGGACCGGAATCAACAACATCGTCCACTTCCATATGCATCGTATAGGCCATGAAGCCAATAATGCTAAAAACTGCAAAGCCGGCATACAGCGATGTCAGCAAATTTGTGGAGGCCATTAACAAAGCATCACTGAAAAGCCAATAATAATTCATTTAACTTAATGACACATAAGATTTGGAAAACTTATATATAGGATGAATCAGTATGGATAAAACACTCACTACATGAAATACTAAATATATGGAAATAAGATGAGTGTGAAACACAACAAACACAATGGTTCTTTGTTTAAGGACATAATAATTAATATGTTTTACTCACAAAAGTACATCTAGTTGTCAGGTGAATGGAGACATATTGCAGTGCTATTCAGTCTAAACATTCATGGAGGAATAGTGTGTATCACCAGTGGAAGTGATTACATGGAAGAAAGATGGTGTACTCAATCAAGATTGTGTATTTTTAGTGTGTTAATGATTCTATTCCTTCAAACAATGCTTGCAGTTGTTTATGAGGAACTTTGGTGAAATCTGGTGATTTTTTTAAAAATGATACTGTTGTTATCTATTTAACATCCATTCTCACTGCTAACAGTTTTAACACCAGTTGTAGGCTTCTTTCTTGGAGGCCTTTGGAAAGGCAAGGTTTATGCCAACAAACCAAGAACAACTGAGGAAATGAAAACATCAGACATGATACTACTACATTATATTATACATTCAATAACATGGAACTTTATGTGAACATATTTCTTAGCAATTGTAGTGAGCGCTTCCACCACCTTCTTTGAGGTATTTCAGTTTGCCACTAGCCTAGTTACAGAGATCATTTTGTAAGTCATGGCAAGTGTGTTATATCCTTCTAGCATGTTAGAGCACAGTTAAACTAATATATATTAGTAAAAACCTGTGTTGCCATCTACTGAATGCTACTTACAGATAGTGTCTGTGTGCTGTTTAACAAGACACAAAATTGTCAGTATGTTACTGGCTGTGAATAGATGTAAGTTGAGCAATGATCATTCACAAAAATGCAGTTCTCCACGGCAGAAATTTATACCAGTGTCATGTGGAGCTAAGAGAAGCACTAGGTGACAGACCTTTGCCATAACAAACTACTGACACCTTGATATGTAGACACATAACAACTGTTGAACTGTTGCAGAGTGGACATCACATGTTTGCTATACAGAGGTGACAGTAACCATTAGCTAAAAGTGTGGTATACCAATTACTAGCCCTTTACATGCCCATAACTAGTACTTCAATTTATAAAATGAAAGAATCATTAATCATATCTTTAATTAATTTATTAATTTAATTAATTAATTCATTAATTCATTCATTCACTCATTCGTTCATTCATCATAGGTTTCCATTGTGAGGAAAATTCTAAAACAGTCGAGGATGATCTAAACCATGAGACATTAACATTCGTATTGCCTAAATACGGGGATTCTATGGACCACACAGTTGCTCAAGAAATCCAGAAAATGAAACTTTTTAGGGATTTTTTTTTTCTTTTATCTTCATTTACACAGTTCATTTTCTGGTTATTTTCAAACCCAGCCATGCAACGTCACATTCATTGCTTTCAGATTTTCTGACTCACTGTTGTTTTTCTTGCATCCATCACTGTCGCTGTCACCACTTTAGTGAAACAATTCTTTGCAATCTGACATTTCTGACTTACTTCTACTCACACTTCTGTTCATAATTTCAAAAATATCACCACTTGCTTATAACAGCCTTCTACACAACATGATTACTACTACTAACGTTCGATGGGGACAGGCGTGTGACAGGGATTCGCAATAAATGTCAAATAGAAGGTGAACTAGCGGAGATAACTGAACACAGCCTTTTATGAGAAAGAGCAATTCTCCCTCTTTCGGACGGTACATAACACATCATGCAGAACACTTGCAATACATGCTCTAACATAATCAAGCTTTTGAGTACATGCCAATGAGTTAACAGTAGACAGCCAATGGAAGGGGATTATTCAAACATCTGGATATTTCTGTGTTAACAGTGTTCAGAATTTTATAACAGCGCTTGCAGATGTGCAAGGTTTGTGCTCATTTTATTCATAACATAGCAACGATTTGTCTTTCAATTGCCTCTTGCCATTAGCTCCAGCACCCAGACCCAATTTGGTGCTAGCATAAAGAAGCACAACTCCACAGGCCTTCAAATGCATGCAGAGGATTTACGTTGCTGCTGTCTAATGAAAGGTAACACAGTTATAAGTTATGAAATGACCCTCGTATGTCATACATGTCATACATTAGTGTTATTCGAATGTGAATTTCCAATTACGAGTTAATACAAGAAGTAACATTCAGTTTCAATAGAATTGCCCTGTAAAATAGATTTGCTAATTGTGCTTAACCTTTTCCGAATTAACTCTGAAATCAACTTATTTTCCACCATCCCGACCATAAGTTAACTGGGATTTCAAATGTCACACTCTCTCCCAGTCCCGAGTTTCGTCTGATGATGTAGTTTCATTGTTCACCATGAGGTGGTATCTTTTGACAGTGCTCTGTAAATACTAATTATAATTGCATATGGCCTCCAGAGAGGCCTGGTGTAGGTTTTTCAAGTTTACGCCCATGGTGGGCAACCTGCACTTCTGTGAGGATGGAGCCCTACCTACGATGAAATCTAATATTGAAGATGGCACAAACACCCAGACCTCAAGTCAGAGGAATTAACTAATAAAGGTTAAAATCCTCAACCCAGTTGGAATTCAAACCCATGGCCCCTTGTCCAAAGGCCAGCTTGTTAAACATTTAAGCCAAGGAGCTGGGCAATACCCTGTGAAAACGACAGTTGATTCAATTCATCACTTAGCAATATTCTGACCATAATTCTATTCCATGTGTTCAGTGTTGAGTGCTGTCTTCTGTCTTCTTACATCTCTCTATCCAGGCATAATGAAAGCATGATGGAGGTCAGATATTGTTGAGAATGGTAATAAGTGTGGCTTTTATAATGATAGTAAAAATGAGTTTGCAGTGAATAAATCAGTGAGAACTGAATGCACAGTTGTTCAGTTCTGGTGAAAGAGGCAACAGATAACAATTGTTGATGTTTCCCTTCTATGATTGTTCAGTAACTTTGTAAATAATTTTTCAACTACTTAGCCCATTTCAGCCATTGTTAAAACATCCAGAAGAACCCAGGATGGACATCGATGAGGGTGAATAAAACTTGGTACTGGAAAGGTTAAATTTTCTGCTATAATTCCAGGACCTTATGAGAAACCTACATGCTACATAACAAAATTAAAATTGGATATAATAAGGTAAGGATACACTATATGACTTACAGTGTTCATGAAAACATACAGGGAAGATTACTGGTTTGTATTTAGCTTAACATCCCCAGAAGAGAGCAACATATTTCTTAGAAAATTACTATTTAGGACAAAATTACTGTACTTCATACACAGACAGTTTTCTTTTTTAACACCAAAGAAAATGAGCAAAAGTTAAATACTATATGCTACAAGTAGAAATCTGGAAAGGTTTGACTTATTTTCTTCTAGGATTATTAACAGTAAAAAGTTATAGTCATGTCATTTTCAAATACTTGAGCACTATAATAGGAGAAAAACAAATTTGAAATTGTTGAATCTATATTTATCAATATATAAACAATTTAATATTTCCTGACTGACAAACCATAGTTTCGTCCAGGAGCTGACATCTTTCTTACAGAATACACTGCATTAGCTTTGCTGCATCTAGACTGAATTTCACTTACTATACCACCATGCTTGGGTAATACACATCATAATTACTTGAAATGATCATTTGTTCCAGTTTTCTATTCTCAAACTGACATTCAATCTTCCCTAACATCATTTTAGTTTTGAAAATCATATAACATGCTTACTGAACCTCTTCAAGATCTCCAAGATGAGGTATTATTATGCTGGCTTTCTGCATTGTCTGCCATTAAGACCAAGTCACTGACATACTGTCGGATTTTTTATTATGGACACTCGAGTTTCTGCTTTAATTACAAATGAACCAATAGGCCTATTGCAATGCGAGTTATACCAATATATTCCTTCTTTAATCCTACATTAGCGTATATAAGACACATTGTTTTTGACGTTCATGAAGTATTTTTTATTTGTCGTTGTAATAAATATTGCCCGGGTTTTTGGCTTCTTCTCTAGGAAGCGTTCACTTAGGAATATATACAAGGAAAACTACTTGTCTGGTGGTAATGAAATTTTTATATGTTATAACCACATGTATTTGTAGTGTAATACTCAAGTTAAATTTTTTTCAGCAATCCTGAAAAAAGTTCTTATCATTTTTCTAAAGCAACTCTTTCTCAGCTCAGGATAAATGTACAACAGCAATCTTGGGCTTGTTTTGAAGCACTCAGTCATGGTTATCAGAAACTACAAAAACTGTAACCATACAGTTCGGTACCGAATTTATGAAGAGTAATATTGAAAGGAGGTTTTGTGTATGCCAAACCGTGCGATTAACAGCAGGCCGGATGGTGAAAACGAGCGCAGTGTTGCCGCGTTCAGTAGTAATCATGTGCGCAACGAACACAGTACACTCGCCCCGGGCAGTTGTGCAATGGAATGCCCATGACCTTGGTTTATCTGCAAGCTACTTTCAGTTGTCCTATGTTCTGCATGTTGGCCATGTCACTTCAAGATGCCTCCAAGACCGCCGTTATCAGAGGGTGAACTAGCAATGATTTTGAGTGCTATTTGTTTCTTTCAATGTGAGGGGGAAAAAGTAGGGGACAAGAGGTTCCCTGTGTACAAGAAGGTGGCAGAGTGTCTTGGATTATCGCTGTCATCAGTAAAGAGAGTAGGAGCCGCTTCAAAGGAGAATGATGGAAATACGTCATCCAGGTCAAGAAAGAAGCAGTGTGTGAGACCGGGGCGTCCGAAAATCCATCTCGATGATTTTACTTTGGGCACAATACGAAGAAATATGCACGATTTTTATATGAATAAGATATTTCCCACAATTAAAAGCCTCCATATGAAACTGTTAGAAAATATGCCGGATTTTCCTGATATGTCAATTTCTACGCTTTTGAAAGTAGTTCGAAGCTTGGGATTCCGATTCAAAAAACTAAACAGGAAACCAGTGCTAATGGAATCTGTGACAGTTGCTGCGTCCTGACATACCTACCTTAGACGAATTAGAGACTAAAGAGCACAGGGCTACAAGATCTTCTTTACAGACGAGACGTGGTGCGGACAGAACCATACTATGAAATATGGGTGGCAAGAAAACGTGGTTGGAGCTCTAGAAAACAACTTTGACAACTGTAATCTGTACAGAGGGTACATTCAGCAAATTTATGGATGGCGTGGAGGGTTCAAAACACCGTCTGGAGCTGGGAAACGCATCATAATTTTACACATCGGAAGTGAAGAAGGATATCTTGATGGTGCAGAACTTTGTTTTATTGGCAAGAAAGGCAGTGGTGATTACCACAATGAGATGAACTTGACTCATTATGAAGAATGGTTCACAAAAGTCCTGAGTTTATTGCCTCAAAGGTCGGCTGTCGTTATAGATCAAGCTCCATATCATACGATAGTCGATCCTTCATCTAAAAACCCGAACATGTCATGGCTGAAACCTGAAATTATATCCTGGATAACATCAAAGAATATTTCACTACCACCTGGAGTTGACGATTATAACAACTTAACAAAATCAGAGCTGATTGTCCTTGCCAGGCCTTATTTTCAAACACCGGTAAAGAAGCTGGAATAACTGACTAAACGACTTCGACCAGATGTACAGCTTATTTGGTTACCAGTGGCCCATTGCGAACTTAATCCAATCGAGCTCATTTGAGCTTACGTAAAAGGGAAAATAGCAAAAAACAAATATGGCTAACACATTAGAAAATGGTTCAGGTATGGAAGCAATTAACTCTTTATGCCGAGAAGCCTTACGTACCGTCACCCCTTAACTCTGGAAACAAAGCATTAAACACGCTAAGAAAATTGAAGACCACTACTGGGAAAAAGATGGACTGTCTGAAAATGTCCCTTATTTCGAGCCAGTCATAATCAACATGAATGACAGCAGCAACGATTCATCGGAACACAGTGATTTTTCAGACGAAGAAAATTGATAGAATTAAATATTGTAAATATATGTAAATAATAATGCAAATAACTCTTGTAAAAACTGTACAGTGTGATATTTCTAAATTAGGAAGTCAAGCACTTTTAAACCTGCCTTAGAAGGTCCAAAGCCCTTATGAGAAAAGGTGATGGGAAGTGGAATTTATAAGAGGAAATAAAATAATTAAAGGTTGAAAGTAAACGAAAAGCTGTGTTCGTTGCGCGCGTGATTACTACTGAACGCGGCAACACTGTGCCCGATTTCACCATCCGGCCTGCTGTTAATTGCATAGTCCGGCATACACAAAACCTCCTTTCAATATTACTCTTCATAAATTCGGTACCAAACTGTACGGTTACAGTTTTTGTAGTTTCTGATAACCATGACTGTGTGCTTCAAAACAAGCCCAAGTTTGCTGTTGTACGTTTATCCTGAGCTGAGAAAGAGTTGCTTTAGAAAAATGATAAATTTTTTCGGTGTGGTTGAAAAAATTAAAACTTGAGTATTACACTACAAATACATGTGGTTATAACATATAAAAATTTCATTACCACCAGACAAGTAGTTTTCCTTGTATATATTCCTAAGTGAGCGCTTCCTAGAGAAGAGGCCAAAAACCCGGGCAATATTTATTATAACCACAAATAAAAAATATTTAATGAACGTCAAAAACAATGTGTCTTATATACGCTAGTGTAGAATTAAACAAGGAAAATATTGGTATAACTCGCATCGCAATAGGCCTATTGGTTCGTTTGTAATTAAAGGCTAAACTCGAGTGTCCATAATAAAAAATCCGACAGTAGGCCCAACTACTTATTAGATTTCCACCTAACTGAATCCCTCTCTGCCATTTTATGCCAAATGATTTACATACATTATGAAATATAAAGGTGAAAGATTACAGCATTTTCTAGCTCCTCTAACTACTTTGAACAAGCTCATTCTACCATCAGTTCTCACTGTGGCTCAATTGTCAACATAAATGGCTTTGATTACCTGTAATAACTAGGGTTGGGATTTTGATTATATATAAATTATTGGCATGCATTGTTCAAACTTGAGACCAGTAACCTAGATGAAGCAACATGTTCCATGCTGCATATACAACCACTATCTTGCACGAGTGGAGCGTGTAAGCTAAAACCTCTAATTCTTCGACGGGGCATGTTTGAAGCAAAGTTTGCTGACTAGGGAGCATGACATTGTAAGCAATGTGGTTCATCCAGATATGAGTAAACCCTTCTTTACAAAGAGCAGAGGCTGGGAATTCAGGGGTATAAAAGGCAGATGGAATGGTTGAGTTAACCATTAGTTTTGAGCTAAAGTTCACCATGCCACATGAATCGACAGACAGCGTTATGGCTGAAATTCAAAACAGTGAATATAAACTAATCAAGAGAGTTAGGTTCAGTTCTGATGTCTGGAAGAAGTTCCTGCTTGTGGTCATTGCAGACATTCAGCAGACAGGGTATGATTCCTGTGAAATGTGCAATGCACTGTTAACACATAAATCCAGTACAAGTCATTAAAAAAATGTAAAAAAACACAGTTGCAAATTTAATACTAGCTCTTCTCACCAAGCACTGCCTAGCTATACAAAGCAAACCACAACTAGCGCGTGTGTTTTTATGCATGCCAAAGATTTCTGACCATTTAACACTGTTGCTGGAGAAGACTTTAATGAATTGGGGAAAGAACTCATTAATATCAGTGCTAATTTTGGCAAAGTAGATACTGTTGATGCGTTACAACATTCTTCCAACATTAGTACTGTGACAGTTTCGATAGGCCGGATGGCTCGAATATATGAACTGAGTGGCATATCTTGGAGTTAGTACTCTTTGGATTCACATTGACTTCACCTGTGGGCGTATTACTCTTCGAATTAATGGTTTAAGCCATAAGACTTTATCCTGGTGTCGGCGTACGATAAGCTTGTAGACCAACACCGGTTGTAACCAACCATGTGAACAACTTGTGATACTATCAAATAGCGTGCTAGAAAGGCAATGTGTATTCCAAAAATAATGATTATAATAATGATAATAATAACATTTCTGAACATTATCTTACAAGTAAAACCAGTGGGGGAAATTATTACAGTTGTTAATTTGATGAGATTTCCGGTCCGAGCATGCATGCGCAGAGCATCAAGGACTCCAGCTTGCCAGCTGAGAAGGGAAAAGTAGGTTACTGTGTCAGTGTGTGAATCGCCATACATGAGTCGTGTTCGACACGCCGTTAAAACAAGTACTTGGTTCGATAGCGGACGGCTATACTCGAGGATTGATTTGAGGAAGTTGAACTGTGTTAACATAATCGGATATCCCACAAATATATCATTTGGAATATTATGCTTGTCAACACACGTAACACAGCAGATGTCAAGTTGAGCTGCCTACATTGTTTAGTATTTGAACAATATTTCCAGGAAGTGTTGTGTAACAAATTTTATTAATCTTTATTGTACCAGTTTCAGCCTGAAATTCAAGAAAAGGATAGTTATGAATATCATCATGGTGATGTCACATACCGCTATGTGTGTGGGTGCTGAAATGGAGGCCTAAAACCATGTGACCATAGCTGACAGCGATGGGTTGAGAGAAAGGCACCTATGATTGTATTATTGAGAACGACCAGCCGTTCAGCATCATGAAGAGATCGTAAAGCTAAGTCGATGCAATTGTATAATATAATCTGTTCCGTAGTAAGATAGTTATGTAGTTGTAGTTGGTAAATGGTCTTGCAGTCTGTTTCAGATGTGTAGTTGTAGTACTTTGCCATATTTTAATGACAATAGATGATCCTCACATATTTATCTCTGTTAGATTGGCGTAATGTGATATTGGATTGGTGTACATGATTTATGAATTATGCCAGATGTATCAGGCAGTAATAATTCTCATGGTTTCATCTTATAAATTTATTATAGTTATGATTGGTGGAGAATGATGTTATTAGGACATTCGTGCACGTAGATTAGATTTTACTGGATGTAGTCGTCGCACAGAAGCGAGATATACTCGTATATGGTATCCGTTGGAATATAATTGTGTGATATTTGAAATTAAGTCTTAAAAAATGATTCCGTCATTTTGAATCAGAACCTGTGTATGTAAGTGCGGAACAGAGATACCGTAGTTGAATTGAGACTTGAGAACCGGTAGGTGGATTGAATCTTTGAGAATTATATACGCGTAGGACTTGTTGCATGATGATATTAGAATGATTTGTGAGATCCCGGGGTGGATCACAAATATATCGTCGTATAATATGGGTCATTATTCGAGGTTTCACTATTATTAATGTAATAAAATTTGTCTTCGAGAGAAATTATATTATAGTGAATAATTGATGTAGTTCTTCAAGAATAGAGTCATGCCATGATGACAGAAGATGGTTATGGAGGCAAGTGATAATTTGGTAGTGTAATATGGTGAATATTTACATGATCTAGTACGATGAACCTACGTCTGTTTGAATTTGACTACATCTTCGAGGAGTTACGCTTAATTAGTTCTATCCCGAGTTCTCTGTAATTCATAACTGTAATGTTCACGATAACTCACAATGGTTCTGGAACACTATTCGAAACTTTGCCCGAATTCGAGATTTTCCCAAATGTTCGAGGACTTTCATCCAGGTCATCTGATTGAACACTAGAAACTTTACGGTACATTCAGCTATCCTAGAATTATTCAATGATATTCTGACAATATGATCATCTTTTGTGTAGCCAAATGTGTAGATAGTGTAAAATATTGTGTAAATAATAGTGTAACTTAGTATTACAATAATGGTTATGGTATTTTTGGGTTCATTTTTTTCTTTTGTCTCAGATGTGTTATACGATGTGGACAGTGTTAATTTCTTCGATATTCACATCCAGGATTTGTGATATGGCATTTCAGAAGTTAAATTTTGAGTTAGGCAGCTCATTTCAAATGTATATTACGACATTTCCAGGCTTTAGTTATTTATTTAATTTTGCTAACCCAGTAAGTGACTGGTAATTGAACAGATTATTATTTCATTGGGCCAACTCAGTTTTAAAGAGAAATTATAGCATCAAATTATGTAATGGTAAAAAGAAACGCACAATTTTGGGTAGATAATTGTAAACTTAATGTGATTGTAGTACAAAATTTAATTTTTTTCTCTTTCTAATATTTCAGTGCGGATCGTCTGAATCCAGAGCTTTCAGTAAATCAAATGAAATCTGTTAACATGAACAAAATTATTGAAATTAATATGTAATTGTGATTTGTTAGGGCAAGACAAGGCGAGAAATTACGTACTACTCCATTTGATTATTTCGTTTGTACATCAAGAGATACATTTTTTAAATTTATTTGCGATCATTTTCACTATCACAGTTCTGAAGGATGACAAGTTGAGAATATTTTTGTTAATAAATTTTATTCCGTATTTTCTTTATTATATGCCACAATTTAAGCTCATATTTGCTATGCATGCCACATCCTTGGATATTTTATTGTGCGTCCTATTTGACGAACTGAGCACCCCTGAGGTGTCTCAGTGTTCTCCGGCTGCTGACTAGTAATAATGGGGCAGTACAAATGTACAAGCAAAGGCAGATGAAAAATATGAAGTGAAGTAATGCCCCTGATTATTTCTGCCATACACAAAAAATCTTGCTCGGATACTGTTGATATGTGGAGTGACCAGTACAACTAGACTCATTATCTGATGCTGACTACGTAGCATATAGACAGAGAATGGAAGCTGTTCAGTAATGTGATTTTTATTACAAAATTTCCAAATATAAAGAAAAGAAGTGAAAGTATAATTGAGGAAGTTTACAAAAGAATGTCCAAGTTAAACATTCCTCAGTGTGATTATCAAGGCATGTTTTCTGTAACAGATCTGGGTTCAAACATAAAGGAAGCTTTTGAAGATCATAGATCAATCAATACTGATCTGCATTTAGGGCAGTTGCCCAGGTGGCAGATTCCCTATCTGTTGTTTTCCTAGCCTTTTCCTAAATTATTTCAAAGAAATTGGAAATTTCCAATCCCTAACTCCCCTTCCTATAAATGAATATTTGCCCCAGTTTGTCCTCTTGAATTCTAACTTTATCTTCATATTGTAATCTTTCCTACTTTTATAAATGCCACTCAAACTTATTTGTCTACTAATGTCATTCCACGCCATCTCTCCTCTGACAGCTCGGAACATACCACTTATTACATGTGATAAATATAATTCTTGATCCGTATTGATGATACTTGAATGGAATAATATCAATAATTTATTGAATTTACCACCTAAGCAATATAAAATACTATCAATACAAAATACTATTGATTAGGTGATAAATTCAATAAATTAACTTATTGATATTATTCCATTACATACCACTTAGTCGAGCAACTTTTTGTCTTTTTGTATTGTGCTGATCACTGCACAAAATACAGCACTTGCACACATATTCTATGAGACCTGATTTCTTGTGGAAGATGCTCAGTATCTTCAAACACAATAAACACTGCAAAGGCTATGGTGAGGTATCTGAAAAAAAAAAAGAAAAAAATGGTCTTGCCACCCAGCTTTAAACAGTTGTACAGCAAGGAGTAATTACGAGGTGGAATAGTCTCTATACAATGTTACAGTCTGTTTTTAATCACTGTTATCAAATTGTTGCAATGATGAGAAATCATAATGCCACGCAAAAGTTAGATGGCTTCAGTTATGAGGTTGCAGAACCGATGGTAGCTTTCCTTAGACTATTCAAAGAAGCAACAGATGACCTGGAACATGAAATAGCACCAACAATTTACTAAATACTCTTGTAGCTCCATAAACTTCAGCTGCAGCAGCACTGCTCAGATCAGATTGTGAGGTATTTGTTAACGATTGACTTCTACAGTTTCTGTCACTTGTGTAATATTCATATAGTCATTATATTAATATTATGTTAAACTTTTTTACTTTCAGGAAATTTGTAAAATAAAGATCAGAGCTCACAAGTTCTTAAGTGAAAAGGTACAGGTCTCAATTGTACACAAAATAGCCACATGTCCATGGCTTCTGTTTCACCACTTGAAAATGTTAGTAGATGATGAAAGGAAGGCCATAATGGATGAAGTCGGATGTATCCGTATAACATCTGATATATCAGGTTCATAATATAATATGCTGTGTGTAGTTACTTAAGTGAATCTATTCCAACATCCACCAAACATATTTTTTAGTTACTTTATTTCTAATTTATCCTTTTCCCTCTGTAGATTCTTCATGTTGACTGTGCATGCATCGATCAGCCTACAAGAGCCTCCGAAACAAAGAACAAATTCAGTGAGTGAATAAGCAGCAGCTTAGCTGCTGGTGACGAAGTAGGGATGTATTGCGATATGAATGCTGGAGAAAATGATGACGACCTACTGCCCTGGTGGGAGGAGCATGAAATCAGTCTGCCTACTCTGTTAGTTAATTGTCAGATTTACGTTATGCATTCCAGTAACCAGTGCAAGCAGCGAAAGAAACTTTACTTGATAAACATCATAACCAAAAAGACAAAAATGGTCTTGCCACTCAGCTTTAGACAATGGTACAGCAAGGAGTAATTACAAAGTGGAATAGTCTCTATACGATGTTAGAGTCAGTTTTTAATAAGTGTGATCAAATTGTTGTATTGCTGAGAAATCATAATGCCACGCAAAAGTTATACGGCTTCAGTTATGAGGTTGCAGAACCTTAGACTATTCAAAGAAGCAACAGATGACCTGGAACATGAAATAGCACCAACAATTCACTTAATACCTGCTACACTGGAATGAAACGCTGGTAATTTCATGACTGAAAAAGCCTAAGGAGCTTAAATGTTACAAGTAGAAGCACATGCTTCCCTTAGCGCACCGTCACTGCATTGTCCTACATAAGAGGCTTGCAGTGGTGTCTCAACGGTGCACTAGCTGCCAGCATCTTGAGAAGGTGTAGCAATCCATCTGATGAGCCCACTGCTACACTGGGGTGAAATGCTGGTAATTTCATGATTGAAAAAGCCCAAAGAGCTTAAATGTTTTTAATAAATAATTAGTCTGCAATTCATTTCCAATTTGGTGTTAGAGTTTGTGCACTAGCCATATCTCCTTGGATAAAAAACCTTGAACAAAAAGGACTTTTTCATTAATTTTGAGGTTTATACATATCATTATGTGTTTAATGACTTATTAATTTGCACAGTTTTTATAAAATGTTTTTGGTATGGCTAGTAGTGAAATATATGGCTTATGCATTAATAATGTGTATTTAGTTTCCGTATATAGAGCAGTTAAGTACGTTAGCCAGGAGCAATACACGTGGCAGCATTAATCATTTCTCCGACAGGTGATATTTACTACATTATTTCCAGTTTTTATACATACGAGGCAGCCTAGTATAGAACAGAAACACAATCTAAAATTATGAGTTTAACTACTGACAGTTTCATGCACAGTCGTGAAGTAAAAGCGTATTGTTTCCAGAGATAAAGGTACGCAAGAAAAACTTAGCAGAGTATGGCTAAACAAGGACAGAGGGAGGCGAGCACTTCTACATGTGATTGAGATAGTGAGTGAAGGAGTGAGTATCAAGGGGCAAGGTCAAATGAACATAGTTTGCCTGGACTCTGAGAAGCAAATTTCGGTCATGGCCATACTCAACAAATATGAACCGAGCATAGAACGTGTTTTGCGTAACACTAATATAAATGATCAAAAACTGACTAATAACAAAGGCATTCATTACCTAAAAATACTTCAGAAATGCCCTAAAATTACAAAAAAAACTAAACAAAATTAATATTCTACCTTTACTTAAGAGGAACAGAGTCTTTGAACTTTTTATTATCTAGACTATAATTAATAACTATCATACCCACAACTGAATTTAAGTAACAACTTAGAACTGTATAGCTTCATTATTTAACATTTTAAAACTAAAATTAATACAAAGAATATATTTTAACTGATTTACATTAGCTTCCAGCAATTAGTCCTATTTAGCTGTTAATTTTTACTTGCTGAGTTGCAGTGTACAGCAAACACTTTATTGTATGTTTTCAAAACAGAAACTCTGATGATTTGCTAGTGGAGCATAATACAATAGAAAATGTCCTTTCTGCCCCAACTGTGACAATAGGATCATACATAAGTCATTAAATCACTGTCATCTCTTGCCTCAAATGAGAACTGTTCTCAAGCACATCACTGCAAATTATTACTTAAGTGGGGATTGTACTAGTCTGTTACATAGGGGTAGAGTTTAACATGAAAAAACTGCAGGTCAAAATAATAATAATAATAATAATAATAATAATAATAATAATAATAATAATAATAATAATAATAATAATAATAATAATAATAATAATAATAATATGTTTATAATATATACAAAGGGTATTTTGGCAAAAATGCTTCCAGCAAATACAAATGGAAAGGACAAAAAAGAACAAAATCATGTTATGAATGGTGATTTCTGTAAAAAAAAAAAAAATGTAAGTAAAACGTCCCAAAAATAAAAAACATACAAAAATGTTCTTAAGAGATGAAAATGCAAGAAAAAATCCAAACAAATATATCTTTAAATATTCCATTCGTCACAGAACATGTAAATACTAAAGCAGAAAAAGCAGACGAAATTTCACCAAAATTCTAACCCAAGTAATAACCCAACCCCAATCCCTTAATCTCTCAGTACAGTTTATACTTTTTCCCTCGGTACTCTGTTACATACCTTATCTAAGTCTATGAAACATATACATAACTGTCTATTTCTCTTGTCCCATTGATCGATTACTTGACGCATCCTGAAAATCTTGCCCTGACAGCCCCTCTGTGGTCGGAAACTTCACTGGTTTTCATCCAACTTACATTCTACTATTGAATGCACTCTCCTTTCCAAATGCCCGTGAGCACATGGATGGACGGATGGATGGACGGATGGATGGACGGATGGACATGAATTTAAAACAATCAGTGGAACCGACCCACAGTGCCTCACATACTCAGAAACCAGCTTAAAGTAATAGTAAAATTGACCAAGGGACTGCTTCTATAGCACAATACTGAATCAATGATGTTTGCAGTCAAAAGGGGCCCAAAATCCAAGTTATCGGCCCCTCATAATGGTACTTATCTTTAGAAAAGTAGAACCATGGTATTTTTCATGTTGTGGTACTAATCAAAAGTAACATAGGTTCGCGGTATTCCACACATTATGGTACTACTCCCAGGTAATGAAATTCTCACATTGTGGCACCATTTACAAGCAACGCAAACCTATGGTGTTCATCACATAAGTGTGCTAACCACAGGGACTCATGCTATCTATTTGGTGTTGCTCATATAGTGGGTACTAATCATAGGCAAGCCATAACCATGGGTTCCCTCATCCCATGGTGTCGCTCAGATAGTGCTACTAATCACAGGTACTGTAAAAGCGGTCGCGCTCTTTTGCTACTAATTAGAAACCTATTTGGTACCTAACATAGTGGTACTACACGCAAGTAAAAGTGACCCATGGTGTTTCCCGCGTGGTGGTATTGATCACAAGTAGTTTCATGGTTCTAATACAATCATCCCTTGGTCGCCCCTTTTAGTTGCCTCTTACAACAGGCAGGGGATACCGTGGATGTATTCTTCGTCTGCGTCCCCCACCCACAGAGGGGTTGTGTGTTTGATCTGCGACAGGTATTTTATTTCCCTCAAGTCTGCCGGTAAGCCGGTTAGAACCTCCTATCTGCCACCTGGGACGTGCCACGTGGGAGTATCACCTCTCCCTCTGCTACGCCAGCGTAGTAGGTTTGTGGAATTCCACCATCAGAGCATTGGCCAACAGGTTAGGAAAATTGGTGCAATCACTGGATTGCTTTTGAAACGCCTGGGTTCAGTTTCAAAACTCACTGCAGTACACCAGCTTTCACCCTCTCCCTACTCATCATCATCATCATCATCATCATCATCATCATCATCATCATCATCGTCATCATCACCATCATCATCGCACACTAAACAACACATAACATGCAGTCATATTATGGGACACAGAAACACACTCTCCTAAAACCATCAAAGTAGTTAGTGGGACGTAAAAACAATAGCATTATTTTCTTAGAAACACATTCTTTCACATAAGGATCTTTTGCCTCAGAGGCATGAAGTAACTAACTTCTTGAACAAAGATGGTGTGATAATAACAAATTTTAAGAATGGAAATTGCAAACTGTCCATCATCAAAGCCAAATGCCTGGCCATTATAAAAAGAAAGAAAAACACACAGAAGTACCCTACCTATATCCCATGCTAATCCTATTACTCTATGAAGCCATTTCATCACTGACTCCCACAGTATTTCACCATGCCAAGGCTAATTTCATTGGTTCCTGTCCTTAAACTACAGATGAAAAAACAACATTAAAAAGTTTGGCAGCTGTTATAGACCACAGGATCTTAAAAGTTTAAAATAAGTAGACACATTAGCCATTTAATGGCACTAATGCGCAATGTTTATGCATAAAATTAATATCTACCAGAGTATTCAGCTCTATGGTGTTGCTAGGCATTCAGATTCTGACCTCTGCAACTCAGAAAAGAGGCAATATTGAAGATTTTCTTTTATACCAACATCCCTTAAAATTCAATGTAGATTCCCATAGTGGTGTACATGTCTGCAAATGTATCTTCACCTTGGTTATATAGCTAGATAATAGGTAAATACTGTATTTTTATTATGTAACTAAGGGTTATGTACCCATCATTGATGGGTTAGCTTTTAATTGTAGCAGAAATCCCATCCAGCGGAGATGAGTGGTAGTAGTAGAGACAGAAGACACCTCAACTAACAACAGTCAGTCACTGTTATGTTTTTGTTGATTAGTTTTAGAGGTTCTGGGACACCTAAAAGCTTGATTTCCTTGGAAACCATTAGTATTACAAAGAAAATACACACAACCTTTATTTGTAGAAAAGTAAGTTGCACATGCTGGGGTTTATTTAGAGGCTGGTGGTTTAGACACTATGTCATTTTGGAAGACAGAGAAACATCATCTTCTTTCCTGGCCTTTTTTCCACTTATTTGGGGTTGGCACTACCTGCAGATTAAGTCCAGTTTTATGGCTGAATGCACTTTCAAACCTGTGTGGAGGGAAGCATTCACTAATGCATGCTTCTGGGGGAGGGGGTGGGTGGGGTGGAGAGAGAGAGAGAGAGAATGAAGAGACGTGTATTGAGACAAACATAAACAACCAGTCTCTAACCTGGAGGAATAAATCAAATGTGATTAAAATCTCTGACACAACTGTGAATCGAACCCAGGCCCCTCTAAATTGAAGGCCTTGATTTTCAGCATTCAGCCAAAGAGCCAAACAGACAGACGGATGTCATTTTATTTTTATATACAGAGACTAGCTGAAGTACCCGTGCTTCGCTACGGGATTCTCAGAAAGACTGACTTTGTGGTTTCCTTAACTGAAATCAACATAGGTCATTACAAAAATGAAAGTATCAATGTAGCGATTAAAAGCAATGCTATCATATAAAATACTCGATCAAATGGAAAGCCGCACGTTTTATCACTTTTAACGAACAGTGCTGCGGTTAGATTGCGGTGCCAATCTAATAGCCCAAAGTTCCAGAGCTGGGATGACCAGGCCGCAGATTGCCACGAACACTCATCTGCCATTATTCTGCTAAATATGCACACTGTTCATTCCTATCAGTGCCTCAGAGTAGGGATTGAATAGCCCGAATGCTATGATGATCCAGTGTGTTACGTACCAGTAGTATCAGAAAATTTATAAACCAGGGGAATGGCATGCTAAAGAAGAAAGTTATCTAACTCCCCAGCTACTTCCCATCAATATTCAGGCAGGCTGTTACACTCTGTACAACTCGGCAAGTTGACCGTGTGGTTAGTGGTGCGCAGCTGTGAGCTTGCATCCGAGAGATAGTGGATTTGAACCCCATTGTCGGCAGCGCTGAAGATGGTATTCCGTGGTTTCCTACTTTCACACCAATCAAATGCTGGGCCTGTACCTTAATTAAGGCCTAAGGCACTCCTAGCCCTTTCCTATCCCATCGTCGCCATAAAAGCTATGTATGTCGGTGCGACGTAAATCAAATAAAAAATACTCTGTACGCAGCAGTAGTCCTATTTACCGGAGATTTGGGGCAACAGAAGACAAAGCACATCACGACAAACAATGGTCAACGTAATGTTATTGTTGATCAATGTTATGAGCTTTCTATATTGTAGGCCTTCACATTTAGTTTTCTTTCGACTCTGTGATTTGTAAAATATTTTATACCGTAAAATGTAGTTTCTTATTCTCCGGCTTACATAGCGATTTCCACTAAATACTGTTTTCCCATTTTCTTGTTACTCGGCGCTGATATGGACTTAGTAACAAAAATCCAAATTCATGAACATGTTTGTGATCAAAGCCAGTACGGTAACAATGTATAAGACATGAATAATAGGAAATTTAATACTATATAACCTTAGTTATGTAGCATTCATCGATTGGACCTCTAATAAGAAATATTTGAGAATTACATTTTAGGCCTTCCCCTAAACTACCATTTCACTCAGCGTGAATAAAATAATTTACAGCCTAGACTATAGTGACTTATTTCCTGACCTTGCATACCGATTTTCATCAAGATAGGACTACTAATAACAACAATATTTCAGAATTAAATTTTAGGCCTTCCCCTAAACTACCATTTTTCTCAGCGTGAATACAATTATTGGTAGCCTAGATTGTAGCAACTTATTCCCCAACTTTGCATACCCATTTTCTTTAAAATACGACCACTAATAACATAAATAGTTGAGAATTCAATTTTAGGCCTTCCCCTAAACTACCATTTCACTCAGCGTGAGTAAAATGATTTATAGCCTAGATTGTAGAGGCTCATCCCCCAACTTCACATACCGATTTTCATTAGACCACTAATAATATAAATAGTTGAGAATTCAATTTTAGGCCTTCCCCTAAACTACCATTTCACTCAGCGTGAGTAAAATGATCTATAGCCTAGATTGTAGAAGCTCATCCCCCGACTCCACGTACCGATTTTCATTAAATTCTCTTCAACCGTTTTCTCGTGATGCGTGTACATACAGACAGACAGACAGACAGGCAGACAGACAGAAATTACGGAAAAGTAAAAAGTGCATTTTCTTGTTACTATGGACATGACCGATACAGAAATACCATTATTTTCAAATTCTGAGCAATGTATAGACAAAACTCTTATTTTATATATATAGATAGGATAGATAGGATGTATTCAAATGATATTTACTATGATTAAAGACATTAATCTTTCCTTTAATCTCCATATATAAAAGCAAACACTGAATCATTCCTGGCACTAAAAGCCACATGATAAGTAACTCCCCTAATTACAGTACGGTATTTCATTCTCATTCTTCCCAAGAAGCTAGAGAGTTGCAATTCAGCATAGATGTTTCTCATAAATTAATTAGAAAAGTGAAGAGGTTTCATTCCAATGAGTGTGATTAAAGGGGTGAAACTGAGGTAATTGCTCACTCTTCCCACACAGCTAGAGGGGTGAAATTTGGCACAGCTAGTTGTTATAACCTATTCTTCTGATATTTTATGATAAACAGAGTTAAATTGAGGTAACTATTCAAAACACAATTATCACTAAATCACACACTTTCCACAAAGAAGGCTCAAATTTGACTCCAGTGTTTCTTAAAAGTTAATTAAGAAAAGTAAGGATGTTTTATTATTATATTTTGTGATTAAGAAATAAGCTATAATGCATTATCCCGTGCAAAAAATGGGCATTCAGCTAGTCTTCAGATATTTGCCAGAGTAACAGCTTACTTAACCTGTAAAAGTTTTATCAGACACTAACCTGTGGCAGTTGTTATTGAAGCGATTGTAACTAGCGAGAGTGACGAGGGAACCACAGGCTATACCCATGGCATAGAAAGTCTGAGAGGCTGCATCTCCCCATACCTGAATGTCAAGAAGTCTGCTCCAATCTGGGGTGATAAAGAACTTGACACCATCCACAGAACCTGGTAGTAGAGCACCTAAAATACACATTAATTTCTTATCAACTAGCTGTTGTGTACCCATCATGGATGGATAAGTTTTATCATTGCACTGCTAAATGGCAGCAGAAGAAATAACATCTCAATTAATAATAATAACCAGTCGAAGTATTGTTATTGCTGACAAGTTTTTAGGAACTTAGGGCACTGTACGCCATTATATTCGATTTTCTTCTGGTATGGTGATATTAGGGCTTTCAAACCAACCCCTCCTCCACCTAGTCCCTGCCCCCTTCATGATTCCTTTTTCTGTAATTCTTCAAGAGATCACTTCTTCCCTGATGTATGAATAAGCAGTTTTACAGCACCAACCAACCGACCACCATGAATCTGCATGTAGGCCTGTAACCCACATGGCAGATTATTTATCATTTGTTTACCTAGTCTTTTCTTACATGATATCAAAGAAGTTGGAAATTATTCCAATCCCTAATTCCTCTTCATTTAAATTTTCCCCCAATTTATCCTCTTGAATTCCAAATTTACCTTCATGTTATGATGTTACCTACTTTTAAAAACTTTGCTCATGCTTATTCATCTACTTATGTCATTCCAAGCCATCTCTCCACCAACGACTCAGAATGTTCTGCTTAGTCAAGCTGTTCTTCTTCTTACTCCCAAGTCGTCCCAGCCCAAAGACTGCAATATTTTTGTAATACTACTCTTTTGTCAGAAATCACCCAGAACACACTGTCCTTTGGATATTTTCCAGTTCTCGAATCAAGTGATCCTGATAAGAATCCCATACACTAGAACTATACTCTAACTGGGGGTCTTACCAGAGACTTAAATATGCTCTTTACATCCTTACTACAACCCTTAAATAACCTCATAAACATATGAAGAGATCTGTAACTCTCATTTACATTGTCATTCATATGAGTATTCCCTCTTTAGTAGGGAATTTAGAGATTCAGTAGATGATTATCAGGAGTTGGAAACCGAAACAGAAGTTACAGAGGGACAGACACAGAGGGAAACAAGAAGCTTCTCGTTCACAAATGAAGATATTTTCAGAGAAATCCAACTGCTTCAGCAAGGAAAAGCAGCAGGAAGTAATCAAATTACTGGGGAGGTGATAAAGACAATGGGGTGGTACATAGTGCCTTATTTAAGATTTCTCTTTGACTATGTCATAAATAATAGTGTAATACCAAAGGAATGGAAGGAATCTATAATAATACCAATTTATAAAGGAAAGGGTGATAAAAGGAAACCAGAGAACTACAGACCAATCAGCCTGACCAGTATAGTTTGTAAAATACTGGAGAGTTTAATATCAAAGTACATCAGAGGGATATGTGATGATAAAAATTGGTTCATGAGGAGCCAGTATGGATTTAGAAAGAAATTTTCTTGTGAGGCACAACTGGTGGGATTTCAGCAGGACATATCAGATCAGTTAGATTCAGGAGGCCAGTTAGATTGCATAGCCATAGATATTTCCAAAGCCTTTGATAGAGTGGAACATGGAATATTTTTAAAGAAATTGGAGGGAATAGGATTGGACGTAAGGGTTACACGTTGGGTAAAAACATTTCTAAATTCAAGGGTTCAGAAAGTCAAAGTAGGAATTAACGTATCGCAGGAAGAGAAAGTTTGGAAGGGAATTGCACAGGGTAGTATAATCGGTCCGTTACTTTTCTTAATATACGTAAATGATTTAGGGAACAATATAACATCAAAAATAAGATTGTATGCAGATGACATAATTGTTTATAGGGAAATAAACAACATTGAGGATTGTTTAGAATTACAAAGGGACCTTGAGTGTATCCAACAATGGGTTGAAGAGAATAATATGAAGGTTAATGGAGGCAAATCAACTGTTACAACATTTACAAACAGGAGTTTTAAAACTGAATTTGAATATACTTTGGATGGGGTAGTTATCACAAAAAATGGCAAGTGCAAATACTTAGGTGTAAGATTTGAAAGTAATTTGCACTGGAAGGGTCATGTGGATGACATTGTTGGGAAAGCATACAGATTGTTACATGTCATAATGAGGCTACTTAAAGGATGCAACAAAGAATTAAAAGAGAAAAGTTACTTAAGTATGGTTCGTCCATTATTGGAATATGCAAACAGTGTTTGGGATCCTCACCAAGAATACCTAATAAAAGAAATAGATAGTGTGCAGAGGAAAGCAGCAAGATTTGTAACAGGGGATTTCAGGAGAAAGAGTAGTGTGTCAGAAATGTTAAAGAAACTAGGGTGGGAAACTTTAAGTAAGAGAAGGGAGAAAACTAGACTTATAGGTTTATATAGAGCCTATACAGGAGAAGCAGCGTGGGGAGATATCCGTGAGAGGCTTCAGTTGGAAAATAATTATATCGGCAGGACTGACCACAAATATAAAATTAGAAGGAATTTTAGCAGAAGCGATTGGGGTAAATTTTCATTTATTGGGAAGGGTGTGAAGGAGTGGAACAGTTTTCCAGGGGTAGTGTTTGATCCTTTTCCAAAATCTGTACAGATATTCAAGAAGAGAATAAACAGCAACAGAGAAAATAAATGCAATGTTAGAGGGCATTCGACCAGTGCAGGTTAATGTAAATAAAAAATGTGTGTGAATAAATTAATTCCATCCCCTGGTCTAAGGAGTTTGGACAGCCAAAGTAGGGGACTGCCTGTAGGGGTGAAGTACAGTGGGGACTTCGAGGGCCCTGGGACCACTACGGTAGCTGTGAAGGCCCTCCAGGAACTCTGAAAAGTGGTGGTAAAAGGGGCTCTGGTTAAGACGCAGCAGGTCGTTATGCTACTTAGGTTCCAGAATGGGTAAAGAAAAGAAAAAGTAAATAAATGCAATGTAAATTTTAATCTTATACCAGTTGTACAGTATCATTTGAAGTAATTCCACGTACTGTATATCAGATGACTGTATTTGTAAGTAGTACAGGAGATATAAGTAGAATTTTGTAAACAAGGTAAATTTATTAAGGATGAGCTGTGTGTTTAATAGAAAAAATTGTTAGCGTAAATTATATAATATTGTATTATAGGAAAATTTTATTCTCGTGTTAATTTAATTTAATATTTAGTGCTTGACAATAATGTATTTTAGTGTACCATTTGCCACCGAGGTAAACACCTCATTTGCAAATAAAGAGATTTTGATTTGATTTTTGATTTGAGTACCCCAACTAAAATCTTCTGTTATATCAACACCTAAGAACTTACAATGATCACTCCACAAGCATAGTAATTAAAAGTGAGAGGACTTTTCCTCTCAGTGAAACTTACAACCTGAATTCTGGAAACAGTGGAAATGACCATCGATAAGGAGGGAACAAGCTCAAATATATTTCTGGAAGGCGTAAAAATCAAATCTACTGGGTGAGTTGGCCATGCGGTTAGGAGCGTGCAGCTGTGAGCTTGCATCTGGGAGATAGTGGATTCGAATCCCACTGTCGGCAGCCCTGAAGATGGTTCTCTGTAGTTTCCCATTTTCACACCAGGCAAATGCTGGAGTTGTACCTTAATTAAGGCCATGGCCGGTTTCTTCCCATTCCTAGGCCTTTCCTATCCCATCCATGCTGTAAGACCCATCTGCGTTGGTGCTATGTAAAAACAAATAGTAGAAGTTCATGCATTTTTACATCACTGATAATATTGTGTTATGTACAAACAAATACATAGAAATTAAAGGCAGAGATGTAAGGTATCGAGAGAAAGAGACTGTCTCTATACATCAAGAACTTTTTTTTTACAAATGTATTTTGTTCAAGGTTTTTGAAATCTTTTCTTAATCATGCATAAATGACAATGGCTGAAGAAGTCCTATAACAAGGATGAAATATGTACCAAAAATTGTCTAATTTTTAAATGTTAATAATATCAGTAATAATAATGTTAAAGATTTTAAGAATATGATTGGTATTGAATAAGGTGGAACCAGAATCATTTCCTTTTGAGTTCATTGCATGATACTGGTGTCGATACAGAACAGCGAATATGAGTTTTATAAAATGCAGGTCAAGAAACCCTGATGTGGTCCCATACACTGGAACTGTACTCTAATTGGGGGGATTTTTTTTTTTTTTCTAGTGCTTTACGTCGCACCGACACAGGTAGGTCTTATGGCGATGAAATTGGCGGTCTTGCCAGAAACTTCTACATCCTCTGGTTACATCCTTAAGATAACCCCTAAACAACCTCATAAACATATGAAGATATCTGTAGCCCTCATTTACAATGTAGTTAATATGACTATCCCAATGAAGATCTTCCAATATATTAATACTTACATACTTAAAATGATTCCTGTGAAGTATTTTCACCCCATCAACACAGTACAGTAATTAAAAGTGAAAGGACTTTTCCTCTTGGTGAACCTGACTTCTCATCCCATTCCCATCATTCCATTGTCTTCTGTCAATCTCACAACATTGTTGTGGTCCTTTTGCAGTCGATCACAGTCATGTAACTAATGTACTATTCTATACAGTATAACATCATCTACAGAAAGCCTTATCTCTGATTCCAATTCTTTTACTCATATTATTTATATACATAAGAAAACATAAATGGTCCAATAATACTGTCTTGCGGGACCCCTTTCTTACAAGATCAAATAACTCTTCAGCTATTCCAATTATCATTATCATTGTAGAGTTTGAGTTTCCTGCGTACTGTTAATGAGCCTCTTCCACTTCTTCCTGTCGATATACAACTTGTCCATCCTCTGGTAACTAGATCAACCTTGATCATGTCCATCCATCATGTTTTAGGTCTTCCTGCAGGTCTTTTCCCTTCCACCTGTTTTTCCAAATTTATTCTGGCTGTTCTTGTAGGCTCCATCCTCATCACATGGCCGCACCACCATAGTCTGGATGTGCCGATTTGGTCTAATAGGGATGTCTTTATTCCGGCTTCTTTCCTCACCTCCTCATTTCTTAACTTGTCCATCTTGGTTTTCTGGATGGTGGACTTAAGAAATTTCATCTCTGATGCTTGCAGTTTTGATGAATCTCTTTCTGTGAGGGTGCATGTTTCAATATCATCAGTTTGGCTGGTTTTGGAATCATATCATCCCATAAAAGTGTTCTTACTTATTGGTAAAATTCTGATCCCTTTTACACTCCGTTTGTAATTTCCTTTCTGACCAAATTATCACTGGAGATTAAACTTCCAAGGTAAGGAAAACTATCCACACACTCTAGCTGGTGGTCTCTTAGTTTTACACTTGCTGGATGCCCATCTCTGTTGACTGCCATCACCACTGCCTTGGTCATGCTGATGTTGAGGTTATATTCGCTGGAATTGGGATTTCCATACATTGAGTCTGGTCTCTACTTCCTCTTCTGTTTCACTCCAGACCATGATATCATCAGCAAAGGCCACTGCATTCAGTTCACCTAACTTCTCCTTGACGTTCCTCATTATATTGCACATAACAGTGATGAACAGTAGTGGGGACAATGCACTTCCTTACTGAACTCCACTCTTGGTCTCAAATCATGATGATTGCCCTTCCCCAATTTGTACACAGCTAGTACAGTCTTTGTACAACATCTGAATTTTCCTTACCAGTCCTTCAGGCACATTTCTTTTCCTCAGGCACTCTCAGATCTCTCATAACACTATCATAGGCCTTTTCTATATCCTGAAATACAATGAACAGGTTCTTGCCTTTCTCCCAATACTTTTCCATCATCATCATCATTATCATCATCATCATCATCACCATCATCATCATCATCATCATCATCATCATCATCATTTCCCAACTCCAGTTTCCTGGGTGTGGTGTACAAGCGCTTGCCATCTCCTTCTGTCTTCATACATCTTCTGTTCCAGTACATCCTCCCATTTGTATTCTCTCCTCCACATCTGATCTTAAAGTCTCTATCTAGCATTTTCTTGGTTTTCCCTGTGGTCTTCTTCTTATGACATTAAAGTCAAAGTACTTTCTGGCAGGTCTTTCCTTGTTCATTCTCATTATGTGCCCATACCACTGACGTCTGTGTTTCTTTATGACAGAGGTAATAGGAACCTCGATACCAGCTACTTTCCTATTCACTTCATTTCTGATCTTGTCCTTTCTGGTAGTTTGCTTCATGCTTCTAATGAATCTCATTTCAGTTGGTTGGATTCTGCTGAAGTCTTTGTTTTGTAGAGTACATGTCTCTAAACCATACGTGAGGATTGGTACAAAGTGTGGTACATTATTGTTTTTGTTTTTCATGGTATTTTGCAGTCCCAGAGAAAATTTCTGACTTGACCATAGAAGTTTGATGCTTTCTGTGTCCTGCTGAGAATTTCCTGCCTAACAGTGTTGTCTTTCGAGATTGTTCTTCCGAGGTACTTGAAGTGGGAAGACCGGGCGAGTTGGCCGTGCGTGTAGAGGCGCGCGGCTGTGAGCTTGCATCCGGGAGATAGTAGGTTCAAATCCCACTATCGGCAGCCCTGAAAATGGTTTTCCGTGGTTTCCCATTTTCACACCAGGCAAATGCTGGGGCTGTACCTTAATTAAAGCCATGGCCGCTTCCTTCCAACTCCTAGGCCTTTCCTATCCCATCGTCGCCATAAGACCTATCTGTGTCGGTGCGACGTAAAGCCCCTAGCAAAAAAAAAATGAAGTGGGAATCTGATTCGATTCTTTTTCTTTTTGCTATTTGCTTTACATCGCACCGACACAGATAAGTCTTATGGCAATGATGGGATAGGAAAGGCCTAGGAGTGGGAATGAAGCAGCCATTGCCTTAATTAAGGTACAGCCCCAGCATTTGCCTGGTGTGAAAATGGGAAACCACAGAAAACCATCTTCAGGGCTGCCGACAGTGGGATTCAAATCTATTATCTCCTGGATGCAAGCTCACAGCTGCACGCTCCTAACCGCATGGCCAACTCACCCAGTAGATTTTATTTTTATGCCTTCCAGAAATATATTTGAGCTTGTTCCTTCCCTATCGATGGTCATTTCCACTGTCTTTGTTTTGTTCAACTTCAGTCCAAAATTTTTGAATGTATTGTTCCATTCATTAAGTTTCTTCTGAACTTCAGCTTCTGTCTCTACCCATAAAAGCACATCATCAGCAAATACCAGGACGTTTGGTTCACTGTCAATTTTCTTGATAGATTTTATGACCTTGTCCATTACTATTTTGAACAGGAGTGGTGATAGGGCACTTCTTTGTTGGACACCTCTCTTTGTTTCAAACCATTCTGATCATCCGTTGCCTATTTGGACACAGCTGTAGCACTTCTGGTATAACATCTTGACTTTCTATTAAGTACTTTGGGACCTTCAGGTCTTCCAGACATTCCCATACCTTGTTTCGAGGAACACTATCATGTGCTTTTTCAATGTCCACAAATGCAATCACAAGATTTCTTCCATATTCCCAGTACTTTTCTGTCAGCATTTTTACTGCAAAGATAAGATCCACAGTACTCCAACCTTTCCTGAACCCATGTTGTTCTTCCTCAAGCATTTCTCATTTCTATGATCTTTTCCAGCAGCTTCAGTGTGTATGACAACAGCGTGATGCCTCTGTAATTTCCACATTTCCATCGGTTGCCCTTTTCGAAGAGTGGGATGATGACTCCATTACACCAATCTTCCATCAGCATGCGGGTGCTAAAAATTAAATCCATTGTTGATCTGTTACTTCTGAATCCATATTGCTCCTAGTCTAACTGTGGTTCAATGATGGTTCTCAATCTCCTTTCAATGAGCTTCTCTAGAAGTTTTAGCCCATGAGACAGCAGGGTTATTTATTTATTTATTTATTTATTTATTTATTTATTTATTTATTTATTTATTTATTTATTTATTTATTTATTTATTTATTTATTTATGACATATGTCTGTAACAGAGTTGCACTCCAATTACAACAGACACTACAAAATATAGTACAATAATACACATTGCAAAACAGAAAAAAATATCATGAAAAATTAACAACAAATTTTGAAAAATTATAATAAACAAATTTAGAGGGGAAAATGACAAAAACAACAATAGGTTATATACAGATCAGGATTAGATAGTGCTGCAATTGCTGACTCCTGATTACATAAGTAGGAAGAGCTAAAACTTTATGTACAAGCACACACATATGTGAACAGGTCAGGTGCATGATTAAGAGTGTAAAAATATCTCGGAGTTTATAGACAATTAAATTATATTTGGGTTATTGACAAAGAGACAGTGTAATGAATTCTATTTTCTTTTTATAAGATACTGTTTGTTAAGATTGTTTATGTATATTCACTAAAGAAAATCAGTAAACATTTTTTGAAGTCTGTTAGGGACATTGAGAGATTTATGTCGTGGTTTCTAAATAAGTCATTAAACATATTACACATCCTTACTAATGGCGAATGTTTATGAATTAATATGTTGGATAAGGGATTGTAAAAGTACGTCCGGTTACGCAAGTTAGATTTGCTTACATTAAAATTTATTCTGGCTAGTAGATCACCACTATCTATAACGCCATTCATAATTTTGTGGAGAAACAGTTGTTGGTATAATTCTCGGCGAGCACTTAATGAATTGTATCTAAATTCTTCTAATAAGTGACGATATGATATTCTCAACCTATATGCTGACTGGTTATGCTTCTTGTAATAAATAAACCGTAAGAATCTCTTTTGAACCTTTTCAATTTTATTTATGTAAGATTTGTAATTTGGCATCCATATAACGGATGCATATTTTAATTTTGACCTCACGAATGAGTTATAGAGAACGCATAAAGTATTAATGTTATTTAAGTCCTTCCCGTTTCGTACGATAAAACCTAGTTGTTTCAGTGCTGCATTTACTATTATTTCAATATGTGCACTGAATGATAAGTTACTACTCATTGTAACTCCTAAGTCAGTTACGGACTCAACTCGTTTTAGATTCTGTCCGTTTATGAAGTATTTGCACTAAAAAGGATCATTCACCATAGAATAAGTCATCACGAAGCATTTGCTGATATTAAATGTGATTTTATTCTTGACGCTCCACATGTAGATATTCTCAATGTCCCAGCTTAGAGAAATGCAGTCACTAACATGTGATACCTCCTTGTACAACTTAAGATCGTCAGCAAACATTAGGCATTTGGAATTTACAACAACATCTGGCAAATCATTTATAAATAACATAAACAGCAGTGGTCCTAAATTTGAACCTTGAGGTACACCTGAATTAACATTGAACACAAAAGATTTGGTCTGATGATAGGTGACAAACTGGTATCTGTTATGTAAATAGGAGGAGATAAGTTTTAGCATAGGATTGTTAAATTCAAATCCAGATAGTTTTCTAAGAAGCACACTGTGATCAATCCTGTCAAACGCTTTCTCGAAGTCCGTATAAATCACATCAACGGATTTATGAGTTTAAAGCATTAGCCACATCTTGAACTAGATTTGATTGGTTTGTGATAGTTGACCTACCAGGATAGAATCCATGCTGATAAGGTGAAATGTAGCTTTTAACATGATTAAAAATCCGGAAATAAATAATTGTTTCGAGAACTTTTACGAAGACACATATTGTGGAAATGGGTCTGTAATTTTGTACATCTGAATGATCTCCGGCTTTATATATTCTTGAAGTTTTCCACATTTCTGGGATCACACCTGTATCTATTATACGATTAAATATGTAACATAATGGTTCCATTAATATATCTGAACAACCCTTAACTCTGTAAGGAGGAATCCCATCTGGCCCACTTGACTTAGTAGATTTAAGTTTCTTTATAGCCTGAATATATTCCTTTTCACCTACATGTGACACTGGGAGTGAAGAGTTTGTTTTCACGGGAGATTCCACCTCATAATTACCCTTGTAACTATTACTTACATATACCTTGCTGAAATATGTGGCAAAGCCGTCAGCTATTTGCTTAGTGCTTCGTAAAGGTTCACCATTTAAAGTCATAACCCCAGGGATTGATGTATTTTTCCGTTTATTTTTAATATAATTCCAAAATGATGATGGATGTATATTTATAAGTTCTTCGGAACTTCTTTGGAACGTTTTGTATGCATTTTCTATCAATGTTTTCGAAAGCTTTCTCGTGTCTTTAAACATGATCTTATTGTATTCCGAATTCTTCATACGTTTCCAATAATATTCCTTTAATTTTACGGTTTCAATAATTTTCTTCGTAAACCAAGGTGGATACATCTTCCTGGTTTTTATTTTCATTTTTGGAACAGTTTTGTCCAATATCTTGTCAAAAACATTATAGAAGTATTTTAAAGCTTCATTAGGGTTTTTAATGTTTTTTAGATGATCCCTTTCATAAATAGGGGAATTATAATGCCCTTGCTCCAATCTGCAGATATTTTGTTGTCTGTCCATATGGCATTTAGTACCCTGTGCAGCCACTGTATGCCCTGGACGCCTGCTGCCTTTATCATGTCCGCATTTACTTCATCTGCACCTGAAGATTTTCCTTCAGGCATAGATTTTAAGGCTGTCTCAGTTTGTGTCCAGGTGATGGGAGGTTCTTCATTGTAGGCTTGGATTTCTGGTTCTGTATTTTGTTCTTGAACTGGTCTATTCAGTAGGTGGTCAAAATGGTTCCTCAGAACTTCCCTCATGTCACTTTCTGTCATAAGCAGATTTCCATTTTCATCTTCAAGTGCCTTTATGGTATTCATTGGTATCGTTTTACCTCTGATAACACTATTGCCATTCTGTCCTCCTCCAGGTTCTGAGTGAATATCTTCTATGCCTTGGTCTTTTCTTCTGTAATTGTTCTTTTAACATCTAGTTTCTTGTTTCAGTATATTTGTCTGAGCTTTTTGATCTTTGTCTCATTTCTAGTAAGATCTGGTTTATTTTTCTCCTGATCCCTTTCTTTCCACAAGATATTTCTTTCCCTGATAGTTACTCTCCCTCTTCCATTCTACCAAGGTGTTTCCTTCTCCCTTGTTTTCATACTTGTCTTTCCACAAACTTCACTTGCTTCCTGAATAAATGTGTCACTTAGTCTGGTCCATTCTGCCTCTCCATTTTCCCTTTCATCTCGTGGTAACAGGGTCTTCATCCAATTCTGATACTCAGTTCTCTTATCTGTTTCCTGGAGTTCCCATACTTTGATTTTTGGCATTTTCCTGTTCTGCATTTTTGGCGCATAGAAGTTTCTCAGGTCCACTACTAATAGATGGTGGTCACTGTCAAGGCTCTCGCTGGGTATTACTCTGACATCTGTTACCATTTTTTTAGACGTAATCAATTACAGTCTTTTGTAGTCCATCCCAACTGTATCGTGTTATCTTATGGCTCTGTCTCTTCTTGAACCAACTGTTTTTCACCCTGAACCCATTCTTCATACAGAAGTCAAAGAGATGTTCACCTTTATTTCTTCCACCATATCCATAAGATCTCATTATGTTCTCATATCCTGTTCTATTTGTCCCATTGTGTGTATTCATATCTCCTATAATGATTACTCTCTCTTTACTAATAACTTTTTCCATATCATCAAGAAATTTGTTCTTATCCTCTCGACAACATCCAGTTAGAGGTGCATACACCTGTACCAAAATTAGTTTTTCTTTTCCTAAATGCACAGTCACCTTTATTATTCTCTCACTAACATACTGAATGTCAGCAAATCCTTCTAGATCTTTACTCCTGATGAAACCAACACCATTCCACATCTCTTTGTCATTTCCATGCCAATACAGTGTATACTGTTTTCTTAATTTCTTCATTCCTTTCCCTCTCCATTTGGTTTCACTCAGCCCCAGTATAATTAATTTCCTCCTTTCCACGAGGTCCACTAGTTCTTCACATTTTCCTGTGAGACTGAATAAGTTGATGGTCCCAATCCGCGTTAGTCTCCTCCGGAATTTTCACATTTTTGGAAGACCCTGTCTATCATCAGGCCATAAACGATCACCCCTGACATAAGTCTGCTCGTGCTGGTGTTTTAATTTAGTTGATAAATGCGTTCCGAGGCTCTTACGTGTTTTGAAAGCCACTACAAATAAACTCTTTTCTGGCTTGCTAGGCCTAACGTAATTGAGGATTTTCTTTCAGGGTTTATTCCCTTAGCCTTTGAGGATCCCTCCTCATCTGAGTTCTATTTTCTAACCAGGTGAGTTGGCCATGCGGTTAGGAGCGTGCAGCTGTGAGCTTGCATCCGGGAGATAGTGGGTTTGAATCCTACTGTCGGCAGCCCTAAAGATGGTTTTCCGTGGTTTCCCATTTTCACACCAGGCAAATGCTGGGACTGTACCTTAATTAAGACCACGGATGCTTCCTTCACATTCCTGGGCCTTTCCTATCCTATCGTCGTCATAAGACCTATCTGTGTCGGTGCGACATAAAGCAAAATAGTAACAACAACAACAAAAATCTATTTTCTAGAAATGTAGCAACTCTTTGACTACTCGTTTCTATAGTTGAATAGCCCTCAGTTTTATCAGTAGTCTCATGTTAAAAAAAAAACTCGTGTCCTCATCCCGAGGTGGTGCAGCTCTTTTCAGGCACACCCCCATTGGAGGTGAGCTGCGTGTGCCATTTCAATCACATACCAGCCCTCCTGCCATTCTTAAATTTCTGGCAGTACCGGGAATCGAACCCGGACCCCCGAGGACGGCAGCTAATAACACTAACCGTTACGCTACGGGGGCGGACAGTCTCATGTTGAAACCAATCAATTTGTCTGTTTGTCTTTTTTTCTTCTTCTTTTTATGTCACATCGACCAGACAGGTTTTATGTCAACGATGGGATAGGAAAGGGTTAGGAGTTTGAACGAATTGGCCATGGCCTTAATTAAGGTACATCACCAGCATTTGCCTGCTGTAAAGATGGGAAACCACAGAAAACCATCTTTAGGACTGCCAACAGTGGGGTTCGAACCCACTAACTCCTGATTGCAAGCCCATGTCAAAGTTTATAATTTTCATGTTCTGTTTTGATGACAATATAATTGTTGTAGACAAATGAGGTAATCCATCTAATCAATACAATATAAAATTAGTGCTCCAATTTATTTTAATCTTGATACTAGTTTCGGCCTATTGATATTAGGCCATCAACAGCCGTAAGGTCTTAAAACATTTACAAAACTAACTGGCCATACATATAACAAAAATAGATGGCATAATACTTGAAAATTGTTCTGATCCAGTATTCAATATCCACTAAAATAAGTCACTGTCTTGAGGATATAACACAACACTTGAAAATTCCTATGAAGAAAAAAGGATTTTCAAGAACAAACAAATAAGATTGTCATTAAAAACTGTCCAACACAAACAATATGTCATATATGATGAAGAAAGGGCAGCCAGGTCAGCCAGAACGAAGAGGTTTTGGGAACTAAATCTTCAGTTAATTCTTTGTTAATATAAATGTATTTGGGTTTGATTTAAGTGCTCCAATGTGGGCATAAACTATGTAAATAATAAATAAATCACTGTCTTGAATATATATAAATATATAAAAATTAATTTATTTTCACCAGCTTTTAATTTTATACAAGTGTTCAACAAATTATTTATATATCTTTAAGATAGTGATTTATATTTATTGAAGTATACCAGCAGATCATAAGAATTTTCAAGCGTTGTGTTACATCCTCGAGACAGCGACTTATTTTAATGGATATTGAATATCCACTATCCAATTTCTTTGCAATCATTTAAAACCCTCCAAGTGCTGATCGTTTCACTCTTAAGTGCTGAGCATTCTTAAGGCAGCGTGAAGATACATTTTTTTTAAATAACAATAAATACAAATTTGTACCTACATATGGAATATTATATATCATTTTGTTCAGAAAAAATTAGAGAATAAGATAATAGTAGGATGTTTTACTTACAAGTATCCAGCAAAAGTAAAATGGATGATTAGTCATATTCTTTAGAAAAATCAAAAGATATTCCAATTTTTGAGGTTGGGCACAAGCACTACATTATATAAAATTAAATTCCAAGATATAAAAAATGTGCCAAATTTCATTGCAAGCACAACGATATATAATAACAGAAACTTCAATGAATAATAAAAAAGTCACAAGTAAAAAGACTCTGAGATAGTCTGTTATGGTGGGTCATTAGGTCTAGACGTGCCTGGTAGGGTTAGCACGTTTGGATTATCTACATCACTACTTGATGCATCACTATAGTCATGAGTATCTACATTAGGGTCATATTCTTCCCCACTTCCAGAAGGAAAGTTGTCTAATGATAAATCATCAGGAAAATCTTCTACATTACCAATGTCGTCTTCACTTTCATCACTCCCAACCTCCTCCAATGCTTCTCTAATTGCACTTGAACCACTTAGTTCACTCATGTTTATATTATAATAATCACTAAATTAAAATAAACCAATTAAATAGAGTAAATCAGGCACATAATTATCACAAATTGGCTAACAAACAAACAATAATCTTCAAACGCGCAAAGCAACTGGACAGTTTGAGTAGACGTAAACAAAGACCAGTTCACAGCTGACAAGATCGCCGCTTACTGCTTTCCTTCCCCAACCAAAGACCAACTTGCACTGCCTACCAGATAGAGAATTTCATTTCGCAGTGAGAATATTCATAAAATCGATTGTTATACCGATTTTATGAGTTGTTATACCGATTTTACGAATCGTCTCACTGTGAGATGATAGCACTTGAGCCGGGATCAGAATCATCTTGTAGCAAGACGACAGCACTTTAAGAAAAGGCTAGGAAAACAACAGATAGCAAATCTGCTACCTGGGCGAATGTCTTAAATTCAGATCAGTAGTGACTGATTGATACTAGATCAGAACAATTTTCAAGTATTTTGCTACCTATTTTTGGTATATGTATGGCCAATTAGTTTTGTAAATGTTTTAAGATCTTGTGGCTGATGATGGCCTAATATCAATAGGCCAAGCCTAGTACCATGCATAAATTAAATTTGTATTACTAATTTTATATTGTATTGATTACATGGATTACCTCATTTGTCTACAATAATTAACTAAGCTCACAGCTGTGCGACCCCTATCACACGGCCACTTGATCGGTTTCTAGGGTATCAAAAGTCTTGGATAGATCAATAGCAATGCTGTCCATTTGACCTCCTGAATCCAATATATCTGCTATATCTTGCTGGAATCCTATAAATCAAGTATCACTGGTATATTCTTTCTGGAACCTGAACTGCCTTCTGTCAAACCAGTTAGCGATTATTCAAATGCGTCTAGTATAAACAGAAAGATGCTTTCCCAGAGCTTATATGCTACACATGTAGAGCTGAATGGCCTGTAATTATGTGTGATATGTTTATCACCCTTTCCCTTGTACACTGGGGCTTCTATAGCAACTGTCCATTCATTTGGTATAGCTCCTTCAAGCAAACAGTACCAGTACTTCAATAAATCTTTCAGATATGGCACTATATTCCTATCCTTTCCCTTTAGCATAAACTCAGGAATCTTATCAATCCCACTTACTATGCTAGCTTTCAGATTCTTTTATCATAACTAAATTTCAGTGCTTTGCCTATATTTGTCACCTCCTTGACCTGGACTTATATGACTGAATAAATCAACCTTCTGCAAGCCCTAACATATACACTCCCCTTGTTCATTAATGATCTCTGGAATGTCCTTCCTGGAACCTGTCTGAATCTTTTGCTGTAAAATCTGGAGTAAGACAAGGATATCTACTGTCACCAATCTTGTGTATCATGATACTGGATTGTATGTTGAGAGAGGCAATGAATAGAAAGCATGGCATTCATTGGGAACAAAATGACCAACTGGAAGAACTGGACTATGCAGATGATCTTTGTCTTCTTGCAGAATGTTTTCAGCACATAGAAATCAAATTGAATGTCTTAAAACTGAAAGCTAAAGAAGTAGGCTTAAAGATGAACAACAAAGAGACTAACAAAGTGCGCATAAACAATCTAATAATTCTAGCTTGATTCTAGATGGAACGGATCTAGAAAGGATAGAGTAATTTTGCTACCTAGGAAGCATGGTCAGCCAGGATGGAGGTGCTTTTAAAGCCGAAGTAGCTTTTGCACAGTTACAACCAATATGGATATCCCCTCACATTAAAAAAAAAATGAAGCTAAGGATATTCATCTCAAATATTAACTCTGTGTTACCATGTGAAAGTGAGACCTGAAAAGTGACCAAAGACATTACCACAAGGTTACAGACTTTTATAAATCGTTGCTTGAGGTACATTATGACATATGGTTGTCAAAGACCATTTCAAATAAAGACCTTTGGGAGGTCACAAGTCAAGGTTCCATATAGCAACAGATATGAAAGAAAACCTACAACCTGTTTTCCAGTCAATGACCAGGTCAGGAATGGAATGAATGAAGCCCCCAATTAGCGGCGAGGATAGGAATTGTGCCTGCTACCGAGGCCTGTCGCACTCCTCTGGGGCAATGATTAATGACTGACAGATGAAATAATAGTGGAGAGTATTGCTGGAATGAAAGATGACAGGGAAAACTAGAGTACCCAGAGAAAAACCTGTCTCAGCTCTGCTTTGTACAGCACAAATCTCACATGGAGTGACCAGGATTTGAACCACGGTATCCAGCGGTGAGAAGCCGGCGCACTGCCACCTGAGCCATGGAGGCTCTACAGCAACAGATAATGAGAAGAAACTGGAGATGGTTTGGGCACATCCTGAGAAGAGCACAAGAAAATATCACAAGGCAAGCATTGAGCTGGAATCCACAAGGCAAACTGAGGATTATCTGGAAGAGAACCACAGACAGGGAGATAGCTAGAGTCAACAAGTCATGCAGAGAGGTGAAACCATTGGCAGCAGACAGTGGTGCCAACTATTAAGGATTGTCCGTAATTATTACGGATTTCACCTCATGATTACAACATTACGTTCAAAGGAAAAAAATATTATGAAAGCTGACATTATCAGCAAAAAATAATTTTCTATGTAAAAAAGATAAGGAGGAAAAAGGCTCCAAAGGACTAAGTATTTTTCCTAAATCGTCCTCGTTTCAATGCTCGTGAGTTGGCAACGATACTTATTCGATCATGACTTCCTTTTGCTACCCATAAGCATTGTAAAATTCATTGTGAATGAAGGAACTCAGGCGCTGCTCTTCTTCACTATAAACCCTTCAATAATGTTGTATTTACTGTGTTAAGTGTACCTGACAGTTGACAGAGAGATTGAGAAAGAAGTGAGGCATACATTAAGCCCATGTGCACTGGAATCGCTTATGCTTCAGAAGACAAAATTGCCATCACAGTGGGAAGGGTGTTTCAAGAAAAACTACACAGAAAAGCAGCTGCTGCGTGAGAAACAAGCTACAAGGAAGTCATGTTTTATCACAGAACTAAGAGGTTGTGTGCAAATGTTATTGTGAAATATGATATACTTTTGAATAGATTGCTAGTGGGAAGGGCAAAAGGGCTGTCACTATCAAGAAGGGAAGAGCATGCTTTGGACTTGACTCAAAATTTGTCTTCGGGGTCCGAGGGCGATTACTGACAATCCATTTCGAAGGTTGGCACCTCTGAGCAGATAGAACAAGCTGGAGAAATTTTGTTGAGGTCCTATGTTCCACCTATGATTTAAAAGAAATAAGTTAAAAGTACTGTAAGTCATTATCATTGTTATCCTTAGCTGACTTTTTAGATAAATTGAATTTTCTAGTAAGTTTCTTTGATCTCTCCTTACTTTCACAACCATTTCTGAATCTATTCCTTTCTAACCTGCACCCCCTTTTAATCTTTTTATTCCTCTATGATAATATAGAGGGTCTGTGCCATCCCTTGCCACCTTTAAAGATACATACCTGTTTTCACACTCCTCAACAGTTGTTTTAAACATAGTCCATAGGATGCTCACATTTTTACTTACCATATCCCACTGACATTAATTCCAATTTAAAAACTCCCTCATGCCTGTCTTATCAGTCATATGGTACAGCATAATATTCCTATTTTTACATAATTCCTTTCCACCACATTTATTTTTAACTACAGTATGACAAATATAGCTTCATGATCACTTATACCACCTATCAGTTCAGTTTCTCTAGAGAGTTCATCTGGTTTTATCACCACTATATATAGAGTATTCTTTCTCTAGTTGGTTCCATCACTTTTTGATTCAGCTGTAAATTGATATCATCCACCATAGTCACATTCTTTTCTGTGTCATTTATCACATAGCTAATTATCTTCTCAAAAAGTTCTGCATTAGTGTCACCCATTCCAGATCTGTACATGCCAAAAACATCAATTCTCCTTTTACCAGTATGAAGACTCCCCCTCCTATTAAATCTATACTGTCTCTATGATAAACACAACACCTCAAGAAAAATAATTCTGCATCCATGATTCAGCTCCTGTTACAATATCTGGTAAGTATACTGTATATCTATTAAATGACTTCATTCTATTCCTTTCTTTAAAATACATCTACAGTTTAACATTAACAATTTTATGTCCTCCTAACTTGATTTACAGTTCCTTATACTCTCATCACCACTCCACCCCATTTTGCAGAATGTACCTCCTTATAATTCTTTCAAACAAACCCCTAACTTATACGTACCATTACAGTTTAAATGAAGACCATCTGAAGACCCTATCTCCTACCCACCCATTAGGATCTACAAATCTCACTCCCAATTTTCCACATGTCCACCCCAGTCAGTATCCCTCCCAAACATATACCACTGATAACAATCTCTGCTCCCTTATTCATTCATTCATTCCAATTAATTCCAATGAGCCTGCAGGCTCATACATAGGAATTGTACAGGACATTACATACTGGCAGGCAATTACACATCAAAATATAGTTTGTGTATATAAGATTATTAGTAAATGGTTGAGCATATAAACACATACAATATATAAAATATGTACATCATCAATATGAGGATTACAGAGAATTATTTCTGACTGTATTTACATTTACATTACAAGAATAGATTACAGAGTATTTTCATTTACATAACATAAGAGTTGCAGAAGTACAAGAATAGATTTCAGATTATTTACAATTACATAACATAAAAGTTGCAGATGTACAAGAATTGATTACAGAGTATTTACAGTACATATACATAACACAGAGTTGCAGAGGTACAAGAACAGATTACAGAGTATTTACATTTATATGACATAAAAGTTGCAGAGGTACAAGAATAGTTCCGGAGAGTTTGCAAGATTGTTTGGGAGAATGACTTAAATGACAACTGAATTTTTGATTTAAACAGCACTGTACCTTTCCCAAAAATAATGCTTGACTCTTTGTTTGAATTTTGCCAAAGTTGGTGCTGCTTTTATATCCACAGGGATGTTATTAAATAACTGGATCGCAGAAAACTTCAAGCTGTTTATACCATATTTATAAGAGCAAACATTGTATAAGGCAAAGTTATTTGCGTGCCTAGTACTATATAGATGGTTGTCAGAATTCAGAGTATATGTAGTGTTGTGGTGTATAATTACGTTTTATTTTATACATGAGTACAGCTGTATTGAATTCTGTACTTATGCTTAGGGGTGGTATTTTAGCACTTAGGTATAGATATTTTATTGGCGTTAAGTAGGGAAGATTAAGTATATTTCTAACAGCTCTATTTTGTACTACCATTAGCTCATTCAAGCCAGACTTCTTACAGTGCATCCAGATTACATTCAAATATTTTAGGTGAATGTCAATTAAAGAGTAGTAGATCTGTTTTAGAAGATGTTGTGGGATAAGATAACTAAGTTTCTTTAAAATTCCTGCAACAGGTGTGATCTTTTTAGTAATTCAACATGGTTTGTCCAGTTCAAGTTCCCATCAATAACCAACCCAAGATATTTGACAGTACTAACTAGTTTTATTACAGTATTCTGTATATATATTTTACTGTGTGGGATTGCATTCTGACCTTGTTTTGTCATTATCATATAATTAGTCTTTTGAACATTAATTGTTAATTTATTTGCTTGAAACCAAAAGTACAGAGTATTGAGGTCTTCCTGCATATCTTTAACAATGTAGTCTATATTGCAACCAGTATAGAACAAGTTTGTGTCGTCAGCACATAGTGTGATGTGTCCTTTCAAACGGCAAGTTGCAATGTCATTGATGTAGACTAGAAAGAGTATCGGCCCTAATACCGACCCCTGTGGAATGCCATGGGTTACCCTAATTGCTGAGCTCCTACAGTTATTCAGCACTACATACTGTTTTCTATCCGACAGATAATTATCAAACCACTTCAAACACCACAAACTCCTGCTCTCTCTAATTTAGCTAACAATCTTTCATGGTCCACTGTGTCAAAGGCCTTCTTTAGATCTATAAACAATCCACCAGCAAAATTATTAGAATCTATTGACTCGTGCAGCAAATTTATGAGATCTATGGTTGCTATTTCAGTGTTAGAGTTCTCACAAAAGCCATATTGTGCATTGTAAAAGAAATTATTTTTGTTTAAAGAAGTGAGAAGTCTCTTTTTAACAATAGTTTCTAATATTTTAGAGATTATGGAGAGAATGCAGATAGGCCTATAGTTACTAGGATTCCTCCCTTCCCCACCCTTGAAGACAGGAACTACTTTAGCTACTTTTAGCTCACTAGGTAATGTACCAGATGCCAAGGATTCATTAATGATCTCAGCATACCACTTAAAGAATCCTGGAATTCTTTTAGAAAGTTGGCAGTTATACCATCCTGCCCACAGCTACTCTTGTTTATAGATTTGATATTATAGATCTTACTTCTGTTTCATCAGTTGGATATAAGTAAAATGAGTTCAAGTAACTAGGAACCCCATGTGTTTCAGTGCTCTGGGGAGGGATTGCTGAAGCCAGGGTTTTAGCAATATTTGAAAAATATAAATTTAATGATTCACATATTTCCTGACTGTCTGTAATTATCTTGTTATCTATTTCTAGAGATGTACAATTATCGCCTTTTGTTGTTTTTCTGTTATGTATGATTTCATTGATTATTTTCCATGTTTCCTTTGGGTTCTTGTTATGAATTCTAAATTTTTCAGAGTAATATTTGTTTTTTAAGCTCCTTTTTAGATTTGTTGCATTGTTTCTACACCTGCGATAGACCTGATTGAGATTGATATTATTCTTTAGGGTGGGATTTTTAAGTTTCGCATGTAAAATGTCACGTCGCTTAATAAGGCTGAGAAGTTCAGAAGATATCCATGGCAAGCTACCAGTTCTTTGTGTTCGATGACTTTGTGCTTTCTGTCTTTGCGTACTAAGCGGTAGTTGGTCAATAAAGGAATTATATATTATGTCAATCCTACTAGTAGTGTTGTTTATGACTTTTGTGTTATGTTCAGTGATATTACTACTTTCAGGTCTATCATCTTTTTGGTCTACATTAGTTGCTTTCAGCCTTTTCAGTTCAAGCGATTGTAATGGAGATTTAGAATTTGGCAAAAGAATATCAAATATTAATATATTATGGTCACTTATATAGCTACCAACATTTGATAAATAATAATATATTCCAGAACTATTTATAGACAAATGATCTATTAAAGTGCTTGTGGTATCACATATTCATGTTGGATATACATTATTGCATTGCTTGAAATCATAGCAAGAAAGCAGGTTCATGTATTTTCTTTTTTTATACTTTTACGGCACTGTCAACAATGTTAGTAGTTGCCTTATGCTGCTGGTACCAACATGGAAAATTAAGACCTTCTCCTTACTCTCCTTCTTCCCTTTTACTTTCCCCAATAGCTGCCTTAACCTAATTCCTGGATAACACTCTACTCTGGTTCGCTTTCCTCCACACACTTCCCCACATACAACTTCCACCATCACCACCACCACCAAAAATTTTTGTGTTTATCCTAGATACAATTGAATTTTTCTAGCCCTAAAATCCATAACTTGCCCAGATAAATAATAGATTTTGCCACCAAGGTTTGAAAAACATCATAGGATCTTGTCCATCCTTAACAATACAGGCAAACTGTGGAAGACATGCTGATTAATGGTATAAATGGGATCTGACTTCCTCATCCAGTTGTGATTGTAGTGCTGAGCCCTCAGATTATTCAGTACATCAACCAAACAACATAAATCAGCAATTAATTTGCAATTTAGATATCTGTACCATGATGTGATACTAGTCATAGATTAATTAAATAAATAAATACTGTTATTATTATTATTATTATTATTATTATTATTATTATTATTATTATTATTATTATTATTATTATTATTATTATTATTACAGGAATTTCATGGATCACAGAGGAGTAAGAAGCTGCCGGGGTGAATGGGCGGACAAGGAATTAACTAAGGCATAACTTAACACAACAAAATTTGATTTTTATTTCTTTCCCTTCTTTTAAATTTAAAATTTGATAAACAAAAGATCTGAATGAACAATAACAACTTATAATGAGCTAGACAGCTGCAACAACAATGACTTAAAGTCCAAAACATCAGGTACAAAACCTGAGAGAATTATCAACATGATAATATACAAGGGGATGAGCATTATAGCTCTCGAACAGGTACACTATTTTATGAGAACATGTTTGCTCTGCTTATTTACATAGCCTACCTAGGAGTCTGAGCTCCAAATGTTAATATAGCCCAGTCTCTCAGAGACATAAGTTTCTTACAGTGCACAAGGTTGTACCTGGAAATATTCAAATAAGTTATTTACAGTCACGCAGCCTTGGTTTGTGCTTATCTTCTGATCAACAGTTATTCACTTTCTGTTCCACAAATATAAAAAGAGACAACGAGTGCCCATCCTAAATGGCCTTAATGTAAAAAGAAAAAAGTTGAACATGATTAGCCATGAACAAAAGGGTAGGAGGCGATACACTTGCACTCCTAGAAATTTTAAAACCCTAATAGGGCTTATGGCCCAAAGATACAATGAGAAACATTAAATTCCAAAAGAGTGTGAAGAATTTTAGATGATTAGAAACTTTAGTCACCCCATACTAAGTTGGATGGGAATCAACAGAGGGTAATCACTCTTTGTTCCCTTACATCACATATTTCCCAATGGGAAATAGAACAGAGTCCTCAGACTGGCCAAAAATTCTACATTTAAATTGCCAGGTTTAGAAATGTACATAGAGGTTTGAAACCTTCCCCTCAAACTATCTGCTGGAGCTATCAATTGTTATGAAAATTCTGCCATTACCTTGAGTTGCTGGGACTTCCGAATGCTGACCGCGTCCCCTGCCCCCAAAGAACACGCCACACTCTCTAAACTGGAGTGATGAAGATGAAAATACGGCCCTAAAGTGCCCAGCATTTACATTTCGAGGGGAAGTTTCCAGAACTCTTTACAGATACGCTGGATTTTAGTACACACCTTCTATTTTAATTGGCTAGCAACAATATTTACAAATTTCTGATTGGTTGATAGCTACTAAAGAAGGAAGCAGGGTAAGTGTAGACAACTTTGATACATGAACAAAACAATCTTCAAAAACTAAAGTTAGCCAATGGTAAAAATCAATTTTCCCTTTTAATTAATTATCGTTAATACTGCCAGAGGGGGCATTTAACAGTTGAAAACCCAAGTATCTGGCATAACACCAGCTCAAGTTGGATAACCTAGATGGCCTTATAGAAGGCATGCAGTTTAACTGGCCAGAGAAGGTGTACCCTCGGTACAGACCTCCACCTCCTAAGGTTTTACCAAAGTATGTACACCTTGAATCGTGCAGTACATAAATTTTGAGAAAAACGTATATAAATTGGGGCATATCTTGATAGAGAGTCGGTTCTAATTTGTTTTTTGAAGTAAGGTAATCTTGATGGTGTTTCCAAAGTAGCTGAAGTTTGGGCTGTTGCGCCCAGAGTTGATGGCAAGAGTGGCCACTGCTTCCGATGTCAGGATGGGATTGCTCAGACCTCCATGGTACCCTGAGATACCATCCTCCTGTATATTGAAGGGAGCAGCCAAGACGATGGTCACCAAGGATCAAGTAGTACGGTCCAGTCCAAGAATACAGTAGGAGGTTGAGACCAGCCTCCCAGCACCTCCCTATGATGACAGTCCCAAAGGAGGCAGGTTATATGGAGTCTAGACCAGAATGAGGTGGGCCCATACCCCACACCTGCAACTCTCCCAGACTGACATGATTTGGCCTCAGATGAAAGTTGGGCACTGCAACATTCAATTTTGGGGGGCAACAGTAACTGTTTCTCAGAAGGTGCTACATTATGGAGTAGGTAAGGTTGACGTCTTGAGAGGAGGAGCACACAGAGTTTCTGATGCAGGTTTGGAGGCAGGGGCTGTAATGGCAGAATGGTTTAGAAAATATAGAAGGGAAGGTTTTCACAAGAGATTCTTTTTCCTGAAACATAAATACTGTAAATATAACTTCTGAAAACTAACAGGGGAAGAAGGCCTCCTTATTCTTACTTTGCTTACATAAAACTTAAACTAACAAGATGCTAAGGAAAGACATATAATTGATTCAGCAACATCATCTCTAAGTGGCATATAGTGAAAAGCAAAGGCCTTCACACAGGTTTTACTTGAGACAGGGGAACCATAAAAATCTTTCAGTTTCTGGATTGCTCAACAAGAGGGTGACAGGAGTAAAAAAATTAAGAATGATACAAGGTCCATAAAATCTGGGGGCAAGCTTGCATGCTGGAACTAAATTTTTAACCATGACCTGTTCTCCAACTTTTTAATTTGTGGGTTTTCGTCCATGGTCATACCTCATGTTTACTCTCTGATGAGTGGCCTTAAGATTATTTCTTGCTTTTCTCCACAGATCCTAGATATTCTCTGGGTCTATTGTCTCTGGTAAAAGCTCACTGATGGAACAAAAATTGGGTAAGGGAGTGTTTGGAACAAACTTAAACATAAGAGATATGGGAGAAAACTTGTGTGACTCATGAATGCCCGAGTTAAAGGCTACTGATAACGAGAATGATCTTCTTGATGGAAAGCAATAAGGGCTGATCGAAGATTCCGATTAATCTGTTCAGCTAGAGATGGCTGTGGGTAGTACGCGGATGTAATGGCGTGAAATAGAGAGATCAAAACAGAACTTACAAAATAAATTAGAAGTGAACACTTTAGCAGTATGTGAAACAATATATTGACAGGGACCAAAAGATGAAAATATGGAAATGAGACAAGAAATATTAAATTGTGCCATGGCAAGCCTGGTTGGAAACAGCCATGAGAAACATGTAAAACCATCCACACATGAGAATGAATTTATTCCATTCCCTTTCGATTGCAGGAAAGATTCCACATAATCCATGTGCAATCGCTCCATAGGGTGAGAGGCTTAGTGTGATGACAATAGTCCTACCTTATTAGACAACGTGGGCTTGCAAATCAAACAGGACTTACATGCTTTAACTAGGTCCCTAATCTTGCCGTCCATACTCTTTGAGACAAACATTTCCCTTATCTTTTCTCTGGTTTTAAAGATGGCTAGACGTCCACCTGGGCCGATGACCTTCGATGTTAGGCCCCTTAAAACAACAAGCAAGCAACAAGACGTCCACCTAATGGGGTCGCATGGCAATACTTAAAAATCATGGGTACTAGCAGTGCTGGAATGACAATTTTCATCTTCTGATCATGCCTCGAAGGGCAACACAGGACTCCATTCCTCAGAACATAAGGAGCGACATGTTCCCCAGAAGAAAGGGTTTACATAATGGGAGCCAGCTCCAGATCTTCACGTTGGTATTTTGTGATATCATGATATAGCATAGGGACATCAGTTAGTATAGCGCTTATAATAGGAGGTGTGGAAATAGAAGGCGAAAGGCTTTCCTCCGAATCAACAGAATCAGAATTGCCCGAAAACATTCGGCTTAATCCGCGACCACATCCTCAGATCCCTGAATGTGTCACATGTCAAATTGAAATGCTGAAATCCGAATCACGGGCGATTCGCCCGGTACAATGGGGCCTACACAAAACCCAGCTCAGAGCCTGATTGTCGGTCTCTAATTCAAATTTAACATGCTCAAGGTAAAGGCAGAATTTTTCTAGAGCAAAGAGCATGGCTAAACCCTCTAACTCATATATAGAATATTTGGCTTCTTGAGAGGATAAGGTCTGGGACGCACAGGCAATGGGCCACCTTCTGAGTTCGGATTCCTGAAGAAGAACTGCATCAACCGCAAATGAAGATGCGTCGGTCTGTACAATAAATTTGTTAAAAAAATCAGGCATAGCCAAGACCAGGGCATTACATAGAATTAATTTCAAATCATCGAAAGCGGCTTGTTGAGACGTGCCCCATTTGAATTTGACATCTTTAATGTGATAAGTTAAAGAAGAAGGATGTCTAGTTATACGTAAGTCTAGAAAATTAAGAGTTTTGTAGTGTTCTGATTCTTTTTTTTTTTTCTAGGGACTTTTACGTCGCACCGACACAGATAGGTCTTATGGCGACGATGGGATAGGAAAGGCCTAGGAGTTGGAAGGAAGCGGCCATGGCCTTAATTAAGGTACAGCCCCAGCATTTGCCTGGTGTGAAAATGGGAAACCACGGATAACCATCTTCAGGGCTGCCGATAGTGGGATTCGAACCTACTATCTCCCGGATGCAAGCTCACAGCAACGCGCCACTATGCACACGGCCAACTCGCCCGGTATTGTTCTGATTCAAGGGTGAATTTAATGTTAGAGTCAATGTTGTTAAGAAGAACTTTGACATCCAACCAAATTTTCTCTCCATTCTTTTGACATCATAAACATGTATCCCAGTATTCCAATTTCCAAATTGTTCCCCATAATAAATAACAACTTAAACAAATTCAGTAATCTGCGTAAACTAGAAATTCAAGACTTCATGTCAATCTTCAAATTGGTCATCAACAATAATTATTGCACCTTTGACAACACCATTTACCAACAAGATGGTTTAGCTATTGACTCACCAGCTTCAGGCATTCTAGCATAAATATATCTTGATTTCTTAGAAAACACAAAAATTAATAATAAAAACAATTATTATTATTATTATTATTATTATTATTATTATTATTATTATTATTATTATTATTATTATTATTATTATTATTATTATTATTATTATTAGTATTGTACCGGGCGGTACACCTCCACGCCGCGAATTCAAATATTGCGCCAGTTGAAATCCCTCTACAGGAGGAAGCCTGAACTTTAACAATCTGTATTAAATCAAAAGTTTCTCGGAAGATGTCTCTACTGTAAATTTTGAAGTGTTCTGAACTATGTCTGTTTCGATTTGTATTTGTTTCCTCTGTAGTAAGAAGTGTGAACATTCTCTTCTAGATGGCACTACTTAAGAACTATAATTGTGCACCCTAGTGCAAAGTGAAGAAACTTTTTTTTTTTGAAGAAATTTGGTATTCATAAGTTTGTTCTTTGTTAAATTTCTTTCGGTCATTTTTTGGGTTGGCAGTATAACCCTTCTCTTTCCGCCAGTTTTGAATTTAACCAATCGGTAATTTCTGTAATTAATTTTCCTCCAATCATAGCTTTCTTCCTCAGGTTTCCATGTGTAATTCCTTGTCTACCAATAAAGTTGAAGGGGTGTGTCTTTTTCATTCTTGAAAGGTCTCGAATTTTCCACGAGGGTATAAAAACTGCTGATTTTTTGGTCTCGGGGCCACTTCAGTAACATCTTTTGCAGTGTGTAAACATATATAGCAGGGGGCGGGAAGCGCCTCTTTCTCCAAGCAGCGGTTCATCTACAAGGTAATGGCCTGTTAACATCTTTATGTCCTGCTAGCTCAGCAGTTTTAACCCTCGGGGGAAGGTTCGAATCCTTTTTAATGTAAACCTTACTGTATTCATGTAAATTAGCCGCAAGTTGGGATAGAGAGTGCTTAACACTCTCGAACTCCCCTTCATTTTGAATTTGAGGTGACTATGTTTTCGTAACCATTTTTCTCTTCCTTCTTAAAGTCTTAAACTTATTTGCCAACTAGTCACCTCCCTAGTATGGGATTAGCCCCTGTATAACTGGCCGAGTGCCACCTAGGTTTTAAGAAGTTTCATGTAGGAGTGCAAGCTATGCCTCCAGTCAATTTATTTTTTTGGGCCATTTAATTAACCCAGTGTTTGTTTTCTTCACGTGAAGGCCCTGTAGGTTGGGTACAAGTTACCCCTGTTTCACGGTATGTGTGCCTTAAGGGCAGTTAGGAATAAAGGTTGTTGTAGCCTTTGACAGGCTGGTAAAATTGAGAGCGGGTCTGCTCTTTTCATCTTAACATTGTAATTAGGAGCAAGTGCTCCTTGTACTTAGGGGTTTTTCTGCCCTTTAGCTATTGTGGTGGTGAGCTGAGAGCTCAGAAATTAATCTTGGGGCTCTGTAAATTCTTAAATTGTTAACCTGCTACTTGGTACCTGTTACATCTTTGTTATTTGTTATCATTTGTTGATTTTGAAAAGAAAATATAACCTTTGTTAAAGTTTTAAATTAACTTTAATTTCGTAAGTTGATACCTATTCCCGCCCGCACCTTCTTTCACCTCCAACTACCACGGATAACTCCGTAACAAGTGGTAGCAGAGCGTGGTTGAATGGGTCTCAATTTAGCCCCTTTTGATGGCTAAACCTTGTTTTCATTTCGAACTCTAACAATGTTCTCAGTTGCTGGAATTTTTTTATTTTTCTAAAAATTTTCTGTCATCATGTCCGGCTCTCGCGACGTCCTCCATCCCGGCTATTTGCGCAAGGAGGAATTGATTTATGAATTAACGATTAGGAATGTTCAATCTGGAGGCACGGTTGCGATAGACACCAATAAGTTAAAAGATTCCCTTGATTTGCCTATTACCATCCCGACTGGGAGAAAAAGAGATAGATGAAGCTCTCTCCACGATCACTGATAATGCTACTGAGCTAGCATCTGTAGTCAGTTTTTTTGAAGTAAATGATCCATCTCCTAATCAACTCAAAAGAGTACAGGCCAGATTGTACCACTTTTATAATAGGGTATGTGATCTATTGTCCTTGAAGTTAAATGACCTTCACGGTAACGAAGCTAGTGCTGTTGCTGAAAACCTGTCTAAAATGTCTAGTGAAGTTAGCTATTTGTTATCTGGATCTGCTATTACAAAAACCGACCAGCCTATGGTAGTAAATATCGTAAGTGGGGAGGATCCCGCTAATGAGGAAGGAGGTAGTACAGCGGAGGATACCCAACGAACATCTGCCCCATTAGAAACTGTGCCCGATCGTCGCACGTCCATTCCACCCTTCGTGTTAAATAATGCTCGTTCTGAATCTGCTTCTCCGCCACTTAGGCCCCTTCCTACTATGTCCCCGGATTTCAGCAGTTTGCCCCATCCGTTAGCAATGTTGCTCAGAGGTATTTCTAAGTTTTCGGTCAACTCTACCAGTGATGTAATTTCTTTTTTGAGATTTTTGGTCGAATTCCAGGATCACGCTCTAGTGTTTTCCCTCTCTGCTTTACAAATTCTTCAGATTATATATCCGTATGCCATAGGTGTCGTCTCGGACAAAATTGTTAGGGCAATAGCTGAACAGTCATCAATTGAAGATTTTCATGCACACCTTCTTGCAAATTTCATTCCTGCTCGTGCGAGGTCATCTCTGATTCAGAAGTACTATTATCGAGTACAGAGACTGGATGAAAATCTTGCCGATTTCATACAAGACATTAAATTCTATACCAGGGTGTTTGCTCTTCACTTCCCTGAAGATCAGATTGTACAGGCCATTGTGGAAGGAATTTCACCACCTTACAGATCATACTTGTGTTTTGCGTCGCGTCCGCAAACTTTCGCCGAGTTAGAGGCTATGGTTCTCTCAGCCGAAGGAGTTAGATACGCCGATACCTTGCGTGTCGCGAAAGAACCCCCTCCATCCTCTAGTAGTTTTCGGCCTCCACCTCGCCGACCCATCACACCCCGTAAATGTTACGCTTGCGGGTCGCCTGACCATCTTCGCAATAAATGTCCATTGATCAAATCTAGTAGGACAAATAATGAAGCAGGTTCGTCCCAAGGTTGCTTTAAATGCGGCGCGTTTTTTCATATTGCCAAGAACTGCCCTAATGCTAGCAGCACACCCTCCTGCTCAACTTCTGGTGCAACTTCCACCAAGACCAATAATAATAAGTGACTAGTGGCTTCGGCTGAGTCGGCGAACCCATCTTCCCGAGGCTCAGCCCCAAGTTAACATGTCGAAATTTCAGGGAAAACTCAGTCTTCAAATGTATCTTTTGAATGTCCCAAAGAATGTCTTAGGATTGCGGCGGATACCCCCGCACCTGTTCCAATTCTTAAGATTGAATTGAATAATGAGCCTGTAACTGCTCTATTAGATTCTGACAGTGTTTGTTTTATTATTTCGGCTGAATGGTACTCTAAATTGAAAACGGTTTACAAATTTCCTAATTTTTGTTCGACTTTGGTTCAATATGTTTCGGCTAATTCTTCTCCTTTAGAAATTCTAGGTTCTTTAAATGCCAAAATTCGTATTTCTAAATTTACCTGGAAGGTTAAACTGTTTGTGGCAAAGCACTTGTCTTGCCCCATTATATTGGGAGCAGACTTCATGTCTCACTCTAGTCTAGTGCTCGACCTTCAGAGCAAGTCGTGCAATTCAAATTTGCTTCTAATTGTAAAATCCCTTTACTTAAATGTAGTTCTGTGTCATGTTCATCTGTTTCGCCTACCCAGGATGAGATGTTGTTAGATCTTAGATAACTACCTGAGGAGCAGGCTGATAGTATTCGTAAGCTGTGTCAGTCATTTCCAGAGGTTTTCTCGGATACTCTTGGTGTTACTGACCTTATTGAATACAAGATTGAGGTTACGGATTCCATCCCCATGAGATTTCCACCGTATAGACTATCTCCACCCAAAATGAAGGCTCTGAAAGAGATCATCGATCAAATGTTAAAAATATGGTGTTATTCGACCCTCTAAGTCGGCGTATTCATCGCCTATTTTACTTGTTCCAAAACCCCAAGGTGGCTTCAGGCCTGTGATTGATTATAGGGCTCTCAATCGGAAGGTGGTGTTACAATCTGTGCCCCTTCCTGACCTTCATTCTTGCTTTTCCTGGTTTCGTAAAGCTAAGTTCTTCACCATCTTGGACCTCAACCAAGCTTATAACCAGATACCGTTAGCAGAGGAATCCAACCACCTGACAGCGTTTGCCACGGATTGGAATTTGTATGAATACAACCGTGTGCCTTTCGGACTCCCCACGGGAGCAGCTGTGCTCAGTAGACTGCTAGATAGGGTCTTCTCCGACATCACATTTGAGTACTTGTATCATTATCTCGATGATGTCGTCGTATTTTCGGAGACCTTCGAAGAACACCTAGATCATCTGACAGAAGTTCTCAATCGACTTCGTAAGGCTGGGTTAACGGTGAAGTTGTCTAAGGTCGCCTTCGCTAAGCCTTCCATGTCATTTCTAGGGCATACTGTATCGCCCGATGGTGTCGCTGTAGATAATTCTAGAACACAGACCATCCGTGATTTCAAACCTCCTAAGGACATCAAAGGTATTGCTAAGTTCATTGGCATGGTGAATTTCTTCAGGAAATTTATTCCTAACTTCGCTAACAGAGCGGCGCCCTTGAACCTTCTTCGTAGGAAAGGCGTTAAATTTGAGTGGGGACCTTCTCAACAAGCCACTTTTGAAGATCTTAAATTAGCTCTCTGTAATGCCCCTGTTCTTGCTATGCCTGATTTCTCGAAGAAATTCATCGTCCAAACCGACGCGTCGTCGTCCGCAGTAGCGGCAGTCCTTCTTTAAGAGACTGAACTAGGGAGGCGTCCCATCGCCTATGCCTCTAGGACTCTATCGGCTCAAGAAACCAAGTATTCCATCTATGAGCTCGAAGGTTTGGCAGTCTTATTTGCTTTAGAAAAGTTCCGTCTCTATCTGGAACATGTCAAATTCGACTTGGAGACAGATAACCAAGCCTTAAGCTGGGTCTTAGGTAGGCCGCGTCGTACTGGTCGTATAGCCCGGAGGGCCGTCCGAATTTCTGCCTTCCAATTTGACGTGAGGCATATTCGTGGTACTGAAAACGTGGTTGCTGACGGACTAAGCCGCATATTTTCCAATGATGTAGAGACCCATGAACTGGATGATAGTTCTTCACCTCCCGAGTCCATGCTACCTGAGGTTAATGTCATTCTAACCGATGCTCCCATGTTGTTTAGGGATCTTGAGAAATATCAACGCGAAGATCCGACGCTGGCCCCTATCATGGAAACCCTTTCTTCTGGGGAACATGTTGTCCCTTATGTGCTGAGGAATGGTGTTTTATATTGCCCGTCGAGGCATGATAATAAGATGAAGGTGGTGGTTCCAGCCGTTCTTGTGCCCATGATCTTCAAGTACTATCATGAGACCCCATTAGGGGGCATTTAGGTATCTTCAAACCCCGTGAAAAAGATCCGGGAGATGTTCATTTGGAAAGGTATGGACGGTGAAATTCGTGAACTAGTAAAAGCTTGTAAATCTTGCTTGCTTAGCAAACCCACCATGTCCACCTAGGTAGACCTATTGTCTTCTCATCAAGCATTGCACCCAATGGAACGTCTGTACATCGACTACGTCGGACCCTTCCCCCAGTCAAAGGGGAATGCCAACAAGTTCATCCTTGTATGTGTAGATGGCTTCATTAGATTTTCATGGTTATTTCCGACTAAGCTGGCTACCGCTCAGTCCACTATTTCCTGTTTAAATTCTATCTTTGCTTCTTTTGTCCGTGTCAATATATTGTGCCCGATAATGCGAAAGCTTTCACATCCAATCTCTTTCGTAAATTTTGTCTCGATCTATCTATCTCTCATGTAACAACTTCTGCTTACTATCCTCAACCATCTCTGGCTGAACGGGTCAATCGTAATCTGAGGTCGGCGCTGATTGCATATCATCATGAAGATCATTCTAGGTGGGACACGTCCCTGCATTGGTTAGCTTTCGCTTTGAATTCGGCAGTTCATGAATCTCATAAGTTTACTCCAGCTTCCTTGATGTTCAAGTTTGTTCCCAACACGCCGCTCTCTAACCTTTGGTCTCTTAGTGATATTCTACCTGAGACAATAGATCCGGAGAACATTAAAGATCTTTGGAAGAAGGCTAAGGCCAATCTTAAAGTGTCTCATGAAAAGGTTAGGGAAAGATATGATCGTGGACGGAGACCCACCAATTTGAAGGTAGGCGACCAAGTAATGGTCAAGAATTTTGTTACCGCGGGCAAGCTTGCCCCCAGATTTCATGGGCCGTGTATCATTCTCGATTTCCTCACACCCGTTACTTTATTATTAAGCAATCCAGCCACCGAGAGGATCTTTATGGTTCACCTGTCGCAGGTGAAACCTGTGTAATTTCCGCGCTAACTTAGCTGGGCCTTTTTACCTTTTGTAAGAATCTGATGGTTACATTTTGGGTTTTATGTTGAGGCCTTCTGCCCTTTGAATCATGTTCTTTGAATTTAAATATTCATTGTACAACCTCCCCCGTCAGTTGAACTGCTCTCCTGTCCACCTAGGCCATTACCAAGCTCCCGTCTCCTACTCAAACACACCAATGGCTAATTAAAATGAAATAAAATCTTCCACGCCGCTGGCCCCTCAGCCTCACCACAAAGACTGTACCCTAAAAACATTTCTGTCCAACAAAAATTCTGCCGCCGAGATCTTAATATTTCAGTGCCCCCGCAGCCGTGCTGCACCGTACCGCCACTGTGGTGGAGTACGGGCCCGCTCTACTCCAGTGAGGTCAACCAGTGTACGGCGAGCCGGAGCCCTCCTCCCGGCCAAGGCTGATGTGCGGCACACCACCTGCAAACTGCCCACGGACTGTAAACAATCGTCGCGTGTGCGGCGTGCTTCACCACCACTACCCCTCTCATAGTAACGGGAGAGGTGTATCTCAGAGTACTTGAGGGGCCCGAGCGGCCTCCTCTGGACACAAGCAGCGGCGGCCGGTCTGGCCGTCAAAGTAATCGGCAACTATGTACTTATGCAGCTACGTGGACATGTCCTATCCACAATTACTACGTTCGTGGAATAAACATCAACATCTGGTGGACTTAGAAAAAAAATTTTCTCTTCTTCCAAGAATTAAAGTTTTCCTTTGGACTTCAACTACTACAACCATAGAGACCTTTTCATCATAATCTACTACAAAAGTTTAAAAACTGGACTTAATATTGTCGCACCCACCAATATCAGATCTCTGACTACTGAAAAAATTGGTATTTTCTCTGATAAATTTTTCTTCATCCAATCTGCAAAACAACTTGGACCTTGTTTTAAACAATTTTCTTGTTTTCACCTGGGTCACCCCCTTGGAAGGACTTTGGGGGGGGGGAGGTCTGTACCGGGCGGGACACCTCCACGCCCCGAATTCAAATATTGCGCCAGTTGAAATCCCTCTACAGGAGGAAGCCTGAACTTTAACAATCTGTATTAAATCAAAAGTTTCTCGGAAGATGTCTCTACTGTAAATTTTGAAGTGTTCTGAACTATGTCTGTTTCGATTTGTATTTGTTTCCTCTGTAGTAAGAAGTGTGAACATTCTCTTCTAGATGGCACTACTTAAGAACTATAATTGTGCACCCTAGTGCGAAGTGAAGAAATTTTTTTTTGAAGAAATTTGGTATTCATAAGTTTGTTCTTTGTTAAATTTCTTTCGGTCATCTTTGGGTTGGCAGTATAACCCTTCTCCTTCCGCCAGTTTTGAATTTAACCAATCGGTAATTTCTGTAATTAATTTTCCTCCAATCATAGCTTTCTTCCTCAGGTTTCCATGTGTAATTTCTTGTCTACCAATAAAGTTGAAGGGGTGTGTCTTTTTCATTCTTGAAAGGTCTCGAATTTTCCACGAGGGTATAAAAACTGCTGATTTTTTGGTCTCGGGGCCACTTCAGTAACATCTTTCGCAGTGTGTAAACATATATAGCAGGGGGCGGGAAGCGCCTCTTTCTCCAAGCAGCGGTTCATCTACAAGGTAATGGCCTGTTAACATCTTTATGTCCTGCTAGCTCAGCAGTTTTAACCCGCGGGGGAAGGTTCGAATCCTTTTTAATGTAAACCTTACTGTATTCATGTAAATTAGCCGCAAGTTGGAATAGAGAGTGCTTAACACTCTCGAACTCCCCTTCATTTTGAATTTGAGGTGACTATGTTTTCGTAACCATTTTTCTCTTCCTTCTTAAAGTCTTAAACTTATTTGCCAACTAGTCACCTCCCTAGATTAGCCCCTGTATAACTGGCCGAGTGCCACCTAGGTTTTAAGAAGTTTCATGTAGGAGTGCAAGCTACGCCTCCAGTCAATTTGTTTTTTTGGGCCATTTAATTAACCCAGTGTCTGTTTTCTTCACGTGGAGGCCCTGTAGGTTGGGTACAAGATACCCCTGTTTCACGGTATGTGTGCCTTAAGGGCAGTTAGGAATAAAGGTTGTTGTAGCCTTTGACAGGCTGGTAAAATTGAGAGCGGGTCTGCTCTTTTCATCTTAACATTGTAATTAGGAGCAAGTGCTCCTTGTACTTAGGGGTTTTTCTGCCCTTTAGCTATTGTGGTGGTGAGCTGAGAGCTCAGAAATTAATCTTGGGGCTCTGTAAATTCTTAAATTGTTAACCTGCTACTTGGTACCTGTTACATCTTTGTTATTTGTTGTCATTTGTTGATTTTGAAAAGAAAAAAAACCTTTGTTAAAGTTTTAAATTAACTTTAATTTCGTAAGTTGATACCTATTCCCGCCCGCACCTTCTTTCACCTCTAACTACCACGGATAACTCCGTAACAATTATTATTATTATTATTATTATTATTATTATTATTATTATTATTATTATTATTATTATTATTATTATTATTAATCTAATATCCTCTTTTGGGCCAGATATGTTGATGACACATTAGTAATCTTAAATGAAGAATCAACCAACGCAGCCTCTACACTTCTTCTTAACAACATTGACTCTAACATATTCACCCTTGAATCAGAACACTATAAAATTCTTAATTTTCTAGACTTAACTATAACTAGACAGCCTTCCTCTTTAACTTACAATATTTTCAGAAAACCAACCCAAACAGCGACCACAATATGGCAGGATTCTTCACACCCTCAAGCACATAAACGTGCTACTTATAACAGCCTAATTTTTTGTGCCTTCAACACCCATATGTCTAAGACAGATTTAAATAACGAACTGAACATCATCCGTACTACCGCACAACTTAATGGCTTTAACAACTCTTTCATAAACTGTATCATCAACAAATTCAAACACCGTCCTAAAACCACGTTAACAAAAGACAAAACCAAACCCACTGCATTTTCCACTTTTACTTTCACTCAAGATGCTTATAAAATAACCAATGTTCTTAAAAACACAATATGAAAATTTCTTTTAGAACCAATAACAGAAATCTTGATATTTTACACTACACTAAATCATTAAATAAATCTAATGCTTTTTTCTAAATCTGGAGTATACAGATTCAAATGTAACAACTGCAGTTCCTCGTACATTGGTCAGACTGGACGCAACTTTAATATCATATACTCCGAACATATCAATGCCATTAAATACAACAGATTCTCTGCTATTGGACAACACATACAAGACTCCAAACATAATTTCACCAATATCGGAAAAGACAGAAAAGTACTTAAAGTCATTATCAAAGGCCCCCTTCTAAACACTACTGTAAATTGTTTTATTCACCTTGACCAATACTTCAACCTTAATTTCAATTTAAACAACATATCTGAAAAACCCAATATTCTATTCCACTTCCTAATTATTCTTCTCAAAAATGTTAATTTATAACCCGAATTTAATTTTCCATGCCTTATACAGTTCCTACCCACGTTTTCCACCTCCAATAACCCATTCTCCTAACCCACCCCAAACTACCCCTCCTTTATTTCCCTATCCTATCCTTTCCCATCTTCTTTTAACTTCTAGTTCTCTTTTAATCTTCTCTTATCTACTAATCCTCCTCCTTTATCACCTTATCCCATCTTTTCTTTTCTTATCTTTTCTTTTCACCTCTCCTCTCGATTTAAAAATTCCATTTTCCAAATTGAACTGTACACTATAATACCACCTACAGTTCAGACATTACAACATTCAAATTTAAACTCATACCTTACGCTACCTTACGCTACCTCAATTAAGACGTGAATTCTTATCTTCAAGAAATAACACTTTATGTATATGCGTTTCTCATTTGTTTCCAATATTGCACTTTTTAACATTCTTCTCCTCACAATTGTTTTTATGTCAACTGTTTTGCACCTCTAAAGAATCTACAAGATCCTATTAACATTGATATATATACTTCAATGATATTAACTTGAATTATGTATTTATGCAACTAAAGCATTTGCAGGCTTATTCTTTAAGCTATTCACTGAGTTTCATTGGCATTTAAAAGCACAGTGCCGGACATTGTGTATGTTGCGCTAATCTTCAGAAGCTAGCATCTTACTTTAGTTAAACAACTTGTCTTCAACTGCTACACAATTTTGGGACTTCAAATTTATTAAATCATGTTGTGACATCATGCCTCGCAGTGTTTGCAGGCTTATTCAATGAACTGTTCACCTCTTCTCGTAAACATTTTAAACTACAGTGCCGGACATTGCGTGTGTCGTGCTACTCTTCAGGGACTTGCGCCTTGCTACATATAAGTGACTGATCTTCGACTTCTTCTGGATTTTATGATTTAAAATCGCACAGTGCTAATTCCTATTGTCTTATATTGCTTCTTGAACTGCTTTTGTGAAAGACTTATTCTTTAATTTTTTGTTTTCCTATGCATAATTTTTGTGTTTGTAATCGGCTGATGATGACCCAGATTGGTGATCGAAACCAGTACTGCTTTTCACCAAATAAGAATGTAACACTACATTTCTTGTTCAATTGTATTGAATAGGCTGAACCACTTAATTTTTTGTTTCAATTTAATTGTAATCCTTGGGGAGGGGGGCTTGAAATTATGGATGGCTTGAGTTCTGGAATGATCGACCAAAACTCCATCACGTGAAACAATATGCCCCAAAAAAGAAATAGATGGTTTAGCAAAAGGTATCTTTGACAGGTTAGCCATCAAATCTGTGCTATGAAGGATCTTAGAGCTTCCACTAGATGAGCTAAATGTTCTTCAAAAGTCTCAGAGAAAATATCATCATTTAAATAGTGGTAAGGATATTCAAATTTAATATCAGAGAAGACTCTATCTATCAGACTAGTAAGAATTGCTGCCCCCGTGGGGAGGCCAAACGGCACAAGGTTGTATTCATACAGGTTCCAGTCAGGATGTTTCGATTCTTCTGCAGAAGGTGTCTGATTATATGTTTGGTTTAGATCTAGGATGATGAAAAATTTTGCCTTACGAAACCAAGAAAAACATGAGCGTAAGTCAGAAAGGGGTACAGACTGTAGCATGACCTTACGATTCAACACCCTGTAATCAACTACTGGCCTGAAGCCGCCTTGTGGTTTAGGTGCCAGAAAATGAGTGAAGAATATGCCAACGTGGAGGGTAGAATGATACCATCCCTCAACATTTGGTCTGTAATTTCTTGAGGGCCTTCATTTTTGACGGAGATAACCTGTAGGGAGGAAATCTTACGGGGATTGAATCCGTAACCACAATCTTGTATTCAATTAAGTCACTCAAACCTAGAATTTCCGAATACACATTGGGAAATTATTGCCATAATTTACAAATGCAATCATCCTGATCCTCAGGTAGATGCCTAAGGTCTAACGACATCTCACTCTGGGTAGGCGAAATAATAGAAGGTACTATAGAATAACATTTCAAAACAGGTATATGGAAATGACTCCTAAATTTGAATGTGCAGGATTTACTTTGAAGATCGAGCAAGATATCGGAATGTGACATGAAATCTGCTCCTAATATCACAGCGCATGACAAATTTTTAGCAAAAAATAACTTAAATTTCCACATAAATTTGGAAACACGAATTTTGGCATGGATAAATCCTAAACTTTCTAGGGAAGAAGAGTTATCTGAAACACATTTACAGAAGAAGAAACATATTCAGGAAATTTACAAATTTACAACAGTACTTCAGCTTGGAATACCATTCTACCGAAATGACGGACACAATACTTCTGGAATCTAAAGGGGCCATGACCAGTTCGTTATTTATCTCAGTTTTAAGGAAGGGCACAAATCCTAGAGTATCGGAGGCAATTTTGAGGCATTCTTTAGGAGCTTCGAAAGATTTTTTTCTATTTGCTTTATTTCGCACCGACACAGATAGGTCTTATGGCGACGATGAGATAGGAAAGGCCTAGGAAGTGGAAGGAGGCGGTCTTGGCCTTAATTAAGGTACAGCCCCGGCATTTGCCAGGTGTGAAAATGAGAAACCATGGAGAACTATCTTCAGGGCTACCGACAGTGGGGCTCGGACCCACTATCTCCCGATTACTGGATACTGGCTGCACTTAAGCGACTGCAGCTATTGAGCTCAGTGAAAGATGTTTTAGAGGGTCCTCCTCAGAACATACGATGCCAGAATTAAACTGGCTGAGCCTTGAGAAACAGATAGGTGAGAGGACTCAGTCAGGTACTCTAGTCACATTCTTTTGCTGTGGGTACCCGAGGTCGAACAAGGTGTACTACTTGGGGAATAACAGTTCGTAGCGAGGTGTGTAAATGATTCGCATTTAAAACAACCAGCAGAAGACGATGATCCATTCTTAAGTTCTTTGTTATATAATAGAAGACACTTATTTTGTAAATGGACAGTAGACCCACACGCATAACATTTACAGGGCGTGAAAATTCGGTGAGGTGGTGGCCGAGAAATATTGAAAGAAGGTGGTGGTTCTCGAGCAACTTGCAGAGTATCTGCATACTTTCCTCCTTCCGTGGTCACGGTTATTGCCTCAAGCTCCGTAAAAGTTTGCTGCTGGGAAGCAAAACATAAATATGATCTGTAAGATGGTGAAATGCCTTCAAAGATAGTCTGTACAATTTGATGTTTGGAATAATACAAGGCAAAAACTCTAGCGTAAAACTTAATGTCTTGTATGAAGTCGGCTAGATTTTCATCTAGCCTTTGGACTCGGAAGTAATATTTCTGAATCAGAGATGATAGAGCTCCCGCGGGAATATTTTTTTCCAACAAGTGAGCATGAAATGTTTCAATTGAACTCCTTTCTAATATGACCTTAACAATCTTACCTGAGAGAACGTCAACTGTGTAAGGATAGATTATTTGCAAGATTTGCGAGTGCGACAGGGCAAACACCAAAGCATAGTCCTGGGATTCTATGAGAAATCTTAGGAAAGTTATGATGTCATTTGTTGAATTCATGGAAAATTTCGAAATCCTCTTAAGCAATATGGCTGAAGGATGGGGTAAGTTGCTAAAGCCTGGAGATATTACCAGAGAGGGCGCTGGAGTTCGAGGAGGTTCGAAAGGAGCATTACTAATGAAAAAAAGGCAGAAGATGTTGTGGATTGCCAATAGCATTTACAATTTGTTCGGATGGGGCAGAAGCTTGTTGTTGCTTGACTGATTCCCCACTATCTGACGATTTGTTCGGTTCCTCTTCTGTACTGACATTTAATAGGGCAGCACAGTCACTCTTCCCACTCGCAAACCCAGACAACAACTGATTAACTTTATTAGACAGCTCAGAAATATGTTCAGCCAGTAGGTTAGCCATACTTGAATGTTCATCACTGACTTTAAGAGACAATAGATCCCACATTCTATTGTAAAAGTGAAACAGCCTAGCTTGGACGTGTTTAAGTAGGTTACCGGAGGGTTCACCTCCTTCAAAAAAACTCAGCAATCGTCGCCATAAGACCTATCTGTGTCGGTGCGACGTAAAGCAGCTAGCAAAAAAACTCAGCACAAAAGCGAGGTCAGCAATATTGGTAGTGATCGTGGATAAAGCATCACCAACATCCTTCTCTCCTCTCTCCATAAACAGGAATAATAACAGGTAATTCCAAAGAGTCCTTTAACCCATTCGGCTACAATGACGGGTACAGTCATCAAGAGTTCTGCATTCATTAACATGCAATGATGGGTACGAGCGTCACCGTGTACTCAAGTTGGAAATACGTCTGTCTGAGCATCGATTTCTTTCGATCGTGATGCTGTACTTTAGAATTATCTGAAGTCCATTTTGCCAATGTATATTTTTATCTACCTATGGATTTCCCATCAGATTTATTTCTATTATAAGTCAATTATTTACCGATCGTCGGTTAACCATTAAATCAACTCAACATAAAATTGAAACCCGGTTTACATCACAGGGATTGCCACAGGGATCTATACTAAGTGGAATTTAGTTTTCTCTTTATATGAAAGACCTCGAATCTATTGTGACACCACATGCCCGAATGCTAGCCTTTGCAGATGACTATGTGCTCTATTGTTCACACCATAACATTGCTACTTGTAGAGCCACAATATCCCATGTTTTGAGTTTAGGTTTTCGGTGGTTAACGACCCATAGGCTTTCTCTTTCTTTACCTAAGTGTGCGGCGATGATTTTTACTAGCAAACGAACCTTTGATAGAAGTTCTATTACTTTTGATAATTATAGCATCTCCTTTGTCTCACAACATTTATATTTAGGCGTATATATTCATTCATTCATTCATTCATTCATTCATTCATTTATTTCAATTAATTCCAACGAGCCTGCAGGCTCATACATAGGAATTGTACAGGACATTACATACTGGCGGGCACTTACACATCAAAATATAGTTTGTGTATATAAGATAATTAGTAAATGGTTGAACATATAAACACATACAATATATAAAATATGTACATCATCAATATGAGGATTACAGAGAATTATTTCTGACTGTATTTACATTTACGTAACATGAAAGTTGCAAAAGTACAAGAATGGATTATGGAATATTTTCATTTACATAAGAGTTGCTGAAGTACAAGAATAGATTTCAGATTATTTACAATTACATAACACAAAAGTTGCAGACGTACAGGAATTGATTACAGAGTATTTATAGTATATATACACAACACAGAGTTGCAGAGGTACAAGAACAGATTACAGAGTATTTACATTTACATAACATAAAAGTTGTAGAGGTACAAGAATAGTTCCGGACAGTTTGCAAGATTGTTTGGGAGAATGCCTTAAATGACATCTGATATTTTGATTTAAACAGCACTGTACCGTTCCCAAAAATAATGCTTGACTCTTTGTTTGAATTTTGCCAAAGTTGGTGCTGTTTTTATCTCCACAGGGATGTTATTAAATAACTGGATCGCAGAGAACTTCAAGCTGTTTATACCATATTTATAAGAGCAAACATTGTATAAGGCAAAGTCATTTGCATGCCTAGTACTATATGGATGGTTGTCAGAATTCAGAGTATATCTAGTGTTGTGTTGTATAAATTTATGTTTTATTTTATACATGAGTACAGCTGTATTGAATTCTGCACTCATGCTTAGGGGTGGTATTTTAGCACTTAGGTATAGATACTTTATTGGTGTTAAGTAGGGAAGATTAAGTATATTTCTAACAGCTCTATTTTGTACTACCATTAGCTCATTCAAGTCGGACTTCTTACAGCGCATCCAGATTACATTCAAATATTGTAGGTGACTATGAATTAAAGAGTAGTAGATGTGTTTTAGAAGATGTTGTGGGACAAGATAACTAAGTTTCTTTAAAATTCCTGCAACAGGAGTGATCTTTTTAGTAATGTATTCAACATGGTCTGTCCAGTTCAAGTTCCTATCAATCACCAACCCAAGATATTTGACAGTTTTAACTAGTTTTATTTCAGTATTCTGCATATATATTTTACTGTGTGGGATTTCATTCTGACCTTGTTTTGTCATTATCATATAATTAGTCTTTTGCACATTAATAGTTAATTTATTTGCTTGAAACCAAAAGCACAGAGTATTGAGGTCTTCCTGCATATCCTTAACAATGGAGTCTATATTACTACCAGTATAGAACAAGTTTGTGTCGTCGGCATACAGTGTGATACGTCCTTTCAAGCGGCAAGTTGCAATATCATTGATGTAGACTAGGAAGAGAATCGGCTCTAATACTGACCCCTGTGGAACGCCATGGGTTACCCTAATTGCTGAGCTCCTACAGTTATTCAGCACTACATACTGTTTTCTATCGGACAGATAATTATCAAACCACTTCAATGCAACACCACGAACTCCTGCTCTCTCTAATTTAGCTAACAGTCTTTCATGGTCTACTGTATCAAAGGCCTTCTTTAGATCTATAAATAACCCACCAGCAAAACTATTAAAATCTATTGACTCTTGCAGCATATTTATGAGATCTACGGTTGCTATTTCAGTGTTAGAGTTCTCACGAAAGCCATATTGTGCATTGTAAAAGAAATTATTTTTGTTTAAAAAAGTGAGAAGTCTCTTTTTAACAATAGTTTCTAATATTTTGGAGATTATGGAAAGAATACAGATAGGCCTGTAGTTACTAGGATTCCTCCCGTCCCCACCCTTGAAGACAGGAACTACTTTAGCTACTTTTAGCTCACTAGGTAGTGTACCAGATGCCAAGGATTCGTTAATGATATCTGTTAGCATCCCACTTAAAGAATCCTGGAATTCTTTTAGAAAGTTGGCAGTTATACCATCCTGCCCACAGCTACTCTTGCTTTTTAGATTTGATATTATAGATCTTACTTCTGTTTCATCAGTTGGATATAGGTAAAATGAGTTCAAGTAACTAGGAACTGCAAGTGTTTCAGTGCTCTGGGGAGGGATTGCTGTAGCCAGGGTTTTAGCAATATTTGTAAAATATAAATTTAATGATTCACATATTTCCTGACTGTCTGTAATTATCTTGTTATCTATTTCTAGAGATGTACAATTATCGCCTTTTGTTGTTTTGCTGTTATGTATGATTTCATTGATTATTTTCCACGTTTCCTTTGGGTTCTTGTTATGAATTCTAAATTTTTCAGAGTAATATTTGTTTTTTAAGCTCCTTTTTAGATTTGTCACATTATTTCTACACCTGCGATATTCCTGACTGAGATTGACGTTATTCTTTAGGGTGGGATTTTTAAGTTTTGCATGTAAAATGTCACGTCGCTTAATAAGGCTGAGAAGTTCAGAAGATATCCATGGCAAGCTACCAGTTCTTTGTGTTTGATGACTTTGTGCTTTCTGTTTTTGTGTACCAAGCGGTAGCTGGTCAATAAAGGAATTATACATTATGTCAATTCTACTAGTAGTGTTGTTTATGACTTTTGTGTTATGTTCAGTGATATGACTACTTTCAGGTCTATCATTATTTTGGTCTACATTAGTTGCTTACAGCCTTTTCAGTTCAAGCGATTGTGATGGAGATTTAGAATTTGGCAAACGAATATCACATATTAATATATTATGGTCACTTATATAGCTACCAACATTTGATAAATAATAATATATTCCAGAATTATTTATAGACACATGATCTATTAAAGTGCTTGTGGTATCACATATTCGTGTTGGATATACATTATTGCATTGCTTGAAATCATAGCAAGAAAGCAGGTTCATGTATTTTCTTTTTAGTTGGTCACTAGTTAAGATATCAATATTCGTGTCACCCAAAAATAGGCATAAAATGTTAGTTGTTTTACTTAGAAAATTTTCGAGGGATGCTAGAAATGGTATGGCATTATTCCTATTTGGGTTATATCCTGCAATTAAATCAATACTTTTATATTTACTACTACTAAATTTATCCCTATAAATTTCAACCCATATCAAGCTATGATCAAGTTCACAATTCATTTTCACATTTGCTTTCCAACAGTGCGAAATGTAAATACCTAAGCCACCTCCAGCTTTGCCGTCTCTGTGTGAAAAGATGCTTCTATAATTTGGTATAGTATTTCGCCTCCTCACTTTTTACCCAAGTTTCTGACACAACCAATATATCTACCTGGCCTAAAATGTGCAACAGAATTTCTATTTCCTCAAGTTTGTTTCGGATACTCCTGCTGTTTAGGTACAAGCACCTAACCGCACTGTAAGATTTTGACGGGCCAGTAGAGCTGTTTCCGTCCAGATGAGAAGCAACTGTATATGAACTGATGTTCTGTAAAACAAAATTATTTATGGAATCGTATTGTATTTCATAACAGCCTAATGGAAAAATGGAATATTTGTTGTAACACTTAGGTACTGCCATTAACGAGTGTTGGTATGATATCTTGGCTGTGCCGTTACACTTGTGTCTTCGCTCTGCAACTTTTTAATATCATCAATGCTCCTAATTCGCACTGATCGATGGTTTTCAGTCCTTCTTACGTAGATTTTGCAGTCCCTTGTCCAAATATATTTATATCCATGTTGCCGTAGATCCCTGGCCATCTTGTGGAGATATTTATTCCCCGATGTCAGATGTTCGTTGATGTATACAGCTCGGTTAGCTGCTTGGATACCTAAATCTTTTGAGCTTAGTGTTGATTTATTCTTCCTTGCTGCGAGCAGCTGATCCTTTTTTAACCGGCTGCAAAATTTTACAAGGAGAGGAGGAGGGAGCTCATGCTTCTTTTGGGGTAGACGATGACACGCATCAATATCACTGTCGGTCACTTCGACACCGAGCGCATTGCCAAGTGCTTTCACAACTGCGACTGGATTCTCGTCACCAAGCTGAGGCAGTCCATGAATTTCTACGTTGTTCCTCCGGACGTACTGTTGGAGGTCTTGATTTTCCTCTCTAAGCTTAGAGACTTCTTCGTCTGCTATTGTCTTTTCCCTTTCGAGGACAGCAACCTTAGACTTCAATGCCGCTACTTCTGCCATAGCGTTTTTAAAGTCATCAGTTATTTTGTGCAGCTGACGCTTAATATCGTCAAAACTCTCAGCACAGAAGGACACCGACTTTCTAATTTCCGCTTGTTCAGCTTCGATTCCTTCTAGTTTACACAACCTTTTGTGGATGTCCCTAACTACAGATTCCATATCCCCAAGCTTATGGTCACTCGGCCCTACAGCCAGATCACCATTCACACTATCACACTTGCAGCAGTACCACTTCTTTGATTTGTCCTCAATTAGTGTCTTGAATTCCCGTTTATTTAATTTAACACACGCTCTGTGATGTTTTCTATGACACTTACCGTCACAGATGATGTAGTCGTCCTCGGCAGTAATTGATTTTATGCACGAACCACACACAGCTAGTTGCTTATTGCCCGCCATCAGACCAAAGGCTCACATGGCATCCCCAAATACGGTATTTACTTAGAAAATCTGACCGATACATCAACATATTACGAACAGTAACGAAACGTACATGGGGGGCTGACCCCTTGTCAGCATTACAGCTATATCGTGCAACTATTCGTTCCACTCTTGATTATAGTGCACATATTATTGATTCAGCTTCTAAACACAGTCTATTAGCATTGGATCGATTACAATTTTCTGCATTACGTATCAGCGTGGGTGCCTTCCGAACAACACCAACCAATGCCTTGTTAGTGGAAACTACAGAAGAACCGCTTTACATTCGAAGGATAAACATTTCGAAAAAAATTCTACTTAAACATCGAACTCCATTATGGTCCCTAAATTAAAATTATTATATGAATATCATCAACAGCGTCCTCCTCCTAATCATCAATACCCCGATATATATATGGCATATGTTGAAATGCAACATATCACCGAGATCATTCTACGAACACCTCGCTTGAATATGTACTCATTTAGCTATGATATTCAAATATTCCGTCCATCTATTATCATTGTGCCTTCTGATTCGTTGCATCAATCAATACATTCACCTGCCCTCAAACCACTTGCTCATAAGAAATTTAAAGGTTTAATTAATTCTCCAGACTATCATCTTATTACCGATGGCTCAAAGTCGCCTGCTGGAGTTGGAGCAGCATTTTTTGACCCACAAACACAAACTAGCTTTAAATATCCGTTGCCGAATAATTTAACTATCTTTACAGCAGAATTACACGCCACACACCAAGCTCTATTATATGTCCGAATTTGAATTCCAGAAAAATAAATATTTTCAGTGATTCTCAAAGTGTGCTACAAGCTTTACAATCTTTTTCCCACAGTCAAAATACGTATGTATACGAAGTTAAACATCTTCCTTTTCAACTTGAAATGTCTGGCTTTGTTATAACGTTGTTATGGATAAAATGGCATAGTCAACACGTAGGCAATGACACAGCCGATTTAGCAGCCAAAGAGGCCAGTGCAGATACCGCGCATGTATTACAAATCAAAATTCCGGTTTCCGATTTCCTCACACGTATTAAACTTGAAGCTCAATTTGCATGGCACACACAATGGCGTCCATCTGCTGGTACGAAAGGACAATACTATTATCAGTTACAACCGAACATCCCAACACAACCGTGGTTTGCAAATGGTAAGTACACGCGACGTCACATCACTAATATTATTAGATTACGTTTTAATCATTCGCTAACCACTGTATACTTATTCCGTTTTCATATCACGAATGACCTAGCTTGTTCCTGTGGTCATACTTATTGAGACAACGACCATTTATTCTTCCAATGCCCTCAATACGCACGTTACCAGGACATTTTAATGCGGAAATTAATTAGATTACACGTACCATTGCCTACTCGACTCTCAGTCTTCACCACTTATCATCACTATTTTAAACGAGTACATTGATAACACTCATATTAAATTGTAATTACGGTATAGACATGCAGTTGTTTTTTCCCGGCATGTTGAGAAGTGGCACATCTATACGTTCCTAGAGAGTGCATCCTGCCCCCAAGAGTTTCACTTTGTCCCACTCTTGTTAAGTGTATTACGTTTATACTATTAAAGTTCATTAGGATATCTGTGTATTCGAAAAGTGCATAAAGTGTAATACTTTCATGGCTCTACACACGAAAGACCGAATAGTGCCTTTTCCTCTTATATATATCTACGTATATTTGTGTCTAAAACGGTTATTAATGATGTGAATGTGTGCTAACGTGATGCAAGTGAAATATTAAGTTGGAACTGTGACTGGGAAATAGCATATTGAATCCCAAATCAATCTTCTCAAGACAAGACAATGTATATTTTTTTCTAAAGTTGGTCATCTTGTTCATGAAATGAATGCTACTGAGCAAGATGTTGTGTAAACATCGTGAGGAGGAGAAGGAAATTTTCTGCAATTTCTTCTTGATAGTGGTGATGAAGACATCTCAGAATTATCTGATAGTAGTTTTAGCAATGATAGTGCATCCAAGAATTCGTGATTCCGCTCATGAAAACAATAGTGAGGACGAAGACAACTCCGTACATAACCTCACCACATCGAACAATGGGAACTGGAATTTGGTCAGTAATGTTCCGAAAGGCAATGCAGGTATGTAAAAGGGTACAGGAAATTGTACTTCTACTTGCTGGATGTGACATTTTAGAATGCTAGCTACATACATGACATGCTGAGTGCAAGGAAAAAGAGCATGAGCTTCTCATCATTCCGAGTCAACATTGCAGAGCGAATTCTGGTAGATGTCACCCTTCCTGATTATGCCACTAGAGGATGTTCTTCTCAGATACCACACCAGTGAGACTACAGGGGAGGTACTGGGATCATTTTCCTGAGAGGATCGCTCCAAGAGCAAGTATATCAGCCCCATTAAGGAGATGTAAAGTCTGTTTTGAGCGTGGAATCTGGAAGGAATCTTGCTTTGAGTGCAACAAATGCAAAGTTGTCCTGGCGTGGATGGATGTTTTAAAGTATACCATACGTTAAAAGACTTCCATGAATTGTAGGGAGTTCAATTACTTGTAGGAAGTTAAACTGTAATAAAAATGTTATCAGCTTGATGCAATGTGCTTTTGTAACCATTTAAGCATCCACAACTTAAATTTTTAAAAAATAATCACATTTCAAGGTACCGTACATTTTTTTAAGGAAAATAATTGCATGGCAATGGACACATCTGTCGTAACCATGCCACCAGAATGAACCTTTGTAATAGCTAATTTATGAATAATTTCTTCTTTGCGCAAGTACCATCACCCTACGACCAGACATAATGAGCAAATATTTTTAAAAAATTTGAAAAATCAGAAAACAAAAAAAAATTTAGTGTTCGATACAAAATTTTAAGGGAAGCCATCAAAAGGGGTTTTGTCCAGGCCCAGCCATGCTCTGCTACCACTTGTTACAGAAATTTCGTGGGTTACAGAGGAGTAAGAAGTTGCCGGAGTGAATGGGCGGACAAGGAATTAACTAAGGCATAAGTTAACACAACATAATTCGAAATTTTATTTCTTCCCTTTTTAAATTTAAAATTTAATAAATAGAAGATATGAATGAACAAAAAACAACTTATAATTAGCTCATAAGCTCCACCAACAATGACTTAAAGTCCAAAACATCACATATAAAACTTGAAAGAATGATCAACATAATATACAAGGGGATGAGCATTATAGCTCTGAACAGGTACACTATGTTATAAGAGCATGTATTCTCCACTAATTTACATAGCCTAGGAGTCTGAGCACCAAAAGTTAATATAGTCCAGCCTCTCAGCGGCACAAGTTTCTTACAGCGCACAAGGTTATATCTGACAATCTTCAAATAAGTTATTTACAGTCACGCAGCCCTAGTTTGGGCTTATATTCTGATTCCCAGTTTTTCCACTTTCTTTTCCAGAAAACAAAAACAGGGGCACTGAGTGCCCATATTAAATGACCTTAATATAAAAACAAAAAAATGTGAACATGACTGGCCATGAACAAAAGGTTAGGAGGCGATACACTTGCACTCTTTCTAGAAATTTTGGAACCCTAATAGGACTTATGGCCCAAAGATACAGAGCCTAAGCCTGTTTTATGCCGGGGTGACTAAATGAAAAACATTAAATTCCAAAAGAGTGTTAAGAATTTTAGATGATTAGAAACTTTAGTCACCCCATACCAAGTTGGATGGGAATCAACGAGGGCACGGCCATCTTGCGAGTTGGCCGTGACGAGGGTAATCGCACTTTAGTTCCCTTAAATTACAGTCCTCATACCGGCCAAAAATTCTACACTTAAATAACCAGGTTTAGAAATGTAAAAAGAATAAGAGAGGTTTGACACCTTCTCCTCAAGCTATCTGCCGGAGCTATTACATGTTACGAAAATTCTGCCATTACCTTGAGTTGCTGGGCCTTCCGAACGCTGACAGCTTCCCCTGCCCCCGAAGAACATGCCCCACTCACTAAACTGGAGCGATGAAGGTGAAAATACGGCCCTAAAGCGCCCAGCTTTTATTGCATTTCATGGGGAAGTTTCCAGAACTATTTACAGATACGCTGGATTTCATTACACACCTCCAACTTTAATAGGCTAGCAAAAATATTTAAACGTTTCTGATTGGTTGAGAGCTACTGAAGAAGGAAGCAGAAGTGTAAACAACTTTGATACATGAACAAAACAGTCTTCAAAAAGTAAGGTTAGCCAATGGTAAAAATCAATTTTCCCTTGAGAATTAATTATCGTTGATCAAGCCAGAGGGGGAACGTAGATTGATGGTAGAGACATTTAACAGTTGAAAACCCAAGTATCTTGCATGACATCAGTTGAAGTTGGATAGCATAAATGGCCTTATAGAAGGCATGCAGTTTAATACAATTATTATTATATTACACACATAAAAGCCTCCGTGGCTCAGGCAGCAGCGCTGGGTTCCGCAGTTCAAATCCTGGTCACTCCATGTGAGGTTTGTGCTGGACAAAGCGGAGGCGTGACAGTTTTTTCTCCAGGTACTCTGGTTTTCCCTGTCATTTTTCATTCCAGCAACACTCTCCATTAACATTTCATCTGTCAGTCATTTATCATTGCTCCAGAGGCGTACGACAGGCTTCAGCAGCCGGCACATTTCCTATCCTCACCGCTAGATGGGGACTTCATTCATTCCATTACTGACCCGGTCGAATGCCTGGAAGCAGGCTGTGGATCTTCATTACACACATATGTACATTATCATTATGGACTGTTATGCCTTCCAGCGTTCAGTCTGCAAGCCTCTGTGCATTTACTAAATGTCGCCACAATCCTCCGTTTGCAACTAATGCTGTGGCCTCCTTTAGTTCTATACCTCTTATCTTTAAATTGTTAGAAACTGAGTCTACCATCGTCGTCTTAGTCTACTTCTACTTCTCTTACCCTCCATAACAGAGTCCATTATTCTCCTAGGAAACATATCCTCCTCCAATCGCCTCCACATAACCCCACCTCCGAAGCCCGTTATGTGCACAGCTTCATCCATTGAGTTCATTTCTAACTTAGCCTTTATCTCCTCACTCCAAGTACCCTCCTGTCACTGTTCCCACCTGTTTGTACCAGCAATCATTCTCGCTACCTTCACGTCTGTTACTTCTAACTTATGAATAAGATATCCGGAGTCCAACCATGTTTCACTCTCGTAAAGCAAAGTTGGTCTGAAAACAGACCGATGTAAAGATAGTTTTTCTGGGAGCTGACTTTCTTCTTAAAGAAAACTGTTGATCGCACTGCGAGCTCACTCCATTAACTGTACTACACCTTGGATACAATCTCACTTACTACGTTACCATCCTGGGAGAATACACAACCTAAATATCTGAAATTATCTACCTGTTCCAACTTCGTATCGCCAATCTGACATTCAATTCTGTTGAATTTCTTACTTTCTGACATCAATTTAGTCTTCAAAAGGATAATTTTTATACCATACTCATTGCACCTATTTTCAAGTTCCAAGATATTCGACTGCAGGCTCTCAGCACAATCTAAAATTAAGATCAAGTCGTCAGCGTAGGCAGACTACTTACTACATCTCCACCTAACTGAATCCCTCCCTGCCACTTTATACCTTTCAGCAGATGATCCATGTAAACTATGAACAGCAAAAGTTAAAGATTACAGCCTTGTCTAACCCCTGTAAGTATCCTGAACCAAGAACTCATTCTACCATCAATTCTTACTGCAGCCCAATTGTCAACATAAATGTATTTTATTGATTTTAATAATCTACACTTAATTCATATTCCCCCAGTACGGCGAACATCTTTTCCCTTGGTACCCTGTCATGCTTTCTCTAGATCTAAAAAAATAAACCTAACTGTCTATTCCTCTCGTAGCATTTTTCAATTACCTGGCGCATACTGGAAATCTGGTCCTGACAGCCCCTCTTTGGTCTGAAACCACACTGGTTTTCATCAAACTTCCTCTCAACCACTGATTGCACCCACCCTTCCAAGATGCCAGTGAATACTTTGCCTGTATATTACTTGTGCAACTTTTAGTGATACTTCTTTGTATGGGGTGAGGAGTAAGGAGGGAGCTAGCCCGGTTCCGGTAATACCGCCAACTGAATGGAAATGAAATCTGAATTGAATCGATCGTATGACCGATCGATATGAATCTTCTAAACCTTTATTTTCATAAGCCAACAACTGTGTCACACACATATTATATAACATTTCTCGATGTGAATCTTGTTCCTAGCATGAATTCTATATTTTAGCTTTGCTGTGAAACACTACTAATACGTAAAGTGTACGCCAGATGTCTCACGGCGATTCATAGTTTAGGTGTCAAAGCTTGCCAATACGAATCTCGAAGATTGCTGAGGTCTACGTATTCAGCACTAGGGAGCCCAGGTATCACTGAAAGTTGCACGAGTAATACTAATCAAAAAGATACTTCGATAGTTGTTGCAATCTTTCCTGTTCCCTTGCTTATAGATAGGTGCAATTACTGCTTTTGTCAAATCTGAAGGCACCTTATCTACACCCCATGCTAATCTTATTACTCTATTTAGCCATTTCATTCCTGCCTTCCCACTATACTTTTCAGTGCAGGTCTAATTTCATCTACTGTATTCCTGCTGCTTCATTACAATGGAGTTTATTTACCATCCTTTCCACTTCCTCGAGCGTAATTTCCCCAACATAACTTTCCTCCTCCCCATAAGCTCCATTGTTCGGGACACCACCAGGAAAATTTCCGTTTACGCATCCGAGAGATAGTGGGTTCGAACTCCACTGTCGGCAGCCCTGAAGATGGTGTTCCGTGGTTTCCCATGTTCACACCAGGCAATTCTTGGAATATACCTTAATTAAGGCCACGGCCGCTTCCTTCCCACTCCTAGCCTTTTCCTATCCCACTGTCGCCATAAGACCTATCAGTGTCGGTGCGACGTAAAGCAACTAACCAAAAAAATGTATATACGAGTTCACCTGAGTTACCCTTTTTTCCTCCCTTCCTAAGATTCTTTATTACTGTCCAGAAAGGTTTCCCTGCTGCTTGACCTAACCTTTCCAGGTTATTACCAAAATCTTCCCCCGACTTCTTTTTGGATTCAACAACTATTTGTTTTGCTCTGTTTCTTTCATCTATGTACAGTTCCCTGTCTGCATCAGCCCTTGTTTGGAGCTATTTATGATAAGCCTTTTTTTTACATTTACAAGCTGCCCACACTTCATCATTCAACCAAGATGTTCGCTTTTCCCATCTTTACACATAGTCGTTCCTAGGCATTCCCTTTCCGTTTCTACTACAGCATTCGCGTATGTCACCCATTCTCTTTCCATATCCTGAGCCTGCTTACTGTCCACTATTTGATACTTCTCACTAATCATATCTATGTATTTCTGTCTAATTTCCTCATCCTGGAGATTTTCTACCCTTATTCGTTTGTAAACAGATTTCACTTTCTCTATCCTAGGCCTAGATACTTAGTTCACTACAGATCAGATAGTGGTCTGTATCATTGAAAAATCCCCGAAAACCTGTACATTCCTACCAGACTTCCTGAATTCGAAATTAGTTAAGATATAGTGTATTATGGATCTGGTAGCCCTAGCCTCCCATGTGTAGCAGTGAATAACCTTATGCTTGAAGAATGTATTTGTAACTACTAAACCCATACTAGCACAGAAGTCCAGCAAACACTTCCCATTCCTGTTAGCTTCCATATCTTCCCTCATTTATCAATCACTCCTCCATATCCTTCAGTTCCATTTCCAACTCTCACATTGATATCACCCATTACCAATATCGTATCTTTGCTGTTCACCCTAACTACGATGTCACTCAATGCTTCATAAAACTTGTCAATTTCATCTTCATCTGCACCTCACATGGTGAATACACTGAGACAATCCTCGTCATAATTCCTCCAACTACCAAATCTACCCATATCATTCGCTCATTTACGTGCCTAAAATAAGAGCTTGCAAAACAAAACATTTGATTGTATAATATGGATTTCTTGACATTTTAGTTGAAAGATTTGATAAACAATGGAGAAAGATAGCAAAGAAGAATGAAAGGTTTATTCGTCATAGAAGTCCCCCGCGATTTATCTTCGAGACCACTGTCTTTAGAATTGCACTTAGTTACAGCGCAGACGTATTCTGCACCTTTCACCGCTGTATAACCACCGCCTTCAGGTTCTGGAAGTTTATCAGGAGTCCCGCACCCACGGACTACCACTATCTTTGTTCCTTTTTTGAAGAGTTTAGCAGAACATTGAGTCTCTGTCCCAGTACATGGTTTTGCTGCGAATGTCTTATCGAAGGGTATGTTACATTTTCGTTCTGAAGCCCCATCGCAAATAAAACATTCGTGACTGTCACCGGTACTCGTATGGATGAACACCGTGAACACGAGTAGTAATATGCCTAACATCTTCTCCATAATCTTATTAGATTATAGTATCTTTTACCGTAAATAGTAAAACACGTACGCTAAAATTAGTTATAGTTTCACTTTCGTAGGCTAAAATCAGCAATACACTGCAATATTTCCTTGAAATGATGAGCAGAATATTTCTCTCGCTCCGCACGTTAAGAAAATTAAGAAGAAGAGCGATATCGATACGGTAATTTGGTCGTAAATTGTATTGAATAATAGTGAATTTAAGTGAAGTTTCAGGTATTGTATAAGATCAATTACATAAGAATCTATACAACAAGCGCTACAAGTGTTATCCTTGAGCTAATTTATGTGTATGGTCAGGATAATCGTGTAACAAATTTAAGCATACGAGTGAAAACAAGAAACCAGAATCTTGCATTCAAAGAAGTTATAGCTTAGATAGTACGAAAGTGATGGCCACATCAGGGTGCAGCGTTGAAGTGGTAACTTGCGGAACTTGCAACAAAAGAGTAAGAGAGGAAGATATATCTATACAGTGTGACGGGATTTGTGAAAGATGGCATCACAAGGAGTGCACTTTTATGACCTCAGGTGAATTTGAAATGTGGAAACGTAAAAACTGCAAATTATTATGGATGTGTGAAAAGTGCAAGCATGAGATAATTAACAAAAAGCAAGTGGCAGGTGACAAAATTGAGAGCCTGGCTCAGAGACTGGACATGATTCCGAACAAACCGGAAATTAAAGGTGAAACAGCAGATGTTAAATCTTCTATTGATGCCCTAAATAAGACATTACTAACGAAACTAGCACAAATATTTGAGGTACAAGTGAAACAATCTGAAACTCTAGCAGACCATCTCAAAAATACTGAAAGTGCGAGTTGGCCTTCACTGCCAAACAAGAGAAAACAGAAAGAAATACGAAATCCTGCAGCTCCAAAAATAGACGAAAATTCTGCACACAATCGGGATCAACTACAATACTGTAGGCAAGATGAAACACAACTCTCACAAAGCAGCATGGACCAACAAACCAAATCTCCCATTTCCCAAGTACCAAGCACTATAATGCACGGGAAGCCACGATTACAGGTACCAGTTGATAACACGTATATCGAAGACCACTCTCATAATCATAAACGAGGTACTCAGGAAGAATGCAGCAAGAATTCCTTTGACAACTGTAATGAAAATATGACAGAAAATACTAATATGGCAGAAAAATCAAACGATGATGCCAATCAGGGCAATACTGAACCATGGATTACCAACCAAAGAAGAAGACCAAGAACATTATAGAATACAACTGGGCATGCAAAAGGGGGCACAATAATCGGAACCAAACCAAATTTAGGACAGCTACAGGCAGCTCCCAAGAAAGCGTGGATGTATATGGGGAGGCTCCACAAAGAAACAGAGTCGGAATCTATAATAAACTTCCGCCGAACAAATGGTATCCTTGGAGATATCGAATGCGAGTCATTACAAACAAAAGGATCAAACAAGGCATTCAAAATAGGAGTGGATTTGAGATACCTTGATTCATTACAGGACGAAATCTTCTGGCCTCAGGGAATAGTTCGGCCTTTTCGTCTCTCAAGAGGAAGAGCCGGTGTACAGTTGTAAATCTAAAATAAGATCACACGACAAGACTAAGACACTACATTTGGACATTATTCTTTGGAATGTGGAAGGTTTAAAATCTCTTTGTTTTTCCCTTCCTGATAATTTCTGGTAACAGTTTGATATAGCCATACTTACTGAGACTTTTCTACTGGAACACCTAAGTTTTCCACAGTTTTACAGCAGACATGTTCTAGCCACACCAAAGGAGCGAGGAAGGCCCGAAGGAGGAGTTAGTATATTGTATGGAGAAGGCATAGGCACCAAGGGAAGTCCATAAAGATGAAAATATGCTAATAATTGAGACGGAAAAAGTAACCATAATCGGTATCTACATTAGCCCAGCTAGGCCAGCAGACGATGCAATGGAACATATAGTTAAGGCAATAACAGCGGTAAAAGATGACAGAAATGTGATTCTGGGGGGCGACATTAACTGTCGTTTAGGCAAACCTGATCATAAAACTAACATTATTCTTGATTACCTACAAGATGAAGGCTATAAAGTAGTGAATAAAGCAGAAGAAATAACATACATGGCTCCAAATGGTAAAAGTTACTGCTGATCTTTTTTTTTGTCAAAGGACGTTGCCTAACAATTCTTGATCGAGAGGTAGTGGCCTCACATCCGACAGCAGTTCTTAGGAAGCACATACCTGTCGCTATTAAAGTTGAGCTAGGAAATCAAAATCCAGTAACCAAGAAGAGTCCTAATCTATGCATTACAAGGAATGTTTGTATGTCTATCATAGAGGATGGAAAAGAAGACTTGGAAAGAGTACCTCAGATGATAAATGAAGGAATGATTGACGCTGCTCTGGATAGTGTTCTGGACCTCATAAAAAAGCACAAATCAAGAAGACTCCGAGGATCGCCAAGCCATGGTTCGACAAGGAGTGCTTCACGGCCAGACAAGATACTTTGGAACTTTTACACAAGGCACGGAAAACAGGTGGGGAATCCACATATGCTGAGTATGCAGTGAAAAGGAAAACATATAAGGATCTACTCAAACAAAAGAAGGCGCAAGACCTAGAAGAAAAGGCTAAATTGCAAGTCCAAGATGCTATGAAAGACCCTTACATTGCTCTCAAACAACGAGCTACGTGCCCTTCTCCCGAATTCCCAATGGCTACATGGGAGAAACATTTCTCGGAGATCCTTAATCAGCAAAATCTTGACATAGCTCTCCCACTTCGAGAAAATCTATATTGTACAACAAGACCTATAGATCAGGAGGAAGTCAAAACTGATATCCAGTCCATGAAAAATAAGAAGGCAGTTGGCCCAGATGGAGTTTTCAATAAAAATCTGAAAGATACCTGTGACATTCTGCTTCATACATGGATCACTCTGTTCAACGCGTGTTTGAAGACAGGAAAAATACCTGAAGGTTGGAGACAGTCGCATATCAAAATGCTCTTCAAAGGCAAAGGAGACAAGGATGACCCTGATTCGTATAGAGGTATTGCAATCGAAAATAACATTTATAAGGCCTATGTCAAAATCCTAGAGAACAGAGTAATTGCAGAAACAGGAACTATGATCCCCGAACTGCAATTTGGTTTTATGGAAGGAAGAGGGACATTACATGCAGTCAAGAATCTCTTGGACAATATACGTGAATCAATGAGGTGGTCAAAGGGGAAATTTTATGTAACCTTTGTGGATTTTAAGAAGGCTTTTGACCTCTTAAACAGAGAAATATTCCTTAGAAAACTAGCGAATATGATTGGAGCAGACAACCCACTAACTATAGCCATAAATAACATACTTGCTTACAACAGGGTCACGATACAAGATGGCAAAGCATCATCAGCAGCCATTATACAAAGCAACAGGGTATTGCAAGGGGACCCCCTTAGTCCGATACTATTTAACATAGCCTTAGCAGATATCACTAATATCAACCACAACACATCGGTTGTGATGTACCAGTATGCAGATGACACAGCAATAGGATCGAACAACAGAGATGACCTACAAGCTGTAATGGATAAGCTCGATGAGTATGCCGACATGAACAGTCTTATAATCAACAGAAAGAAAACAGTCCAAATGATTTTCCGGAAAGGAGGGAGAATAGCAGCAAATGACAGGATAACAAGTAGTGAAACAGCTCTGGAAGTTGTGAATTCATTCAAATACTTGGGGATTATGCTCCAGCCCTCTTCTACTTCTTTTAGAATTCATGTAAGAGAAAGGTCATTGGCAGCCATCAGAAATATGTATGATATGAAGGAACCCACTAAACTGTCTCTAAATACAGCCATGATGCTGTTCTATGCAAAGGTTCTACCTTCCCTGACATACGGTTTGGAGATAATTTGGGAACATCTAACTCTATCTGACCTTAGAGTTATTGAGAATGTCAAGGCTAGATTCTTGAAAAGAATTTTAGGTATTTCCAAAATGTCACAATCAAGACTTGCTTATGAGCTAGCCAGAGAAACTTTCCTTATGGAAGACATAAGAATGAGACTACAATTACCCTCCACACGACAAGAACAAGAACTACTTCATATTAGACTAAGAAAACGAGAGGAAATTCTACCGGACGGACGCAATGATTAATCGAAGCTGGACTGGGCCGAACAACGAACTGAGGAGTGCTCTGAACAGATTGGCCGTACATGGTTTCCATCACAAACTGTGCGTAGACCTTGTTTTCATTACCCATCTGTGCAGTGCGTGTGCGTGTTATGTAACAAACGATTTGATCGATACCATTTTAGTGAATGCAGTAAAAGAAAAGTTTCCTTATTGGATTACTCTAAAATGCAATGCACATTTGTGCGCAATTTCTTCTTATTATTTATATACGTGCCTAACAGAAACTATGTTGCGTGCAATAGTATTCCTAATGAACAGCACTACTCGATACTCTGCCCTTCCCTTTTTAACACCAGTCAAATACACTTTATAATCTCCTACCTCTTCCTCGTTATCTCCCCTTACCCAATATATCACTTACTCCTAGCACATCCAGACGCATCCTCTTTGCTGACTCAGCCAGTTCTACTTTCTTTCCTCCATAAGCCCCATTAATATTGATAGCTCCCCATCGAATTCCATTTTGTTCGCCAAGTTATTTCCAAGGAGTCCCTCGCCTGTCAAATGGGAGTAGGACTCCGTTACTGCCCTAGATCCAAGGCTTGCTTAAAATGTTCTGAGTTCGGTAAATTCATGAAGCAGGATGCTACCTTACTTACACACAGTCCAAGTGAGGATCTCTCCTCTAACGGGTTAGGGACCACCGGTGGATTGTATAGTCCTAGCCACCTGAACACAAGGAGGGCCAAGACTCAGAATAAATCTAAGATGCGCACTCCCATACCATAGCAACTGGTATCCTGACTTTCAGGACCACTTAACAGGCCACTCAGCCGTTGCCCATGGTTCACGAATTAGGACGTGACTACAGTAACCCACACCATGAACCATTTATTATTATTACTATTATTATTACTATCATTATTATTATTATTATTATTACAATGGAAACACTTACCTCTGATAAGAAGTGCAGTTAACATAACATACGGGAAGAGAGAAGTAAAGTACACCACTTTTCCCGTCTGCTCCACACCCTTCCAAAGACAGAAGTAAGCGATAACCCAGGAAAGGAACAGATAGCCCACCATCTGCCAACGGATTTCTCCCCAGTGCTCCCAATCAGCACCTTTTATTCCCATTGCGCAATCTCTGTAACAATAAATGCATATATTCTACATACAGTACAGTAGAGTCAAACTGAATCTTAACATCATTATTCAATCAAATATATGTATCAGGAGAAATACCATCGGACTGACTGAAATCAACCTTCATACCACTACCGAAGAAGCCTAACTCATCTTAGTGTGATGATTATCGTATGATAAGTTGATGTCTCACGTGCTCAAAATATTCTTGCGAATCATTCACACCAGAATATACAAAAAATTGTGAATCCCACATGGATCAGAATCAGTTTGGTTTCTGAAATGGCGTTGGTACACGTGAGGCACTCTTTTCGTTAAAAGTGTTGTTACATAGGTGCAGAGATATGAATGTTGATGTCTATGCATGTTTTATAGACTATAAGAAAACTTTTGATTGTGTCAGGCACAATAAGCTGATAGAGATTCTGATATCAACAGGTATTGACTCCAGTGACTTACGTATAATCAGTAACCTGTACTGGAACCAGTTTGCAAATGTCAAAACTGATCAAGGAACGTCAGAAACGGCTTCGATCAGCAAGGGTGTCTGCCAGGGTTGTGTACTGTCATCTCTGTTGTTTAACATTTACTCAGAGGCAATCTTTAAAGAAATATTGGCAGACTATGGTGGGATCAAAATTAATGGGAAAATCATCAACATCAGATATGCAGATGATACTGTTGTCATAGCTGATGACATGCCTGCCCTTCAGTGCATGATAAACTCCTTAGTTCAGCACAGTGAAGAGTTTGGATTATATGTTAACCCCTCAAACACGAAACTGATGGTGTTCTCTAAGAAGACAATTCAGACAAATCTCACAATTAAAGATAAAAAAGTTGAGCAAGTGTCTTCTCTCAAATATCTGGGTACCATCTTGGATGACCAATGTAACTACAAACGGGAGATAATATCTAGAACTGAGCAGGCCAGGAAACAATTCATTACCATGCAGAAATTCTTTGTGAGGTCAGATCTCAGTCTCCAACTACGAATTTGTATGATCCGCTGCTATGAATTTTCTGTTCTCCTATATGGATGTGAAAGCTGGACTCTGGATCCAATCATAGAAAAACGTATTGATGCCTTCGAAATGTTCCTGTATCGCCGTCTCTTGCGGATATCCTGGGTAATGAAAATCCCCAATGCCGAGGTCCTTCGTCAGATGAAAAAGCAAAATGAACTACTGCTCACCATAAAACAGAGGAAAACACAATACCTAGGACATATCATGAGAGGTGAGAGGTATCAGTTATTACAGCTTATTATCGAAGGAAAGATACAGGCGAAGAGATCTGTTGGGAGAAGAAGAAATTCATGGCTGAAAGACCTTCGAAGATGGCACTGCTGTACTTCAGAAGTGGCATTCCATTCCGTGCTGTCAAGATCAGAGCTAGTTACGTGGATCGCCAACCTCCGCTCGGAGATGGCGTCTTAAGAAGAAGTGGAGTTTCTGAAAACAAATTACCTGTGTTTCTTCACTTTTACGGGAAATTCCAAATACCAATTTTTACGTTGTAACATTTTATGTTTCGGAGATAAATTCTTTCAAAAAATTCACCCCATTTGTCACTCCTGTTTAACCCCCATTAATTGGATTTTCAGAAAAAAATACTGTTTCTTTATTTTTAAAGTAGATTCCAAATACCAATTTTCAGTTCTGCAATATCTTCAGTTCCTGAGATATACAGTAAGTATCCTCATTAAAGGCATTCAACCACTTTTCACCCTTTATCACCCTTCCTAGTGGGATTTTCCGAAAACAAAAAATACGTGTTTATTTTTAAAGGAGATCCTAAATACCAATTTTTACATTTGTAAACTTTTAAGCGTTTGGGATATAGATACACGCATTTTAAAAATTCACCCCCTTAGCGACGGAATATCCAAAATTCCTCCCTTAGCAAGCACCTACATTGTCTTATAAATGTGTTCTCAAAATTTAATTTCGTTATGTCCAGTAGTTTTGGCTCGGCGATGATGAATCAGTCAGTCAGTCAGTCAGTCAGTCAGTCAGGACACGTTCTTTTTTATATATAGACTAGCAGTTACCCACAGCTTCGCTCATGTAGATTTCATAATTTGATCAAAGTAGTAGTTCCTCAGCATTGTGCTAAGAAATTATCTAAAAATTCCCAAAGTATAAAAACTCGCCCAAAAAATGAGTTTCATTTACCCCAGGAATTCTTTGTAAACCATGTTTGTGGTATTACCTTTTGGGGCTTAGACGACCATGTGACACAGAGAAACATGTGAGAAACAGTCTTCTCTCAAGTCGAAAAAATAAATACATGTTTTATTTATTTTTAAAGGATATTCCAAATACCTATTCCCACATCTGTAACATCTTCAGTTTTTGAGATATACATAAGTATCCCCATAAAAAGAATTCAACCCCTTGATCAGTCCTTCCCCCACATCCACCCCTATCTAAGTGTATGTTCCGAAAACAAAAAAATGTTACTTTACTTTTAAATGAGATTCCAAATACCAACTCTCACGTCTGTAATATTTTCAGTTTTTAAGATATAAGTATCCTCATAAAAAATAATTCAACTACTTTTCACTTCTTTTCATCCCCCGTTAAGTGCCGCTCCGAAAACAAAAAGGTACATGTTCCTGTATTTTTAAAGGACTTCCCAAATACCAAGTTTCTTGTCTCTAACGTGTTAAGTTTTTGACATATAACATAGATATGCCGGTACTCATTTTAAAAATTCACCCGCTTTTCCAATTCTTTTCAAGCCCGTAACTGGATTTTCAGAAAACAAAATAATACGTTACTAAAAATGGTTTTCACGCCACGAGATCATATGATCACAGGTATAGAACCAGCTTTTGGGTGGTTAGGCCATGTGTGTTTGCAGAGTTTCACCCAGACGTGCCATCAGTCTTATCACTTAGATTGGCACGCCCCTCCAAGACTCTGCTTAGCAGTGGCTGACCAATCGCGTGGTCCCCCCATGTTAGCAAATAGGGATTGCTAACTTGCTAAAGGAGAAGTGAATTATCTGCTTTCAAAAATCTGTTCTCCCCATGGAGGTACAATAAAAAAATGACGCACACGGCCTAACCACCCAAAAGCTGGTTCTATTCCCATGAACGTAATGGCACGTCTGGGCGAAACTCTGCAAACACACATGGCCTAACCCATTATATTGAATCGTATTATCTATATATATAAAATAACTTGTCCTGACTGACTGGCTGACTGACTGACTGACTGACTGACTGACTGACTGACTGACTGACTGACTGACTGACTGACTGACTGACTGACTGACCGACTGACTGACTGATTCATCATCGCCGAGCCAAAACTACTAGACATAAAGAAATGAAACTTTGGGGATACATTTATATTAAGACGTAGGTGCTCGCTAAGAGAGGATTTTTGGATGTTCCGTCACTAAGGGGGTGAAAAAGGGGGGTGAGATTGTAAAATGAGTGTATCTATATCTCAAAACTTTAAAAGTTTACAGATATAAAAATTGTTATTTAGAATCTTCTTTAAAAATAAGGAAACACGTATTTTTTGTTTTCGGAAAATCCCAAAAGGAGGGGTAAAGAAGGGTGAAAAAGTGGTTGAATGCCTTTAATCAGGATACCGGTACGTATATCTCAGAAACTGAAGATATTACAGACGTGAATTTTAGTGTTCGGTATCTCCTTCAAAAATAAGGAAACACGTATTTTTTTGTTTTTGGAAAATCCAATTAATGGGAGGGTAAAATGGGGGTAAATTTTTAAAATGAGTGCATCTATATCTCAAAACTTTTAAAGTTTACAGATGTAAAAAATTGGTATTTAGAATCTTCATTAAAAATTAAATATCACGTATTTTTTGTTTTCCGAAAATCCCAATAGGAGGGGTGAAAAGGGGGTGAAAATGGGTTGAATGCCTTTAATGAGGATACTTATATCTCAGAAACTGAAGATATTACAGACGTGAATTTTAGTGTTTGGTATCTCCTTCAAAAATAAGGAAACAAGTATTTTTTTTGTTTTTGGAAAATCCAATTAATGGGGGAAAACAAAGAAAAACCCGTTTAGGGGGAATCATCTTGGGGGGCGGGAGTGAAAAGGAATTGAATTCCTTTCATGAGGACACATAAATCAAAAACTGAAGAAGTTAGAGTCGTGATAATTGGTATTTAGACGATCCTTTTCTATTAAAGAAACAAGTATTTTTTGCCAGAAAATTCACTTGTTGGGGGAGGAGGAGTGTGAAAGTGAAAAAAGTGAATTTTTAAAATGAGTGTATCTATATCTCAAAACTTTTAAAGTTTATAGATGTAAAATATGGTATTTAAAATCTCCTTTAAAAATAAAGAAACACGTATTTTTTGGTTTCGGAAAATCCCGATAGGAAGAGTGGAAAAGGGTGAAAACAAGGTTGAATGCCTTTAATGAGGCTACTTATATTTCAGAACCTGAAGATATTTCAGACCTGAAAATTGGTATTGGGGATCCACTTATAAAATAACGAAACACGTATTTTTTCGCTCTTGGAAAATCCAAATAATGGGGGGTGAAAAGGGGGGTGAATTTTTAAAATGAGTGTGTCTATATCTTAAAACTTTAAAAGTTTACAGAAGTAAAAATTGGTATTTAGAAACTGCTTTAAAAAGAAAGGAACACTATTTTTTTTTGTTTTCGGAAAATCCCAATAGGAGGGGTGAAACAGGGGTTGAATGCTTTTAATGAGGATACTTAAATCTCAGAAACTGAAGATATTACAGACCTGAAAATTGGTGTTTGGGATCTCCTTTCAAAATAAAGAAACATTTTTTTTTTGCTTTTGGAAAATCCAATTAATGGGGGATGACAAGGGGGGGTTAATTTTTATACAGTATATCTCAAAAACTTAACATGTTACAGAAGTGAAAAATGGTATTTTTATCTCTGTTAAAAATAAAGAAACGTGTATTTTTAGTTTTCGGAAATACCACTTGGGTGGAGAGGGGGGTGTAAAAGGGACTGAAAATGGTGTTGAATTATTTTAATTAGGCTACTGTTATCTCAAAAATGTTGTTACAGACGTGAAATTTGATATTTGGAATCTGCTTTAAAAGTAAAGAAACACCTATTGTCGGAACATCCAATGAATGCGGGGGGGGGGGGGAGGTGAAAGAATTTAAAATTAATTGACTTAATTGTATGAGAATACTAACATCTAATAAAAACTAAAGTTGTTAGGGCCTACAGACGTGAAAATTGGTATTTGATTTTCCTTTAAAAACAAAGAAAAACCCGTTTAGGGGGGAATCATCTTGGGGGGGGGGGCGGGAGTGAAAAGGAATTGAATTCCTTTCATGAGGACACATAAATCAAAAACTGAAGAAGTTAGAGTCGTGATAATTGGTATTTAGACGATCCTTTTCTATTAAAGAAACAAGTATTTTTTGCCGGAAAATTCACTTGTTGGGGGAGGAGGAGTGTGAAAGTGAAAAAAGTGAATTATTTTTATCTCAAAACTAAAGGTAATAGACATGAACATTGGTGTTTGGAATCTCCTTTAAACATAAAGAAACACGCCTTCTTTTAGTTTTTCTGGGGGGTGTAAATAAACTTAACGGCGGTGGGGTGTAAACGGAGGTGAGACCAATTGATTTTACTGTTCATAATGTATTTATAAGGTGCCTCCGTTGCTCAGGCGGCATCGCGCCGGCCTCTCACAGCTGGGTTCCGTGGTTGAAATCCTGGTCTCTACATGTGACATCCGTGATGGACAAAACGGAGGCGGGACAGGTTTTTCCTGTCACCATTCATTCCAGCAACACTGTCCAATATCATTTCATTTCATTTGTCATTCATTAATCATTGCCCCAGAGGAGTGCGACAGGTTTCGGCAGCCGGCGCAATTCCTGTTGTCGCCGCTAGATGGGGGCTTTATTCATTCCTTTCCTGACCCTGTGGAATGACTGGAAACAGGCTGTAGATTTTTGATGTACTTATTCTGATCATAAACCGATCATTATTAATGTTTCCTGGGTTCGTTTTCAAGAGCCATCTTTCCCTTCGGAGAACGTTCTTAGATTACAGTCGATTCTCCTGGCACATAAATAAAAATTTTAACACATTTGAAATAAACGATAGGAATGAGATTGACCGTCCTATTGTTCACCTCTATAATAAGGTCAATAATGCACGGAAGTATGTCATTCGTATCGCCAGAAATCCCGCACACTTGCCTACGCGCGACAATGGTGCTGATCACATTCTCAACAATGACAATGGCAGCACATGTAATTTACCGCCAAGTAGCGGTCTTGTATCTTGCTGTGGGGTCCAGAACATAATAATAACAATAATAATAATAATAATAATAATAATAATAATAATAATAATAATAATAATAATAATAATAATAATAATAATAATAATAATAATAATAATAATAATAATAATAATAATAATAATAATGTTCTGGACCGTCGTCAAATGTGCGGACCGCGCTCGAAACGGGTCCTGGACGGGTAATGTCTAAGAATGCAGTCCGAACGCGGGTTCAGTACCGCCAAGGCACCCAAGACGACACTACCTCGGATCTGCTGAAGGATTTGATATATATCAAAAATGCTTATAGGAAAAGATGGCAAAGATTTAGGGACCCAACTGGCCGGGTGGAATACCTGGACCTAGCCCGGGAAGTACGAAATCGATTGCTGGAAAGAAAGATTGAAGGATGGGAGGAAACTTGCCGTAATCTATTAGAAAACGAATCAGATCGCGAATTTTGGCGGATTCTCTCAGAGAACGAATCAGATCGCGAATTTCGGCGGATTATATATAAAACAATAAGCATTCAATTATACATTTCAGTATAATACCGTAGCGAAGCACGGGTATCTTGCTAGTAAATATATATATATATATATATATATATATATATATATAGGTACATTTTCGTGAACTAAGCATATACTTGATCATTAATCTATCCTTCAATCTCCGTCAGCGTATGAAACTACAGCACTTGACGTTATAAACACCGCGCCGATCTTCTGGAGCTTGCAAGTTACTTCGGTTGAGCTGCTCGTCTTCGGCTTCTTCATGACTTTAGATCTTCATATTTGGATTGTGTTGTGACTTTGTGCCTGACGGTGTATGCAGTCTGGCTCATTTAACTGTTCTCTGCTTTTCGTGAACATTGTGAGACAGTGCCAAACATCGCGTGTGCCGTGCTGATGCTCGGAAGATTACGCATTACTTCTTTTAAGTGACTTACATTCCATTTCGTCTGAATTTTACAGTGCCTACCCCCGTCATTTTTATATCGCCTCTTCAACTGATATTGTGTGAACTTGACCGTTAACTTCTTTCTTACTTATGCATTGTTTTTCGAGTTATAATCGGCTGATGATGACCCAGACTGGGGGTCGAAACCGGTACCATTTCCACTTTTAATGAAATAAGAATGTAATCTCTACATCTCTTATTTACTTGTACTGAGTAGGTTGAACTACCATATTTATTATTTAAATTTAACAAACATGTAAGTCCTCATCTGTTCCAAACAACGTAAACAGAATTCTCTCCTTGCGATCAACATCTTAATTCTTAATTCGTCCTTTCCTTCTCTTACAGAGAACATTTACCTGAATCTACTGACATTTCCTGACAAGGTTTCAGACAATAATATTGCCTACCATTGCTAAGGGCCACTTCTACAATAAGTCAGTTTCACCTTATGCTCACGAATTCATCAGCAGCCTTGAACATGTTGTGTATATGACATTCATGTCTGTGCTTGTGTTCACGCCCTCATGTTGTTGGCATTATGTCATTATCACTTCGTTGTCCCACTAACAATTTTAATTGAACCATTTTAATTAGCATTTTAATGGAAGAAGTTTTAGTCTCTGACAAAATAGTTTCTAGTTTAATCATTGACAGTGTTTCCATTAAAATGTTTGTATAATATATCATCTTTCACATTTTATGTACCGAATTTTAGTAACTAGCTAAACTTTTAGCTTCCATATTTAATATTAGGTGTACTCTTGAAGATTGTTTTAGGTTGAAGATGCCTTAAATTGAGGGTGAAACATGTCCCATTTAACTGATAGTCTGTTGATGTAACCATTATAAGTGGAAAATAAATTATTGAATAGGTGGATAAAAGAACACCTTTATTATTTTTGAATTATGTGGACTTTCCAAAAACAAAAAAATACATGTTTCTTTATTTTGAAAGGAAATTCAAAACACCATCTTTCACGCCTGTAACAGATTCAGTTTTTTTAAGATCGAGTATCCTCATAAACATGCGGTATTTCAAGGTTAGGGCATCCCCTGCTAAAAGCGACGCGCAGTTCTTCAGATGCTGGGGGAACTGTGATAAATGGGCAACCGGCATCAAACTACATCAATATACATATATAGGATAGCAGGTACGGACCCTCTTCGGAGGCAGCCCTACCCAGGGAGTGGCGCCCCTGCATATGTGAGTCCCAGAGCACACTGACCCGGTGTGTAACATCTGGTATGGATCCCAGCTCAGGGTTACGAGTGAAGACCTCAACGTCATCTACAGCGGAGAAGGTGGACTTCGGTACGGTGGAGATGACGGAAGGGGCAAGCCCGTAGCGTTTGTACTCCAGAGGAGCGGCTACGAAAGTGTCATTGCTTGGCAGTTTAACAGACCATCTACAGTTATAGTAGATGTCAATAGTGTCTAGAAAGAAAGTACGTATCATTACATGTCAATTGTGAAACCACGAGTGGGGAATTTATACTAATATTTTCATGAAAGTTTCAGTGCACATCAAGCAGTATCAGTTTGATACTGGCCAAGGCAATGAAGACCTGTAGTAAGAAATTCGTGTGCCCCGGAGACATTGCCCAGATCAGGATGCAGTACTAAAAGACAGGACCAGTGCCGTCAGCGTCCTAACGGCATGAATCTAGCCTAGAAGCAGACCAGGGTCATCAAGACATCCAAGTTAAGTCGACATTTCATTTATACTGGGTCTTATCTGTTCTATGTAGCTGTAATAAGTAGTTAACTTTCTTCCTGAAGGGATTATTAATTGAACAGTAGTTTGAGTAGATTTCTAGTATCTTTACCACGTCATTTTTCTTGTGTTATGCGATGTTGAATTTGTATTTTCTCTTACTATACGATTTTTAAGGTGCGTGATGACGGTATGTCAAAATCATCGACCACGCGGGTTTCAATAAGTTATGTCATCAGCCAAGTATCTGGTTTAAATGTCAGCCATCGGCTAACCTTTAAGGAATGTTACGTTTCCATTCAATTACTATAATACTGAGGATTGTGTGCGCGTGATATTTTTATTCTTCGGAATGTATTTCTTCTATATTTTACCAAAAGTGTTCGCCACATTTTTCATGAGGGAGCAGGCTCATCTGAGATATTAATGCTACGCTAACGATACGGATAGCTTTCTTTTGGATCCGATTTCATACTTTTAAGGGAGGACATTGTCTGATTATTGTATTTATGTGTGGTTCCAGTCATTTATGAGAATTTTCCCATGATATTTTGGACAGATGTTGCGAATTATTTTTGATATTGACCCTCTCACATTGTGCCATGTGGAGAAATGTTGCATGGATTATGGTGATTTCATGTGCTATTTGGGGGCGAACCTTCACGTCTCTATGATCAGAAGCACATGTAATCTATTTTCTGCGATGCTGTGTGCGATAATGTATGAATATTTAGGAATAATGTATCATCATTTTTATGTATTTGCGAGTAGTTGTTTTTGTGAGAGAACCATAGGCGATAGCGTCTTCATAAAATCTTATTGAACCACGAGGTAAACCACATGTCTTCCTACAAAATAAAATTGAGTGTATGAGATTGTTAGAGCCTTTTGTCATATTGGATGAATGTCATCACAATAATATCAAAATTGTAGCTGTATAATATTACTCAATTCCTCAATATTTGATAAATTTTGGCAACGTCTTGAGTTCGATGTAAATATTGACGATATTACCAGTCACCATTACCCAGACTATTTGTACCAGATCGATTACTTCAAAGTGCAAGTCATTATTTATGGGAGTCTTCCATTTCCATAAAATGGACAGATAACGTGTGGGCATGTGTGAATATTTGTAAAATAGTATCCTTTGTTGTAGTTGGTTACAATTCTTTCCTTGGTGGATGATGGTAACGGGAGACTTATGACGTGCATTTTTATTTTCTTATTTCCACAGGCTGAGTGATTTTATTTCTATTGTAAATTACTGATGTGTGTGTTACCATCGTTGTTTTGAGTTTCGGCATTGTGTTACGGTCATGACACATGGTTAAAGATTTAATTTAATTTAATTTTTTTCTTTCTTGCTTACTTCTATCACGTAAAGTCACGTGTATTCTGAGGTTACACTGAACAGATAATCACTGAAATGTCGAGTTAAATTGGAGAAATAATTATCAAGTGAAATTAAGTTTAAAAAGGAGAATTTATTAATTTTTTGTATTTCATCTTTTTGACCAGTCATGTAACTTAAGTATTTAAAATCTTGTTCCAGATTTTCCGGAATGATTTGACATGCGTACGAGCATCATTATCTAGGCAAAATCAAATTTAACATTCAAAATAATGTTCGATAAAATATGACTTTATGAAAACAATTTTTGTCAGAATTAATAAGAATTCATTAATATGTACCATCCCATTTGCTTTAATTTTTGGATGTGCAGCAAGAGTTAACATAAAATTAAAAATGTTAATGATCATGTCACACAATCATAATTCTTAGAAGGACGGAATTATTTTGTAATAAATCATCCACCATTAATTTGTATTTCGATGCTTCATTATTTACTGATATCTTCCCATCTCCTTGATCCACACCATTTCTTTTATGGAACATGTCAATCCCTTACTGATCACCCCTGAGGGTGTCTCTAATGTGTTAGTCGTGGCTTAAACGGCAGAATACATACATACATACAGACAGACAGACAGACAGACAGATAGACAGACAGACAGACAGACAGACAGACAGACAGACAGACAGACAGACAGACAGACAGACAGACAGACAGACAGACAGACAGACAGACAGACAGACAGACAGACAGACAGACAGACAGACAGACAGATATAGTTTATTTATTAATACAAACAGTTTCTTACCTGTAGTATTCTTCAGAAGCCAGTTGTTGATCTAGAATCTTCCTGAAAGGGACTTTTTTATTGTTGCTGTCCAGACACTTATGCGAGTTATATGGCTTTCCATTAACTTTCTTACATACATCCTCCGCCAAAACACATGTCCTATTAAAGTATGTCCTTATCTTGCCATCTGATGAGCTGTCTAGACATTCCTGATTTAATTCTTCATTGTAGCAATCTGCAATTCGTAATACATAGTGATAGAACTGTAAATGTGGAGAGGATCTGGTAATGGCATTCATTGATGTAGAAAAGGTTTTTGACAGTATACCTGGAGAAAATATTTGAGAAACTCTGATGCAGAAAAATTAGTGTGGGTAAGGATATAACAGAAATGCAGAAGAAATTAGAGCAATGTATTACAAATATTGCTGTTGTGAGAAAGAAAAAATCCGGAAACACAGAATGGTTTAAAATAGAAGCAGGACTCAGACAAGGAAGTGTTCTGTCTATTAGTAATAAGCAAGATTAGGGATGAAGCTAAAGAAGCCTACAAAGGAACGGAAATGAATGTAATGCTGTTTGCTGATGATATTTCGATCTGGTGAAAGGATGAGTTTGAGGTACAGAAACAGATAGACATGTCAGTAGAAAGATTTAATATTGGGGAATGGAGTAAAAACAATAGTGATGGCCAGAGGAAAGAGGGAAGGAAGAGTAAGAATTAGACATGGAGGCAAGAATCTAGAAATTGTAGAGCACTTTAAGTACCTACTTAACTAATGGCAAATTGGAAGTGAAAATCAGCAAGAGAATATAAATGGGGAGTGATGTCTATGGCAGTATAAGAAACCTGCACCGGGATAAAGATATACCAATGAAGGCTATGGAAAAAATGACAGGACATATTTCATCCATAAAACAATGCATGGAACACAGACCTGGCCTATGACAGAAAGAGATGAAAGCCATATCCAGGCAGCTGAAGTTTCTGAGGAATATTGTTCAGAAGACAAGAAGAGACAGAGTTAAAACTGAGAATATAACGAATGCAAGTAATGTACGGAAATTCAATGAAATGCCATGTGGCCTCCGGAAAGGCCTGGTGCAGGACTTGTGATTTGATGCCCGTAGGCGATCTGCGCATTGTGATGAGGATGAAGACACTTCATACCAAGTTCCATCCAAGGGGAATTAACCAATTTTTAAAGAAGAGACAGAGTTAAAACTGATAATATAAGGATAGCAAGTAAGATAGGGTAATTCAATGAAATGAAATGAGGCGTGGTGGAGGCCTTTTGATTTGACTCGCGTAGGCGACCTGCGAATCGTGATGAGGATGAGATGATGATGATGAAAACTGCACATTATATTATTATTATTATTATTATTATTATTATTATTATTATTATTATTATTATTATTATTGTCCGGCTCCATGTCTAAATGGTTAGCAGGTCTTTGGTCACAGGCGTCCCATGTCCTATTCCCGCCAGGGTTGGGAATTTTACCCATACCTGGTTAATTTCGCTGGCATGGGGGGCTGGGTCTATGTGTCGTCTTCATCATCATTTCATCCTCATCACGGCGCGCAGGTCGCCTACAGGTGTCAAATCAAAAGACCTGCATCTGGAAATCCGAACATGTCCTCGGACACTCCCGGCACTAAAAGCCATATGCCAATTCAATTTTGTATTCATAAGTTTTGTCTTTACTAAATTTTGTTCTTTGATTTGAGGGTTGGCAATATTAAGCTTTCTTTCCGCCTTTTTGAATTTAACCAATCCTAAATTTCTGTAATTAATTTCCCACCAATAAGGTGTTTCTTCATCGATTTTTGTGTAACTTTTGCTGTTAGCCAATAAACGTTTGTGGGCGGGTCTTAATCATTCATGAAAGGTCACGAATTTTCCGCGATGGTATAAAAACTGCTGATTTTCTTGTCTCCGGGCCACTTCAATAACATTTACCTTGGCGCGTGTATATGTAGCAGGGGGCGGGAAGCACCTCTGTCTTCCGGCAACAGATCTTCAACAAGGTAATGGCCATTTAACAACTTTTCTTGCTAGCTCAGCAGTTTAACTCGCGGGGAAGGTTCGAAAACTTTAATATGTAACCCATCTGTTTAAAATGTAAATCCCTTTTCAGTCTATGTAAAAACTACAAATTTCTTCAACTGTAAATCGGGGATAGAGAGTGCTTTACGCTCTCGAACCTCCCTTCATTTTTTGAATTTGAGGTGACGATGTCCTCGTAACCGTTTTTCTCTTCCTTCTTAATGTGTTAAAATTTATTTTGTATATTAGTCACCTGCATAAATTGGGATTAGACCATGTGTAATCGACCTAGTGCCTCTTAGGTTTTAAAATATATATTTAGGAGAGTTAACTCACGCCTCCATTCCTTTTGCATTTAGGGCTATTTAAAGTAACCTATTATTTTTAATTTTAGGTCCAGTAGAGTGGGTACAAGTTACCCCTGTTTATTTATAAGTGTGCCTTGAGGGCAGTTTGTAGTAAAGTCCGTTTATGGCCTCTTAATAGGCTTGAAAGTTTGAGAGCGGGTCAGCTCTTTCTGGTACTTTGAAAGGTGCCTCGGGGAGGCGTGACATTTTGATTGCTGGGAGCTAGTGCTCCATGTAATTAGGGGCGTTCTGCCCTTTGGTATTTTGTGGTTGTGAGCTGATAGCTCACGGATTGACAAATTTGGGCTCGTATCCCAGAATTTGTAAAGACCCCTTAACTTGTGCTTTCTTTTGTAAAGTCGCATTGTACCTGATTTTGTTATTTCATCTAGTGAAAATTGTTAAATGTTGTTATCTGTTAAAGATATAACCTTTATTTAAATTTTAAATTCATCTTTAAGACTTGTAGTTAGACCCATTCCAGCCCGCACTTTCTTTCACCTCTGCCTTCCACGGATAACTTCGTAACAAGTGGTAGCAGAGCGCGGTTGAATGGGTCTCATTTAGCCCCTTTTGACGGCTAAACATTGCTTTGCTTTTGAACTTCAACCATTTTCTCAGTCGCTGGAATTTTTCGATTTTTCTAAATTTGTAAAGTTCTGTCATCATGTCCGGGCCTCGCGATATCCTCCATCCCGGCTATTTGCGCAAGGAGGAATTGATCTGTGAATTAACAATTAGAAATGTTCAATCTATAGGCACGGTTGCGGTAGATACCAATAAGCTTAAAGATTCCCTTGATTTGCCTATTACCATCCCAAATTTGGGAGAGAAAGAGATTGACGACGCTCTGTCCACGATCACTGATAATGCTACTGAGCTAGCATCTGTAGTTAGTTTTTTTGAAGGGAGTGATCCATCACCTAATCAACTTAAACGTGTACAAGCTAGATTGTACCATTTTTCCAATAGAGTTAGTGATCTATTGTCTCTGAAGTTGAATGATATGCAAAGGAAGGAAGCTAGTGCTGTTCTCGAAAATCTTTCTAAATTGTCTAGTAAGGTTAGCCTATTGTTAACTGGAGCAGTGCCCCCCAAAACCGACCAACCCGCTCTGGAAAACGTAGTTATCGAGGAAGAGTCTTCTAAAGGTGAAGAAAATAGGAAATCTGCAGGAGCTCAACAAACCTCTGCCCAATTAGAAAACGAATCTGAGCGTCGTACCGGTACCTCATTACCACAATTTCAATTGAATAATCCACCTTCCGAAACTGCTTCTCCGCCCCTTAGGCCTCTATCGACTATGTCAACCGGGTTCAGTACTTTGCCTCATCCATTAGCAATGTTGCTTAGGGGAACTTCTAAAGTTTTCTGTTAATTCTACGAATGGCGTCATTGCATTCTTAAGGTTTTTAGTTGAATTCCAAGATCATGCTCTTGTTTTTTCTCTTTCTCCGTGTCAAATCGTTCAAATTATTTATCCCTACACCATAGGCGTCCTCTCTGACAAAATAGTAAGAGCAATTGCTGAACAATCATCTACAGGAGAATTCTACGCCCATCAGTTAGCTAACTTTATTCCGGCTAGGGCAAGGTCCTCTCTCATACAGAAGTACTGTTATAGAGTACAGCGACTGGATGAAAATCTTGCCGACTTCATCCAAGATATTAAATTCTATACTCGGGTATTTGCTCTTCATTTCCCCGAAGATCAAATCGTGCACGCCATTGTGGAAGGCATTTGCCCATCTTACAGGTCATATTTGTGTTTTGCGTCGCGTCCTCAAACTTTTGTCGAGTTAGAGGGTATGGCTGTCTCAGCCGAGGGAGTTCGATACGCTGACACATTACGGGTCGCTAAGGATCCCCCTCCGTCTGCTAGCAATTTTCGGCCTCCTCCTCGCCGAACTTCCACTGCCCGCAAATGTTATGCTTGTGGTTCGGCCGATCATCTCCGAAGCAAGTACCGAAACAAGTGCCCTTTAGTTAAATCTAGCGGAACAAAGAATGGAGCAGGGTCATCTCAAGGCTGTTTTAAATGCGGCGCGTTTCCCCATATTGCCAAGAATTGCCCGAATACTAATAGCACCCCCTCCTGCTCAACTTCTGGTGCACATTCCAACATCACCAATAATCAAAAGTGACTAGTGGCATCGGCTGAGTCGGCGCACCCACCTTCTTCAGGCTCAGCCCCGGTTAAATCCAATCAAATCTCAGAGAAAACTCAGTCCTCTTATTTCCATTTGAAGGTCCCAAGGAATGTGTTAGGATTGCGGCGGATACTCCCGCACCGGTCTCATTTCTCAAAATTGAATTGAATAATGAACCTGTAACAGCTCTATTAGATTCTGGCAGTGTGTGTTCCATTATTTCGGCCGAGTGGTACTCCAAATTAAAATATGTTTGTAAACTTACTGATTATTGTTCGTCCTTGGTTCAATGCGTTCCGGCAAACTCCTCTCCATTAGAAATTTTAGGTTTCCTGTATCCCAAAATTCGCATTTCTAAATGTACTTGGAAAGTAAAATTGCCTGTGGCAAAACACTTGTCTTGCCCCATTATATTGGGAGCGGATTTCATGTCTCATTCCGGCCTAGTGCTCGACCTTCAGAGCAAGTCGTGCACTTTCAAATTTGCTAGTAATTTCAAAATCCCCTTACTTAAATGTAGTTCTGTATCATGAACATCTGTTTCGCCTACCCAGGATGAGATGTTGTTAGACCTTAGACATCTACCTGAGGAGCAGGCAGAGAATATTCGTAAGTTGTGTCAGCCGTTTCCAGATATTATCTCGGATACTCTTGGTGTTACTGACCTTATCGAATACAAGATCGAGGTTACGGATTCGATTCCTGTCCGCTTTCCACCTTATAGGCTATCTCCACCTAAAATGAAGGCTCTGAAAGAAATCATAAATCAGATGCTAAAAGATGGTATTATTCGCCCCTCTAAGTCGACATATTCTTCGCCTATTTTTCTAGTCCCGAAACCCCAAGGTGGCTTCAGGCCTGTGATTGATTACAGGGCTCTCAATCGGAAGGTGGTGTTACAATCTGTGCCCCTTCCCGACCTTCATTCTTGTTTCTCGTTGTTTCGGAAAGCTAAGTTCTTCACCATCTTAGACCTCAATCAGGCTTATAATCAGATACCTCTGGCGGAAGAATCTAAACGTCTTACAGCGTTTGCCACGGATTGGAACTTGTATGAGTACAACCGCGTGCCTTTCGTGCTCCCCACGGGAGCAGCTGTGCTTACGAGACTGCTAGATAGGGTCTTCTCCGACATCAAATTCGAGTACTTATATCATTATCTGGATGATGTCGTCGTATTTTCGGAGACCTTTGAAGAACATCTAGATCATCTGGAAGAGGTCCTTAATCGCCTTCGTAAGGAAGGGTTAACCGTGAAGTTATTTAAGGTTGCCTTCGCTAAACCTTCCATGTCATTCCTAGGGCATATTGTGTCACCCGATGGCGTCGCAGTGGATCATTCTAGAACACAGGCCATCCGTGATTTCAAACCTCCCAAGGATATCAAAGGTATCGCCAGGTTCATTGGCATAATGAATTTCTTCAGGAAATTTATTCCTAACTTCGCTAATAGAGCGGCGCCCTTGAACTTACTTCGTAGGAAAGGCGTCAAATTTGAGTGGGGGCCTTCTCAACAAGCCGCTTTTGAAGACCTGAAATTAGCTTTTTATAACGCCCCTGTTCTTGCAATGCCGGATTTCTCGAAGAAATTCATCGTCCAAACCAACGCGTCGTAGTCGGCGGTGGCTGCAGTTCTTCTTCAAGAGACTGAACTAGGGAGGAGACCCATCGCCTATGCGTCTAGGACATTATCGGCTCAAGAAGCCAAGTATTCCATATATGAACTTGAGGGTTTGGCTGTCTTATTTGCGTTAGAAAAGTTCCGCCTCTATCTGGAACACGTTAAGTTCGACTTGGAAACGGATAACCAAGCCTTAAGCTGGGTCTTAGGTAGGCCGCGTCGCACTGGCCGTATAGCCCGCTGGGCCATCAGAATTTCTGCCTTCCAATTTCATGTCAGGCATATAAGAGGAACGGAAAATGTTGTGGCAGATGGACTAAGCCGTATGTTTGCCAATGATGTAGAGACCCCTGAACAGGTGGATAGTTCTTCACTTCCCGAGTCCATACTTCTTGAGGTTAATGTCATTCTAACTGATGCTCCCATGCTCTTTAGGGATATTGAAAAATATCAACGTGAAGATCCGACGCTGGCCCCTATCATGGAAACCCTTTCTTCTGGGGAACATGTCGTCCCTTATGTATTGAGGAAGGGTGATTTATGTTGCCCGTCGGGGCATGATAACATGATGAAAGTAGTGGTTCCAGCTGTTCTTTTGCCCTTGATCTTCAAGTACTATCATGAGACCCCATTAGGGGGCATTTAGGCATCTTCAAAACTCGAGAAAAGATCAGAGAGATGTTCATTTGGAAGGGTATGGACGGAGAAATTCGTGAGTTGGTAAAAGCTTGTAAAGCTTGTTGGCTAAGTAAACCTACCAGTCCACCAAGCTAGGTCTTCTGTCCTCCCATCAAGCGTCGCGCCCAATGGAACGTCTTTACATCGACTACGTAGGACCCTTCCCCCAATCAAAGGGGAATGCCAATAAATTTATCTTTGTGTGTGTAGATGGTTTCACAAGATTTTCCTGGTTATTTCCGACTAAGCTGGCTACAGCTCAGTCTAGTATTTCTTGTTTAAATTCCATCTTTGCTTCCTTTGGCCTATGTCAAGATATCGATTCTGACAATGCTAAAGCTTTCACCTCCAATCTCTTCTGTAAATTCTGTTTTGATTTATCCATATCACCTCTGCGTACTATCCTCAACCATCTTTGGCTGAACGGGTCAATCGTAATCTGAGGTCGGCTCTAATTGCCTATCATCACGACGATCATTCTAGGTGGGACACATCCCTGCGTTGGTTAGCCTTCGCTTTGAATTCGGCGGTTCACCAATCTCATAAATTCACTCCAGCTTCCTTGATGTTTAAGTTTGTTACCAAAACTTCTTCTTCTTCATGTGCCATGTCCTCGCAGAACGTTGGCGATCAGTAGCATGATCTGTTGTTTGTTCATAGCTGTTCTGAACAGAGTAAGCTTTGTCACCCCAAACCACTGGCTCAAGTTGCCGAGCCATGATGTCCTACTTCTCCCCGGACCACGTTTTCCCTTAATTTTCCCTTGGAGTATTACTTGCAGAAGGTGGTATTTAGAGTTCCGCATCATATGACCAAAGTATTCTAGTTTCCTTCTCTTGATGGTAGTGAGAATTTCTGGTTCTTTGTTCATACGGTGCAAAACGTCTATATTGGTCATTTTAGCTGTCCAAGGTATCTTAAGCATCCTTCGGTACGTCCACATTTCAAATGCTTGCAATCTCTTGCACATGGTCTCAGTTAGTGTCCATGCCTCAACGCCGTACAACAGAATGCTGAAAACGTAGCACTGGAGTAGTCGTGTCCGTAGTGAAATGGAAAGGTCACGGCTTGTCAAAAGTTTCCTAAGTCTCTGAAAAGAAGTTCTGGCCTGCTCAATTCTGCATCGGATCTCGTGAGTAAGGTCCCAGTCATCATTGATGTGACATCCCAGGTATTTAAATGTTGCCACTCTCGCGATCTGTTCCTTCGCTGTTGTGAGATTACCTCGAATGCCATCTTCATTCCTACTTATAACCATCCATTGGTCTTGCTGCTGATGATGCTTGTTGTTTTAAGGGGCCTAACATCGAAGTTCATCGGCCCGTCCATTGGTCTTCTTTACATTAAGCTTCAAGCCCATTGCGCTGCTGGCTTCAGTGACAGCATTAAGTAGTTCCTGTAGATCCTGGAGATTGGTTGCAAGTAGCACAGTGTCATCGGCGTACCTGATGTTATTTATGATGAAACCATTAACCACAATTCCTTGAGTCTTTCCGTAAAGAGCATCTCGAAAAGTCTTTTCTGAATAGATGTTGAAAAGCATAGGGGAAAGAATACAGCCTTGGCGAACTCCTTTCATAATTGAAACTTCTTCCGAGACACGACCATCAACTCTTATGCCAGCACACTGGTTCCAGTAGAGATTACCAATAATACGAATGTCCCGTCCATCAAGTCCTAATTCCCGAAGAATGTTCATAAGTTCATCATGACGGACTGTATCGAAAGCCTTTTCGTAATCGATGAAACAAGCAAAAACATCGACATTGACATCTCGGCACCGTTGGGCTAATACCTGCTGACTGAATAATGCCTCTCTAGTACCAAAACCATGCCTGAAGCCAAACTGCGAGGTTCCGATATTCTCCTCACATTTATGATAAATTCTCGCATGCAAGACTTTTAGGAATACTTTCAGAACGTGGCTCATCAAACTAATTGCTACCAACACGCCGCTCTCTAACCTTTTGTCTGTTAGTGATATTCTACCTGAGACAATAAATTCAGATAGTATTAGAGATCTTTGGAAGAAGGCTAAGGCCAACCTTAAAATTTCTCATGAAAAGTTTAGGGAAAGATATGATCGTGGACGGAGGCCCACCAATTTAAATGTAGGAGACCACGTTATGGTCAAGAATTTTGTTCCCGCGGCTAAACTTGCCCCCATATTTCATGGGCCGTGCATAAGTTTGGATTTCCTAACTCCAGTAACATTGTTAGTAAGCAATACAGCCACCGAGAGGATTTTAGGGCACATGTATCTCAAATTAAACCCCTGTATGGTCATTGTTAACTTAGCCATCTATGTGTTGCAGCGGCGTAAAGGTTATATTTTGTTTTTTTTTCAGAGACCTTCTGCCCCAATATATTTTAATTGTTTAATGTAAGACCTTACCCGCGGGTCATTCCGCTGTCTTTCCTGTACGGCCATTACCAAGCTCCAGTCTCCTGCTAAACCACACCAGTGGCAATAAAAATAAAAGTTTCCACGCTGCTGGACCCTCAGCCTCACCACCAAGACAGTACCCTAAAGAATTTATTCCAACAACAATTCTGCCGCCGCGATTTTAATATTTCAGCACCCCGCAGCCGTTCGTCGCCCTACCCCCACTGTGGTGGGGTATGGGCCCACTCCACTCCCGTGATGTTCTTCTGGGTACGGCGCGCCGGAGGATACCTCAAGCACAGGCTGATGTGCGGCGCACCTTCCGCCAGCTCATCTCTGGACTGTGAACAAACCTTGTATTTGCGGCGTGCTTCACGACTACTCCTCTCATAGTGCGGGAGAGAGGTATCTCAGGGTACTTGAGGGGTCCGAGCGGCCTCCACTGGATACAGGCAGCGGCGGCAGGTCTTGCCGTCAAAATTAGTCGGCAGCTAATGTACTTCAACAGTTACATGGACACTCTATATCTGCAATTAACACATTTTTGCTTCAAATCAACCGTTGGTGGACATAGAAAAATGTTACTTCCATGAATTAATGTTTTTGTTTCGCGATTCTACTACAACAAAGAAACTCTAAAGCTGGACTTAAACTAGTCCCACCCATCTATATTGTACCAGGAAAAGTTTTTGGATAAAGGGCATGAGTAGGACCTCAGGGAGTGGAACTTGGTTTTGGAGCCGATACAGAGTAGGATAGACTCGCAGAGCGAATAATAGATGGTTAAAAAAATTTTTCAAAACAATTTATTAATTCTTCACCCTGCAATATGATTATTGGACTTAAATCTGGCATTGAAATTAAAAGTTTGAACGTAATCTTCCTGAATTCTGTTCATGAAAATGGAATAAATATCACTGATTCCAAAGTCTTTCATATGTGAGAATATGAGGTATTGAATTTCCACCTAAAGTCTTTCTAAACCTAAGCACACACTTATAATTGTAAGTGGATATGAGAAATTAAATTTCTGTTAAAAGTTTTCAGTTCTCAGTTTGTAAACCTTGATATATAGCACACTTGAAAAGCCTAAAGTCTTTCTGTGAGATATAAAAATGAAATTTGAAATTAAATTAATCACTTCTGAGAAATTATGAGAACTCTGAAATATTTGTTCGCACGCGGCACTGAAGTTTCCACTGTTCAAAATTAATGAAAAAAATTTAGTCAGTTTGTTACTACTCACTTACGGAAAGAAATGTTGCTACAAAATGTCGAAGGATGGACATCTGGAATGTGCCGTGGAGAATCAGGATCGGCATGTTCCCTTAACACACCATGTTGACGTTCCCGATGAGGTGATGACGGCTGGAACTGGATCATGTACAATTGCAGCTTGTTAGGGTGATTTTTCGCACACGAAAAATTCACTTAGTGCGAGTAGTTATCACTGACACTGTCATTTACTGTTGAACACTATTTATGGCGTAATCGAACTTCAAGACGTTAAATAAAGAATCACAGTCCTTCCTGTATGAAATACTATTTAAAGTCGTTACTGAAACGTTCATAATTACACAGTTCACACTTGAAAAGGCAAATCAAAATTTATAATCACAGTCTTTGAGCACAGTCATTAAGTCACTAAGTATTATTTTCTGCTTATCTTGTTATTATAACGTCATATTACCTTAGAAAAAGTTCTTAATTTTCACTCAAATTACTGTAAGTCGTATACTGATGTGGCGTGAATAAAGAAATACAGTTCAATACTCGAAAAGAAATGAGTTCTGGTGATTCTACACATTAGTTTCTGTAGAAGTTCAATATCATTTGAAGTAACCTAAGTCTACACGTAATGACATATTCTGTGAACGTTAAATAGTTGATATTTGCACTTCAATAAGTTCACTCGTATTATATTCTTAAATGTCTTTAGGATTAGACTGTAGTCGCGACGCGATGTACTAAATACAGTGCGACGTCGTTTATAATTCTGTCGGCGATATAACTTCGCGTTCCGGAAATGCGACGGCAAGTACTTTCACCGTGACTGCGCGAACATATTGTACGCGGGTCGGTCTCTCCTCTGTCTCACTCACACACAGCTGTATACTCGTCCTTGTACTGGCTTGCTTGCTGGCTGGCCTTGACATATATAGATACCAGCGCTGGGAGGGGTAGCATCTCTTGGCCATGTGACCGTGAGTGCGTAATTCCTTTAAACTTTAAATTATTATAACTCAACAACCATGGGATGAATTAATTCGAAATTCACAGGGATTAACTTTTATGACGTCCGCTATGATTCAGCGTTTGTCCCGTTGAAATTGGTTAAGGCGTTGAAAAGCTGGTAAAAGAAAATTCTTTTCGAGAAATATCTCTAGGGGAGGTGAGATTCGAGCGACAGGTGACGTCACTTGACTCCGCCTAGTGCACTTGTGGGGTCTGACACATACTGGAACATTCTTTACATAGATGTTCGTACGTCGGTCGGATCTTTTATGCTGGAATAACGTTTCTTTCGATTAATATGGACCAGGACCTAGGCTTTCCTGGTACAATATCAAACAACTTAAGAGACCTCCGACTACTGAAAAATTGTATTTTCTCTTCTAAATTCTTCTTCAATTAATCAGCAACAAACTTGGACTTTTGTTTTGGAAATTTTTTTTAACGTTCTTCTGTGTCACCCCTTGGAAAGACATTTGGGGTCAGGGGAGGTCTGTACCGGGCGGTATACCTCTACGCCGCAATTTTAAATCTTTCGCCAATAAAGCACTTCTCTACCGGAGGAACTCTGAACTTTAACAACTGAATTAATTCAACAGTTCCTTAGAATATGCCACTGTGTGTATTTCGATTTATTTTTGTTCCTTTTGTGGATAAGGAAGTGTGGACATTCTCTCTACTAATAAAACTATGATAATGCACTCTGGTGCAAAGGAATGAACTTTCTTGGAGAAATTTTGTGTTCATAAGTTTTGTCTTTACTAAATTTTGTTCTTTGATTTGAGGGTTGGCAATATTAAGCTTTCTTTCCGCCTTTTTTGAATTTAACCAATCCTAAATTTCTGTAATTAATTTCCCACCAATAAGGTGTTTCTTCATCGATTTTTGTGTAACTTTTGCTGTTAGCCAATAAACGTTTGTAGGCGGGTCTTAATCATTCATGAAAGGTCTCCAATTTTCCGCGAGGGTATAAAAACTGCTGATTTTCTTGTCTCCGGGCCACTTCAATAACATCTAGCTTGGCGTGTGGATTTGTAGCAGGGGGCGGGAAGCACCTCTTTCTTCGGGCAACAGATCTTCAACAAGGTAATGGCCATTTAATATCTTTCCTTGCTAGCTCAGCAGGTTACTCGCGGGGAAGGTTCAAAAACTTTAATATGTAACCCATCTGTTTAAAATGTAAATCCCTTTTCAGTCTATGTAAAAACTACAAATTTCTTCAACTGTAAATCGGGGATAGAGAGTGCTTTACCCTCCCGAGCTCCCCTTCATTTTTTTGAATTTGAGGTGACGATGTTCTCGTAACCGCTTTTTTGTTCCTTCTTAATGTGTTAAAGTTATTTTGTATAATAGTCACCTCCTAGTGCCTAGTGCCTCTTAGGTTTTAAAATGTGTATTTAGGAGAGTTAACTCACGCCTCCATTCCTTTTGCATTTAGGGCCATTTAAAGTAACCTATTATTTTTAATTTTAGGCCCAGTAGAGTGGGTACAAGTTACCCCTGTTTATTTATAAGTGTGCCTTGAGGGCAGTTTGTAGTAAAGTCCGTTTATAGCCTCTTAATAGGCTTGAAAGATTCAGAGCGGGTCAGCTCTTTCTGGTATTTTGAAAGGTGCCTCAGGGAGACGTGACATTTTGATTGCTGGGAGCTAGTGCTCCATGTAATTAGGGGCGTTCTTCCCTTTGGTATTTTGTGGTTGTGAGCTGATAGCTCACGGATTGACAAATTTGGGCTCGTAGCCCAGAATTTGTAAAGACCCCTTAACTTGTGCTTTCTTTTGTAAAGTCGCATTATACCTGATTTTCTTTGTTATTTCACCTAGTGAAAATTGTTAAATGTTGTTATCTGTTGAAGATATAACCTTTATTTAAATTTTAAATTCATCCTTAAGACTTGTAGTTAGACCCATTCCAGCCCGCACCTTCTTTCACCTCTGCCTTCCACGGATAACTCCGTAACAATTATTATTATTATCTATATATATAAAATAACTTGTCCTGACTGACTGACTGATTCATCATCGCCGAGCCAAAACTACTGGACATAAAGAAATGAAACTGTGGGGATACATTTGTATTAAGACGTAGGTGCTCGCTAAGAGAGGATTTTTGGATATTCCGTCGCTAAGGGGGTGAAAAAGGGGGGTGAGATTGTAAAATGAGTGTATCTATATCTCAAAACTTTAAAAGTTTACAGATATAAAAATTGTTATTTAGAATATTCTTTAAAAATAAGGAAACACGTATTTTTTTTTGTTTTCGGAAAATCCCAATAGGAGGGGTGAAGAAGGGTGAAAAAGTGGTTGAATGCCTTTAATCAGGATACCGGTACGTATATGTCAGAAACTGAAGATATTAAAGACCTAAAAATTGGTACTTTTGATCTCTCTTAAAAATAAGGAAACACGTACTTTTTTGTTTTTGGAAAATCCAATTTATGGGAAGGTAAAAATGGGGGTGAATTTTTAAAATGAGTGCATCTATATCTCAAAACTTTTAAAGTTTACAGATGTAAAAATTGGTATTTAGAATCTTCATTAAAAATTAAAAATCACGTATTTTTTTGTTTTCCGAAAATCCCAATAGGAGGGGTGAAAAGGGGGTGAAAATGGGTTGAATGCCTTTAATGAGGATACTTATATCTCAGAAACTGAAGATATTACAGACGTGAATTTTAGTGTTTGTTATCTCCTTCAAAAATAAGTAAATACGCATTTTTTGTTTTTGGAAAAACCAATTATTGGGGGGTGAAAGGGGGTGAATTTTTAAAATGAGTGTATCTATATCTCAAAACTTTTAAAGTTTATAGATGTAAAATATGGTATTTAGAATCGCCTTTAAAAATAAAGAAACACGTATTTTTTTTTGTTTTCGGAACATCCCGATAGGAAGAGTGGAAAAGGGTGAAAAAAAGGTTGAATGCCTTTAATGAGGCTACTTATATTTCAGAACCTGAAGATATTTCAGACCTGAAAATTGGTATTGGGGATCCACTTTAAAAACGAAACACGTATTTTTTTCGTTCCTGGAAAATCCAAATAATGGGGGGTGAATTTTTAAAATGAGTGTGTCTATATCTTAAAACTTTAAAAGTTTACAGAAGTAAAATTTGGTATTTAGAATCTGCTTTAAAAAGAAAGGAACACTAATTTTTTTTTTTGTTTTCGGAAAATCCCAATAGGAGGGGTGAAACAGGAGTTGAATGCCTTTAATGAGGATACTTAAATCTCAGAAACTGAAGATATTACAGACCTGAAAATCGGTGTTTGGGATCTCCTTTCAAAATAAAGAAACATTTTTTTTTGCTTTTGGAAAATCCAATTAATGGGGGATGACAAGGGGGGTTAATTTGTATACAGTATATCTCAAAAACTTAACATGTTACAGAAGTGAAAAATGGTATTTATATCTCTGTTAAAAATAAAGAAACGTGTATTTTTAGTTTTCGGAAATCCCCACTTGGGTGGAGAGGGGGTGTAAAGGGGACTGAAAATGATGTTGAATTATTTTAATTAGGCTACTGTTATCTCAAAAATGAATTTGTAACAGACGTGAAATTTGATATTTGGAATCTGCTTTAAAAGTAAAGAAACACCTATTGTCGGAAAATCCAATGAATGCGGGTTGGGGGGGAGGTGAAAGAATTTAAAATTAATTGACTTAATTGTATGAGAATACTAACATCTAATAAAAACTAAAGTTGTTAGGGCCTACAGACGTGAAAATTGGTATTTGGTTTTCCTTTAAAAACAAAGAAAAACCCGTTTAGGGGGGATCATCTTGGGGGGCGGGAGTGAAAAGAATTGAATTCCTTTCATGAGGACACATAAATCAAAAACTGAAGAAGTTAGAGTCGTGACAATTGGTATTTAGACGATCCTTTTCTATTAAAGAAACAAGTATTTTTTGCCGGAAAATTCACTTGTTGGGGGAGGAGGAGTGTGAAAGTGAAAAAAGTGAATTATTTTTATCTCAAAACTAATGGTAATAGACATGAACATTGGTGTTTGGAATCTCCTTTAAACATAAAGAAACACGCCTTCTTTTAGTTTTTTTTTGCGGGGGGCGTGTAAATAAACTTAACGGCGGTGGGGTGTAAACGGAGGTGAGACCAATTGATTTTACTGTTCATAATGTATTTATAAGGAGCCTCCGTTGCTCAGGCGGCATCGCGCCGGCCTCTCACAGATGGGTTCCGTGGTTGAAATCCTGGTCTCTACATGTGACATCCGTGATGGACAAAACGGAGGCGGGACAGGTTTTTCCTGTCACCATTCATTCCAGCAACACTGTCCAATATCATTTCATTTCATTTGTCATTCATTAATCATTGCCCCAGAGGAGTGCGACAGGTTTCGGCAGCCGGCACAATTCCTGTTGTCGCCGCTAGATGGGGGCTTTATTCATTCCTTTCCTGACCCTGTGGAATGACTGGAAACAGGCTGTAGATTTTTGATGTACTTATTCTGATCATAAACCGATCATTATTAATGTTTCCTGGGTTCGTTTTCAAGAGCCATCTTTCCCTTCGGAGAACGTTCTTAGATTACAGTCGATTCTCCTGGCACATAAATAAAAATTTTAACACATTTGAAATAAACGATAGGAATGAGATTGACCGTCCTATTGTTCACCTCTATAATAAGGTCAATAATGCACGGAAGTATGTCATTCGTATCGCCAGAAATCCCGCACACTTGCCTACGCGCGACAATGGTGCTGATCATATTCTCAACAATGACAATGGCAGCACATGTAATTTACCGCCAAGTAGCGGTCTTGTATCTTGCTGTGGGGTCCAGAACATAATAATAATAATAATAATAATAATAATAATAATAATAATAATAATAATAATAATAATAATAATAATAATAATAATAATAATAATAATAATAATAATAATAATACCCGTGTGGGGATTTACCAGTTACCTCCATCGGGCGCGTCCCATTGGAATTGGGGAAGCTCGCTGGCCCTGCCGCCAGCAGAGTCAGAGGGTAGTAGGGAAATAAAATACCACCGTGAAAAAAGAACTGGTCCCTTGCCTGGGTTACTGCGAAGACTGGTAAATGACCAGAAGCCAGAAAACATCTTGAGGCAACCTCTAGGGCTAACAATCCTAGTTGTAAAAGGATGGGTACCCGTCCAAAGCAAAGTCAAGTCAAAAAGCATGATGGCACAACATTTCAAGAAATATACCCCAGGGGGTAAATCTTCGGATAAATCCCTCGTCGTGAACGCCACGGCGCACGAGTCTCATTCGGATTCTGGGGGAGACTCGACATCATGCAAGAGACGAGTCGGAGCGTCTCGGTGTACCCCGAAGAGTCAAAAACTCAGGCCAAAATCTAAAACCTTTCTAGCAACTTTCAACATAAATTCACTTACACAAACTGGCAAGCTGAAAACCCTCACCAAAGCTCTTCACGAAAATCAGATATCCATAATGGCCCTACGGGAAACAAGGTACCCGGATGAAGAGATTTTTGAATCCGAAGCCTACCGATTTTTCAAGAGCAAAGCGCAAAGAGGAATCCTCAATGGAGCTGTGATGCTTGGAACCGCGTTTGCTGTTAGAACCAAGATCCTTAAATCGGTTGCAAATTTCGAACCTGTGAATGTCAGATTGTCTATACTCACAATTAAATGCGCAAACAAAACCTACGCCCTAGTTAACGCACATGCTCCTACAAACGATAAGAACAAGTCTGATCTAGACGAAGTTGATAATTTCTGGGACCTACTGGATGAAAAATTAAACGAAATCCCCAAACACCATGTCAAGCTTCTTTTGGGTGACTTCAATGCCCAACTAGGTCGTGAACAGAAGTACAAGAAAGTTATAGGAAATTACCCTGCTCACAAAAGAACCAATCCCAATGGCAAAAGACTGGTGTCCATTTGCGAAAATCACAACCTGCAGGTCATGTCGGCCCACTTTCGCCATCTTCCCAGAAAGCAAATGACTTGGCGTTCTCCCGTCCAAACTCTTGGAGAGTTCCAAATTGATCATGTTGCAATCTCCAGGGGAAACAGCCCTGAGATTATGAATGTCAAGGTAAAGAAAGGCATCAATGTGGTCTCAGATCACTATATGTCTCTTATCAAATTCAAACCAATTCCCGCAAACACAAGGAAGACAACCAAACAGATCACACGCTTCGACAATGATAAACTTCGGCAAAGGGTCGAGGAGTTCCAGGAGAAGGCTAGACCAAATGACTGTGACTTTAACAACGCCAAAAATCTCCTTGTTGAGGCCGCCAAAGACGTTGCAGAAATCAAGAGAAGCAAAAAGCATGCCTGGTGGAATGGTACCTGCGAATCAGTCCTCCAAGAAAGACTCAATGCGTGGAAACAGTACTACTCTACGAAATCAGAAAATGATTGGGAAACCTACAAAACCCAACGTGCCCAAGCAGCTAGGGTGTTCAGAACTGAGAAACGTAAATACGAAAAATCTCTCATTGAAAAGATAGAACAAAACTTTAGGAAGAATGAAAGCAGAGAGTACTACAGGGCCTTCAAACGCAAACTCACTGGCTATAAACCACCATCTCTATGCTTTGAGCGAAAGGACGGCACTCTGGCGACGTCAAATGAAGAAAATTGCAGCATTCTGGCAGACTACTTCAAGAATTTACTTAATTGCTCTAAACCGCAAAGCCCCATTGAGACCAAGGAACCCTTACTCAGGTACCCGGATTCCCGACCACCCGACAGAGATGAAATCAAGCGCCACATTGCCCGTCTCAAAAATAACAAAGCGCCGGGGGAAGACTCAGTAGTAGCAGAACTATGGAAGTATGCCCCAGAAGAATCACTTGATATCTTGCAAAAGCAAATAGAAGAAATTTGGAACAAGGAGACCCTACCCGAAGATTGGAAAATAGCTTTGATCCATCCATTACACAAAAAAGGCAGCATGAAGAACATCAACAACTACAGAGGAATATCTTTGATACCCGTGACTTACAAAATTCTATCACTTGCCATCCTGGAGCGTTTGGAAGCACAAGTCGAACATCAAATAGGTGAATACCAAGGAGGGTTAAGAAAAGGTCGCTCAACAGCCGAACAGATCCAAAATCTCAAAACGATCATCAGATATTGTGCAGTAAGGTCCAAGCAGTGTGTGTCTGTCTTTGTGGACTTTAAGAAAGCGTACGACTGCATTGACCGGGAAGTCCTGCTAAACATCTTAAATGAATTTGGAGTTGATTTGAAACTGCTGGCATTAATTAGAGCCACCCTGACCGATACAAAATCCAAGGTGAAGTTCCACGGATGTCTCTCGCATTCCTTTGACATCAAAACAGGAGTCCGACAAGGTGATGGGCTATCCCCGATACTCTTCAACTGTGTTCTTGAAAAGATCATCAGAACCTGGCGGGTGAGATTACAGGAAACTAACTACAGTGCATTGAGAATAGGAACCAAATCCAAGGGGATCGCAACAGACTGCTTAGCATTTGCCGATGATATTGCTGTTCTCTCAAACGACATAGAAACCGCTAGAGCTCAAGTTGAAATTTTAAAGGAAATTGCCGAACAAACTGGTTTGCAGATATCGTTTGAGAAAACAGAAGTAATGACTAACATCAAAGAAGCTCCATACAAAATACGGGGACATCACCCAAGTAGACAAATTCAAATACCTGGGTGAGATCATCATGAAAAATGGACTGGACAAAGAAGCACTTCAGAAGAGAGTACGCAAACTGGAAATAGCCTACCAAACATCCCGCACAATCTACAACAAAAAATGCTTTTCCCAAAACACCAAGATACGTCGCCATGAAACAGTTCTGAAGCCAGTAGTTCTATATGCAGCCGAAACCCTGTCTCTAAATGCCAACAAAGGACTCCTTGAAGAACTGGAGAAAAAAGAACGCAAAATTGTGAGAGGAATCTTGGAATCAAAGTACAGAAATGGAATCCATCAATAGAGATCCAACAAGGAAGTCTACAGCAAAATAGAGAAAATTACCGACACAATAAGAAAAAGACGGGCACGATTTTACGGTCATCTGAAAAGAATGGACGGAACAAAGTTAACTAAAGAAATCTTTCACTTTTTTGATTCAAACCCCAAAACCACAATTCCCTGGTTTAGAAATACCAAAGAAGACCTGCAAATGCTACATATCTCAGCTGAAGATGCCCTTAACAGAGATCTCTTCCGCAAGAAAATATTGACGAACGGGCTAAACCGAGACGAGCAACCGAAGAGAAGACACGGTGCCCCTTGGACAGAGGAGCGCAAGTAGGCCCACTCACAAAGAATGAGGGAAATTTGGGCTCTAAAGAAGGCCAAGTTCAGTGTCAAATGCAACAAGACTTAACGTGGTCCTTGCTGGCTCCAGCGAATTATATATAATAATAATAATAATAACAATAATAATAATAATAATAATAATAATAATAATAATAATAATAATAATAATAATAATAATAATAATAATAATAATAATAATAATAATAATAATAATAATAATAATAATGTTCTGGACCGTCGTCAAATGTGCGGACCGCGCTCGAAACGGGTCCTGGACGGGTAATGTCTAAGAATGCATTCCGAACGCGGGTTCAGTACCGCCAAGGCACCCAAGACGACACCACCCCGGATCTGCTGAAGGATTTGATATATATCAAAAATGCTTATAGGAAAAGATGGCAAAGGTTTAGGGACCCAACTGGCCGGGTGGAATACCTGGACCTAGCCCGGGAAGTACGAAATCGATTGCTGGAAAGAAAGATTGAAGAATGGGAGGAAACTTGCCGTAATCTATTAGAAAACGAATCAGATCGCGAATTTCGGCGGATTATATATAAAACAATAAGCATTCAATTATAAATTTCAGTATAATACCGTAGTGAAGCCCTCTAAGGAGCACGTAGAACCATTAGTTAGCATTCTTCTTCTTGTTTCTCTTATCCTCCCAAAACTCCTTCATCCTCGCACTGTGAGTCTGTCGTCTTTCTTGAGTCCATGCCTCCTGGAGTTTCAAGTTTCTTGTACATTGTCTGGCTGCAAAGCTGTGCAAGTTAATTTTGTGTCTAAATGTAGCCCATGTAGTTGTCAGTGGGTCAACGCCGACTTCTGCGAGATCTTTTTGGGTGTCAGCAAGCCACCGTACTTTATTTTGTCGGGTTCCGCTGATAATGAGGAAGATTTTCTTGGTCAGTCGCGAGTCGTCCATTCGTGCTAGATGTCCGTAGAATTGCATACGTGTTTTCCGGGCGATTGAAGTGAATCTTTTGGTCATCGAGTGGAGTTCTTCCGAGCTTTTTCGCATCCATATTCTATCTTGGAACTTTGGGCCAAATATTTTCCTAAGTATTTTCCGTTCCATTTTCTCGATGCCATTGATATTGATGGTCAGTGTTGATGTTTCAATCGCGTAGAGTGCTTCAGGAAGAACTACTGTATGGTAGTGACGCAGCTTGGCTTGGATGGAAGGGGATTTCTTATTGTAGATATTCCAGGTGACTGTGTAGGCTTTACGTAATTTTTCGGCACGGGTTTTGTTGGCTATCCTGTCGTTACCAGTGCTTCCGATAATTTCACCTAAGTACTTGAAATGTTTAACTCGTGTGATATTGCAGTATTTGGTCCCAAGTGTTTCCACACTGGTGTTCTTGGAGTCCATGTATTGTGTTTTCTCATATGATATTTGGAGGCCAGTCTTAATAACAATCTCATGCAGATTCTCAAGAGCGGTTCTGGCTTCCTCGGGAGTGCGGGTGATTATTGCTAGGTCGTCAGCAAAGGCAAGACACTTAATATTGATTCGCTTATCTCTCGTTCCCATATTTATCCCGTGTACTTCTTTCTCCCATGTTCTAACGACCTTATCTAGTACAAGATTGAACAGCAGTGGAGATAATCCATCACCCTGCCTCACGCCTGTTCGTATCTCAAATGATTCAGAGATTTCGCCCATGAATTTCACTTTAGAAGTTGTGTTATTTAAAGTCTGTTGGATTAACTTCGTTGTTTTGTTGACAACGCCATATTCATGCAGTACATCTAATAAGGTGGCACGGTCAATCGAGTCGTAAGCTTTTTTAAAGTCAACAAAAGTGACCACTGTTCGAATTGATTGGCGATGTTGGAGAATCATCATGAGGTTCCAGATCTGTTCTGCACACGATCGGTGAGGTCTGAAGCCCGCCTGGTATTCTCCAATCTTCCATTCTATCTGTTGTTCTAATCTGGTACGGAGAGGACGGGAGAATACTTTGTTAGCAATTGAGAGGAGAGAGATACCTCGGTAATTGTTCAGATCTGTCTTGTCACCCTTTTTGTGTAGAGGATGAATCAAAGCAGCTGTCCACTCTGCAGGTATGATTTCGCTCTCCCATATATCCGCAATGATGGCTTGTAATCGGTCAATAATGACCTCACCTCCGATCCTGAGCATCTCGGCAGTTACACCATCTTCCCCTGGTGGTTTGTTGTTTTCCAGATTTAATACAATATTCTGTATCTCATCATGTGTTGGTGGAAGTGAGTCATGGTTTGGGGTGGATATGCTGAATTGCAGTTTTTCGGCAGGAGGTTCACAGTTATGTAACGCCGCAAAGTACTGCTTTAAGATGTCACAGTTGGCTTTTGTATTTGGCTCAAGTGTTCCATCGATGCGACGAAAACAAATACTAGGGGGTTTGTAGTTAGTCAGTTCTTCTCTAAAAGTGCTATAGAAATTTCGAGTGTTGTTGCTTTTGAAATCGTAATCGATTTCCGACAAGGATTTACTGCTCCCCTACAATTTCCTCATCATTTTGAGTAAGTTGTTGATGGATCGACGATTATTTATCAAAACTCCCTGCCCCCCAATGCCACTCCGGTTCTCCTCTAAAGGTTTGCCTCAAGGAGATATTATGAGTGGGATCCTTTTTGCATTATACTTACATGATCTAGAACGCTTAGTTCTACGGACATCACGTATTATCTCATATGCTGACGATATTTTGATTTATACTAGTCACGCACATCTGGACACATGTAGGAGAATATTAACAAATACTCTACGGGAAGTTCATATATGGCTAACGGATCATGGATTGCAGCTCTCTCCTTCCAAATGTGCCACGATGGTTTTTACACATCACCGGCAATATGACACCTCCCCTATTAATTTAGATAATATCAACATTCCGCTCACCACCTCACATCGCTATTTGGGACTAATTTTGGATAATAAATTATCATGGAAATACCACTTTCAAACCTTAACCCAACAGGCACAACATTGTCTACATATTCTGCAAGCTGTAGTTAGAAGGCAATGGGGAGCGGACCCCGTTATTGCCCTTGCATTTTACAAAGCTACCATCCGCTCAAGATTAGAATATGGTGCTCATCTTTTTGACATAGCTAAGAAAACTCAACTTCAAAAACTAGAGCGTATTCCATTTCGAGCCCTAAGGCTGTGTCTCGGAGCCCTCAAAACCACACCCACTAATGCTCTGTTGGTAGAAGCAGGAGAACAACCACTACACATACGCAGATTATTTTTAGCTAAAAAATATATCCTTAAGAAGATGGCCCTGACTAACACTGGTATTCTGCCCAAACTCCAACTTTTGTATGAAATCCTACAGCGCACTAAACAGAGTAACTTCCCTCAGCCGGCTTTGATTCAAGCATTCTCACAATTGTTGCAGTATGAAGGTGATATTCTAAAGTGTATGTCCCAGCCACATTTTGCTTTTAGTTTGCATATATATTTTTATACTCCCTCTATCATATTTCCTTCAGCACATTATAGTCATACACCCAACAAAAATTTTCCACTTCAACTGGCATCTATAAAGCGATTGCGGGTTGCTAACCCGTCCCCCAGTTTGGAAATTTACACGGATGGTTCAAAAACTGCGACGGGAGTCGGAGCAGCAATATATACGCCCCAAACGAAAACCCACCAAAAGATGTCACTACCTCATACAATATCCATTTTCACTGCAGAACTATTTGCTATAAGACAGGCTATTTTATTTTTCAAACAATCACGACACAATAAAGGTCATATTTTTACCGACTCACTGAGCTCACTACAGGCCATATCGTCCTTAAAACCCTCTACCAACTGGTACGTGTACAATGTTAGAAAACTCCTTTATGACTTACAAACAGCAGGACGACACATCACGTTAGTATGGATACCCGGACACTCGGGAATAACTGGCAATACCATTGTAGATCAACTGGCTAAGGATGCGGCACATGCGACAGATAATATCAGAAACATTGCCCTGCCATATTTGGATTTACTAACCTCACTACGGATTGATAGCACCAATACCTGGAATGAGCTTTGGCAGGAAACATCCAAATATAAGGGTCAATTTTATTATCAGCTTCAACCGCAGGCAGGGAAAAAACCTTGGTACTATACCGGACACTATACTAGACGACATATTATAAATATCATACGATTACGTTTCAATCACGCCCTCACACCTCAATATAAACACAGGTTTCATCTTCCACCACATGCTAGATGATACTGTGGTAATATAGCGAGCGACGCTAATCATATTCTTTTCAACTGCCCAAGTTTTCATACATCTCGGCAGAAATTTCTGTACAATTTAACACAATTAAACATTCCGTTTCCTACAAGTTTATCCTGTTTATTATGTAAGCCTTCTCCGCAAATAGTTAATGACATTAATCGCTTTCTTGATCAAAACAAGATCCACGTGTAGTCAGTAGTACCAACATGATTCGGAGGTAAACTTCGTGTGGATAAAATCAGTGTTACTGTTTCGGCGCATTTCTCCGGCTCGATATATAATTACGTTTTCGTATTATATTGCAGCCACGGTAACGTGTGATAAAATTAATTAATTTCATGCTTTTTACGAATCCCAATCTTTTACCCGGTAGATTGCTAACTTTGTGTCTTTGAGTGTGTGTTTTTGTGTTTTTGTTCCTCTACCCTACTCTTTGTATCCCTTCTTCATTAACCGTTCCTAACCTTTATATGTAGGCCCGGTCTTGTGTGTGAAAGTAGAAAAGACGTCGAGACGGGTCACTCTGACGTGAAGACTAGAACCTTGTGTCCCTGTTTTTATGTGTGCTCCTTTAAGACTATCTCGGATAATTCCCACTCTGCGTAATGATACAATTATTGGGTTGGCATCCCGATTGGAAGAAAGATGAAGAAGAAGTTACTCTATGCGCAAATGCTACTAATGTTTCGCTTTTCCTGTGTATTTTGCATACCTAACTATATAGTTTCACTTCGTAGTGACCATAAGGACTCAATTGCAAGTTTTTATTTTCTGTTGCTACCTTAATGGGCATAAATGTAAACCAAGAAGCCCAATATATATCACGAAGAAGAAGAAGAAGAAGAAGAAGATTTCCGACAATCTATTGAGGTGGTAGGTACGTTTAACTCGTCTAATAGTTTTGGCTGTTCGCTTCTGTATTTCTATGAAGTTACTCCAATTTTCTGCTGTTTGGTGACTATGCCAATTCATCCAGACTTACATGCGGGATTCCAGAGCTCTATCGCAATCGGCAGTCCACCACCTGTGTTTACGTTTTCGTGGAGGTTGGACAAGTTTCTTCGCTGAGTCTTGAATGGTTGCAAGAAGGGTGTCTCATGTTTCTGTGTTAGCCTGCATTGATTCCATGAATTCCTGTGCGTGATCTTTTCAGTATTCTGGATCAATGCGTGGTATTTTAGGTTTCTGATAACTTTTCCGGTTAGGTCTGAAGTGGACTTTGATTTGTGAAAGATGGTGGTCGGACTCTACGTAACCCTTGCGAACTCGCACATTCATGAATTCAGGAGAGTATTTTCTTGTGATGGCTACATGATCAATCTGGTGTTGATTGGTGATTTCCAAGAGGTCATTTTCCACGGAGGTTTCTTAAAGTATGTGGACATTATTTGGAGGTTAGCCATTCTACATATGTTGATTAGGCGATGTCCATTGGCATTAGTCTTCTTGTGTGCTGAAAAGCACCCAATGATGCTTCTGTATTCTCGTTCCCTGCCGATTTGTGCACTGAAGTCCCCAAGGAGAATTTTAACGTGATGCTGAGGAATCTTGGCGAGTGCTCGTTCGAGTTGCAACCAGAACTTCTCAATTTTGTTTTTGTCAGTTTCACTGTTCACCGGAGCGTGTGCATTAACCAGTGTGTAGGCTTTGTTAGCACATTTAACCGTGCGTAGAGAGAGACGTTCCGAAGGTGATGTAAAATTTATCACCGAGTTCTGTATGCTGTTATGTACTAGGAATGCAGTGCTCAAAATATGTAAATTACTATTTGCGAGTTTAGTTGCTGCCTCCCCTTATATATTCGATATCCACCTGAATCAAAGTGATCGTAATCACGAAATCGCGTTTCTTGAACTGCAAGAATAAGAATTCTGAACTTGTCACAGGTATCAGTCACAATCTTGAGTTTGCCTGTTTTAGCCAGAGTCTGTACGTTGATTGTGCCAATGAACTGCATTCTCTTGGGTTTCAGAAGTTTTGGGAAGCTCAGACTCTTCCCTGCATGATGTCCTGGTCCCCCAGAATCCGAATGACCAGGTTCGCCTTTACTGTTAGCAGTGCAGGCCTGAGGTAGTTGCTCTGTCACTTGTGTTTCCATCATGCTAAGTTCGTGGTTGATGTTAGCTGGTGGGCGTGAGCCCGGGACGGTTGAATCATTCATTTTGATTCACCCTCATCGTAAGGGTTGTTAGTCCATACGGGTAACTGATGTTCTGCTATGATGTTTATTATTATATTATCACAGACCACCAAGATGGCTCCCAGCAGTAGGCTAAGATCTGTTGCCTTCAGTGGCGGCTCGTGGATATCAGCAGTGGGGGGCGCGCCTTAGTTTCATAATTCCATAATATATCTCAAGTTCTTCAAACCATGTTATCAAAATACACACTTCGAACACTATACGGTGCAATGCATATGCAATTATTATTATTATTATTATTATTATTATTATTATTATTATTATTATTATTATTATTATTATTATTATTATTATTATTCGTGAATGGTCCCTTTCGGAACACACGAAGCTTTATTTATGATTTCGTTCACGGAGGATCCAGGATGCTTTCATCTGTTCCCTAAAGATCCTCTTCCTTTCTTACGTCCACTTGGAACCTGCTCTTTTTGGTACTTCATTCTCTGGAGTAACTTCCCACTTGTCAATTTTCTTTCTATATATATTTCGATTCAAACTGTCTTGGAGTTGAATTTGTGCGTTCTTCATGTCCGCTTTTGTTTGTTGTATTATTATTATTATTATTATTATTATTATTATTATTATTATTATTATTATTATTATTATTATTAACATTTGCCTGTTCTTGTCCACGATCGAATTATGCTTACGAATAGTTTCACTGTAGTGATCACTCAAACAAGATACGACATTGACATTACCAAGCATTTCAGAGTCCATGGTACTATTGATATCACCCCTATGGCGATCCATTTATCTCCTTTCCTAGAACGGGTGAATAGCAGGCAAGGAATGCAGTAAAAGGTTTCTGAGATATCACTTCCACATATCCGCGCGTTCTTGTTATATACGTCAGGAGAATTAATTTGTCTTTGAAAAACCCTATTTTCATTTTCCTTGGTCTCCGGTTTTTTCAACGAGAAGTCTGGTGTAGGCCTACCACACTCCTTCAGTTCGACTTTCTTTTCGATCGAAAGAGAAGAAAACGTTAGTTCTTTAATATGTTCGACGGTAATCACACTGTACGAAGTGCAAACATAACACTACGCCTACATATAAGTCACAACCTTTCTCCTAATTTCACCTCGTCACAGTCACCTCACGAGATCATTCATCAACACACAGCTTAAACATCGCGCTCTCCAGTGAGTATCGCCAACATGAGTCAAATGCGAGGAGACAGTAGTTACAGTCGTTACTCGTTTCGTTAGTTAATAATCCTAAAAATTACAAGACTATTTTAAATATATGCCGGCACATTTAACTCAGGTAAGTGCGTCATTAAAATAGTTCCTAGTTTTAGGATAGAAATGGCACAAACTGACCCCTGTTAAATAGAAATCAAATCAGTAATGTTTCGGGTAAGTTGGCTACAACGATAGGCCGCGGCAGAAACGCGCCCGAATCTCCGTTAGAACAGCACATTCCTGCTGTGCCTCTGATTGGCTCCCTCAAGGCGAGTCGAGCGAGACTCGGAGTGTTTGGTCCGCTATGAGAGAGCGCCCTCCTGCGCAGGGCCAGCAGCGCATCGGGCCGCAGTACAGTACAACTCGCGCCCTTGATAATAATCTTATAGTAAAATATTTCCCTTGTTAACATTTAAGATTAAAATTCCCTAATTTAATGGAACCCCATGGGGGGCGCGCGCCTTAGCACCTCCCAAACGAGCCGCCACTGGTTGCCTTAGAAACGCCTCAATGGAAGAGTGGAATTATATATCTAGTTGGTAGTATCTATGGAGACCAAGAAAATTTAGCGAGTGGGAGGTTGTTAGGGCAAGGTTAGTAACCAACACACACTCTTGGTAAGTTATCAATGGAGCAATTGTAGTTAAATCCAACATGGAGGCATTTAGGTCAATAAAATGAAACAAAACTATGCCCTCAAATCAATCAAAACAAGCTCCAGACTCCCAAGACAACATGTTCACACAACCACCACACCAATCAAATGCTCAAATACTCCCTGATACCCACCGACACTACACAGAACGCGAGAAAAGATGTTAAGATCGCGGAGCTCCACTTCATGACTCCATTTTGGCGGCCATGATATTATTATTATTATTATTATTATTATTATTATTATTATTATTATTATTATTATTAAATAATGTTACTGGTTTTTATGTCCGACTACTTTTGTGGCTTTTGGAGATACCAAGGTGCCAGAATTTAGTCCCACAGGAGTTCTTTTACATGCCAGTAAATCTACTGACACAAGGCTGATGTATTTGAGAACCTTCAAATGCTACCGGACTGAGCCAGCATCGAATTTGCCAAGTTGGGGTCAGAAGGCCAGTGCCTCAACCACCTGAGCCAATCAGCCCAGGAAAATTCTATTATCTTTATGCATTGTTTATATTGCTCTATTGTTGCAGCCCATTTTTCTGTAACTTATGTATTCTTTTCCCAAAACCCATTTATCTGATTGTTTTCTGAAGCAATGGTTTCTTTTTTTAAAAATGATTGTTTCAAGATGGCAAAATGATCAAACAAAAAGTAATTACAGTAGTCAGAAGACAAGTTTTTGGTATCATTGACAAAGGAGGATAAACAAGATAACTGAAAAAGAAGAAACAACAGACCTAAGAAAAAAATGACAGAACATGGATAAGAAAAGATATCACATATTAAAGTATAAAATAATCAACAATGACAAGAATGTAAAGGAAACAGTTCATCAAACAGAAGATAAAATTAAGATGCTGGAGGAAATAGTGGAGAGCAAGAAACATAAGTACAGTACATAGAAAAGTTCACTTCAAAACAAATGAAAAATGTACACACTACATTGTATAATCAAACAAAGTCGGACAGAAAAACCTCAAAGCGTAACAGAATTAACTTCAAACTTTCTATTAATGAATGAATGAAATTAGCAAATAAGCAAAAATCAATGTCTATAGACAAAATTTTGTACTTACAAACACTTAATACAACCCTAATGCAATTCATCTCACCACATTAGAGAAGAAAAAGCTACCCTCTAGTAGGAGGTCTTTGCACTTCCAGGGACAAGCAGGCTGTTTTTATCTTTATTCTTTTTTGGAAACCCATTTATCTGTAGAAATTTCTCTAAATATATTCTTTTTTCCAAAAGCTCATTTGCCCAAATCCTTCCCAAAGAACTGACAAAATATTCAAATGACAAACAAATAATTTTAAAACCCATTACATGGTTATCATGATACATGTGGTTCCAGATTCTTGTCCACTTTCTGAAGATTATTTGATTCCAGGGGGGAGACCTAGCTTAACACAGGGAAAATAGGCCATATTCATTCGATTGTTATATATGCTTCAAATGTAGTTGACAAATGCTGCACATAACCAAGTATTGGCATGATTCAGAGCAATCAGAAGCAACTTCAATAATGTCAAAATTCTAATTACAACATTTCAAAATAAAATGTTCAAAATTTCCCACCTTTTTTACACTTTCCTTCATAACTCCCTTACTGTTTCACGGATAATTAAGATTTTTTCAGAGTTTCCTCCCATAGTGTTGTACTACAATCTGTACCTCATTCAGAACAATGGGATTGAAATTCGATTTTATATAACATATTTATTCACAACAATATTAATATTTTCTGCTGCTCGGAATAAAAACCCAGCAAAAACTTCTAATTACAGTCTATGTTAATGACTGAGGTTCATTTTGTAGCTGGAGGTTTGATACACACTTTAAAAAGGAAAAGTACAAAAATTCTTATAAACTTGGAATTTATAAGGGAAACAGTTATATATTGTTTAAAAGGCGGGAAATTTTGAACATTTTATTTTAAAATATTAAAATTATTAAAATTCTGACATTCTTGAAGTTGCTTCCGGTTGCCAGGAAGCATGCCAACACTGGGATATGTGCAGGAATTGTCAACTACTAGCAAACATCAACACTGGATATCACAAGAGACCAGACTGATATTATTTAATAAGAAGAGAGCTTGGCGCCTGTGGAAAGACTTCCCTAACCCACACACTCACAATACCTTCGTTAAAATCCGCCGCCACGCGAGGTTTATTGTCAGAAGGGACTAAAAAACACACGTAGACACTGTCACTGAAAACATCCGCAGCAATCCCAAGCGCTACTGGAGTCTCATCAACACACGGAGAAGGACGGAGCGGATTCCTGTCAGCGTGAACCACAACGACAACAGCAGATGGCGCCGATCGCAATGAACTGTTCAACAGGTATTTCTTCTCCAATTTCTCCCCTCCCTTACAAAACCAACCGCTCCCTCCCGTTGGTACAGCTTCAAACAGAACCCTATCAAGCATAACTACCACACCAAGTGAAGTTCATAACCTTCTTCAAACTCTTCATACCAACAAAGCTACCGGTGCCGACACCATAGGTCCTCTTTTCCTAAAAAATACTGCCAGCACTCTTTGCGTCCCTCTCTCTAAATTATTTAACAGATGTTTTGCCGCGGGCTATTTTCCTATTACCTGGAAACAGGCAAATATTGTTCCACTTCTCAAATCAGGCAACAAATTTAATGTTTCATCTTACCGACCAATCTCTATTCTCCCCACACTATCCTTTATCTTTGAAAAAATTATACACCAGCGTCTCCTCGCATTCACTTTGCCATATATCTCAACCAAGCAGCATGGTTTTCTACCAGGTGGCTCTTGTCTAACAAACCTGACCACTCTGCATAGCTTTGCATCACACGCCATTGCAGCTAAATCACAGATGGATATCTGCTACGTAGACATTTCGAAAGCTTTCGATTCTGTAGACCATACTCTGTTGCTCCATAAACTCTCCGAACGATTTAATATACATTGCAGTCTACTGACCCTTCTTGCTGGCTTCCTACATAACCGTTGGCAGAGAGTGGAAATATCAGGCACTTCATCCTCATGGTTACCAGTCACCTCCGGTGTCCCACAAGGCAGTACTCTTGGCCCCTTGCTGTTTTCTTTGTTTATGGACGATCTGCCGTCCGAACTCAACGAAACAGCGAATACCCTACTCTTTGCTGATGACTGCAAGATATTTAGGGAGATCAGGAATCCAGCAGATGCAGCTCTGCTACAGTCATCGCTTAATGCCCTCTCGAACTGGTGCCGTACTTGGAAACTTATCACCAATCCACAAAAATGCAGCCACATGACCATAACACTGCGTAAATCTCCTCTACCGACATCATATTACCTACTCGACAAGCCCATCACTGTGGTTACGCAACAGCGTGACCTAGGCGTAATATTCGATACAAAATTACAATTTAAGACCCATATAGAATAACATATGAATAGTAACACAGTAAGGTTTCCACCTATTCAGTACTAATATGTATTTACAATGTTATAAATTACATGGAACTAGTTTCGACCCGCCTAGGGGTCATCATCAGCCATATTAAAGCATACATAAGTATTTTTTCGACTCCTAAAAACATGTTATTTTTAATTGTAATAATCGTATGGATTTTATAATTTATAAAGTGAAGTTTGGTAATGAGATGAGAAATGTTAGTATGGTACAGGTGAGTAGTAAATAATAATATATATACAAACAAGTTTGGAACAAAGTACTAGTGGGGTGCTTAGAGTTGTAAAATATAGCCTCGTGGATGTCTGTAGTCCTCGTACTAAAGAAACAATGTAAAATAACACATATAAACATATATACAAGTATGTACAAAGTCTGGAGAGTAAAGAGTGATACTCTTTTAATGTCGAGTTGGCTTGGCACTGATCACTTAAGCGGAGAAATTAGGTATTTGGTGTATTAAAGCTGTGTTGGTCAGTTGCGTTGTTGATTGTTGGACGTTAAGTTGTTTTTGAAAAGAAGAAGTGACTAAACCTCTAACATTTTCCACCTTCACGTTCAACAATGATATCTACAAGTTAACCAATATCTTCAAGAAACAAGGCGTTAAAATAGCCTTCAAAACCAACAATAAGAACACGAACGTCTTACACAATACTTCACACATCAACAAGACCAGCAGTTTTGTAAAATCAGGAGTTTACAGGATCAAATGCAACACCTGTGAAAAATCCTACATCGGACAAACCGGTAGAAACTTCAATACCAGATACCACGAACACACTAATGCAATAAAATACAACAGGTTTTCAGCCATCGGCCAACACATGAATGTTTATAACCATAATTTCACCAATATCGAACAGGACATCCTCGAATTAGCAAACAAGGGCCCTTTACTCAACATAATGGAAAATTACTACATACACCTAGACCAATACTTCAACGCCAGTCACAATCTCAATGAAATCTCAGAAAAACCCAACATACTCTTCGATCTATTCATCACTTTCCTCAGAAACAATAATGCAGCCAACCAAAACTCAATCCTAAATCTAATCAAAGGTACTTTTCCGAGACAATTACCCTTTTTCCCGCACCCTTCAGCCCCGCCTTAAAAGCTCCCCATCCCCACCTCACCCCAAGCCACCCCCACTCTTCCTAACCCCCTCCTAACCTGCACGCGCCTGCCCTCCTCTCTGCCCACACTTCTCTCCCTGCCACCAATCGCACACCATCAGCTATACTACACACACCGCAGCGCGAGGTAAGCATCCTTTCACTTTATGTTAACCTTATCCTATCTCCATTTTTTGTTTTTACTGACTTTCTCCATTTAAACAGGTCCAATTTGGTTTCCGCTAAGAACTGAGAATCAATATATCCACGCGCAGTTTCCACCTTCTTCTCAACCAGAAATTCAAAAACAACTTCACGTCCAACAATCAACAACGCAACTGACCAACACAGCTTTAATACACCAAATACCTAATTTCTCCGCTTAAGTGATCAGTGTCAAGCCAACTCGACATTAAAAGAGTATCACTCTTTACTCTCCAGACTTTGTACATACTTGTATATATGTTTATATGTGTTATTTTACATTGTTTCTTTAGTACGAGGACTACAGACATCCACGAGGCTATATTTTACAACTCTAAGCACCCCACTAGTACTTTGTTCCAAACTTGTTTGTATATATATTATTATTTACTACTCACCTGTACCATACTAACATTTCTCATCTCATTACCAAACTTCACTTTATAAATTATAAAATCCATACGATTATTACAATTAAAAATAACATGTTTTTAGGAGTCGAAAAAATACTTATGTATGCTTTAATATGGCTGATGATGACCCCTAGGCGGGTCGAAACTAGTTCCATGTAATTTATAACATTGTAAATACATATTAGTACTGAATAGGTGGAAACCTTACTGTGTTACTATTCATATGTTATTCTCAGTTCAGTACGGACCAACAACATGAAATTCATAACCCTTGACCCATATAGAAACATATACAACCAAGGCTATGAAATTACTAGGCATTCTCTATCGCTTCACAGAAATTTCTGACCCCGTTGCTCTTCGCCACTTCTTCCTCACGATCGTTCAACCTCTCTTAAACTACTGCTCTCCGATTTGGTCAACAGCCGCCCCCTCCAATATCAAGCAGTTAGACAGAGCAGTGTCCTTCTTTGCTGCAATTGTAAGGAACAGAAACCCCAAGCTCAGAAATCTGTCTACGCAGCAGATATTAATGGCAATTAATGTGTCACCACTGCACATCAGGCGACAGGTAGCTGACCTGAGTTTCCTCCACGAGATCTTAAATGGACATTACCGCTCGGAACATCTTGTTTCTCTATTCTCTCTCCGCGTTCCTTCCCGCTCCACCAGAACCAAAGACCTTCTCCACATTCCCCACACTCAGCACTCAATACTTCAACGATCTTTCCTAATCCGCCTCCCAACACTCTTTAACAATATTAATAGGAGACAAGAGCTTGATATAGCATCAAATAAAAGTGTATTCGAGAGGTGTGTAAATAGTATCTTAAAGATAAGTTGATGTGAAGGGATTATACCGCCATCTTGACCCACGACGACTTGGCTATGAACATGGACATTCTCATGGTTTTCGATTTGGACAGTTATTAGTAGGATATGTACCTGATCTTGTTATATTTTGTTATGTTTGTTATATTTTATTATGAAAGTTTACGTTTGTTAAATAGTCTGTTGACAAAGCAAGTGAAATTTGCTCAGTGTAGCTGTTTCTTGTGCTTCGTGAATAAATAAATAAATAAATAAATAAAACAACAATTGTAGCATATTTAACAATCGAATGAATGTTAACCTTCTTTTTTCCTTTGTTAAGCTGGGTCTCCCCCCTTAATTTCTCACCTCTGAGGAACGACATGAACATGCTGGCGACAAAATGTCAGCTGTTCTGGATCACTTTTACACGAATTGGAGCAAAAGGCGTACCTCCTCGCTATCCACTATACGGTACTTAAGAAACCATCATCAGGTGATAATAGTAAGCATAGGAACAGCAACATAAATGAAGGATTCCAAAACAGATTTCAACTAGTAGTGAGAAGGCATCATTCAGACTTCCACTCTGTTCGGTCAGAATTCAAAAAAAAGAACAGGGTGATTCTGAAGCTATGGTAAATGAGTTCAGAAGGGGCTGGAGAGTCAGGGCAATGCAGAGAAAACAATGGAGAATTCTTCAGAGGAGGATAAAAAATATTGTTATGGAGTACATATGTTAATGATTGAGGTTCATTTTGTAGCTGGAGGTTTGATACACACTTTAAAAAGGAAAAGTACAAAGTACAAAGTTAGTAACAAAGACATTGGCTGAATTTCCTTCAGCAACTAGGCCACTTCACATTATAATTTTTTCATCAGTTATTGTTTTTCAGCTCTTTCTGAACCTCAGCAGGGATAATGTTGAATGAAATCAATTTAAAGTAAATTCAGATTTAATGATTTTCAGGAAAAATGTCTTTCAGGAAAATTTGTATTCATTGAGCTGGATGTAGGAAAACTTAATTTTGAAAAAAATTGCCTTTTGGAAAATTTTATTCAGGAAAGTGGCCTACAACCATTTTTGTTTAATGTGCAATAGCTTTGAGGTGCTGTTAGGATGAGAACAGGAAATGCATCAACTGTTCAAGATTCTTTAGTAAATGTTCCTAACTTTCAACATGTACAATTTGTGAATTTTTTTTTATGTGGTTCCCTAGAATGCAGCCTAGTCAGCCTACCCCAAAATCTGGTTCTGGGGAAATGCATTGTAGATGCAGGGGTTTGTTTAGACAGTTTCTCTTTTCTTTGATTTTGTAGATGAATGAATGAAAACCTACAACCTGTTTTCCAGTCATTGACCGAGTCAGTGATGGAATGAATGAAGCCCCCATTTTGCGGCGAGGATAGGAATTGTGCCAGGTGCCGAAACCTGTCGCACTCCTCTGGGGTAATGATTAATGCCTGACAGATGAAATGAAATGATAATGGAGAGTGTTGCTGGAATTAAAGATGACACGGAAAACTGGAGTATCTGGAGAAAAACCTGTCTAACCTCAGCTTTGTCCAACACAGAGATCACACAAAGTGACCGGGATTTGAACTACGGAAACCAGCGGTGAGAGGCTGACACGCTGCCGCCTGAACCATGGGGGCTTCTGATTTTGTAGACACAATAACAATTATAGGAAACAGATGTACAAAAGATGTCAATAAGAACACCTTCCACTAAACTAGTATGCTTTCTCCATTGGCAGAGACAAGGTTTGGTACATTTCCTGAACTTCTGAGCTGGTCAAACAGAGATATGAAGAAACTTGGTCAAGAAACACATTTCTGATGTTAAAGTTATCCAGTACAATCTTAGTAATCCAGCCCTCTCAGAGATATAAAGAAACTTGGTCAAGAAACACATTTCTGATGTTAACTTAGTTATCCAGTACAATCTTAGTAATCCAGCCCTCTCAGGCCTAGAGGAGAGCCAAATTACTGAAGATTACTGAAAAAGCCATAATATTGAGGTTTATAGAAGGAAAAAAAATACTGTACTGTGCTTCTTGGCACGCTGCGGCAAGGAGAGTCTCACATTATAACTCTCTATACCTTTGCTTCATATGACCTGCCCTTTATGGAACACCATATTGAAATCAGTTCCCATTTTTTTCTCTAGGTTTCACGTTCCGCTTGAACTGAAGAACCTCGGTCCTACATATCATCCTAGGACCTACACGTACATTGAAAACCACATTTCGATGTGCATAGTACAATTTTAACACAAGCACTATGCCACCAACAGCTCTCAGATTATTCCTCAGTGCCGCATTTCACTATGAATAAGATACTTATAAAGATTTTAATGTGTTCATTAAGCTTTATCATACCAAAGCCCAACTTTATAGAAAGTGCCTTAACTTAAGTACAAAGACAATATAAAACTATTATGCCGCCAATGCGTAGCAATCCTCATATATTTTATATAAACTATTTTAAAAGTGTGTCATTATACAAATTTTCCCTAGTGTGTGTGTGTGTAGTGTTGCTATATGTGAATTTTTCTCTTGCTTGGTTTTTACGAAAGGCTGATGATAACATTGAAAACATATCGAAATCGGTACCTTCATAATAGTAAAAATGTTGTATAATTTATGTGCAACAGTTTTGTATGTATTGAAAAGGTGGATTTCCTTACATTAAAATTACTTGTGTGATTCTCAGTTCAATACGGAACAATCATGATTGTTTAAACTTTAGATGTACATAATCCCCGCACAAAGCATACATAGAACTTTTGAGTTATCCCTCATCTTCAACGTCTGTCTTTCACCTCTTACAAATGCAGCAGTTTGTACAAAAGCCTCCATTTCTGCCCTGTTTTTTCTAAGATCATTGATTGTTGCACGTTCAATACAAAATTGCTTCATTAAATTATTCTGTTTGTCACCTTGATCCAATGATCATACTTTCCACTTAATGATAACATTTTTTTAGACATATGTGCTTTTGGGGTTATGCCGTGTCAAGAAAACAAGATGAAACTCTTTACGTTTCGCAGAGAACTTTGCATCTTCAGAAGAAAATCTGGGCTGTTCATAAGGAAGACTTCTACAATAATGATGTTTGAATTTAAGAATGCATTACCGTTGGAAATAAATGAATGGGTGAAAACCATAACGGTATAAGTAACATTTTGGTCATTCAGAGAAAAAGACATTTAAACATCTTCAACACTCATATAAAGCATGGTATTTGTAGTTACACCACCCATCATTAGAGCGCAGAATATTACCGCTATCACTTGTATCTCCTGGTTGGTGAAAGGATACATCCTCCTGGAGTTACATCCTGCACTTAACTCATTTTTAAAGAAATGTCACTTATACCGTTATGGTTTTCACCCATTCAAATTGAATTCTATTTAATTCTTCTACCACATTCGTCCCTGATGCGTCTATGTCCTCTATGTTACTTCTCATGCACATACGGTGTGGTAGAACATTTTACTTGGAGCTTAATGTTGTCATCAGCTCCCGCTTAGAGCACTGTGCCAACGAATTAGGATACCACTGTCCAGCTCCGTGGCTAAATGGTTGGCGTGCTGGCCTTTGGCCACAGGGGTCCCAGGTTCGATTCCTGGCTGGGTTCGGGGATTTTAATCTTAAATGGTTCATTCCCTTGACTCGGGGACTGGGTATTTATGCTGTCCCCAACATTCCTGCAACTCTCACACTGTACATAGCACAATCCTCCACCACAATAACACGCAGTTACCTACAGATGGCAGATGCTGCCCACCCTCATCAGAGCCCTTACAAGGGCTGCACCTGGCTAGAAACAGTCACACGAAATTATTATTAGCGTACCACTACAGCTCCCATGGTAATGCATTATTAAATTCAAACGCTCGTTATTATAAAAGTCTTCCTCATGAACAGTCGGAATTTTTTTCTGAAGACGTGGAGCAAAGCCCGAAAACCCATATCATGTCTACAAGTACGGGCCATGAAAGCATCAATGTTAAGAACGTTTTGTTTTTGCTTCCCTGAATTTGGCATTGTTCAAACACAGCTGATATTTAACACATATATGGAAATAGGTACAGGGTGGCCCAGATAAAGTGTATATATCTTAAAAAATCGAACACTTTTTCTTTCAGATCTTAGTGGTATAACAGGCCTTCCGAACTGTGATACTGGCAATATTTTTCCGGGGCCCCTTATTGGGTGCAATTTCAGAATTTTAAATGGAACCATGATAAAAATTGTGATATTCTGGTTCCTCTCAATAAACTAAACGACTTTAGTAAAAACATCATCCACCTCCTTTCTCCTTATCCAACTCCTGCCTGATCAGGGCATCTATGGCACTTCTCCACATTCCTTTCTCCTTCCACCATTCCTCTTCCATCACTTTGTGCCGGTCCAGGTTTCTTCTTCTTGCACTCCTCTTTATCGAACTGATCCACCTTGTTCTCAGTCTCCCTCTCACTCTCTTTCCCTTGAACTTCATCTCCATCATCTGGTTTGGTATGCTTTCCTCATCCATCCCCTTTACGTGTTCAAACCATCTTAATTTACTCCTATCAATTCTCTCACTTAGGTTTTTCATTTCAACCTGCTTTCTCACATCTTTGTCTCTCAATCTGTCTTTCCTTGCCTTTCCTATCATACTTCTTAGGTGTCTTGAATTCTACTCTCCTCCCTACTTGTCACTGTCCAGATCTCAGCCACATAGGAGAATATGGGTGCATAATACATTTTGTGTAATCTCTCTTTACACTTCCTTTTACTTCCTTATTCCAGATAAGGATTTTTACACACTGGTAGAATGTATTGCTCTGTTCCACCCTTTTGTTAATCTCCATGTCTAGCCTTATGTTCTTCATTAATTAATGTTCTGCATATATATCTGAAACTGTCAACAATTGTAAGGCTTTGACCACCAGTTTATACAATGCTGCCTTCCTCCTCTTGACATCACCAAGGTCTTGCTTTTCTTTGCGCTGATTTTCATACTGTACTTTTCAATGATTTTTTTTCAGTGCATCAAGTTCTTCTAGTACTTCTTTGCTGTTCGTTCTCCAGGCCACAATATCATCTGCAAATAGTAATGATGATGATGATGATGATGCTTTTTGTTTAAAGAGGTTTAACATCTAGATCATCATCATCACCATCATCTGGGTATCCTTCCAGCGGACCGGGTAGGACTGTTGTGGACAATATGCCTCCATCGGTTCCTGTCATTATAGAATTCCTTTCCTTTCACATCCTGCAGTGTTGTTCCTTTGGTCCAGCCACCTTCTTCTGGGACATCCAACAGGTCTCCTTCTAGGTACTGCCATTTCCAAATACTGTCTGGGGGTTCTAGTCTCTTCCATCCTTTGCACACGCCCAAACCATTTCAACTGTGCAATGTGTAGTCTTTCTTCCATCATACACATCACTTGCATGTCATTTCTAATGCACTCATTTCTAATTATGTCTCTTCTTGATTTTTGCATAGCAGATTGTAAAAATTTCGTGTCACATGCTTGCAGTTTGCTGATGTCTCTTTTCAATAACACATAGGTCTCCAACCAATATGTCATGATTGGGAGGAGGTAAGATTTGAACTATGTTTGTTTGGCTTTTATGGGAACTGCTTTGTCCCACACTAGATTTTGTACCTGGTAGAAGAACGTGGAACCTTTTGTCACTCTGTTCTGGATTTCCAATTTAGCACTCCCCTGGTCATCGCCTTCAATGGTACAAGATGAAACGGAATGTAATGACAATTAAAATTCCAAAATTCATCCACTGACCAAAATTCAAAATAGGACGATGAAGAATGGAAGAATCAATGAGAATTTAAAATAATCAGCAGATCTAACTCACAACATTGAAAGTTAAAATAATTCCAAAATCCATCCACTGACTAGAATTTAAAAAGATGAAGACGAACAATGATTATGAACTTAATCCGACCCACAATACCCCACCTTCTCATAAAATAGCTGAACAAGCGACTGCTTCCAAAGCAAAGTCATAAATCAATATACTTGTTGTATGAAGTGGTCCAAAATCCAGGTTAACTGCCTCGCATAAAGGTACTAATCGCTGGTAAAGTAGAACAATGGTGTTCCTCAGGTAGCAGTACTAATCACAAGTAACGTACATTCACGGTGTTCCTCACACAGTGGTACTAATCACAGGTAATGTACTATGCTTAGGTAACACAGACCTATGGTGTTCCCCACGTAATGGCACCACTCATAGATAACGCAGACCCGTGGCGTTTCTCACATAGTGGTACTAATCGCAGGAGCTGCTCAGAACCATGGCATTCCTCACACAATGGTAGTAATCATAGGCAACGGAAACCCATGGTGTCACTCATACAGCGGCATTAATCACAGGGAACGCCCAGACCAGTGGTGTTTCTCGCATAATGGTACTAATCACTGGGAATGTTAACCCATGGTGTTCCGCATACAGTGGTACTAATCACAGGTATTGTAAACACATAGTGATCCACCCATGATGCTACTAATCACAAACCTATGGTGTACCTCAATACTGGTACTAACCGCAAGTAAAGACAACCTATGGTGTTCCCTGCAGGATGGTACTAATCACAAGTAATCACATGGTTCTAATTCAATCATCTCTTGGTCACCCCTTTTATTCACCTATTATGACAGGCAGGGGACAACGTGGGTGTATTTTTCATATGTGTCCTCCACCCACAGGGGTTTAGAAAGACAAAAGGAAGGGGTCCAAAACTTCGAAAAATGAAGTACGGGGCAAAGAAAAACATGGGCCACAAAGGGCATAAAAATGAAAGACTCCCTAGGCCTCGAATGCTCTAATACCGTCGGGGTCAGAAAAGAACAATATTTGACCAAGGGGGCTGGACGGAATAGATGAAAGTGAGTATCCTGGCACAAGTAAGTGGAAGCAATGCCAGGATTCAGCTAAGGGCCCAGTGTTTGCCAACTCAAATTCCCAAGGTGAGAATCAATCAATACTGATCTGCATTTAGGGCAGTCTCCCAGGTGGCAGATTCCCTATCTGTTGTTTTCCTAGTCTTTTCCTAAATGATTTCAAAGAAATTGGAAATTTATTGAACGTCTCCATTGATAAGTTATTCCAATCCCTAACTCCCCTTCCTATAAACGAATATTTGCCCCAGTTTGTCCTCATGAATTCCAACTTTATCTTCATATTGTGATCTTTCCTACTTTTATAAACGCCACTCAAACTTCGTCTACTAATGTCATTCCCCGCCATCTCTCCGCTGACAGCTCGGAACATACCATTTAGTCGAGCAGCTCTTCTTCTTTCTCTCAATTCTTCCCAACCCAAACTTTGCAATATTTTTGTAACGCTACTCTTTTGTCGGAAATCACCCGGAATAAATCGAGCTGCTTTTCTTTGGATTTTTTTCAGTTCTTGAATCAGGTAATCCTGGCGAGGGTTCCATACACTGAAACTACACTCCAGTTGGGGTCTTGCCAGAGACTTATATGCCCTCTCCTTTACATCCTTACTACAACCCCTAAACACCCTCGTAACCATGTGCAGAGATCTGTACCCTTTATTTACAATCCCATTTATGTGATTACCCCAATGAAGATCTTCTTTATATTAACACCTAGATACTTACAATGATCCCCAAAAGGAACTTTCACTCCATCAACGCAGTAATTAAAACTGAGAGGACTTTTCCTATTTGTGAAACTCACAACCTGACTTTTAACCCCATTTATCAACATACCATTGCCTGCTGTCCATCTCACAACATTTTCGAGGTCACGCTGCAGTTGCTCACAATCTTGTAACTTATTTATCACTCTATAGAGAACAACATCATCTGCAAAAAGCCTTACCTCCGATTCCACTCCTTTACTCATATCATCTATATATATAAGAAAACATAAAGATCCGATAATACTGCCTTGAGAGATTCCCCTCTTAATTATTACAGGGTCAGATAAAACTACACCTACTCTAATTCTCTGAGATCTATTTGCTAGAAATATAGCAACCCATGCAGTCACTCTTTTGTCTAGTCCAATTGCACTCATTTTTGCTAGTAGTCTCCCATGATCCACCCTATCAAATGCTTCAGACAGGTCAATCGCGATACAGTCCATTTGACCTCCAGAATCCAAGATATCTGCTATATCTTGCTGGAATCCTACAAGTTGAGCTTCAGTGGAATAACCTTTCCTAAAACCGAACTGCTTTCTATCGAACCAGTTAATAATTTCACAAACATGTCTAATATAATCAGAAAGAATGCCTTCCCAAAGCTTACATACAATGCATGTCAAACTTACTGGCCTGTAATTTTCAGCTTTATGTCTATCACCTTTTCCTTTATACACAGCAACTCTCCATTCATCTGGTATAGTTCCTCCGACCAAACAATTATCAAATAAGTACTTCAGATATGGTACTATATCCCAACCCATTGTCTTTAGTATATCCCCAGAAATGTTATCAATTCCGGCTGCTTTTCTAGTTTTCAACTTTTATATCTTATTGTAAATGTCATTGTTATCATATGCAAATTTTAATACTTCTTTAGCCGTAGTCTCCTCCTCTATCTGGACATTATCCTTGTAACCAACAATCTTTACATACTGCTGACTGAATACTTCTGCCTTTTGAAGATCCTCACATACACACTCCCCTTGTTCATTAATTATTCCTGGAATGTCCTTCTTGGAGCCTGTTTCTGCCTTAAAATACCTATACATACCCTCCCATTTTTCACTAAAATTTGTATGACTGACAATTATGCTTGCCATCATGTTATCCTTAGCTGCCTTCTTTGCTAGATTCAATTTTCTAGTAAGTTCCTTCAATTTCTCCTTACTTCCACAGCCATTTACCTCTTACAACCCACAGGGGTGCAAACAGTAATAACGTCATCTCCCTATTCCCATATGCTTCCTTTGTCTCCTTTACAATTTTGTCCAAAACCATTATAGGTGACAGCACACTCCTCGGCGTTAGTCCACTTTCATTTCTAAAGCATTCTGTCTTTCCAAATGAAGTTTGTATGCTGCTGACACAGTTTCTGTACATTGCCTGCACCATTTCTACAGTTTGTGTACCCAGTCTCTTTTTGACCATGGTTTTCCATACCTTCTCCCTGGGAACACTATCATATGCCTTTGCTCGATCTACAAATGTCATGACCAGAGCCTTTCCATATTCCAAATTCTTTTCCATTAATTGCCTCATGCTGAAGATTGGGTCCACTGTAGATCTTCCACTTCTGAAGCCGTACTGTTATTCCTGCAACACTACTTCTACCTTTCTTTTCGTTCTCCTCTCTAATATTATTTCTGGTATTTTTGCCACTTGTGATAAGAATGTGATTCCTCTGTAGTTATAATGCACATTTTTGTCCCCCTTCTTAAAGACTGGTATGGTTATTCCCTTTCCCCAATCTTCTGGCAAAAGTTTATGCTTCCATATGCACTTTAACAATCTGTACACCCATTATAGTCCAAAAAATCCAACAGCCTTTATCATTTCCACACTAATTTCATCCATTCCTGGTGCCCTCCCCATTTTCATTTTATGGATTGTTAATTCCACCTCTAACATTGTTATATCATCTTGTATGCTGAGTCATCACACCGTATTCCTACAGTCACCTCTGCACAATATTTCACATTCAATAGTTTATCAAAATACTCCTTCCATCTTCTCTTTATTTCTTCTGGATGTGTTATCAACATTCCACCTTCCTCTTTCATCACCTTGGTGTACAGAAACAGTGTACAAAATGTATTATCCACCCGTGTTGACTTATGCTACTGGGACCTGGACAATTACAACTAGGCGGGAGAGTAGAATAGGGTTGGGCAGACCGGAACATTCACTTGTTCCGCAACATTAGGAACTCGAGGCGGAGTGTTTCGGTACAGAGTGCCGGGACACGGGACACATGACTGTAACTGCGTCCTAGAGAGAGCTTCGAGAGGCAACATGACATGCTCCGCTTCAGCTGGAATGTGCCTGAACCGAACGTGCTGTGTCAAGGCCGCACTAGATAAGATTAGTTGGCCTTGGCTGTGTCTGACTGTCGATACCGGCTGTGTGCCGCCCTGTGCTGGAGTGTCAACATTTTTTCATCCAGTTATACCTTTAATTCCAAAGCGATGACCTGTATTTTTCTTGGGTTTAAAAGTTTCATTAAAGTCCAAATTAATGTTTAACATCAATCCCCGAGAAAGTGTTAAGGGAAGTTTTCGAGATATTAAAGAAAGTAAATGTTTTTTTTTGCTAGGGGCTTTACGTCGCACCGACACAGATAGGTCTTATGGCGACGATGGTATAGGAAAGGCCTAGGAGTTGGAAGGAAGCGGCCGTGGCCTTAATTAACGTATAGCCCCAGCATTTGCCTGGTGTGAAAATGGGAAACCACGGAAAACCATCTTCAGGGCTGCCGATAGTGGGATTCGAAGCTACTATCTCCCGGATGCAAGCTCACAGCCGCACGCCTCTACGCGCATGTCCAACTCGCCCGGTAGAAGAAAGTAAATGGATGTTGAGAGGGAAGGAATTCGAAGTGCAGAGATCATAACAGCACGAAAGTACATCAATGTTTTCATCCAGTTATATTTTTAATTCCAAAGCGACGACCTATATTTTTTCTTGGGCTTAAAAGTTTCCTTAAAGTCCAAATTAATTTTTAACGCCAATCCCCGAGAAAGTGTTCAGGAAAATTTTCGAGATATTAAAGAAAGTAAATGGAAGTTGAGAGGAAATCAAAGTTCAGAGAGCATAGCAGCATGAAAGTACAATGTTTTCATCCAGATATATTTCTAATTCCAAAGCGATGACCTATATTTTTCTTGGGCTTAAAAGTTTCCTTAAAGTCCAAATTAATTTTAACGTCAATCCCCGAGGAAGTGTTGAGGGAAATTTTCGAAATATTAAAGAAGGTAAATGGAAGTTGGGAGGGAAGGAATTCGAAGTGCAAAGAGCATAACAGCATGAAAGTAATTAAACAGTACGAAATACGGTAAACTTTGCATAATGTCGCATCGGAGTCCTGTTCGGACTTTTACTAGAAGAAAACCGGACAGAGTGAAATGCAGTTTATGTTCTATTTTCTCTGCAAAGGGACCTTCAACCGGCACAATGACAAGACATTTCAAACTTAAACATCCCACAGTTCTTATTTTCGTGTTCCGCTTGTATATTGTGTACGTGATTACAGCACTGACGAATGTTTCAACTGTGCGAGTATACTTTTAATTCGTGAAAATATCATTGTGACATTTGTAAACAACTGTACTGCCAGTGTAACCGTGACAGGTGTATTTCAGAATGAATGAAAACATTCTTATCCTAAAAAGAAAATTTAGATATGATTTTTTGGGTGAGTAGGCCTATTTCATTCAGAATTACGACTGTTTTCTCACGTGCCGTGAAGTTTTATCCTGGCACTAATTACTCTCAATACAGGCCAATATATAAAACTGGTGAAAATATTCTTGAATTAGTTACTTTTAAACACCTGCACTGCCATTGTAACCGTGTTATGTGTATTTTATGTTGACCGGAAAAATCTTAACCTAAAAGCAGCCTTTAAACGTGATTTTTGGGTGCGAATTTCAGTGTTCCGACTGTTCGTTCACGTTCCCTGCAGCTTTATGCTAGACCATGGCCACAACTACACACAGGCACACACCACACAGCACGTTCCGTACAGGCACATTCCCACTGGCGCGGAGCATGTAATGTTGCCTCTCGACGTTCTCTACCTACACTGCGCAGTTACAGACCCGCGTCCCGTGCGCCCGCTGCACAGTTCAGCTAGTAGGCGAAGGGCAGTGCATAGTGGCGCTTCTGACGCGACAGCGAGTCAGTGTCTCCGCCTCGCTTGAGAATGCTTCGGAACAATTGACACTCGGTGTTCTGGAACAGCGGAACATAACTGTGCACCGGCACAGTGTGCCGAAACAGGGACATAGTGACCAACCCTAGAGTAGAATTCAAAAGGAATTCAAGCCAGCAAAATGAAATACCTAATAAATACAATAGGAAAGACAGACTGAGAAACGAAGGTGTGAGAAAGAAACAGGGTCAGAATGGAAAACCTAAATGAGAGAATAGCAGTAGTAAACTAAGATGGTTTTGACATGTCAAGAGGATGGAGGAGAAAAGAATACAAAAACAGATGATGATGGAGATGAAGATTGAAGGAAAAGAGAGTGAAAGGAAGACCTAGAAAAATATGGATTGATTTGATAAAGAGAAATGCAAAAAGAGGAAGAAGAAGAAGAAGAAGAAGAAACCTGAATTGGGACAAAATGATGGAAGAGGAATGGTGGGAGAATAGGGGAAGGTGGAGAAGCACCATAAATGCCCCATTTTGGCAGGAGCTGGATAAAGGGAAAGGATGGTGTTAAACGTTAGAGGAAACCCTTCCAAAAGAATCGTCAAGTGTTTAAATGTTAATAGAGGCTGCTTTCAGCATTTAATGATATTGTAAAGAAATCGTCTGGGTATTTACTGATTTGCTTATTCGTTCAGCACTCTTCTTTTCTTCAAATTCTTCAAATGAAAACACCCTATAATTGTTCAATACTGCATTTAAGAAAAATAATGTTTTAATAAGAGTTGCTTGGTTTATTGAGAGAAACAAGAATAATAAACTTTTTAATCATGGTTCCATTTAAAATTCTGAAGTAGTCATCCCTCCGGTGCCCCATAAGGGGCCCGATATTTTGTTTACGCTGCACCAATGCACGCAGGTCTTGCGGTGAAGATGAGATAGGAAAGGGCTTGGACTGGGAAGGAAGCAACCATGGACTTAATTAGAGAAATTTTCACCTTTTGTTGTTCTGCGCAAATCTAAGAATGCTCTTATAGTACGAACTAGACTCTAATAATAATAGTGTTATTGGCTTTATATCCTCTAACTACTTTTCTGGTTTTTGAAGATGCCAAGGTGCTGAAATTTAGTCCTGTAGGATATCTTTTACATGCCAGTAAATCTACTGACACGATGTGTATATTATCAAAGAGACACCAGATGATCACCGTCATCCTCCTGGTTGGAAAATCGTACACAGTTGTTCAAAGAAAATGTGGATCAATCAACTAAAAGCAGAGACATAACAACCAAAGTCAATGATAGACAAACTGACTGACTGACTGACTGACTACCTACAGAATGGTTCATGTTGAAAATTTTATCAATTCTTGAAACAATTATGATGATCCACTGAAACAAAATAAAATAAAAAATGTCATTGTTTGATTAGAGAGATCTAATATTCAAGACCTTCAAAAAATTAAAGCGAAAGGATATCGAACATCTTATTTAAACCATATGAACCATGTGTCACTGAAATTTTCATTCATTACTCTGAGCTTGCCCTTTGAAACAAGAGTTTAGGATAGTGTTATCAGGACAGTACTTCAACAGGTCATCACCCTCAGAGTATCTGCAAATCATTATGAAGTGCAGTTTCATGTTCACCATAACAGAATGCCACAAACCTGTTCAATATTACACAGAGTGGCTGAAAATATTATGACTACAAACTCTGTCAACTCTTGACATTAGTAATACAGTACATGTTTTCCAGCTTCTCAAGTCCCTGCTTAAAAGTTTTCTTCACACTAAGTCCCTCTCTATCATTTTAGATCTATTATGTCTCTTCTATCGGATAACCAAATACCTTCAAGTACAAACTACAAAGAGAACCCCTTATCAGGTATATTCCGTGTCAATAACTACATATGCCGTTGAAACCTGTATGATCAACAGTACAGATAGTAGCAAACTCCAAGCTGCAGAAATGAAGTTCCTGAGGTCAGTGATATAGAAAACAAGACGAGATAACAACCAGAGATCCATCATAATACACAAGGAAAGCAGTCGCTTAGCAAAAATGTAAGAACATCAAGACTCAAATGGTATAGCTATGTAAAAAGGATAAATCAAATTAGAACAGCAAGAAAATGGCTAGAAAAGGAACCAGAAGGTAAAAGACCTAGATGCATACCAAGGAAACAGTGGATCAGTCAAGTAAAGCAGGACCTAGAAGGAAGAGGAGTAGAATGGCATGAAGTTGAGAAGGAAGAAATGTACCTGGATAGACAAAGATGGAGAGCGCTCTTGTACCGCACCTAGGCAACTGGAGGCAGTTAAAGGATGATGATGATGATGATGATGATGATGATAACACCAAGAAGAGCATGTGATCCTGAGAACAAGTTCAGCTGTACAGTATGTTTAGTTAGTTGGTTATCCATTTTAGATCCTAAATTCTCTATTGATAACTGAACTTGAACCAACAACTTCTAGTGACAGAGACAAATAAGTACCAAGATCTTTTGATCTTTTAACCAATATTCCAATGGTAACTGATGGATGTGTGTCATAATTACTAATTTATTCTTTCATGTCTCGTCACTTCCTAAGATGTAAGATTAGCTGCAATACTTACAAGGAGTATTGTAGACATTGTCACACGAACCCCAGGGCAGCTCACTGGTAAACGAATGGAACATGTAGAAGAGTGTCCAAGCGGTGATCACATGATAGTAGATGGAGATGATGTAGATCACAACAAGAGAACAGAAACCTGTTCCTGCAAAAGATAAAGTCTGTAGAGTTAGTCTAGGCATGACAAGTTCACGTCCTGGAACTTCTAATTCTCTCACTGGCGGTAAAGATCATACCGCGGTAAAACATCGGTAAACTCGAAACCGAGCTTGGTGCAACAGAAATACGACTTTACCCTGGTAAATTGTGAAGTTTACCGCGGTATACTCCTTACCGATGTTGGTGCACTCGGGCATTAGTAAAATAGAAGTTTAACGTCGTAGGCTTATGCAGAATTACAATGGTTTTTGATTAAAAATGCAGTTGAAAGGATTAAAATTACAAACGACGGGAATCTAGGGCAAACTCAGACACGTGAAATTTAAAACCTTGAAAATAACATTAAGCAAGAAAATACCGACACACAAAAGGAATTAAATTAAATCAAACAAAATCAGAAACTTTGAAATGGCTGTAGAAATGGCACTTACCAAAAAGGAGGTAGGGTTCGCGGAGGGGAAACCCTAGACCGCATCCGCACTCGCGGACGGTCAGATGGAATAGACACAGCCGAATACTAGCCCGCACGCCAAGCCGGCAGAGGCCGGAAATGGCCCGATCACAACCAACCAATAAGAACAAATTCCACTAGATTCCAGTTCTTTTCGCTAATAGGAAATCTCATTATTTAAGCCAATCACATTGAATTACCATATATGGTCATATTAAGATAGTTAGCAATTTCTCGATAATTCCTATTGCGACAACACCAATTTCAACAGCGGTAACCGCACGTGCGGTATAGGATGTCTCAAAATTTAAGTACCTTACATTTTTCAAACGTTACAAAATTATATCTTGATATACAGATCACTTAATCACTCTTGCAAAGTTAACAATAAAGTTCATAAGTTCTATTCTTGAGGTTTCCCTAAATTACATTTTTTCTTATAAAAATTACAAACATAGTTTAATATTTTCTTCCAGTTACATAAAAATAATTCCAGCAGAGTTCAGAGTTCTTATTTCTTCATTTTGCGCAATACAAAATATTACAAACAAAAATGAAATCCTGCTGTCCTTTCTTGATGACAAATGCAATTCTGATGTCCTTTCTTGATGACACACCTGTCACATCTCCTTCAAACTCGAGCTAAGCTCGAGAAAAAACAAAAAGCACATAAACTTTACAGAGGGCGTTGTGACCACACTACATCCGACACTTAACAACACAATAATTTCGTTCTCTTCAGCAATGTCTATACAGGTGAAAACAATCACAAGTAGAGCATTGGTATCGCTGTCAAATGAAGTCTCTGGCCGCGGTCGATGCCAACGGTCTCCATCCATATTGAAGTCTCACCTTTGCTCTTTTGCAGCCTCAGCACAGCCCACCAGCTTAGTGAACTGGCCCATAATAGGCGAAGGTTGCTGGCACAGCACTGCCTACTGCCGCCATCAGAAACACCTTCCCATTCCACCATCGGATATTAGTAGCCACTAGGTACATTGCAGGCTCCAAACAGACACCATACATTGAACAGGGGCCATGGTATTGCAGTCACTGGAACATAAGCGAACAGAGCAGAAACGTCGAACTGAAGAAATAAGGCCACAGACCTGAACTATTGAAGACCTAAAAGTTGAGTTTCAAGGGTGGGTTTTTCTTTCTAGTTACAATAACAAGACTCCTTAGGAAGATCCCCTCCCATAGTTCTAAGATACCCCAGCCCCATTGGCAAGTGCTACTTCAGAATTTAGGAAAATGTTCAAATACTAAAGGAAAATCCGCCTGAGTTTACCCTAGTAACCAAACTTTACAAAATCCCTATGTACAAGAATAAAATTATAATCTTACCCTAAAATGCATAACATTAAAGTACACCTAGTACGGTCACAAACGACCATCCTAATTACAACTAATATTCTTAATTAAACTATAAGATCCAGGAGATTGCCAGCCAGCCATGTATTCAAAAGAAAATTTGCTTATAACTAAATAATTCCCTTCTAACTACTAAATTAAGTTACTGTGTGCATTCTTAATCACCCGACATTAAGAAAAAGAACAAAACAAATAAAAGGAAAAATTAGGATGTTGCAAGGAAACTCAAAACAGAGATATAACTACATAATTACATTAGCTTGCAACCATATTCAATGAATTGTGGTTAGTAAGTCACTATTCATTTACCATTACATGTACTCATAAAAATGTGAACATAGGTAAACTCACATTATGTATCACGTGTCACACCAGTCAAATTAAGATGCAATTAAGCCAGGAATACGAAATCGAAATCACATTACTTTACCGATGAACAGAAAATCCAAATGAAGCTATGAAATTAATTCAAGAGTGCGCATACAGAAATCCAACTCACTGATGTAAAAAATAAGACGACACAAGCAACACATTCATACCAGCGACTATCCGATAACAGCACGACACACAAGACTACCGAGCCCATCTCTCCTTCGACACGCACACACATTACCAAAACACACAAGACACAAGTGCGATGATCCCTGAATCAACATAACCAACCAATGGTAAAAGGCACACAATACCTCAACACAGACTCCATCACACGACATCACAAGAACACAGTACACACACGCGCGCGCGCACGCAAAAACACCCGTGCGATGACACATCAAGTAGTACCAAGAAAGTAAAAGGAAAAAACATGACCTCAAGTACCCTTGAACTCATCACACGACAGTGAGACTCTTAGGGCCAATATCGTACTCCCAGGAGAGGAATGGCCTCTCAGAACCTTAAGCCCTAAGTCAGTACACACAAATGCCTTCCCAAGGCACCCAAGACAGACATACAGTTATTTACAAAAGTGGTAGGACAGATACGGCATGGCTGCCCAAATTTAGAACCTTACAAAGTCGGCAGGATCCCATACTCCTGCAAACTGTGTACATAAATATAGAAGAAACGAAACCCGTAATGCAATAAATTTTATCCATAAAATCGAATAAAACAAAACAAGCAGGAAAATTAATTGACTGGCTTAGCTAAATCGTGACACCTCTAAAATTTCACTACTTACGAACTTAAAGTAACAGAAACGAAAATCTTGATGACCTGCACGCAGACTACCAAATTAATCGAAATTAATAGCTCAGCATAACGACACCGAAATGATATTTGTAGAAAATTTTCCTAGTAAAAATTTACAGTAGCAAGGGACATCAATTTTCCATCTAGCCACCTAATATTGGGCCAAAGATCACAGGAGAATCTCATATCAGATACGCCAGATTTCAAACATGTCACGAGCACAAGTGCAGATCCGTAACCCGTCAAGTTTTCCAAAATGGCCTCAGCGAACGCCGGTCTATTAATATGGTGAGCACGCTTCACCCTACGAGACTATCACAGTCAATGTAGACCCTTCCTAGCAAGTATAGGAACACACGGGTAAACAAATATATACGTGAAAAGGGAACAGACACTTACACGACGGAAAAGCTCAATAAGACAAACTAGGGAATTTTCACTTAGATTAAGAGATCCCATTGTCTCTAATCTGATTGGCGAATTTAGCAACTGGCTGGGAACCATCCCAAGTAGTCCCATATCTACTCGGAAACGAACCCAGATCCAGCAAAAGACAAAAAACAACACCACATGATCAGAAATTTAAATCTATATCGAGCTAAAATACGGCATGAAAAATAGTTTTAAAAGATCACACGCGTAGGACACTGCCAAATAAAACACAACAGGGAACTAGGAACCAAATTTTAAAAAGAATTTGCCGAAACAGGATATTGGCGAACAGAAAAACACTCAAAGAAATAGACGAAAATTTACGAGCATTAACCTCAAAATTGTTGCCGAAAATTTATGAAAACAGAAATTTCTGAAAAACAAAAGAGACTTCATGCTAAAACTTGACCAGAACACAATGATCATTATAACACACACCCTACAATCTACGTCATTTTGAAGAAGAAATCACGACATGAGTAACTTTAATAAGATGGAATTTGTGCGCACATTAACTCGAGGTATGCCAAGCAATCATCTGTCTTCAGCAGATACGCGATTCACCTGTTCGGGAGATAACATCAGGTCATGCAATGAAGTATAGCACTTAGCATATCGAAGAAAAATTGAAATATTCAAACTCATTGAAATTTATTAAAGAGGACTTTCGGAACGCGAACCTCACTTTGAAGGACAATAGAGCGTTGTTAACCTCACTGCTGCCATATTTACGGCGGTAAACCTCAAGGCTGCCACCTTATGAATGTTATAGCGCCGAATTTAAAATCCAACAACGGAACATTGCTAACCTCACTCTTGCCATCTTTACGGCGGTAAACCTCAAGGCTGCCACCTTTTGCATATTGTAGCGCGGAATTTATAATCCAACAACAGAACATTGCTAAACTCTCTGCTATCATCTTGAAAAGTTCAGTGTTCTAAACACTAGTTCGAAAAACGTAACTCATCGCACATCGGGGATTTTATTAGGTAAGATGTAACCCCTAGGTTCCATTCCTTGTTCTGAACATGAAACCATTTACAAATAAAGATTAATTTTCTACACTTAACAAAGTACAAGCTTTCTTGCTGATATCGATCGATGAGGTTGTTGCTCCTGTAGCCTTTAGCCCTTTTGCCTATTAGCCCTTTAGCCCATTAGCCCTTTTTCCCATTAGCCCTTTAGCCAAGGAATGTGCAGTAAGGAGGCGGAAGAGTCCTTTCTTACTTTTTTGCCCTTCTGATAAGACGTAACCCCTGGGATTATTGAAGTTGTAGTTTTGCAATATCGTTTACTGAGCGAGTTAGCTACGCGATATGTGCACAGTGTGTTTCCATAGTTTTTGATTTTACACTACGCAAATCATTAAAATTGTACTTTTGCTATGAACACATCAAACAATGTTCTGATCATATGTTGAAGTTAACAACATCGATTACAGTGTTCGATTCTAGTCTTGTTATGTTTCAATCTGATCTTCTTAGAACAAGGGTATCCCCTGACATGTTCTAAACACATGATGTATTGAGTACAGTGTTCGATTCTAGTCTTGATCACTTATTTTGTGTTCTGAACACATCAGTCAATATTCTGATCACATGTTGTATCGAGTACAGCGTTTGATTCTACTCTTCTAATGTTTCGCAAGTCTAAAGATGCACAATAATGTTATCGCTGCACACGCTTGCCTTCGCGATGCAGGTTTAAACTTGTTCGATATAAAACTATGCCTTGACATAAGAGGCGGAGGAGGGGGAGGAGGAGGAGGTAGAGAAGAAGGAGGAGGAGGAGAATGATAAGGCTTTAACAGCCTATGTATAGTCACCATTGTTTAAAGATGACAGCTGTCAAAAGAATTTTTCAAATTATCCGCCACCACATTTCAGCTAAAGAGGGCAGCAGGGTGTTCTGTTGATTTTGCACATTGAATTTCAAATTGCCCTACACCGCATGCATAACAGCAGCCGTTATCTTGCGCAGTAGCCTATAAGCTAGCTTTCTTCATAAGACTAGCCGCCATCTTGTGCGAGCACCCCTAGGCTGTCTCATAAGGAGCTATGTATAGTCACCATTTTGTGTCCACCATCTTGCGTAAGCATCCCTAGGATGTCTCAAGCCATCTTGTGTCTCATAAGAGCAGCCACCATCTAGTAGAATTAGATACCTGCCAATGCCAAAGGGCTTAAGTAGGAATCGAACCATTGATCTCATCATTAGACTATGTTTCTCTTGTTCCTGACACTGCGAACCTACGTATTAGGCGGAAAAATTTTGTCCGTTTTGCTCTACGATGCACCGTTTTCGAGATATTTAACATTTTGCATTTAAGCCCCAAATTTAATTAATCGAACCAGCACGGTACGTTATACTCTCTACCATAGCTAGCCCTGATCATGTTACGAAGACTTGCTTCAATACAAGCTAAAACAGAGCAAATGCCAAAGGGCCTAAGTAGGAACCGAACCGTCGATCTCATCATTAGACTACGTTTCTCTTCTTCCTGATACTGCGAACCTGGGTATTAGGCGGAAAAATTTTGTCCGTTTTCCTCTACGATGCACCGTTTTCGAGATATTTAACATTTTGCATTTAAGCCCCAAATTTAATTAATCGAACCAGCACGGTACGTTATACTCTCTACCATAGCTAGACCTGATCATGTTACGAAGACTCGCTTCAATACAAGCTAAAACAGAGCAAATCCCAAAGGACCTAAGTAGGAACCGAACCGTTGATCCCATCATTAGACTATGTTTTTCTTGTTCCTCATACTGCGAACCTACGTACTACGCTGAAAAATGTTGTCCGTTTTACTTTACGATGCACCGTTTTCGAGATATTTATCATTTTGCATTTAAGCTCTAAATTTAATGAATCGAACTAGCACGACGCGTTAGCCCCTAAACTAGCTTTCTTCATAAGAGCAGCAGCCATCTTGCGCAAGCACCCTTAAGGAGTCTCGAAAGGAGTCGTGTATAGCAACCATCTTGTGTCCGCCATCTTGTGCAAGCATCCTTAGGGCGTCTCTAGCCATCTTATGCAAGGGCCCTTAAGCCGCCTCATAAGAGCAACCGCCATCTTGCGCAAGCATCCCAAGGGCGTCTCATAAGAATCTATGTATAGCGGCCATCTTGCATAAGCAACTTTAAGGAGTCATGTATAGCAGCCATCTTGTGCAATTAGCGTCGAGAGATTGCTGCTGTAGAATTTTTGTTTTTAAATTATCCGCCACCATATTTCAAAGGTATGTACCTAAAGAGCGCAGCTCTGAGGTTTGCGATGTAAGATGGCGGATGACAGCTGACAAAAAGCGCGTGAGTTTGTTTACTAAACAAGAGCACGTAGAATTTTTCAATTTGCCGCCACCACATTCCAAAGATATGTAGCTAAGGAGGGCAGCACGGTGCTCTCTTGATTAAAGATGGCGGATGACAGCTTGCAGAACTTTTCAAATTGCCCGCTACTACAGAGGGCAGCACGGTGCTCTGTAGATTAAAGATGGTGGATGACAGCTGACGAAATTGCCCGCATGATAGCAGCACGGTGCTCTATTGATTAAAGATAGTGGATGACAGCTGTCAGAAGAGCACGTGGCTTTGTTTCCAAACAAGAGCACATAGAATTTTTCAAATTGCCGCCACCACATTTCAAAGATATCTAGCAAAAGAGTGCAGCACTGAGTTTTGTGATGCAAGATGGTTGATGACAGCTGTCAGAAAAAAGCACGAGAGTTTGTAAAGCACGTGGAATTTGCCACCGCCACAAAGAGGGCAGCACGGTGCTCTCTTGATTAAAGATGGCTGCTGTCAAAAAGCATTTTTCAAATTATCCGCCACCACATTTCAGCTAAATAGGGCAGCACTGTGCTCTCTTGATTAAACATGGCGGATGGTAGCTGTCAAATAAGCATGTAGCATTGTTTCCAAACAAGAGCACGTGGAATTTTTCAAATTGCCGCCACCACATTTCAACTAGAGAGTGCAGCACGATGCTCTCTTGATTAAAGATGGCGGATGGTAGCTGTCAAAAAAGCACGTGGCTTTGTTTCCAAACAAGAGCACGTGAAATGTTTCAAATTGCCGCCACCACATAGAGTGCAGCCCTGTGCTCTCTTGATTAAAGATGGCTGCTGTCACGTGGAATTGTCTGTCACCAGAGTGCAGCACGGTGCTCTGTCGATTAAAGATCGTTGCTATCAAAAAGCTTTTTTCAAATTGTCCGCCACCACATTTCAAAGGTAAGTAGCTAAAGAGGGCAGCACTGTGTTCTGTTGATAAAAGATCGCGGATGTCAGCTGTCAAAAAGCACGTGGATTTGTTTACCGATTCAAATCTCGCGCTAGTTAGGTTAAGTTGGTACCACTAAGGTTTAGGTCCGTCAAGATGGTATCGCTGAAGTTAGCGATGCGTTGTTGTCTGTCAAAAAGCACGTGGTTGTCAAAAAAGCACATGGCTTTGTTTACCGATTCAAATCTCGCGCTAGTTAGGTTAAGTTGGTACCACTGAGGTTTAGGCCCGTCAAGATGGCAGCAGTGAGGTTAGCGATGCGTTGTTGTCGATGACAGCTGTCAAAAAGCACGTGGCTGTCAAAAAGCACGTGGCTTTGTTTACCTATTCAAATCTCGCGCTAGTTAGGTTAAGTTGGTACCACTGAGGTTTAGGCCCGTCAAGATGGCAGCAGTGAGGTTAGCGATGCGTTGTTGTCGATGACAGCTGTCAAAAAGCACGTGGCTTTGTTTACCAATTCAAATTTCCCGCGGGAGGCGGAGGAGGCCTCTGGGAAGGCCCCTCGGGAGGCGGAGGCGGAGGAGGCCTCTGGGAGGGCCACCCGTGAGGCGGAGGCGGAGGGGGCCTCTGGGAGGGCCTCCCGTGAGGCGGAGGCGGAGGGGCCCCTGGGAGCCCTGAGGCGGAGGCGGCGGCCGAATCCCCGTATTATACTACTTCTAACCTCTGTGGAGAAGAAGAAAAAGTTTGTTAAAAAGCCCCAAAGAAGAGGTTAAGGCAAGAAAGAAGATTGTTAAAGGATTCCAGTCCAGTTGCAGCTTGAAGAAGGGCTACTAATCCTGGAAGGAGGTAGCTGAACAATCGTGCACTATCATGAAGCAACGTCAGAGCTGAGGAAACAGTTCACTGCCCAGAGAAGCATCCAGGAAGGAGACCCGGTTTTATTCGGACAGGGGTAAAAGTACACATAAGTATTTCAAATCATGGCTGAAAGCAAAAGCAAAGTCATCTTCGTACAGGCCATGCAGGCCCTGGGAGGGATGGAAGATAAAGTCTTCTACGATCCGTAACCTCGGCACTGGGTGGGGTAGAGTGTTTAGCTCTACATGCGGCCGTTTTTGCCCCCAGAAATTAACCTGGTACTCATATTTGGAGTAGACTGGGTCCTCAGGGCCATGCACATCTCCTGAAGTGGAAATCTTGCTTCTTAAATTTTTCAACTTCCTGATGCGGAATCGAACACACGTCCTTCTGAGTGAACCGAGCACGCCTTCAGCGCGTCGACCAGGCAGCCCCTCTGTAAGTCATGGCAGAATCATGTGACACCACAATAGAGTCCAGTGATAATACCTTGAGTGAGCTTGGCTCCAGGAATGGTACCGTGCATCACCCACAGGAAGGACCATGTGTGTCGCTGACAGAAGGCCACAGACTAGTTTAATAGGTCATGAGTTTGACGGTAATAAACTTCATGAGTATAGCAAACATAAACACGGCCCAATGCATAATCAGAGGCCAATTAAACCCTGTTTTCCAACCACATCTCAACTAAGATAACAGGACTGGCTCACAAGATTGTTAGCACAAGGCAATATTACAGACTGAAAATATGTGAAGGATGCTTTATAGGAATCCCATGATAAACAGGGTACCTTTGACTTATATTTGTGCAAGCTCTTTCAGAGCACTCAAGAACCAGATGAGACAACAGCGGATTGGGCATACAAAGATTGAAGAAATACCCATAATATTCAGGGACGATATGTTCATGTCATGTCATGCAGTGTGTTTTATACTCTTATAATACTGTATAAAACAGCTTTGAAAGAGGTTTAAACTAAACACACTAGGAAGAGGAGGAGGGGGAGGAGGAGTGATATTTCATTATTAACCATTACTATGAATAGAGCCCTGTATGGATATCCGTGAAGTTAATATCTTGGCGAATACAAATTGTATGGCAGTGCGGATAATTTCTGAATAATGACGTTTATTGATTTTCACTCAGGCATATTCTTATTTTTTCTTGTGATTAGGTGACCCATGGCAGTGGTATGGAGGATGGTAATATATAAAGAGCCTTGAGATCATAAAGTCGTAAATATGACCTGAGCCTACCTGGCTCCGGTCCGCAATTAAAGGAAGGAACAAAGTTCAATATGTCGGTAGTTGTCGCAAGAGAAAACTCCTGAAGATGGTTTTCCGTGGTCTTCCCATTTTCACACCAGGAAAATGCTGGTGCTGTACATTAATTAAGGCCACGGCCGCTTCCTTCCAACTTCTAGGCCTTTCTTATCCCATCATCGCCATAAGACCTATCTGTGTCAGTGCGACGTAAAGCAAATAGAAAATAAATCCCTTCCATCATCAATTCAGCAACAAAGTAGGGAATGGCATGGATTCAATGCATGTTCTTAGCAGAGTTATGTTGGCTTCCCACATCTATGAGGATCTATTCAAAATATAGTGGAACTAGCATGGAAATTTAACTTTGACATATAAACCAATATTGAACTTACCTTGGAAGATGGGTGACATACGGTAGAAGGCAAAAATAGGTCCCTGAGAAGTGTACTGTCCTATGGCCGACTCTAGGAACAATATGGGCAAACCCATAGTGAAGAGCATAATGACATATGGCACCAAGAATGCTCCTGAAAACAAAATAGACAAAGGATTGATTTATTCATTCATTCATTCATTCATTCATTCATTCATTCATTCATTCATTCATTCATTCATTCATTCATTCATTTATTCAAGTATTCAGTCAAATGTGTCATACTTTGATATGATTGTTGAGAACATCATTGCTCAGTGGCATGTAACATCCATATGGATTGAACATATTCCACCCCAGAACTTACTCATTTACAAATAACAGCTCAGATATGGGCTCCTGAGCTGTAATTAGAATTGCTTGGAGTTAGTCCATGGTTGTAGCGGAAACAGAAATGGTTTCAGACTCGCTCGTAAAATGACAAAGTTAAGTATGAAAGTCTGTGTAACGGATTGCTCAGAAGGGCTTTGGACCAATTAAAACAGGATGCTAATTGTACTAAATTAGTTGTAGATATTTATATGTGTTAATACCTCCGTTTATTTGAAGAAAATGCAAATTCAGAAGGGCAAGAAAACTGCACACCACAGCTATAGCGAAACATTGAAGATGTTGTTCTTGTTAGCTTAACACAATGGGTTTTGTAAGTTGTAACTGGTTTCTATATTATTATTATTATTATTATTATTATTATTATTATTATTATTATTATTATTATTATTATTATTATTATTATTATATAATTTGCTGGGGCCATCAAGGACCACGTTAAGTCTTGTTGCGTTTGACACTGAACTTGGCCTTCTTTAGAGCCCAAATTTCCCTCTTTCTTTGTGAGTCGGCCTGCTTACGCTCCTCTGTCGAAGGGGCACCGTGTCTTCTCTTCGGTTGCTCGTCTCGGTTTAGCCCGTTCGTCAATATTTTGTTGCGGAAGAGATCTCTGTTAAGGGCGTCTTCAGCTGAGATATGTAGCATTTGCAGGTCTTCTTTGGTATTTCTAAACTAGGGAATTGTGGTTTTGGGGTTTGAATCAAAAAAGTGAAAAATTTCTTTAGTTAACTTTGTTCCGTCCATTCTTTTCAGATGACCGTAAAATCGTGCCCGTCTTTTTCTTATTGTGTCGGTAATTTTCTCTATTTTGCTGTAGACTTCCTTGTTGGATCTCTATTGATGGATTCCATTTCTGTACTTTGATTCCAAGATTCCTCTCACAATTTTGCGTTCTTTTTTCTCCAGTTCTTCAAGGAGTCCTTTGTTGGCATTTAGAGACAGGGTTTCGGCTGCATATAGAACTACTGGCTTCAGAACTGTTTCATGGCGACGTATCTTGGTGTTTTGGGAAAAGCATTTTTTGTTGTAGATTGTGCGGGATGTTTGGTAGGCTATTTCCAGTTTGCGTACTCGCTTCTGAAGTGCTTCTTTGTCCAGTCCATTTTTCATGATGATCTCACCCAGGTATTTGAATTTGTCTACTTGGGTGATGTCCCCGTATTTTGTATGGAGCTTCTTTGATGTTAGTCATTACTTCTGTTTTCTCAAACGATATCTGCAAACCAGTTTGTTCGGCAATTTCCTTTAAAATTTCAACTTGACCTCTAGCGGTTTCTATGTCGTTTGAGAGAACAGCAATATCATCGGCAAATGCTAAGCAGTCTGTTGCGATCCACTTGGATTTGGTTCCTATTCTCAATGGTCTGTAGTTGGTTTCCTGTAATCTCACCCGCCAGGTTCTGATGATCTTTTCAAGAACACAGTTGTAGAGTATCGGGGATAGCCCATCAACTTTTCGGGCTCCTGTTTTGATGTCAAAGGAATGCGAGAGACATCCGTGGAACTTCACCTTGGATTTTGTATCGGTCAGGGTGGCTCTAATTAATGCCAGCAGTTTCAAATCAACTCCAAATTCATTTAAGATGTTTAGCAGGATTTCCCGGTCAATGGAGTCGTACGCTTTCTTAAAGTCCACAAATACAGACACATACGTCTTGGACTTTAGTGTACAATATCTGATGATCGTTTTGAGATTTTGGATCTGTTCAGCTGTTGAGCGACCTTTTCTGAATCCTCCTTGGTATTCACCTATTTGATGTTCGACTTGTGCTTCCAAACGCTCCAGGATGGTAAGTGATAGAATTTTGTAAGTCACGGGTAGCAAAGATATTCCTCTGTAGTTGTTGATGTTCTTCATGCTGCCTTTTTTGTGTAATGGATGGATCAAAGCTATTTTCCAATCTTCGGGTAGGGTCTCCTTGCTCCAAATTTCTTCTATTTGCTTTTGCAAGATATCAAGTGATTCCTCTGGGGCATATTTCCATAGTTCTGCTACTACTGAGTCTTCCCCCGGCGCTTTGTTATTTTTGAGACGGGTAATGTGGCGCTTGATTTCATCTCTGTCGGGTGGTCTGGAATCTGGGTACCTGAGTAAGGGTTCCTTGGTCTCAATGGCGCTTTGCGGTTTAGAGCAATTAAGTAAATTCTTGAAGTAATCTGCCAGAATGCTGTAATTTTCTTCATTTGACGTCGCCAGTGTGCCGTCCTTTCGCTCAAAGCATAAAGATGGTGGTTTATAGCCAGTGAGTTTGCGTTTGAAGGCTCTGTAGTACTCTCTGCTTTCATTCTTCCTAAAGTTTTGTTCTATCTTTTCAATGAGAGATTTTTCGTATTTACGTTTCTCAGTTCTGAACACCCTGGCTACTTGGGCACGTTGGGTTTTGTAGGTTTCCCAATCATTTTCTGATTTCGTAGAGTAGTACTGTTTTCACGCATTGAGTCTTTCTTGGAGGACTGATTCGCAGGTACCATTCCACCAGGCATGCTTTTTGCTTCTCTTGATTTCTGCAACGTCTTTGGCGGCCTTAATAAGGAGACTTTTGGCGTTGTTAAAGTCACAGTCATTTGGTCTAGCCTTCTCCTGGAACTCCTCGACCCTTTGCCGAAGTTTATCATTGTCGAAGAGTGTGATCTGTTTGGTTGTCTTCCTTGTGTTTGCGGGAATTGGTTTGAATTTGATAAGAGACATATAATGATCTGAGGCCACATTGATGCCTTTCTTTACCTTGACATTCATAATCTCAGGGCTGTTTCTCCTGGAGATTGCAACATGATCAATTTGGAACTCTCCGAGAGCTTGGACGGAGAACACCAAGTCATTTGCTTTCTGGGTAGATGGCGAAAGTGAGTCGACATGACCTGCGGGTTGTGATTTTCGCCAATGGACACCAGTCTTTTGTCGTTGGGATTGGTTCTTTTGTGAGCAGGGTAATTTCCTATAAATTTCTTGTATTTCTGTTCACGAGCTAGTTGGGCACTGAAGTCACCCAAAAGAAGCTTGACATGGTGTTTGGGGATTTTGTTTAATTTTTCATCCAGTAGATCCCAGAAATTATCAACTTCGTCTGGATCAGACTTGTTCTTATCATTTGTAGGAGCATGTGCGTTAACTAGGGCGTAGGTTTTGTTTGCGCATTTAATTGTGAGTATAGACAATCTGTCATTCACAGGTTCACAATTTGCAACCGATTTAAGGATCTTGGTTCTAACAGCAAACGCGTTTCCAAGCATCACAGCTCCATTGAGGATTCCTCTTTGCGCTTTGCTCTTGAAAAATCGGTAGCCTTCGGATTCAAAAATCTCTTCATCTGGGTACCTTGTTTCCTGTAGAGCCATTATGGATATCTGATTTTCGTGGAAAGCTTTGGTGAAGGTTTTCAGCTTGCCAGTTTGTGTAAGTGAATTTATGTTGAAAGTTGCTAGAAGGGTTTTAGATTTTGGCCTAAGTTTCTGACTCTTCGGAATACACCGAGACGCTCCGACTCGTCTGTTGCATGATGTCGAGTCTCCCCCAGAATCCGAACGAGACTCGTGCGCCGTGGAGTTCACGACGAGAGATTTATCCGAAGATTTACCCCCTGGGGTATGTTCTTGAAATGTTGTGCCATCATGCTTTTTGACTTGACTTTGCTTTGGACGGGTACCCATCCCTTTACAACTAGGGTTGTTAGCCCTAGAGGTTACCTCAAGATGTTTTCTGGCTTCTGGTCATTTACCAGTCTTCGCGCCGTAACCCTGGCAAGGGACCAGTTTTTTCACGGTGGAATTTTATTTCCCTACCACCCTCTGACTCTGCTGGCGGCAGAGCCAGCGAGCTTCCCCAATTCCAATGGGACGCGCCACATGGAGGTAACCGGTAAATCCCCACACGGGATTATTATTATTATTATTATTATTATTATTATTATTATTATTATTATTATTATTATTATAAAACATTAATGAAGAATTTTTCAGTTCTTCTTTTAATCCAAAAAAATTATGTCACACTTGGAAGTTAGAAGTAATAATTAGATACAGGAGTTCTTCACAATGGACCTTTGAAATAATATGGGAGATTTAAAACATTAACATATAAGACAAGGAAACTTCTGCCAAGTAAGAGAGAAATAGGTTTCGAACTGCTTTCCCACTTTCCACATAGGTTTTGGACTCCATTCCGGTGCATTCCGTCACCACTCCATCCCTGCTCTAGTCACACTGCTCTGTTTCATCTTTCTACAGTTAGTACTGAAATGAAATAAAATGGCATATTGCTTTTAGTGCAGGGAGTGTCCGAGGACATATTCGGCTCACCAGGCGCATGTCTTTTGATTTGACGTCTGTAGGCGACCTGTGCGTCATGATGAGGATGAAATGATGATGAAGACGACACACACACACAGCCCCCGTGCCAGTAAAATTAACCAATGATGGTTGAAATTCCCGACCCTGCCGGGAATCAAACCCGGGACCCCTGTGACCAAAGGCCAGCACGCTAACCATTTAAACATGGGGCCGGACACAGTTAGTACTGTATTCTTCAGTAATCTACAGTAGGAGTCAGTAAATATTTAATTTGTAATTTGTAATTGTAATTTGAACTTAGTAGTTACTAAACTGTAGTATTTTTCTTCCTCTTTACCTACTTTTATTTATTCATTTATTCACGAAGCATAAGATACAGCTACACTGAGTAAATTTCACTTGCACTGTCAACAGACTATTTAACAAACATAAACTTTCATAATAAAATATAACAAACATAACAAAATATAACAAGATCAGGTACACATCCTACTAATAACTGTCCAAATCGAAAACCATGAGAATGTCCATGTTCATAGCCAAGTCGTCGTGGGTCAAGATGGCGGTATAATCCCTTCACATCAACTTATCTTTAAGATACTATTTACACACCTCTCGAATACACTTTTATTTGATGCTGTATCAAGCTCTTGTCTCCTATTAATATTGTTAAAGAGTGTTGGAAGGCGGATTAGGAAAGATCGCTGAAGTATTGAGTGCTGAGTGTGGGGAATGTGGAGAAGGTCTTTGGTTCTGGTGGAGCGGGAAGGAACGCGGAGAGAGAAGAGAGAAACAAGATGTTCCGAGCGGTAATGTCCATTTAAGATCTCGTGGAGGAAACTCAGGTCAGCTACCTGTCGCCTGATGTGCAGCGGTGACACATTAATTGCCATTAATACCTGTTGCGTAGACAGATTTCTGACCTTGGGGTTTCTGTTCCTTACAATTGCAGCAAAGAAGGACACTGCTCTGTCTAACTGCTTAGTATTGGAGGGGGCGGCTCATGGGCGCCCGCAGGATATTTTCCAGGGGGGGCACATTAACAATTTTCTTGAATATAAAAACCAATATAACGTCAGCAACATTATATTGTTTACAGAAACTTCCAGTTATAACATATGCTAGATAACTGTCAGTAATTTCAGTTTATGAAATAATCTGGTATGATATTAAACAATTGAACATCAACATCTTTAGAATTCCAGGGGGGGCGAGTGCCCCCCCTTGCGGGCGCCTATGGGGCGGCTGTTGTCCAAATCGGAGAGCAGTAGTTTAAGAGAGGTTGAACGATCGTGAGGAAGAAGTGACGAAGAGCAATGGGGTCAGAAATTTCTGTGAAGCGATAGAGAATGCCTAGTAATTTCATAGCCTTGGTTGTATATGTTTCTATATGGGTCTTAAATTGTAATTTTGTATCGAATATTACACCTAGGTCACGCTGTTGTGTAACCACGGTGATGGGCTTGTCGAGTAGGTAATATGATGTCGGTAGAGGAGATTTACGCAGTGTTATGGTCATGTGGCTGCATTTTTGTGGATTGGGGATAAGTTTCCAAGTACGGCACCAGTTCGAGAGGGCATTAAGTGAGGACTGTAGCAGAGCTGCATCTGCTGGATTCCTGATCTCCCTAAATATGTTGCAGTCGTCAACAAAGAGTAGGGTATTCGCTGTTTCGTTGAGTTCGGACGGCAGATCGTCCATAAACAAAGAAAACAGCAAGGGGCCAAGAGTACTGCCTTGTGGGACACCGGAGGTGACTGGTAACCATGAGGATGAAGTGCCAGCAAGAAGGGTCAGAAGACTGCCATGTATATTAAATCGTTCGGAGAGTTTATGGAGCAACAGAGTATGGTCTACAGAATCGAAAGCTTTCGAAATGTCTACGTAGCAGATATCCAGCTGTGATTTAGCTGCAATAGCGTGTGATGCAAAGCTATGCAGAGTGGCCAGGTTTGTTAGGCAAGAGCCACCTGGTAGAAAACCATGTTGCTTGGTTGAGATATACGGCAAAGTGAATGCGAGGAGACGCTGGTGTATATTTTTTTCAAAGATAAAGGATAGTGTGGGGAGAATAGAGATTGGTCGGTGAGATGAAACATTAAATTTGTTGCCTGATTTGAAAAGTGGAACAATATTTGCCTGTTTCCAGGTAATAGGAAAATAGCCCGTGGCAAAACATCTGTTAAATAATTTAGAGAGAGGGACGCAAAGAGTGCTGGCAGTATTTTTTAGGAAAAGAGGACCTATAGTGTCGGCACCGGTAGCTTTGTTGGTACGAAGAGTTGGGATAATTATGCCAATAGCCTTATTTACATGACATGCAGTAGTGTATGTAGTTGTACTTAATTAAGGTAAGCCTCTTCAGGCATCCTGAGTCATCGTTTTATTGTGGTAGTGGTGATTATTATTTGAAGATGAAGTATCAACTGTGGGGAGAGGAAAATGAAAAAAGTCAAATTCTTCAAAAAATGAAGGTTACACTACAGAAGGAAGGGCCACATCGGACATGGAAGTGAAAGACTCCCTAGGTCTCAAACTTGACCAAGACAGGTCAAATAGGAAAGCTGAAAGTGAGGATACTGACAAGTGGAAGCAATGACAGACTCAGCTAGGCGATCCGTAGATGCCAACCCACACTACCAAGTTCAATTAAGTTCAATGGTTCACTGTACCCCCTGTAAATAAGAAGCCGATTATTTTCCTAATCTTAAAATCAGGGAAGATATCACTTTGGCTCACTTTGCTTTGAGCATAAGGGAGCTCTAACAGCCCAGCTGGGTGGATCAGCAAGAATCTCTTTTTCTCTTTCTTTTCTATTTTTTCAAGTTGCTTTACGTCGCACCGACACAAATAGGTCTTATGGCGACGATGTGATAGGAAAGTACAGCATTTGCATGGTGTGAAAATTGGAAACCACAGAAAACCATCTTCAGGGCTGCTGACAATTGGTTCGAAGCCACTATCTTCAGAATACAAGCTCATAACTGCAAGTCACTAACCGCACAGCCAACTCGCTCGGTGCAAGATTCTAAAACAGCTAAGAGGTATGAGGAAGACATGTTTTTAAAGAAATACAGATATCCCCACAGAAAGTTGTGGTTCATTTACTTCCCAGTTCTGACCAACACTACCTTTCTCTGTTTCTCATACTACCGGTATCCTTCTTCATCACACTTGCACTATCCGCCTCACTCCAAACCTGCCTGGAACCAATGGCACAAATGCTGGGTCTGTCTCTGTTTGGGGAGGATTGGCCCGTGTATTTTTAAGAAAACTGTTCTTACTAGCAAATAGAAAGTTACTTTCCTGTGGTGTACATTTCTGCTTACTCATTAAGAAACAATGTTTTTGAGAATATGTTTCATATGTTTCTGGCAGAAAAGCCCACAAGTATGTTTAATAATGGTGGAAAACAGTAGTTTGTTTCTTCAGAAAACTAATTTTTCAGGTCTTCCATTTTAAAAAACAACAACTTGAGATCATGGCTTCAGCAAGACTGCTCTGTTTTGTAAAGTACCGTCAAACGGGGTGATTTCGGACGGTTCTGAGGTTGTTTTCGTCTTAACTCACGAAGGGAATCTTAAATTATATTTTTATCATCTTATTAATAAGGAATATATCCAATTAATTCAATACCCTACAAACGAAAAATATACGCCAACGCAGGTTTTCCTGAGAAAACAAAAAGGAGTGTCCGAATTCACCCCGTACTTCGTACTTTTAGCTCATAGATAGTATTTTAAATTCATTTTAAGTTTAACGTCCTTGTAACAACCTCCCCCCCACAGTCGCACACTATCTCACCCCCCCCCTCCAACCCATACGTCCTTAACTAACATTAGCTTTTAAAGTCAACAAAGATTTAACTACATGGTCAATCAATCAATCAATCAATCAATACTGATCTGCATTTAGGGCAGTCGCCCAGGAGGCAGATTCCCTATCTGTTGCTTTCCTAGCCTTTTCCGAAATGATTTCAAAGAAATTGGAAATTTATTGAACATCTCCCTTGGTAAGTTATTCCAATCCCTAACTCCCCTTCCTATAAATGAATATTTACCCCAGTTTGTCCTCTTGAATTCCAACTTTATCTTCATATTGTGATCCTTTCTACTTTTATAGACGCCATTCAAACCTATTCGTCTACTAATGTCATTCCACGCCATCTCTCCGCTGACAGCTCGGAACATACCACTTAGTCGAGCAGCTCTTCTTCTTTCTCTCAATTCTTCCCAACCCAAACATTGCAACATTTTTGTAACGCTACTCTTTTGTCGGAAGTCATCCAGAACAAATCGAGCTGCTTTTCTTTGGATTTTTTCCAGTTCTTGAATCAGGTAATCCTGGTGAGGGTCCCATACACTGGAACCATACTCTAGTTGTTATGCTTTTTATCTAAGCTTTTGTGTATGCAACTGATGATGATCGCAAAGCGATCGAAACATGTCCTGCTATTCTTAATGATTTTATAAATTGCCAAAGGCAAAATAAAAGAAAGTTATCGATTAGGTGGAATATTTTCTTATATTGATTAGATTACATTATCGATACGGCAATGAAGTGAATAGTTTGTAATAGATTTCAATGAGTCGCATACCATTCTTGTTGGTCTGCTTATGTCCTGACCATTTACTGACCCAGTACCTATATTCTTTTTCTTTGACGATTTGAGCATTGAAGTCACCAACGGGGACTTTGACATGATTTTTTGGTATTTTGGGAGAATATTGCCTAACTCCAGAATTCTTCCACTTTTTCTGGGTTGTTTCTGTTGTCAACATTAGTTAGCGCGTGTCCGTTGATTAGCGTGTAGATCTTGTTTGCTGATCAAATGAGGTGGGTAGGGTTGACGCTCTGGTCATGGGGATTCTATCGTTAGACATGTCGGGAAAGTGTCTGGAGGAAAGGGTACCAGGGTAGAGTGTTTTCCAGGAATTAGGTTAAGGCAGATGTTGAAGAAAGTAGAAGAGAAGGAGGAGGGAAAGGAGAAGGTGGTAGTGTTTCACGTTGGTACTAACAACGTAAGACAAGCAGGTATAAGTACCAACATAGTTAGGGATGTGTGGGATCTGGTAAATGCAGCACGGATGAAGTTTAAGGAAGCGTAGATTGTTATCAGTGGAATACTGTGTAGGAAGGATACTGACTGGAAGGTGATTGGGGATTAAAATGAGACTATGGAGTGGGTATGTGGGAAACTGGGAGTGAAATTTCTAGATCCTAATGGGTGGGTAGGAGATAGGGATCTGCGCTCAGATGGCCTTCACTTAAACAGCAGTGGTACATAAGTTAGGAAATTTATTTAGAAGGGTTATAGGAAGGTACATTCAGGGAAACAGGGTGCGCTAGGCAGCGGTGTTAAGGGAACAGGGAACTGGAAATCAAGTAGGGATTACATAAAACTGTTAGTGCTCAACTGTAGAAGTCTTGTAAAGAAAGGAATATAATTAAGTAATTTAATAGATATATACATAACAGATATTGTAATAGGAGTTGAATCATGGCTGAGAAATGATATAATGAATGCAGAAATTTTCTCACGGAACTGGACGAATTTGTAAGCTACGAAAAAGTTAAAGATGACAAGCACGAAATTCTAGGGGTAAGGCTCATTTATAAAGATAATAGGTAACTATATGCTTTTGGAGTGTACAGACCAGGAAAGGAGAGCGCAGATGCGGATTCAGAATTATTTGATAAGATAATCATCTATGTGGGAAATGATAAGGAAAGGAACGTGATCGTAGCGGGTGATCTCAATTTACCAAATGTCAATTGGGAAGGTAATGCGAACGACAGGAAGCATGACCTACAAATGGCAAATAAGTTAATATGGGAAGGGCACCTGATTCAGAAAGTGATGGAACCAACCAGAGGGAAGAATATTCTGGATGTGGTGCTGATAAAACCAGATGAGCTCTATAGAGAAAGCGAAGTAATAGATGGTATTAGTGATCACGAAGCTGTTTTTGTGGTAATTAAAAATAAATGTGAAAGAAAGGAAGAGATTAAAATTAGGACTCTTAGGCAGTACCATATGGCTGATAAAACAGGCATGAGGGAGTTTTTCATAGGCAACTAAAATCGGTGGGAAACGGTAAATAAAATAGTAAACAGACTCTGGGATGGGTTTAAAGCAATTGTTGAAGAATGTGAAAATAAGTTTGTACCTTTAAAGGTGGTAAGGAATGGTAAAGATCCACTATAATATAACAGGGAAGTAAAGAGACTAAGACGGAGGTGCAGGTTGGAAAGAAATAGAGTTAGAAATGGCTGTGGAAGTAAGAAGAAATTGAAGGAACTTACTAGGAAACTGAATCTAGCAAAGAAGTCAGCTAAGGATAACATGATGGCAAGCATAATATTGGTGGACACACTAATTTTAGTGATAAATGGAAGAGTATGCATAGGTACTTTAAGGCAGAGACAGGTTCCAAGAACGACATTCCAGGAATCATAAATGAACAAGGGGAGTGTGTATGCGAGGATCTTCAAAAGGCAGAAGTAATCAGTCAGCAGTACGTAAAGATTATTGGTTACAAGGATAGTGTCCAGATATAGGAGGTGACTAATACTAAGGAAGTGTTAAAATTTACCTATGACAGCAATGACATTTACAGTAAGATACAAAAGTTGAAAACTAGAAAAGCAGCTGGAATTGATAAGGTTTCGGGGGATATACTAAAGACAATGGGTTGGGATATAGTACCATATCTGAAGCACTTCTTTGATTTTTGTTTGCATGAAGGAACTTTACCAAATGAATGGAGAATTGCTATAGTAGCCCCTGTATATAAAGGAAAGTGTGATAGGCATAAAGCTGAATATTACAGGCCAGTCAGTTTGACATGCATTGTATCTAAGCTTTGGGAAAGCATTCTTTCTGATTATATAAGACACGTTTGCAAAATTAATAAATGGTTTGACAGAAGGCAGTTTGGGTTTAGGAAAGGTTATTCCACTGAAGCCCAACATGTAGGATTCCAGCAAGACTGTATTGCGATTGACTTATCTAAGACATTTGATAGGGTAGATCATGGGAGACTACTGGCAAAAATGAGTGCAATTGGACTAGACAAAAGAGTGACTGAATGGGTGGCTTTGTTTCTAGAATAGAACTCAGAGAATTAGAGTAGGTGAAGCTTTATCTGTCCCTGTAAAAATTAAGAGGGGAATTCCTCAAGGCAGTATTATTGGACCTTTATGTTTTCTTATATATATCAATGGTACGTGTAAAGAAGTGGAATCAGAGATAAAGCATTTTGCAGATAATGTTTTTCTGTACAGAGTACTAAATAAGTTACAAGATTGTGAGCAACTGCAAAATGACCTCGATAATGTTGTGAGATGGACAGTAGGCAATGGTATGATGATAAACGGGGAGAAAAGTCAGGTTGTGAGTTTCACAAATAGGAAAAGTCCTCTCAGTTTTAATTACTGCGTTGATGGGGTGAAAGTTCCCTTTGGGGATCATTGTAAATACCTAGGTATACATATAAGGAACGGTCTTCATTTCGGACATCACATAAATATGATTGTAAATAAAGGTCACAGATATTTGCACATGGTTATGAGAGTATTTAGGGTTGTAGTAAGGATGTAAAGGAGAGAGCATACTTGTCTCTGGCGAAACCTCAACTTGAGTATGGTTCCAGTGTATGGGACACTTACCAGGATTTCTTGATTCAGGAACTGGAAAAAATCCAATGAAAAGCAGCTCAATTTGTTCTGGGTGATTTCCGACAAAAGAGTGGCGTTACAAAAATGTTGCAAAGTTTGGGCTGGGAAGACTTGGGAGAAAGTAGACGAGCTGCTCGACTAAGTGGTATGTTCCGAGCTGTCAGTGGAGAGATGGTGTGGGGGGACATCTGTAGACGAATAAGTTTGGATGGTGTCTTTAAAAGTAGGAAAGATCACAATATGAAGATAAAGCTGGAATTCAAGAGAACAAATTGGGGCAAATATTCGTTTATAGGAAGGGGAGTTAGGAATTTGAATAACTTACCAAGGGAGATGTTCAATAAATTTCCAATTTCTTTTCAATCATTTATGAAAAGGCTAGGAAAACAACAGATAGGGAATCTGCCACCTAGGCGACTGTCCTAAATGCAGATCAGTAGTGATTGATTGATGATTTTATTATGGTACATAACAAACAAGTTCGTAACGACCTTCTGAAATGCACCACTTGAATTATTTCTGTCTTACCTTACTTGATGACGTAACATGGTCCATATGTTCGGATATAACAAATGATAACCAAAACTGAGTTTCCAAGTTGCAGCATTTGTCTCTGGTGAGACTCCAACTAGAGTATGGTTCCAGTGTATGGGACACTTACCAGGATTACTTGATTCAAGAACTGGAAAAAATCCAAAGAAAAGCAGCTCGATTTGTTCTGGGTAATTTCCGACAAAAGAGTAGCGTTACAAAAATGTTGCAAAGTTTGGGCTGGGAAGACTTGGGATAAAGGAGACGAGCTGCTCGACTAACTGGTATGTTCCAAGCTGTCAGCGGAGAGATGGCGTGGGAGGACATCAGTAGACGAATAGGTTTGGATGGTGTCTTTAAAAGTAGGAAAGATCACAATATGAGGATAAAGTTGGAATTCAAGAGGACAAATTGGGGCAAATATTCGTTTATAGGAAGGGGAGTTAGGGCTTGGAATAACTTACTAAGGGAGATGTTCAATAAATTTCCAATTTCTTTGCAATCATTTAAGAAAACGCTAGGAAAACAACAGTAGGGAATCTGCCACCTGGGCGACTGCCCTAAATGCAGATCAGTAGTGATTGATTGATTTTATTGTCAGTGTCGAGTGTCGACCTGAGTAAGACTTGAAAGATGTAACTGAATCAAGTAGTGACTTATCTATTATAAATCCGGTCCCACATTGTGGACAGTTTGTCATAACTCGTTCTAGTGGTTTTCCTTTGTATATTCTGTATCCTTCTGAATCGCTATTTGCTTTACGCCGCACCGACATATAGTACGTTTACGTGCAGGATTCAGATCGATCTGAGTACACTTCCCGTATTGAAAACGCCATGTAAGCGGGGACTCAGTTCGGATTGAGTCTCAAGGTCTATACGGTAAAATCTGGGATCGTATCGTATACGGTACGAATCGAGTTCCATGTAAACGCGGATCGTACTGAGATCGTATTGAAAATGACTGCGCGCACACTCCATGTTTGTTCTGACAAAATCATCATCATTAAAGTTCTGTCGAAATAACAAATATAATAAGCCAGTAAATATATTTACTTGTATAAATGATCAGCAACTGCAATCATATTATAAGACGGCCAGCCCTGCCGATTAAGAAAATCATGATAACCTTGTGTTGGGGGTAAAATTGTAATGTGCGTTCTATCTATTGCACCAATTACGTTGTTTTGTAATACCGGTACCACACATACTTTCAAAACTGAAAGTTATCTCCTGGGCTTCTACTTCATTTGGCGTTTTTAAATTCTAAGAGGTGATATCGATTTTACTACAATTCTGCATCGTCTGTATAAATCGATGTTGTCTGGCGGATTCAATACGATACTCAAATACCACATGTAAACGGGGATCGTATTCAATACGGTAAGTGTACTCAAATCGATCTCAATCCCCATGTAAACGTACTAATAGATACATCTTATGGCGACAATGGGGTAGGAAAGGCCTAGGAATGGGAAGGAAGCGACCGTGACCTCAATTAAGGTACAGCCCCAGCATTTGCGCGGTGTGAAAATGGGAAACTACGGAAAACCATCTTCAGGGCAACCGACAGTGGGGTTCGAAACCACGATCTCCCGATTACTCGATACTGGCCGTACTTAGCGCCTGCAGCTATCGAGCTCGGTCCTTCTGAATCAAAACCATATTCATCTTTATATCACGAATTTTCAATGCAATAATTTTACTTTCTGCATTTAATAATAATATTATTGGTTTTTACGTCTCACTAACTACTGTTACGGTTTTCGGAGATGCCGAGGTGCTGGAATTCAGTCCCGCAGGAGTTCTTTTACATACAACATGAGGCTGTCGTATTTCATATACCAATGGACTGAGCCAGGATCAAACCTCCCAAGTTGGGGTCACAAGGCCAGCGTCCCAGAGAATTTTCGTTTTGCTCTGAGTTTGTGTTGGCAACCCTTGTAGCCTGCACTGCAGCCACCATATCTTTTCTTTGTCCTTAACAATCTTTCAGTTGCCATGTTAGTCATAGTTGTAACACATCGCTTCTTTGTTATAGATCGGTTTTGGGGCGCTGAATACCCCAGTGTAGGATTAGTGTTAAGTTTCTTGTTGTGTAAATATTATTTTGTTTTTTGTCATTTATGGTGTTAGTACTGTTTTATTCATGTATTTATGACAATTATGGCTAAAGTAATTGGTGATGAAGATATTTTGGCTGAGCTGTGTAGATCAGGGCCAGATCCCGCTCAGCAAGATGATTTCGAGGACAATTCGGATGAAGGAGGTGAAACTGATCTAGTTAAATAAGAGGGTGTTTTGCCAGATGTTCTCAGTCCCAATGCATCGGAAGATAAATATTTCCCTCCTTCGGGTAAAGAAGAAGTAAGTGAAGAAAATACATTATAAACAATTTCAATTAACAAGCAGAAATGTAGAAAAATTATGAAAGATAATTTACGGCCTGGATCTTCTAATGCAGGCCAAGTCACATCAGAAAGTGAAGAAGAAGAAAGGAATGCAATACAGGAGGCACCACACAATTTACCATAATGTATAAAAATGCCCAAAAAAAAACAGCTATCAGGAAAAAATAAATACAGACGGTCAACAAAACTTTCAAAAAATTCTGGCCAAACACCTAGCAGAAATATAATTTTTATAAGGTCTCGAACTGCTGTAGGTGCTATTGGTGTTACAAATGCTGCAGATATGTTCGGATTGTTTATAAATGATACGGTAACATAATTAACAATAATTATACAAATCAAGAAATTGTGCTTCAAAAAGGAAACTACAGTGATCAGAGTTTTACTAAACATACAACAGATATATAAATCAAAGACTTTTTGGGACACTTTAATTTATTTTCGAGCACAACAACACAACCATACATTCCTAAAAATACTTTGGCATGAAACTAAGGGATTATGCATTACAAGGACTGTAATGCCGCTTGCAAGGTTTGAGTTTTTATTGAATATATTGAGATTCAGTGACAAATTAACTCGGGCTGCTTGAAAAGAAACTTGAACACTGCAAAGTATATTACACACCTGGATCCTATTGTTGTACTGATGCACAGCTCTTGGCATTCTGAGCAAAATCTAGATCTTTATATCGTATATCATATATCATATATCATATGTCATATATATGTGAAAAATGTCTATTTCGGATGTATATTCCAAACAAACCTGCTAAATACGATTTAAAGTTGGTTATGCTATGTAATTCTAATGGATATTTGTACAATTACATCCCTTTCACTGATAAAAAGAAATGGACACTGAAGCACAACGTCAAGCCGGATATTTTGTGGATAAATTATCAGAACCTATCCACGGCAGTACTAGAAATATTACGGTTGACAACTGGTTCAGCTCTGTGTCACTGTTCAATGATATGCTCTGTAATCATAACTTAACAATGATTGGAACACTCCGGAAAACAAACCTGAAATTCCACCAGAACTTTTACCATCCGAACCAGCAGGGACAACGAAGTCTGCATTTGACAGAGAGCTGACAATGGTATATTTTGTAGCAAAGAAAAGTAAGACCATATCGGTGGTACTCCTCCTGTCCAACATGCACCAGGGTTACTCCATGCAAAAGAATTCTGAGCTACTGGAGGTCATATCCTACTATAATGGAACCAAAGGTGGAGTTGACTTGATGGACCAGATGTCTGCTCAGTATACGTTGTAATTGTTCCCTCTCGTCATCAAGACACTTGGGGAGATGAAAGTTATTATCTTGGGACACATGAATATTAAATAAACTATTGGTGGCTTGCCCGCAAATTGCCATGCAAATAGAAACAATTAACATTCCATGGTTCCCCATTTCTCTATGTAATGTTTGGGCGCCATGGTTACAGTTTTAAATAAAACTGTAAACCAAAATTTATATTTACTAGCATAGAGACTTATACTTAAATCACAGGGGTAGGATTTTAAATAATTAACCATTAAGTATCGCTTAAGAAAGAAAATTAACGCAATATAAAATACAAATGAATTTATTATACAAAAAAATGAGATGAATCGAAAAAGTTTCCTTAAAGCGTGGAGGAATTTATAATTTAATTTACTGAATTCACTTATTGCTTGCTTTATCTAATTGAAGCTCACCAATTGCAGCTTCCGTTGAAGTCATCTGGTTTCCGTGGTTACTCGTTCTCTCCTTCTTGATGTAGAATTTGCTCCATGGACATCCTTCCTTCCTTCTCTGATATGGTACGGGCTATCTGGACTAACACTCCCTACTTGCCTAGTCTTTAAATTAGACATTGGCCCTATACTTGTAATAACTGATCAGCTTTGATCGTATGAGGAGAAAATTCAGAGATATGAATTTTTCCATATTAGTAGAAATCTCAATCCAACTGAGCTATACTATTTATACGGTACAGACTTGTACCAAATTTCCGTAGACTTGAACTAAACATAGTTCTTCGTCCACAATATTTACTGAATATCACACAAGCCATAAGCTTGTTTCGTTTCTCGTAGATCCGATAACATTACCGAAGCTCAGTACTGTATCGAAGCGATAACACATTGTACAAAAGTAACTATGTCGCGGAGCGACCACACACTGTTTCAAAAATCAAATCACGTCGTTCAAAGTAGATGTTCACAGTAGAAGTAGTAGTGATGGAGTATCCGTAGTTAGCTTGTAAGGTTGTAAGGTTGGAAGGTCCTAAGGTTCCGTTGTCGTTTTGAGAATCAGTATATATCCGGGCTCATCCCCACTCTTGGTAACAGTTCAATCTCAAAACTCATATACAACGAAGTATCTGATTCGATAGATCGAAGCATCAACTCCCCTTCTCTTCCTCGACAAGTCCAGAAGGCGTGGCGATGATATAACTGACCAGCTTGCAAGCCTCGCTCACGGGTCGCTGTTTACTAGCCTTGGTCATAATATAAACCCATGACTAAAGCAAAATCCCAAGCTTCAAGAATAACCCTCCGTATACGCAAACATGAGATGAAATGAAAACAACTATGTCTCAACATATTGGCCGTATTTACAACATAATGAATTATTATCCTACATAATATAATAATTTAAATAATAAAACGATGTTATCATATATACAATATGATTCCAAAAAGCCTTGATTACAAATGATTGACGTTGAATAAATATGTTATTACAAATAATTGCCGATGGCGGATAAACTTGATATCAAATGATATCGCGTAAAATGATATTATATTAAATTAGTAGGGCTGGAGAAGCCTGGGCGGTTACATACGCCCTCCTGTTATTTACAGATATAACATATATGAAAATAACACACTACACCAAAACGCTTGATATATACATCATTACATCTTACAAACACTTAATAAAAAACATACATAATCAAATCTTGTATCTCACTGTAGAGTGTCTGTTTCAACGCTACCAGATAACATTAGTAATAATTCATGCCAATTTTCTTGCGAAAGTTTGTCAGCAACACTCATAATATTTACAACAGGTAAATAACACTATCTTTGCACTTCACCATCAAAGTGTTCGGCAGTTCCAGGTTATAATAATATATACACCACACACACACGTAATCACACGTGGCTTACCTCTCATAGATGGCTGCAAGCAATTTCTTGTTTTCATTGAAAAAAAATATACTTAGAAAATTATTGCATTAATATCCTTCTGCAGTTTCAAAAGAAAATCCCAAGTTACTCATGGCTTCTACAATGGTGTCAGGTCTAGGTTCACAACCTATACATGAATTCACGTTTTCAAACTCAAGTACATTTAATGTTATCAAAACAACACCTGGGAGACATTACACTTAATTCGCAGAAATATATCGTCTCAGAGAGCGAATATTATAAGTGCCCAACATGACACGATTACCATCTTTCAATCTGTATGCACAAGGACCAACCCGACAATGAATCTGGAATGGACCCTGATACAACAAAAAGAATTTCTTCGCCACCTTCTCTTCACTGGACGAGAGCATGGGAACACGTAACAGAACAGAATCTCCTACCTGAAATTCGTCTAACACCTGACGTTTCTGCTGTCTGCTACGCTTCTCAGCCGCTTTAATCAAATTCTCTCTTGCTAATCTGACATATATCTGAGAGTCCCGCTGAGGTTCCTGTGTAATACCTAGTACTTTTGTCAGCTCATTCCTTGGATTGCTGCCAAAATGAACCTCTAATGGGGTGAATTTCGTACTATCATGCTGAACCATGTTAATCCAGTTCTCAATCAACGCTAAAGAACCAACCCACGCAGTGTGCTTGTCATGAACTAAAGATCTAAACATCCTACCTAATTCCTGAATATACTTGTTACTAATAATCTTACTGCAACTAAGACCTGTCGCTTTACTCAATAAAAGATTGACACCCTCACCACTCGAAACTTCAATAATACCATCCTCTAACATAGCTTCAATTTGATTGTCTACCGCTTTAGCATACTTATGTGGTATCGGATATCTCGGTCCAGCGAATATACTTTTATCCAGCACTGAAAATGAGTGTTCATACACATGTGTTTTGCCAGGTTTCGATGAAAATACTTCCTTGTGTTCTCTCAACACATACAACAATCGGTAACTCTGACCTTCTTCCAAATTGCTACTATCTACCGCTTCTCTCAAAGCATCATCGTGGTTCTCCTCTAACCACACTTCACACAACTTAAAATACGCTCTCTCTTCTTCATCTTTAGAAACCTCATTAATACACCACATTTTACAAACCTCCACTTTCGCCTGAACTTTGGCATCCCACGTGACTTTAACATCCTTCTTATCCCACCTTAAATATACTATCGCCTCATTGTAATTTAACCGAGCTGAGTATAAACTTAGCCAGTCAGATCCCAAGATAACATCAAATATAAGATTCGGAATAACAAGACATATCTGAATTTTCGACTTCCCGTTAATACAAATAGGTATGGCAACTTGTTTACATATTTGCTTGGATCGTTTACCTACAGCAGTGAGGATATATGTGGATTTCAAAGGCATTTCTTCAATCTCAATATTCTCCTTCTTTCTGTCCTCATACCACTTCAAACTTACACATGATCTTTGACTGCCTGAATCCAATAAAGCCTGATACTGCGCCCTCCATACAACGATCGTAACAACGGGGTTCTCACTTTTACTACCAACTTCGACTTGATTCACTTCCACCTCCCGTAATAACTCATCTCTGACATCGAGATCATAATTCATGTGCGTCATTACACAATTTCTCGCAACATGTTCTGAAGACTGATAATCTGATCTCTCATTACCGTCTACTATCAGTTTAAATTACTTTGTCTCCTTGTATCCTGATTTCGGCTTGTACCTTCCTCTACATTGCGTTCCCTCTGAACATTCCTATTTTGCTGGTGTGGCTGATTACCTACAGGTTGTTGTCTCGGTTGAAACTGACCACGGTGATTGTGTTCTTGTCTTCTGGGTGGTGTCTGATAGTTTGTGTGCTCTCGTGTACTATTACTATTTCCTAACGCATCGAAACTGGCTAGCAATCTTTCCATTCCCTGAATAGACTCTATCTGTTGCATACAGCTAGCTTCACGGATTTTGTTCGGAAAATGTCTGAGTAATAACTTCACAATATCTCTCTCCGCTGACATCCCATCTACGTTTTTACAAATCATAACGTGGGCTAAAAAATATTCGGTCATAGAAACTCCCTCGTGTGGCCTAAATTTCCCAAAGACAATGCGTTCTCTTTCCCTGCCTTGTATAGCTTCACTCCAAAATTCTGCCGTGAAATATTTCTGGAATTCCACCATACTGGTCATGCTGCTCTTATACACCGCAAACCATGATTTCGTTTCCCCAATAAAAGCTTTACCAATTATTTCTAACGCTTCTTCCCATTCAATGATTCCTTCTTCGATACGCTTTTCAAACCGTTTCTTTACAGTGTTTAAAAAATCAACCTCCCATTAAATTTAGGTAGTTCTGTTTCACATATGAAATTTGTACCATGGCACTGACTTCCTATATTACCTTGCTTTTCTCTGATTTCTTTACGTATTAGTGCCTCCGACCTCTCAATACGTTCATTAATTCTTTTCTCTCTAGTTTCTAGGTCATTTGCAATGTGTTCCTGTCTTTCCTTGGTGGCTTTAATTTCAACAGCATATTCTTCTGCTTTCTTAAACTTTTCATTACATATTTTGGCATAATCTCTACCTTACCACACAGATCATCGTATTGTTGTTCTACTCTTTCTCTAACTTTACTATTTTCTTTCTCTACCAACTCTATGACTTCGGTTTTATGTTCAGTTAACTTTCTTTCTACCACTTTCTCATGTTGGCTGCGTCTCATCTTCTGTTCCGCTAACTGATTCTCAAAAAGTTTCTGCTGCTCTAGTGCTTCATCTAATCTATGATCTAAAGCAACCATCCTAGCATTCACTTCTCTGCTAATTTCGGTTTTCGTCTGTTCTATCTTCTTTCTATTTTCTTTAATCTCTGTCTGGGTTTTCTCGACTTCCTTCCTAATTTCATCTGTTTCCTTCCTAATTTCATACGTCTCCTTCCTAATTTCATCTATCCCTTTCGTTTCCTTCCTAATCTCATCTATCCCTTTCGTTTACTCTAATAACCATTGCATCATTAAAAACAGTTGTCGAATATTCATTTCACTATTCGTATTATCTTTCTCGCCCTCCATCCTATCTACATCAGATTCTGTACTATTTTCCATGCTCCCACCACTCTCTACCGATTTATCTACTTCAATACTTTCATCTACAACATTCCTAGAATTCAGCGTCTAACCTCCCTTTACTAAGTTTCCGCTACGTAATTTCATGTCCTTTTCACCTTGTGCAGCCATGATTCCCCCAAAATCACACATACAAATTATATGGACAATCACTTAACCCCCACAAACACAGATTCTACTTTACTGCTTTCCTTCCACGAATACTTAATGGTTTTCGAGCTCCACGTTGGTGCGACAAATGTAACTGTACCCTCTCGTCATTAAGAGACTTGGGGAGATGAAAGTTATTATCTTGGGACACATGAATATTAAATAAACTATTTGTGGCTTGCCCGCAAATTGCCATGCAAGTATAAACAATTAACATTCCATGGTTCCCCATTTCTCTATGTAATGTTTGGGCGCCATGGTTACAGTTTTAAATAAAACTGTAAACCAAAATTTATATTTACTAGCATAGAGACTTATACTTAAATCACAGGGGTAGGATTTTAAATAATTAACCATTAAGTATCGCTTAAGAAAGAAAATTAACGCAATATAAAATACAAATGAATTTATTATACAAAAAAATGAGATGAATCGGAAAAATTCCCTTAAAGCGTGGAGGAATTTATAATTTATTTTACTGAATTTAATATTGCTTGCTTTATCTAATTGAAGCTCACCAATTGCAGCTTCCGTTGAAGTCATCTGGTTTCCGTGGTTACTCGTTCTCTTCTTCTCGATGTAGAGTTTGCTCCATGGACATCCTTCCTTCCTTCTCTGATATGGTACGGGCTATCTGGACTAGCATTCCCTACATGCCTAGTCTTTAAATTAGACATTGGCCCTATACTTGTAAAAACTGATCAGCTTTGATCGTATGAGGAGAAAATTCAGAGATATGAATTTTTCCATATTAGTAGAAATCTCAATCCAACTGAGCTATACTATTTATACGGTACAGACTTGTACCAAATTTCCGTAGACTTGAACTAAACATACTTCTTCGTCCAGAAGATTTACTGAAAATAACACAAGCCGTAAGCTTGTTTCGTCTCACGCAGATCCGATAACATAACCGAAGCGACAACACATTGTACAAAAATAACTATGTCGCAGAGCGACCACACACTGTTTCAAAAATCAAATCACGTCGTTCAAAGTAGATGTTCACAGTAGAAGTAGTAGTGATGGAGTATCCGTAGTTAGCTTGTAAGGTTGTAAGGTTGGAAGGTCCTAAGGTTCCGTTCTCGTGTTGAGAATCAGTATATATTCGGGCTCACCCCCACTCTTGGTAACAGTTCAATCTCAAAACTCATATACAACGAAGTATCTGATTCGATAGATCGAAGCATCAACTCCCCTTCTCTTATTCCTCGACAAGTCCAGAAGGCGTGGCGATGATATAGCTGACCAGCTTGCAAGCCTCGCGCACGGGTCGCTGTTTACTAGCCTTGGTTATAATATAAACCCATGACGCACGCAAAATCCCAAGCTTCAAGAATAACCCTCCGTATACACAAACATGAGATGAAATGAAAACAACTATGTCTCAACATATTGACCGTATTTACAACATAATGAATTATTATCCTACATAATATCGTCCCTACTCTGTCAAACTAGCGAATCTGCAAATTGTCAAAAGGTTAGAGGAGCTGAAAGAAGTTGTGATTACTCATGTCAAATCAATTTTTATATTTAATGATTGGTTTCATGTGTTAGGCATAAGGAACGAGTTGCAGATGTGAGACTTTGTCAGAGGGTAGACAATATTTAACCTATAAAATCTACACCAAAACTTCAGAAGTACAGCTTCCCTAGTTTGTCACTTCCGCTAGTTTGCCAGAGTGGGGACGATATAATAATTTAAATAATAAAACGATGTTATCATATATACAATATGATTCCAAAAAGCCTTGAATACGAATGATTGACGTTGAATAAATATGTTATTACAAATAATTGCCGATGGCGGATAAAATTGATATCAAATGATATCGCGTAAAATGATATTATATTAAATTAGTAGGGCTGGAGAAGCCTGGACGGTTACAACGTGTAGCAGGAAAACAAGATGGCCATGCTGAACAGTGCTTGTTCAAATGCATACATAATCTACAAGGACAATATATTTATGGCCAAGCAAACTCTAGATCTCAGAGTAGAATTTATGTTTACTCTTGCTGAAGATCTTATGAGACCTTGGTTGGCTCAACAAATTTAAATACCTACACTTAAGAGATCTGACTAGCCATAGCAGAACAACTCGGGGTTCAAGTGGCAGTGTACCCAGAAGCAGACAATCAGAGGGCCGGAAGGTGCTGCATTTTTGCATTTGTCCACTATGAAGTGTGTAAGATGTTCATATGCAAAAGTCATATCCTATCTGTTTGTGTCAGTTGTAGAGATGACATTCAGTAAAACACTCTAAAATGTGAGGTGTTGCAAAATATTGTAAAAAAAGAACATTTTTTATATTGTTTTATTTTTAGAATAGAATGTTCAAGGGTAATATAAAATAACTTTTTCGTAAGTTTAATCAAACCAAACTAACCACTTGTTATACTAAATTCATTAAATATTGGTTTGTAATATGTAAATCAGGCTCATTATTCATGGGGCACTGAGTGCCCAAGTGTAGGATTAGTGTTTGTAATAAACAATTGTAGCGTTCCAGGGTTAATGACGCATAGTTCTCATTTTAATTCTTGTATTATACCAATATACTTTCGGATGCACTTGTAATTATTCTGGTTTTTAATGGTAATTATTATTTATCGATACGATCACCTGTAGGCCACGCTTACACAATATTCCTTCTGTCACGCAGACCGATACCCTTTTCTTTACACTCTCGTCAAAGATTCTTGAGTCTTTGACTTCTTCCTGCTCGCCCTTCCACAGAGATGTTCCGTAGCTTTGAATTGTTGCTCTTCAGACGCATACCCGATTCCCGCAAACTTCTTCCTAAATGATGTTCTTTCTTTCACATCCTCCTACTTGATACATATTTCTGTGCACCTGTATTAGCCATCCCGGTTGTTTTTTCCACTTTCCTGCAGAAGAGGTATCCTCTTGACCAATCTCTCACGGTTCATTCTTTTGATATGACCATAAAACGCCAGTCTCCTTTTCCTCATCACAGTCGTGATTCCTTCTACTGTCTTGTAGAGCTCCAAATTTGATCTTAACCGGAATGTATTTGGGTCACTTGTCGAATTTCTTGGGCCTAAGATTTTTCGTAAGAATTTCCTTTCTCTTTTTTCAAGAACTGAGTCAGTCATCCTCGTCAAAGTTTCTGCTCCAGAAAGGCACTCCGTTCTAACCACTGTGCAGTAATGTTTTAACTTGGCCTGAATTGAGAGGGACTTGGACTTATAGGTGTCATGACAGTCTGAATGCCAACTCCATTCTTCTCACCCCCTCCTTTAATCCCTCCTTTTCATCTCCATTGGGGGGGGGTGAGTATTTCTCCCAGGTATTTAATTTTTTGCATACGCTGGATATCCCCATACAGTGTAACAAGTCTGTCCTTGTCATCCTTTTTTTTTATGGAATCCATGAATGCTGTCTTTTCGAAGGAGATTCTTAACCCTGTTTTGACCGCAACATTTTGTAGTTCTTCAGCTTGTTTCTTAGCTGTTTGACGGTTGTCTGTAAAATCGGAAGTCACCTGCGAAAGCAAGGCAGTCCAACGTCATCACATTTATTTCCACAACCTGTCTTTACCCCATTCTTCATTCCATTTTCAGTCATTCTCAACCTCCATTCCCTAATATATTTTCTAAAATGCAATTAAAGAGTAGTGACGAAAGGCTGTATCCTTGCCTCAAACCCGTTTTTATTTCAAACGGATTTGAGAGTTTGTCCATAAATTTGACTTGAGAAAAGATGTCTGTAAGAGATTGTCGAATTATGGCCAGAGATTTCTCATCCACTCCAAACTCCTGCAGAACGTTCATGAGCACTCCACGATCTATGGAATCATATGCCTTTTTGAAATCAATGAAGTTTATGATTGTCCTCTTCTAATTTATCATTGATCGAATTTTTATAAGTGATTTTAGAATATAAATCTGCTAAGCACATGAATGCCCTTTCCTGAACCCGGCCTGGTATTCACCAATTTGTTTATCTAGATGTGTTTCAAGCCTCCGCTGGAATGCTTTTGACAGGATTTTGCATGCTATAGGAAGAAGGTAGACATATCTGTAGTTGTTGATGTTAGTTTGGTCCCCTTTTTTGTGTAAAATTGAATGAGTGCGTTCTTCCAATCACTTGGTATTTCTTTTCCCTAAATAAAAGCGAATAATTCCTCTAGTTTTTCCACTATATTTTGACCTGCAAATTTGAATAACTCTGCAGTAATTGAATCTTTCCCAGGAGCTTTGTTGTTTTTTAGTTGCTTATTGGTAATTATTTTATAATGTTTTCGTTGTTCTTCTTTTAAACATTCAGTTTGTTTTCAAAGCAAGAACTGCTTTCTTTAAAGATTAATTTTCTTTGAGTAATTCGTCATAATGAATACGCCTACTGTGAACACAGCCCTCATTCATTCTTGAGTGGAGGTATTCTGCAGAAGTGTCTGCTATTTCTGTGTGTGGTTTCTTTGGGCTTACATTTTCCAGTCTTTCCAAGGCAGCTAAACTAGTTTTTCATGCATAACGCCGCAGAGCCGAATTTCTGTTACTTATATCCTGTTGTTCCGCATGACCTGGTAGTTTCAGAGATGGGATAGCACTTGACGTAGTATTTTCCTTAGAAGTAACAAAATAATTTTCACGTCATAATCATGGCAGAAAGATGTTGGCTGCATACATATCACTTTTACAATTAAGTGAGTCCAATCGTTGATAATTAGTCACGCGACAAACTGTGTCTATTCCAGATTTTTTGTCTTTCGAGAGTAATCTTTACTCGTATCTACCCACAGATATACAAGCTTCGTTCGTGCAGCAATCGAAACTATCTCAAACTGTCAGGTGCATACGGACGTGTACTTCGCTGTATTTGAAACATTCGTAAAGCAAGAATTTGGTATTCTGACTGCTAGTCGGCTGTTCTTGCAGCGTGAATTCCAGTTTCATACAGTTTGAGAGAAATCAAGAGAATTTGGGGATTGTTTGCGGATTTCTAAATGAGGCATGCTCATTAGCCTTTGTCACACGTCGTTCACAAAGCACAGATCCTTATGAATATATTTTCCCGTGCTTTCTTGAAAATAACGTTCCTCGACGGCAGTATTCTGAAATAAATTCTTAATTAAATATAGCAATTGCACATTCCGATTAATAGGCTTACATGAACGGTTAATTTGCATCTAACACAAAAACAAACAAACCCCATGGCACTACAGCCCTTGAAGGGTCTTGGCCTCCCAAGCGACCGCTGCTCAGGTCGAAGGCCTGCAGATTACGAGGTGTTGTGTGGTCAGAACGACGAATCCTCTCGGCTCTTATTCTTGGCTTTCTAGACCGGGGCCGTTATCTCACCGTCAGATAGCTCCTCAATTTTAATCACGTAGGCTGAGTGGACCTCGATCAAGCCCTCAGATCCAGGTAAAAATCCCTGATCTGGCCGGGAATCGAATCCGGGGCCTCCGGGTAAGAGGCAGGCATGCTACCCCTACACCACGGGGCCGGCTCATCTAGTACATATCCTTAATTAAAACCAATCTTACCTTATTTTACTATATATAAAAATGTATGTGAGTATGTGTTTAAATGACAAATCTCCTCCTAAACCACTGGTACCGGGCGAGTTGGCCATGCGGTTAGGAGCACGCAGCCGTGAGCTCGCATCCGGGAGATAGTGGGTTCAAACCCCACTATCAGCAGCCCTGAAGATAGTTTTCCGTGGTTTACCATTTTCACACCAGGCAAATGCTGGGGCTATACCTCAATTAAGGCTATGGCCGCTTCCTTCCCATTCCTAGGCCTTCCCTGTCCCATCGTCGCCATAAGACCTATCTGTGTCGGTACGACGTAAAGCAGCTAGCAAAAAAACACTGGACTAATTTAAATCAAATTTTGAACACTTATTATTTGCTATCTGGAGAAGAGCACTGTGGGGGTAAGCCATCTCTAGCCCCCTTAGGAGTGGGCAGTCAGGGAGGTCAGGTATAAAAATAATCGTAAATGGTGTCGAATCCAAAGTTTTCGGGGTCACTGAGGTAAATAGTGACACTTCTAATTTTTTAAATCCATAGTATTCGGGGTCGCTGAGGTGAATAGTGACACTTCAAAATTTTTAAAAGTCTAAGTTCAGACCCCTTTGTGGTGGAGAGCGAGGGGGGAAGTGTGATATAAAAATAATCGAAAACAGCGTCGAATCCATAGATTTGGGGTCGCTGAGATGAATAGTAACACCCCGAATTTGTTAAATTCAATGTTCAGCCCCTTTACGGTAGGGGGCTAGGAGGAGTGAGATATAAAAATAATCAAAAATAGTATCGAATCCATAGTTTCTGGGGTTGCTGAGATGAACAGTGACAGTCCGGAATTCTTTAAGGTCCAAATTAATCACCCTTTTGGGTGGGAAGGGTGGGGTGATTGAGACATAAAATAATCGAAAATAGTGTCGAATTCATAGTTTTCTGGGTCGCTAAGATGAATAGTAACTCTCCGAATTTCTTAAAGTCAAAGTTCAGGCCCCTTTGCGGTGGGGGAATGAGATGTAAATGAGACTATGGAGTGGTTATGTGGGAAATTGAGAGTGAGATTTCTAGATCCTAATGGGTGGGTAGGCGATAGGGATCTGCGCTCGGATGGCCTTCACTTCAACCGCAGTGGTACATAAAAGTTAGGAAATCTGTTTAGAAGGGTTATAGGAAGGTACATTCAGGGAAACGGGGTGGCCTGGGGAGCGGTGATACGGGAACAGGGAACTGGAAATCAAGTAGGGATGACATAAAAATGTTAGTGCTCAACTGTAGAAGTGTTGTAAAGAAAGGCATCGAATTAAGTAATTTAATAGATATATACTCACAAGATATTGTAATAGGAGTTGAATTATGGCTGAGAAATGATATAATGGATGCAGAAATTTTCTCACGGAACTGGAGTGTGTATCGTAGAGATAGGATATAAATGGTAGGAGGGGGAGTATTCATTCTGATGAAAGAAGAATTTGTAAGCCACGAAAAAGTTAAAGACGACAAACATGAAATTCTATGTGTAAGGCTCATCTCTAAATATAATAGGCAACTTGATGCCTTTGGAGTGTACAGACCGGGAAAGCGTAGCGCAAACGCTGATTCAGAATTATTTGATAAGGTAATGACCTATGTGGGAAACGATAAGGAAAGGAACGTGATCGTAGCGGGTGATCTCAATTTACCAAATGTCAATTGGGAAGGTAACGCGAATGATAGGAAGCATGACCAGAACATGGCAAATAAATTAATATGGGAAGGACAGCTGATTCAGAAAGTGATGGAACTAACTAGGGGGAAGAATATTCTGGATGTGGTGCTGGTAAAACCAGATGAGCTCTGTAGAGAAAGCAAAGTAATAGATGGTATTAGTGATCACGAAGCTGTTTTCGTGGTAGTTAAAATAAATGTGAAAGAAAGGAAGGTATTAAAATAAGGACTACTAGGCAGTCCCATATGGCTGATAAAAATGGCAAGAGGGAGTTTATGAAAAGTAACTATGATCGATGAAAAACGGTAAATAAAAATGTAAACAGACTCTCGGATGGGTTTAAAGCAATTGTTGAGGAATGTGAAAACAGGTTTTTTACTTTTAAAGGTGGTAAGGTGTGGTAAAGATCCAATATATTATAACAGAGAAGTAAATATACCAAGAAGGAGGTGCAGGTTGGATAGAAATAGTTAGAAATGGCTGTGGAAGTAAGGAGAAATTGAAGGAACTTACTAGGAAACTGAATCTAGCAAAGAAGTCAGCGAATGATAACATGATGGCAAAAATAATTGGCGGGCATACAAATTTTAGTGAAAAATGGAAGAGTATGTATAGGTACTTTAAGGCAGAAACCGGTTCCAAGAAGGATGTTCCAAGAATAATATATGAACAAGTGGATATCCAAAAGGCAGAAGTATTCAGTCGGCAGCATGTAAAGATTGTGGGTTACAAGGATAATGTCCAGATAGAGGAGGTGACTAATGCTAAAGAAGTATTAACATTTACCTATGATAAAAATGACATTTACAGTAAGCTACAAATGTTGAAAACAGGAAAAGCAGCTGGAATTGATAAGGTTTTGTTGGATGTACTAAAGACAATTGGTTGGGATATAGTACTATATCTGAAGTACTTATTTGATTATTGTTTAGATTAAGGAGCTATACCAAATAAATGGAGAGTTGGTATATTAGCCCCTGTGTATAAAGGAAAGTGTGATAGACACAAAGCTGAAAATTACAGGCCAGTCACTTTGACATGCATTGCTTGTAAGCTTTGGGAAGGCATTCTTTCTGTTAATATGCGAAATTAATAACTGGTTTGATAGTAGGCAGTTTGAGTTTAGGAAAGGTTATACCACCGAAGCTCAACTTTTAGGATTCCAGCAAGATATAGCAGATTCAGGAGGTCAACTGGACTGTATCGCGATTGACCTATCTAAGGCATTTGATAGGGTAGATCATGGGAGACTACTGGCAAAAATGAGTGCAATAGGACTTGAAAAAAGAGTGACTGAATGGGTGGCTACGTTTCTAGAATATAGAATTCAGAGAATTAGAGTAGGTGAAGCTTTATCTGTCCCTGTAAAAATTAAGAGGGGAATTCCTCAAGGCAGTATTATTGGACCTTTATGTTTTCTTATATATATATATGGTACGTGTAAAGAAGTGGAATCAGAGATAAAGCATTTTGCAGATAATGTTTTTCTGTACAGAGTACTAAATAAGTTACAAGATTGTGAGCAACTGCAAAATGACCTCGATAATGTTGTGAGATGGACAGTAGGCAAAGGTATGATGATAAATGGGATTAAAAGTCAGGTTGTGAGTTTCACAAATAGGAAAAGTCCTCTGAGTTTTAATTATTGCGTTGATGGGGTGAAAGTTCCTTTTTGGGATCATTGTAAATACCTAGGTCTTAATATAAGGAGAGATCTTTATTGGTGTAATCACATAAATGGGATTGTAAGTAAGGGATACAGATCTCTGCGCATGGTTATGATGGTGTTTAGGGGTTGTAGTAAGGATGTAAAAGAGTGGGCATGTAAGTCTCTGCTAAGACCCCAAGTAGAGTATGGTTCCAGTTTATGGGATCCTCACCAGGATTACTCGATTCAAGAACTGGAAAAAATCGAGAGAAAAGCAGCTCGATTTGTTCTGGGTGATTTCCGACAAAAGAGTAGCGTTACAAAAATGTCAGAAAGTTTGGGCTGGGAACACTTGGGAGAAAGGAGACGAGCTGCTCGACTAAGTGGTATGTTCCGAGCTGTCAGTGGAGAGATGGTGTGGAATGACATCAGTAGACGAATAGGTTAGAGTGGTGTCTTTAAAAGTCGGAAAGATCACAATATGAAGATACAATTGGAATTCCAGAAGACAAATTGGGGCAAATATTCGTTTATAACTTACTTACCAAGCGAGATGTTCAATAAATTTCCAATTTCTTTGCAATCGTTTAAGAACAGGCTATGGAAACAACAGATTGGGAATCCGCCACCTGGGCGACTGCCCTAAATGCAGATCAGGATTGATTGATTGATTGATTGATTGATTGATTGATTGATTGATTGATGGATGGATGGATGGATGGATGGATGGATGGATGGATGGATGGATGGATGGATGGATTGATTGATTGGTTGGTTGATTGATTGATTGAGCAACTATTATTGTTGTCAATATAGAACACTGAATTTGATAGTACCGCTCGAAATGGTAACTTTGTAATCATAGCGATTAAGAAGTCGCATGTTCTATCTATTTTCAAGCTGATTAAACTGTTGCTCGCAGGAGTAACACAGAGCTGTTAACATGGCATTGCGCAGTATAGTAGTTTAGTAGCTCTTTAGTAGTTCCTGCGTATGGTCAGCGAGCTCCTGCATTGTCGATATAGATGACGCAGCGTGTGTAGGCTAGTGTTGTTACTTTGATTAAATAAATAGATAATTATCATTAAGTTATAATAAATAAGTATTGTCAGTCTTTCTAGAAGAAATGGACAGTCGCAGCTCGGTGTTCTAATGTGTAATTCGAGATCCAATAGCTGTTAGCAACTTCTCGAAACTGTATCTGCTAAGGCGGAAATAATTTTAAAATGTACAATCAAATTCCTTCGAATATTTGTAGAGATTGTAAAAAATTCAATTCAGTAACTTTTAATTTAAATGGGTTGTTCCGAAAATCATTTATCCTGTCTTCATTCATTTCAGAGTAACAGAACACCAACACAAGCGACCTTGCTGAAATCCATGTTGGATTATCGTGATTGGTTATCACCAAGTCTAAGCTGGCTGAAAATGGCAGACACTTCCTAGTTACGTGATTTTAAATCACACAGCTATTTAATCGCTAGTGCACGCTTGGCTTAACGGCCATTTATACAGTGTGAGTACTTACCGCCACCGTTCCGGTAGACGAGGTAGGGAAAACGCCACACATTTCCCAAACCGACAGCGTAATTAATGCCGGAAAGTATAAACTCAAGTGGATGGGACCATCCTACTCGGTCCGGGTCCATGATGGTCCCCGTCTCAGGATCTTGATTCTCAGTACCATTCGAAGTCACAGCTTCAGCCATAGCTGTTATGATATTGCTGACAGTAGGCAACTGGTAGGACTGATGAACGCAGGTAAAGACACCTTACATACACACATTAATTAATGAAAGAAGTTAACGAATGGTACTTCCTACTTTCCTCCACTCAACCTAACCTTCAGATCACCAGCTGCCTCTTTCTAAACCTTTCTGGTTTCATAGATTTTCCCCGCAAAATAGAGGGAACACCCACGGTTAGGAATAAATTTATCAGATTGGCCTTTGTGATGGCTATTTCTTTACATATATAATTCTTCTCCTTTCCTGACTTGAAAATTATTAACAACAATCAATCGTTGCAAATAGGATTGTTTGATGATTCACATGTTGAATGTTTTTCGATGAAAAGAGGTCAGACCCACTATGACAATTCTATCGCACCTCCCGCAGCGGAGAATTTGAGGTTAAATTGGGGATAATATGTAATAATCTCTTGATCCAGGGTAGCCGAAAGAAAGCAAACGGCCTAATTAATTTTCATCTCGTGAACCACACTGTTGTCAACAATATAGCCAGTTCATTTGTTCCAGCATCAATTGTAGCGCAGTGCCCTTCTCACATCCGTGTCACTGCAATCCAGTTCGAACTCTCTATGATGGTCTGTGGAGAGATTAAAAAATACAGTAAGCATCAGTGGTGGTTATGGTTAGAGCAAGAATGCTTCCAGTAGAATAAAACACGATGATATTTAGGCCTTCTTATTGTGTTTTAGAGCAAATATTTACTCTCTAATTCTCCATTTCAAAATTGGATCAGAAACTATGATTCATTTACGACATGCAATTAGAGATAGGCACGAGCACTAGAGATTTACCTAAGTTACGTATAATAATATTAATAAAGTATTATTTCAGAGACCAACATGGGCGTAATTTGAGAATTTTGATTGGGAGGTCAGGGGTACCGAGGAATCCATGGCTCCTCCCTTTTCAGAGCAATTTGTGACCAAAAAATTATTGCTAATATTCTCTATTCTTTTTTAATTTTCTATGTTAATCATTTTTATTTAATAATCAAACCTCTGTAAAGAAAACATTCACACAGAAGTAAAAAGTAGACCTAATTCAAATGCAGTAGTTATTTCGCCTGATTTTATCCGTAAAATTAAAAAGAAAAGAGACAAAATGGACAAAAAGTGAAACTTTTCTTTATTCTACATAATCAGATCACATCGTATTTTTACACAAAATGAGGTCTTCCCTTTCGATTTGAATTAGTCATTAATTACCTACTTTTGAAATGGCAACATCAGTACTACATTTCCTTAGCCAAAAAGCAAACGAGGATAACCCCTCCTGGGCGATCGTGTTCCTGCAGTATGTTTCTAAAAGATGGCAAGCATGAAAATTACTTTCACAGGTTTCTGAGTTTATTGGAACTGTTAAAAACATATGGAATGTTTTAAACAATCAGAGTGAATATACTTTTCAAAAAAATATCTTCAAAAAGGCAGCACTTTCTTGGATATATTTGCAGTTTGATTCATCCAATTTGTAAATGAATAACAACACTGCAGCTCATAACCCTTTCAGTCCCAATGTTGCTTTAGGTTAACATGATATTCAGTGCACACATGCACTAAGCTTATTACTTTCCCCTAAGTCCCAATGTTGCTCTGAATTAACTACAGACATAAGCTTCCATAATCAGTCAAGAGATGGCAGAAAAGTTGAATATAATTTATCTTGGATAAAAAAGTTGACAGAGGTGCACTCCATGGTCATGGAGGATGATGTCTTGGTGTTTACTTTCTGCATTTCATAAGTGAGGGTGTGTTGAATTAGGAGTGTATTTATTATGTTTTGTGTAAAAACCTTTCAAAATACCGTGTGTATCACATACACTTAAATTTAGCAATATCATTTTGTTATAAATATATCTGAAGTTCTTGTTAATCTAAAGCAACATTGGGACTCAAGGGGTAAACTGTGTTACCATATCCTAACCTCAAAACAATAATGAGTAAGATGAAGTGTTTTGGTAGGGCACTGAAAGAGACAGAAATAGAGGATATTCTCGAGAAGCTTATTGACGGGACAATCTCTGACTTTGAAGATAGTGATTCAAGTAATGAATTTTGTAACTATATAGGCCTATATATAAATAGTGTATTATGAACATCATACTCGCCTTGATTTAATAATTTGTTCTGTAGGTCACAGATGCAAATCCAGATTATGGAGAACAATGTGCTGGAGGAAGTTTAGACAACAAGATAAGTAAACATGTCCCAGAAAAGAAAAAACGCCCCAAGTATCGTTTTGAATTTTATACCGGGAAGGTAGTTGCAAAGATGTGGGTCTAGGTTTTTCTGGCAACATTGTAATGGCTCTCACAAGTGAACTTCCTGATCATAAACATTTTAAAGTTTACTTTGACAATCCGTTTTCCTCCCTACAGTTAGCTATTGCCCCGAAAGAAAGGGGTATTCTTTGCGTTGGTACCATCCTGAATGACAGAATGGGGAAATGTCCGCTTATGTCTGAAAATGACCTAAAGAAGAAAGGAAGAGACACCTATGACTACAGAGTGGAAGAGGAACACAACATTGCCCTCATTCCGAGGTTCAGTAGGAAGGCAATCCATTTCATTTCTACATATATCCGTGTAGACCCAGTAGATACGTAAATGCCAACGATGGAGCCAGTCGGAAAAGAAAACTGTGGGAATAGAGTGTCCCCAAGTGGTGAAAGAATAATAATCATGTTATTTGCTTTACGTCCCACTAACTACTCTTTTACGGTTTTCGGAGACGCCGAGGTGCCAGAATTTTGTCCCGCAGGAGTTCTTTTACGTGCCAGTAAATCTACCGACACGAGGCTGACGTATTTGAGCACCTTCAAATACCATTGGACTGACCCAGGATCGAACCTGCCAAGTTGGGGTCAGAAGGCCAGCGCCTCAACCGTCTGAGCCACTCAGCCCGGCGGTGAAAGAATATAATCAATTCATGGGGGGAGTAGATCTAGCAGATATGCTGCTTGAGCTATACAAAATAGACATTAGAACGGTCAATTAGTATATGAGAATTGTGTTTTGGTGTATTATTGTTGCAGTAGTCATGGATGGCTACTGTACGGTAAACATAAAAAAAAGCACCAAGGAGAAAAATGCATGTATTCCCTTGTACAATTTCAGTTAGAAATATCTCAAGCATTGACTAGGGCAGGGAAATTTCTGAATCAAGAGCATGGCTGACCAAGTGACAGTCCAATTCCAGAACCCAGTCGAGAAAAGTTTGCTCCAAGACCAGTCGATGATGTAAGGTATGATGCATATCCACACTTGCCTCAGTATGAAAAAAGGAAAGGCTGATGTAAATGTTGTCCTGGCGGAATCACCCAGCTGACCTGCTCTAAATGTAGTGTTAATTTGTGCTTGACAGGAGCTAAGAACTACTACTTCGAATTTCATAACAAGTAATTGAAGAAACATTACTTTTTGAGGCTTAATTTATTATTCTATTTACTTTTGTAGAATTATATCGTGATAAAATGTTAAAAATAGCTTATTTTGGTCGCTAGATGTAATTTTGTGTACAGAAGAACACCATGTAAATACCTCTGTGAAATATATATGTCGCATTTGAATGTTACCACAGAGTCCCAACGTTAATCTAGAGCAACATGCTGGATTTTCTAAATTTGTTTGGGAAATTTTGAAAATTGTTATTAAACATGATCACTGTGTTCTAAAACAACTATTCTAAACAAGAAAAAAATTCTCTCAAAAATAATAATTTGGGACTGAAAGGGATAAAGAATAGCTTTCTTGTCCAAAGTGAACGTACTCACATACTTTACACTGAACACGACTACTTCGCTTCCTTTTGTAACTTGACTTAAATGGTTGAGAACATACAAGTCACTTTCCTGAAGCCTAGTCTCTATCTCTTGTTTAAGTATGAAAATAACAGAAAACAGTACTGTAGATCTGTAGTGGTGTTGCAATATCTCAAATAGAGCTTTACTCCCACCGCCAATTTTCGGCGGATTGTTGCCTTTTCTTGGTAAATCTTCTACCTTCGTGCGAGGATCGAACAAAATTGAATAAAACATTATTCAGTTCTAAAAGATCGTAATACTGAAAGTGACCTGTTCTTCACTGATTTTTCAACTTCGATGTCACAGTGCTGGACTGTAGGGTCTTTAATAATGAGTCACGTTGCGTTCGAACTCTTCTGAGTAAAAGCAACTCAAATGAAAAGTTGAAATTCTCCATGCTTTTTAACAGAGCATTGACATTTCTACCAATGGCAGAGTCAGTGTGTGAAATTTCTTCCAGAGTCGACAGAATGGCTTCAAAGCATCTAACAAATATTACATAACTATTTATTTTCAGTAAAATTAATAGTCTTTGTCAAGTCTAATACGTGTTTCCATAGAAAGATAAAATAATGACCTGAAAAATGAAATGTCGTATGGCTTTTAGTGCAGGGATATCCCAGGACGGGTTCGGCTCGCCAGGTGCAGATCTTTCTATTTGACACCCGTAGGCGACCTGCGCGTCGTGATGAGGATGAAATGATGATGAAGACAACACATATACCCAGCCCCCGTGCCATTGGAATTAACCAATTAAGGTTAAAATCCCCGACCCGGCCGGGAATCGAACCCAGGACTCTCTGAACCGAAGGCCAGTACGCTGACCGTTCAGCCAACGAGTCGGACAATATTGACCTAAAATTTTCTAATAAACATTAACACAAACCGGTACATATTAAGCCTTTTCTAAAACCTGTTTACACTACAGAGTTTTTCTCCGTTTTCAGTAAGGGATAACACCTCAACATCTCGGAGCATGAGTTATTTGGTCGGGGATACAACTGGGGAGGACTATTATTTCGTTCAGATAGCTTCACCTTCTATGCTTAACAGGGGCTTTGTGCGTGATGGGATGATCGGAGGGATAGGCAAGGAAGAGGTAGGGAAGCGCTCGTGCCTCTAAGTTAGGTACCATCCCGGCATTGGCTGGAAAAGTAGTGAGAAACCACGGAAAATCAATTCGAGAATGGGTGAGGTGGGAATCGAACCCCCTCTACTCAACTGACTTGCCAAGACTGAGTGTACCAGGTTTCAGTCCTCGTACCACGTTTCAAATTTCGTCGCAGAACAGGGAATTGGGGGTGCAGCCATTCACAGTAAACACTACACCACTGAGGCCATATTAAGCATAAGAAAATAAATACAGTAGAGGGTTTGCTTTCCATTTAGGTATTAAAACTATTGAAGTATGCAGCAAAACAGAACAACCATTAAATATAACCACAGGAGAACTTCAGAAACACTGATCATCGAGACAATAGTATAGAGCCACAGCCCGCATTCCGTGGCGTTCGGTATCCAACCATCAGCATTTTTGTAACTTATTAGCGGAATTTAGTTAGAATTGTGAGGAAAGGAAAAACTGAGCAATAATACATATTATTTCTACCAACATTATATAGGTAGCCAATATTGCAACGATCATTTTTTCACTGATCTAAATTAAACAGAGTAACAAAAAACGTAATTGCAAAATATTTTATTCATTCATTCTTTTATTGATTTATTTCAACTAATTCTAACGAGCAAGCAGGCACGAATTTTACAGAACATTACATACTGGCGGGCAATTACATATCAAAATACAGTTTGTATATATAAGATTATTAATAAACGGTTGAGCATATAAACAAATACATTATATGAACTATGTACATCATCAGTATGAGGACTACAGGTAAATATTTCTGACTGTATTTACAGAGTATTTATATTTTCAAAGCATAAGAGTTGGAGAGGTACAACAATAGAACCGGACACTTTCCAAGAATGTTTGGGAGAATGACCTAAATGACAACCGATTGATTTAAACAGCACTGAACCATTCAAACAAATAACGCTTGACTCTTTGTTTGAATTTTGCCAATTTTGGTGCTGTTTTTCCTCCACAGGGATGTTATTAAATATTTGGATTTCAGAGAACTTCAAGCTGTTTATACAGTTTTTTATAGGAAGGAACATTGTACAACGCACAGCGAAATGCGTGCCTACTACTATATGGATTGTTGTCAGAATTCAGGGTATATGTAGTGTTATGGTGTAATGAATTTTGTTTTATTTCATACATGAGTATGGCTGCACTGAATTCTGTACTCATGCTTAGTGGCGGTATCTTAGCTCTTAGATATAGATATTTGATTGGTTAAGTATATTTCGAACAGCTCTGTTCTGTACTACCATCAGCTCATTCAAGCCAGACTTCTTCCAGCGCATCCAGATAACCTTAAAATATTGTAGCTGGCTATAAATTAAAGAGTAGTAGATCTGTTTTAGAAGATGTTGTCGGATAAGATAACTAAGTTTCTTTAAAATTCCTGCAACAGGTGTTATCCTTTTAGTTATATATTCAACATGGTTTGTCCAGTTCAAGTTTCTGTCAATTATCAGCCCAAGACATTTGACAGTACTCATTAGTTTTACTTAAGTATTATGCGTATATATTTTATTGTGTGGGATTTCATTCTAATGCAGACCCCTGTGGAACATCATGTGCCACCCTAATTGCTGAGCTCCTAGAGTTATTCAGCACTACACACTGTTTTCTATCAGAAAGGTAATTGTCAAACCATTTCAAAGCAATACCACGAACTCCTGCTCTCTCTAATTTAGCTAACAATCTTTCATGGTCCACTGTATCGAAGGCCTTTTTTAGATCTATCAACAACCCACCAGAAAAAAATTATTACTATCTATTGAATCCTGCAGCAGATTTATGAGGCCTAGGTTGCTATTTCACTGTTAGAGTTCTCACTAAAGCCATACTGTGCATTGTACAAGAATTTATTTTTGTTTAAAAAGTGAGAAGTCTCTTTTTAATAACAGTTTCTAATATTTTGGAGGTCATGGAGAGAATACAGATAGGCCAACGGTTATTAGGATTTCTCCCATCCCCACCCTTGAAACAGAAATTACTTTAGCTTCTTTTAGCTCACTGGGAAATGTACTTGATACCAAGGATCCGTCATTATCTCCGTTAGCATACCGCTTAAATAATCCTGGAATTCATTCAATAAGTTGGCAGTTATACCATCCTGGCCACAGCTACTCTTTTTTTTTTAGATTTTGATATTATAAATCTTACTTCTATTTCATTTGTTGGATATAAGTAAAACGAGTTCAAGTAATTAGAAACCCCAACTATTTCAGTGCTTTGGGGAGGGACTGCTGAACCCAAGGTTTGAGCAATATTTGAAAAATATAAATTAAATTATTCATGTCATTCCTGGCTGTCTGTACTTATGTTGTTACCTATTTTTAGAGACGAAAAAATATCGCCTTTTTCATTTTTCTGGTATGTATGATTTCATCCATTATTTTCCACGTTTCTCTTGGGTTCTTGTTATTAATTCTACATTTTCAGAGTAATATTTGCTTTTAATCTCCTTTTAATTTTTATTTTAAATAATTTTATTCGCGTTCAGTACCTTACATATACATACAGAGGTAGTAAAAGATACAGTGTGAATCCGCATAAGGTAAAATTGTGTGTGGGCTTCAGAAATACAATAGCTAAACCATGTACATCGTGGCATCTAGTGAAGAACATCATTTACTCCATTATAATTTTGGTGATATTGTATTACGGTCATTTTATGAACTATTCTTTCTGCATTTGGTGTAATAAACAGGAAGCTGGAAATGAGAGACATGGGTTAAGGCGAAGGTTGGTTCTTAGTAGAGAGGAATAGTGTGCTAGTTGATTTAAATATTATAATGGAAATTTATAAATTGATCTACTTTGTAATAATTGTTAATGAGCCATGTGAATAGCCTTTTCTTCAGGGTATTTTGATTGCCACTAATAACGTACACAGGTTCACATTGTATATCCGTGGCCCTAGACAACTTAGATTTCTTTGTCCATGTAAAGTATTCCGGCGTGGTATACTTATTCCAGTTCTGTCTTGCAGCCTAGTGCAAATTTTTACTTGTGTTCTTTGCAGAAGAACTTTAAATTTTTATGCATGTATAGGGTCGTTGACTGCACAAGTAGCTGCCATATGTTAAGTACCATGCTTTGCTGGAACAGTTCATATGTTGGAAACATCAGTGGCTTCTTGTACATGACTTTCAGTATGTAGTTCTGGCATGTATTTACCTGAGCCACGTGTGAATCAAGTATTCCAACCCAGCTGCTAATTCCATATTTCAGTTGCGACTGAACTAAGGAAAAGTATATAGACTTCAATGCTTTTGTTGAAATAACATTTTTAATTCTGTAAAATATATAAATAAGTTCTTGAAGTTTAATGATCAGATTTGATGCATGAAAATTCTATTTCTGATAACTATCTATAATTATCCCTAGGTATGAAACTTTATTGATTTCTGTAAAAGGTAACAGTTGCAGCTTTCAGTATTTTTGCAAGTTGGTGTGTGGAGTCTTAGGCTGCGTGCACACCGAGCGCGTTTCACATAGTGTGTCGCATGTTGCTCAATGCTAGGCGTCACGCTAAGCATAACCATTGCTTTGTTCCTAAGCCAGATGTTCACACCGTCCGCGCTCTGCTGCGCTGAACGCCTAACTTACAGCTAAGCCAAGCGTCAGACAATGAGCAATGTTCGTTAAATGCTTAGCATTACCTAGCTGGTTCTGAAGCTATGGAAGAAGATATTATTCATGCAGTGTTTCAAAGAGAAGAAATATGGAACCCAAGATACAAAAACTATAAAAATGTAACTGTTTTGTAAAATAAATGGACTTAAGTATCTACAACAGTTTTATCGCCTTCCTACAGTAAACATATGTAGTAATATTACTTCTACTGTCACACTTTACTGGGTTTAACATTGTGACAGGATGAAATTGCGTATGAATTGTAGTGTTGGAAGTGTCCAAGGAGAAGTTCGGCTTGCCAGGCGCAGTTTTTTCAACTGACTCCCGTAGGTGACCTGTATTGTGATGGGGGTGAAATTATTATGAATACACACGTACACCCAGCTCCGGACCAATGGAATTTACTAATTATGATTACAATTCCCGACTCTGCAGGGAATCGAAGCCGGGACTCCAGTGACCAAAGGCCTGTACGGTAACCATTTTGCCATGTAGCCATGCACTTTCTGACAAAGTGCATAGAATCTCCCAGACTCTCTCATATCGGTTTATAATTTTGCCAATGGAGGGTGGTAACATGAATGTTACTCTGCAGGCTAGTAGTGAGCTTGGAAGTAAATATTTCTATATATTAATTATATTTGTCACACATTTACTCCACTTTTGTTACGATGATTAATTGTGTATGCTAATTGTAACAATATTGCAAAAATACGATTTATAATTATTATACAAAGAGCGTAATTTAGCCGTGAAATTTAATTCCCACGTGTTTGCAGCACGGTGCTCCTAGACAATTCGGAAAATTGAATTTCTCCCAATACTTCTCTGCTACTTGTCGCCACATTTCAGTTGCAGGGTTTGGAAGGTCAAAGGTATTTTTTGTCATTCTTAAGTTATCACAAAATTTATCGCCAAAAATTCTTGCATCTCTATGCAAACGATGGAATTCTCTGAACATAATTCGTTCTTCATTAAATTTATGAACGCACTTTCGATTCTTCTTTCTAATTTTCAATTTTAGGTAACTGTTATCCACCAGTAAACTGTTTGTAGTATACTTGGATAACGGCATTAGTTTGTGACGACACTAAAACGCCTCGCGCCAAACTAAGCTGAGAGCACGGCGTAGAGTTTTCGGTGTGAACAGCAAGCACGCCTTGCGCTATGCAAAGCATTTCACGCTACACGCAGACACTATGTAAAACGCACTCGGTGTGCAAGCGGCCTTAGTGTTAGGTTGTCTGAGGGTTGCATTGTTTTATTATGCGAGAAACAGAGGAATTTTGTTTTATTTTCATTTAAGATAAGTAGGTGGTTGTTTAGCCATTTCTGAATTATGACTACGGTTTTTTGAGCTCTGTTGAAGGTGTCCTCCCAAGTTTCATCAGTGAGTGTGACTACCGTGGCATCAGCATATGTATTAATTTTTGCATTACAGTTTAGATGACACAGATCATTGATATATAACAGAAAAAGAATTGGTCCCAACACTTTTCCTTGGGGTACTCCGATTTTTACTTAAGCACTTTTACTTAGAGAATCCTTGATTCTTACCTTTCTGTTAGAAAGAAAGCTAGTAATTAGATTTTGAGGAATTTCAAGGATGCCTACTTCTTCAAGTTTTCTAAGGAGTATATTGTGGTTTACGGTATCAAATGCCTTTGTTAAATCCAAAAATATAGAAATAGTTCTTTTGGATCTAACGATGGTTTTATGCAAATGATCAGTTAAGGAGGATATTGCATCTTGAGTGCTAACTTTTCGTCTAAAACCAAAGTGAATTGGAGACAATATGTTATACTAATTCAGGTAATTAAGTAATCTGGTTTTAATGCATTTATTTAGTAATTGCGAAAGGTGGATTGTGAGAAAAATTGGGCGATAATTGTTTAACTCTCTCATCGCCTGATTGATGGATTAGGACCATGATAGCAATTTTGAATGGGTCTGAAAATTATCTTTTTGCTAGTGATAGATTAAAAACATAATGCAGAGGCTGTAGAATACGTGAATTAATAGTTTTAAGTGCTTTACTTGAGATATTGTCATAGCCATTGGCTGAGTTATCCTCTAGTGCAGCTATGTGATTCATTATTTCTGTTTCTGTTGTGGGAAGAAAAAAGATTGATTGTGGTTGAGGTATTGTATGAATGTCATGTGCACATGTGTCATTAGGTTCTTTGCTGGTGTTCATTATTTTGTCAGCAAGTTTTAAAACCTATACTACTGAAATAATCTACAAATTTGTCTGCAATGATAGTTGGTTGGGAGTTTCTTGTAAGTCTGTAAGATTTATGCTGTCTATATCTGAATTTCTTTTTCTCCTTCCTACATGTTATATTATTTATGCTTTTCCATAGGATTTTAGAATTTTTTGAGCTTGACATAATTTTATTAGAATAGTACTTCTCTTTTCCTACTTTAATGAGCCTATTTATCCATTTTCGGTATGTTTTGTGTTTCTTAATATTGTTTGTGATCTCTTCATTATTTGAGGACCTCGTCTTTGGTTTTACAATTGTCTGGTATACCTGATTTTTCCTTTATTCCAATGGAAGTTAGGGTTCCAGTTGTGATCCATGGTGTTAACTTTCTGAATTTTGATCTTACATGTTTGTGTTAGTAGTGTGTTCAGAAATATGTTGAGTCAATAGCCGAAATAACTACCGGTCGCTTTGTGGACATCATGTTCATTCAGGACAGTTTCCCAATTTCCGTTTTTGAGGCTTTATTTAAAGCTTCATAATTTATTCTGGCGTTGTTTAGTATTTTTCCTTCCATTTGTGGTATATGAGATTTCTGGTATTGTTTTTGTATGAGAAAAATAGGACTGTGATCCGTGATACTAGTATGTAGAACATATGACTCAAAATTGTTATTTCAATGGGATTTAACATGTATGTGATATATACATGTTCTAGATTTTGGGGTTAACCTTGTTGCAGAGTTGATGTATGAAATGAAACCATTAGCACTTAAGGTGTTTATCTATTTATTTTTAATTTTTTGAGCGTACTGACCAGTTGGGTATGAAATGTCTATGTTAATATCTCATATCATTATATTATGTGTGGCTGCAAGTAGCTGCTGTATTGTATTTTCTAGTTCTTCTATGACTATCCTTGGGCATGTGGAGGGTAATATGTACATAACAAGTGCCAAGTATTATTTATTATATTTTAAGTTGAGTAGGCTACCATTTGCTGGTTTTAAGGTTTTAACAGTAGATATTGCAGCAATTTGTATGAGGTTTACATGAGCGTATATCTTTGCTGTCATGTGTAGAATTTTGTAGGGGTATGAAATACTCATTATATCCTAAAATAGAGAAGGGTATATCCCTAATGAGCTGGGTTTCAGATAGTATTATAATGTCTGGTTTATGGTCCAGTTTATTTAAAATAACCAACATGCTTTCAAAATTGGTTATTATGCCACTTATATTCAGGTGCATAATTCTCATTCCTGCAGTATAGTTGATTAATTTGTCTTGTCTTTGTCTTGTGGTGATATCATCTTGTAAGGTAAGCCCTAACTCATGATCTGGTTTTATATCCATAGCCTATTGTGTAGTATTTATATTTGTAATTGCTTGGTGCACACTTCGAGAGAGAACTTCAATGTAAGTATATTTATGAATCACTTGGATCAGGTGCACATACCCTAACTTGAATCATCAGTCTCTCTGCTTCGTAGGAGCTGCTGGTTAGTCAGCTGCAGTCTTGATTTGCAGTATGGGGCTGTCCTCATTTTTCCTCATGAAGATCTTCCCGTTCTTGGTCCAAGCGAATTTGTAGTTCGCGGAGTGTTTCGTATTTCTGGCTAGCCAATATGGTTTTGGTTCTGTTTTGTTAGACGCTCATTGAATTGTGTCCTCACTGACTTTAATATCTGCACAGAGAAGTTTCCCATGCTTTCTTTTTTGTCCATGATCATTTTATTTGTTTTACACGAACAGAATTACGCAATTATGAGAGAAATCATCTTCCTTCCGTCCTTTTCTGTAGCCGCTGGGAGTCGGTGGCAATATTCAATGTCCCGATCAGGTTGAATTTATTTTATTGATTTATAGGTTATAGAATGTCCCAGTGAGCTAGTGGCTCAAGGAGGGACTGCCCTTTACAATCACAGCTTGGCAGCTTTCAGTTTCAGTTAAGATATATGTAACAAGGAATGTTTTACGAATATTGATTTACATCATATCATTATTTTACGTGGAAAAAAGAAGATATTCAAAATAAACTAAACATAAGTGGAAAAATACACAGTGGTTATCGATTTATTCTCCAACATATTGTTCAAGGAAGTACCTGCGTAATTCTTTTTAAAATCTGTACAACTTATTGGTTTGTTTCAATTTTGGAGGTAGATTGTTAAAGAATGTGCTTGCTGAATAAGAAATGCTTTTAACACCATATTTGGTAGTGTTTGTGGAATCTTCTATGGGATCCACTCCGACTGTACCTGCAACTTGATTTACTATGTCATACACATTCCCATTCTGAGAGACTGGTATGCCGGCGATTTCTAAGTTATAATTCTTAGAATACTGTTCAAGATCATCGATTTGATCCTTCAAATTATTATTTTATTCTTTGAGAGCACTATTTTCAGCCTTGCTGTTTTTCACTTCGCTGGTTAAATGGTCTATGCACTTTTTAAGTTCGCTGTTTTGCTGTAGCAGTTCGTCAAATATTCTGGACTGAAACTCCAGTGATCCACAGACATCTTTCAGGATCACAGCTTCACATAGACTTGTATTGTCCGCTTTGACTTTATTCTGCGGAAATGTTTATGAAGGCGATTTAGCAGAAGTAGGGTTATGTTTGCATTGTTTACAATGCCACAAAATTTCCCCGATTTGACGACATTGCCTTAAAACAACATTTGAAACACGCACACAGTTTAAATGGAATGTTTCACTACACCTCCCGTTACAATGTACATAATTTTCTTTCTCCTTGAGCGACACTTGCAGGAACTGCCGTAACATTGCTTGTATTGGGAGCCATGATTCTTGATTGAGATTTATGGTTCTGTAGGGCGAGATTTTTAAGTTCTGCATGAAAAATGTCACGTTGCTTAATAAGGCTGAGAAGTTCAGAAATAATCCATGGCGAGCTACCAGATCTATGTGTTCGATGAATTTGCGCTTTCTGTCTTTGTGTACTAAGGGGTAATTGGTGGATAAAAAAGATACATTATATCTATCCGGTTTTAAGTGTTGTTTATGATTTCTGCGCTATGTTCAGTCTATCATATTTCCGTCTATATTAGTTGCTTTCAGTCTTTTCAGTTCAAACGATTGTGTTGGAGATTTAGAATTTGGCAAAAGAATATCCAATATTAATATATAGCTACCGACATTTCATAAAAATGATAAGATACACTATACAGTATAACAGAATTATTTATCGACACATGATCTATTAAAGTGCTTGTAGTATCACATACTAGTGTTGGATATACATTATTGCATTGCTTGAAATCATTGCAGGAAGGAAAGTTCATGTATTTTCTCTTCAGTTGGTCACTAGTTAAGATATCATTATTCATGTCACCCAGAAATAGGCATAAATACTTACTTGTTTTACTTAGAAAATTTTCGAGGGATGTTACAAACAGTGTGGCATTATTCCTATCTGGATTTTATCCTGCAATTCAATACTTTTGTATTTTCACATTTATTTTCCAACTCTACGAAATGTAAGTACGTAAGCCACCACCAACTTGGCCGTCTCTGTGGGAGAACACGCTTCTATAATTTGGTATATTATACAGTAGTATTTCGCCTCCTCACATTTTACCCAGGTTTACGTCACAACCTAGATATCTACCTGAGTTGTGCAACAGAATTTCTATTTCCTCAAGTTTGTTTCTGATACTCCTGCTGTTTAAGTACAAGCACCTAACTGCACTGTAAGGCGCCATTCACAACGCAAACGTATCCGTAAACTTAACGAGGTAACGTAAACGTAAAATGTGTTGTATTCACAATAGCGGAACGTAACTTGAACGTAAAGCGTACACAGCACCCGATCAAAATATTGCTACGTTATTTATTACGGAGTCGGGTTTTAGGCTACCTCGCAGTTGTATATTTTAATATCTCGATGGAAACAAACACCCTGCTAGCGGAATTCATATTACTCCAAACATCTCTTGCTTTGCTCCTGGAAACTATGTACCCGAAAAGGCGAAGTAAACTACGGTGCAGAAAATGGGTTCATCCCTTGAATCAGAGAATGTTATCTCAGTTCGTTTTGTACATGCAGATGAAACCTGAACTGTTTGACATTATCTTACGATTTGTGTCCCCTTTTCTAATAAAAAACAAGTTTAAGGTCTCCTTTACCGACATCTATGCACCTGGCTATCACACTCCGTTGAGATGTTTTTGTACGATATCGTATTCGTAAACTAGTAATCTGTCATAATGTTAAGAAATATACAGGAAACCGTTTTATCTATGACGGGGATTGCCACTCACCCGGTCGCCAGCGCTGCGAGCTTGTCTCCCCCCATTTACCATCGGATTTCATTCCTACAGTATATTTATTTCGACGTGTTCTCTTTCGGTACAACGTCTCTATAATTCTTTTCCTTTTATCACGTATAAAAACAAGGCTTGTTTGGAAAGAGAATTACAAGTGTTTTGTCGAAAGAAGACAATATGTCGCGCATAAAACACATGGTTTACGTCTGTTCTGATTGGCTGGTTCGTATACTTAACGGAAAATTAACCGCAAAATCTTGTAGTTTGCAATCCCTTAATTTTGCGGCCTCGCAGTTAAGTTTACGTCGGCGCATTGTGATTAGTTCTATGAGATAATATCGCCGCAAACTTCTAAGTTAACGGCAATTTTAAGTTTACGTTACGTTATATTTGCATTGTGAATGGGGCTTAAGATATTGACGGATCATTACAGCTGTTTCCGTCCGGGTGTGAAGCAACTGTATACGGACTTAGGTTCTGTAAAACATAATTATTTATGAATCGTACTGAATTTCATAACAGCCTAATGTAAAATGGAAGAATATTTGTTATAGCACTAATGTAATGCCACTAACGAGTGTTGGAAATGATATCTTGGCTGTGCCGTTACACTTGTGTATTCAGCTTCGATTTTCAAATATCATCAAAGCTCCTAATTAGCACTTAACGATGGTTTTCTGTCATTCATACGTAAATTTTGCAGTCCTTTGTCCAAATATATTTATACAAAATACACCTGGCCATTTTGTGGAGTTATTTATTCCCCGATGTCAGATTGATGTACATAGCTCGGTTTGCTGCTTGGATATCTAAATCTTTTGAGCTTAATTTTGACTTAATATTCATTGCTGCGACCAGTTCATCCTTGTTTAGCCAGCTGCGAAGTTTTACAAAGACAGGAGGAGGGAGTTCTTGCTTCTTTTGGGGTAGACGATGACAGGCATCAATATCACCGCCAGCCACTTCCACACCGAGCACACTGACTAGTGCTTTTCACAACTGCGACGGGATTCTCGTCACCAAGATGTGGCAACCCATGAATTTATACGTTGTTCCTCCGGAAGTACTGTGGGAGGTCTTGATTATCCTCGGTAATCTTAGAGACTTCTTCACCTGCTCATGTCTCCCCCCTCCATCACACCAAACTTAGACTTCAATGCCGCTACTTCTGCCATAGCATTTTTAAAGTCATCATTTATTTTGTGCAGCTGGCGCTCAATATCGTCGAAATTCTCAGCACAGAAGGTCACAGATATTTTAATTTTAGCGTGTTAGGCTTCAACTCCTTCTAGTTTGTATAGTCTGTTATGTATGTCCTTTACTACAGATTCCATGTCCCGAAGGTTATGGTCTCTCAGCTCTGCAGACAGATCACCATACACACTATCATACTCGCCGCAGTGCCACTTCTTTGTTTTGTCGTCAATTTGTTTCGAGAATTCTCTTTTATTTAATGTAACACAGGCACTGTGATGTTTCTATGACATTTACCGACACAGATGATGTAGTCGTGCTCAACAGTAATCGATTTTAAGTACGAACTACACGCAGCTACTTGCTTATTGCCCACAGTTTCCTAGAATATGCATTTCTAAGTCTGCAATTTTGTGAAGATTTTGTTTCCTCCAAACATTGCCAACAGTCACCCCTAGCCACCTCCGCATTTCACCTATGGAGACTAGGTCTGTGGCAAAATTGAAACCTGGACTTGACACATAAAATATTTTGATTGCCGATTGCCAAGTGGGGCCTGTATCTTTACGAGTGACATGATGCTGCTATTGTAGTTGCAGTGCCGAATCCATCCATCCATCCATCCATCCATCCATCCATCCATCCATCCATCCATCCATCCATCCATCCATCCATCCATCCGTCCGTCCATCCATCCATCCGTCCGTCCAGTACACCAATGGCTTCAAGCAAAGTCGAGGTTTCTTGGTATATAGGCAAACTTATCAAGGACTTCTCCGTCACTAACTATAATATCTCTGTGAATAAAGAATAAAGGAAGCACGTTTAGCCTCCCTTCAGGTGTGCTGTTTCTTAAGTTAAGTCTTGAGTCTTCTTAGGCTAGAGAAAGTTCTTTCTACGGTTGCGACTGAAACAGGAAGTACTGCGAGTAATTTGGGAAGGGTTGAAATGTTGGGGAAGAAAGTCTTGTCACATTTTTCTAGAGAATTTACAGCCGTTTTGAGAAGAGTAGAAGGATTATCCCGATTCCTTTTTTCTTTCCACAACATAAACTCACTTAGCACAATCTCTTTATGAGACGTGTCTTCTTCGTAGAAACTAAGGCAGCCTCTAGTGAACCGAAATATATTATGATACACAATTATGGAAGGATTTTTTTGTAAGGATGCAACTGTTTCCTTGTGAGATTCAAGGCGTTCTTTTAGTGAGTTACAAAAATCATCCAGGCATGGCACATAAACAGCTACTCCATAGTATTCTTCTTCTGTGGTTTAAGGGACGTTGATACGGGCTGTTTGAAGGCGGCAAGTTCTTTGAATCTCTTCTTTAATGTCATGTTTGCCAGAGAATGGCTTTACTTGATTAAACATGGCTTTAAATGAGTCATAAGCATTTGCCCTCTCCTTCGACAGTAGATGTAAGGCACTCGTAACTTTAGTCAAGGTCTGTGGAAGATCTATGGTTTTGTTTTGAAACTGCTCAGATAAGTAATGCGTGGTTGATAGCATACAACTCAAAACAAAATGATCAACAAGAAATGCAAATTGACTAATAGCACTACTTAGAGTGTGAGCCTTAGATGCTGCATCACATAATTCCTTTAGTATTTTGCAAAGGGAGAGAAAGATAGGCTCCAAAATGTTTTTAAATAATATTACTGAGTCGTGCCTTTCTGCCCATCGAGTTTCGCACAGTGAAATAAGTTTGTTTTGCCTTTGTTCTGGACAATATTCAGAAATCATTGATTTCAATATTTCGGTTCTTTTGTCTGACATATGGAGGAATCCACAGACTTCTTTTATGACACCCATACAGTTTCTTATAGAGGGTATTTTGCTCGCATCTGACGAACATAAATTTAGAGTGTGTGAAGAACATGTGTATACATGGCTAATGGTAGTTTTTCTCTGATGCCAGCTTGTACTCCTCTGAATTGCCTGCTCATCGTTGCAGCATTTTGTTTAGGTCAAGCCCTAATATTGACAAGGTCTCTAATATTGTGTTGGCCAAACCTGCTCCAGTGACGTCATAAACGGGGACGAATGTCAGAAAATCTTATCTGATTTTGGAAGTTTGGTCCTCTACGTAAAGTAGTGATGTCAGTGGTTTTTTCTCCTAAAACGGAACAAAAAACAGACTTTCTGACATTTTCTACAATTTTTGGTTGCATTAAATGACCGAATGTGTAAATACGTTCGTTTTGAATGAAAGAACTTGTGTACATCGTCTTCCCACCACTGGTCGTTTATTGGTCTTTAAGAATATGATCTCCATTGTTGACTCGGTATCTCAACAACGATCAAAAATTCCCACCATTTTGGTCCAGTTCTTCAAGGCTTATTCGTCCAGAGTCACGATGACCCCTTAGATCTATTTGCTGCCCACCGCAAATTCGTATTGTTTGTATTATAGGGATTAGCCGTTTTCTATTATTCTCAATATCCAGTCTTCTTTGGGCATTTACTTGATAGCACTTTCAGCCTTTTTCTTAACTGTGCCTTTTGTATTTTCAGCGATCAAAACATATTTCTTATGATAGGATATGTATTCATGGTTGCTAAACATTCCCCTGGCTTTTTTTAAGATTGGTAAAAGCCTGATTGACCAACGCCCCTTCTACTTGGTGATCTCCTTTATCTACATTTTCGGTATGGGGAAATAACACGCAGTACTTGGAAAAAGATCCACATTATTCCTCTGAATAAGCTAACCACGTAAATTCTTCTAACCACTTCATTTGGAAAGATCTGGTATGATTTGTACTAGTAATGGAGGAAAATTTGTATCCAGACTAAGGTTTCCAAACATTTTCTAACATTAAAATTTTTTCGTTTATGGAAGACTGAACGGAATTGTTTTGACAATATTTTCCCATATCATAGATAATTTTCCTTACTTGGTTAGTCCTACTATCCTCCATAACCGGAACTACATTAATTGAGCTCGAAGTAGCGACATCACAAGAAGCAGTTCTACCAACGCAGCCAAATTCAGCATTGTCGCCGTCACGCCCATTTGCACCTTGTCCATTCGTAACACTACCGACTTCAGGATCATCTCCAACAGGCTTATTGACACTTGCTTTTGGCGAAAAATTTTGAATGGAAGCTTGCCTCTTCATTACGATTGTGGTTCACTTACGCTTACGGCCAACTTCAGTATACTAATATATTTCGTAAATATTAACACTTAAACAGCACCATATATCAGTACAACAGATGTCGAACAAAAGCAAACAACAACCAATGATTGCTACTGAACTGTTCATTCACCCCTGGCACACGGTTGTTGTGCTGGCCTCTGGCGGCGACTGCTATAGTTCAGTTTTCCGCGCTCTCGCAGATAGCCGGGCGCGAGCGGGAGCTTCCGGTCTTCAGAAAAATCAAATTGTTAGTGATCACTGACACGAACTTCACAACTTCCACCCCACTCCCCTCACCTACACGGGAAAGTAGGCGATGCCTTCGCGCATGATTCATTAAAGTAATTCGGATTAAGGTACATACTTTTTCTTTACATTCATTATTTCGGAGGAGGGCAGTCCCCTTGCCCCCTTGTAAACGTTCCTGTGTTGTTGTAATTAATGGGGATCACTGTAAGTCCATACGTATTAATACAACGGAAGAAAATGTGGCAGTATACACTTAAGAAAATGGAAATTGCAACACCATGAAGGAATTGATCGTTTGTGTTGATTTCCAAGGTATGGAACGATGCCATGTAGGTATGTAAACGATCAAAGTCTCACAAGGGAACATCCACAATGGTGAAGTCGCCAATCGCGATGAAACTTAGCAAACTCATTGAGGTACATGTAAAAACAATGCCAGCATCAAGTTTAGGCGCCAACATTCATTAGCGCGTTAACTAAGGGGCCTAAAAGTTGCGACATTTTAAGTTCCGCGCGAACAGCGATGCATTCCTCCTGACCAATGCTTAGCCGGAACACTGCTTTGTGCCACACCTCTGCTCCTCCTCCCTTCCGCCCCGCCTGGTTCAGCACCACTCGTTTCCCTCTCCCCGCGCTGCCGTCTGCTTAGCTGTCGAACAGAACCTGTGCTACACTGCGTACGCTATCAGCCTTCCTCATAGCTCTCCCTTGGAATTTCCACATTGTATAGGCAGTTTACATTTTATGAAATATTTATGAAAACGTTTGCGACGAGTCCTTAAGGGCAATGTCACTGAGCGTGTCAAAAATTATTTTTCATCTTCAAGCAAAGCACGGAAGTCACGGTGAAGAAGGTCCGCTGAACTTTCGGGAGCTGCAGCTTTATGACACGATTGAGGGTGAGTGTTAAGCAGTCGACTATTGTCAAATAGGTTTTGACGCTCACGGGGAGATGTCACACTGCGGACATAGGCCGTAATAACGTAGATTGAAGCATGGTCTTTTGCGCTGCATGTGAAATTGTAGGTTTATGATATGTTGATACCGATAACTCTGTCCGACTGTCTGGCTGAACGGTCAGCGTATTGACCTTCGGTTCAGAGGGTCCCGGGTTCGATTCCCGGCCGGGTCGGCGATTGTAACCTTAATTTGTTGATTCCTACGGAACAGGAGCTGGGTGTATGTGTTGTGTTCATCATCATTTCATCCTCATCACGACGCACAGGTCGCCTACGGGTGTCAAGTAGAAAGACCTGCACTTGGCGAGCCGAACCCGTCCTGGGATATCCCGGCACTAAAAGCCATACGACATTTCATTTCATTACCGATAACACACTCGTTGTTTTTAAACGAACAGTTGTGTTCTCCGTTGTTCCTGTTAATACATATACACATAACAACATGTATTTTAGTTATTTTTTTCAGAGCTTATAAGTTGCTGTCTTGAAGGTGACAGTCTCTATTTGGAGGACGTTACAAGTTTGACGTACAAGTCTGATCAGTCGGAGGAAACCGAAAAGGATATTGAATATAGCAAGTCAGAACCGGGACAAAGCCAAGACAGTGCCAGTTCGGCGGACACCGTAGACTTACAGTATAAAACAAGAGCAGTCAACTTCTGGAGGAGTGGAAAACGGAAAAATCTTAAATTTACAACTGTGCAAAAGCACTTCCGTCGTTTGCATAGTGTGTCACAGCGCTCCGCCTGGAAAAAAGTTGTGGATGAAGGAGGCTCTCTCCGAGACAAATTTGGTCTTATTGCGATGGATTGCAAGAAAAACTTTGACGCGGAGTACCGTACGTCCACCATCCATGACGCCACAATCAAACACTGGGCAATGCAAAGTGCCCGCTCTCGCGGACTCCATGACTTTAATGCGTCCTCACGCTGGGTGTACGACTTCAAAAAGAAATTTGGGATCACATCCCGAAAAATTCCTGTCGTGACAATAACGAGAAAACTTGATAGGGAAAGTGACGTTATGGTGGAAGCCCAAATGTTTGTGGAAAACGTAAAAGAAAAAATACAGTTACACAGCCCATCACATGTTTTAACAGCGACCAAAGCGGCTTTAATTTGGAAATGTACACCGGCAGAACATTAGCGCGCCGAGAAGAAAGGTCGATTAGCACGGTGGTCCAATCAATTCCCTCTACTACGCACAGCTACACGATTATGCCTACCATGTCAGCAGAAGGTGAGCTACTCTCCCCGTTGCTAATCGTTTTAAAGGAAAGAAATGGCGTTTTTGGTTCCCTTGTTAAGAAACGAATATTTTCACACGAAAATATTCATGTCGTGTGCACTACGTCTGGAAAGATGGGCAAAGCAGAAGTTCAGAGCTGGTATAATGACATCTTGAAACCAAGTTTACCAGATGGACAAAATATTTTATTGTTAGATTCTTTCTCTGGCCACAATGCGCTTGTTCATGGCACGGAAGTTGAAGTTATGAAGATTCCAGCCGGCGCTATAGCCGTTTGTCAGCCATGTGACGTGTATGGGTTTCGGATTTGGAAAACATACACCAGAAGAACATATTCCGGGCTGCGACTTATGAATACCGGCTTCGTGCTGCACCAGCGTAACACCATCTTAAAGTTGCAATCACTGTTACATTTCCAGCTGACATCTCCTCGATTCACAAACATGTGGAACTACTCGTGGTACCGCAGTGGGTACCTTGATGATCATCCTGGACAATTCGAACACCCAGTAGTGTATTCCTTTGACAGTGTTGGGTTGGTATGTTCTTTGTGCCCGAATACTGGTTTTGTCAAATGTGCGTGGTGTACAAAGGACTTGTGCGTCACACACTTCTACGAGGAATACCATTATTGTAAAGCATACGTCCCCTGAGAAAAGTATGGCGCCTGTTGTTAATTGTGTTTTGTTTCAGTCGTCTTTTCACTATTTTGTAATGTGTCGAATCAACACCTCCTAGATAATAAGGCCTAACAACAGCGTGGTGACGTCACGCTACAGAGGCGATTGCGATGCAGAGAAACGCGGAACATGATTAAACACAGACATGATTTTAATATGTTTTGCCAATGGAATAATTTATTTACTAACAAATAGCATTAAAATTTAAAGTATACTGAATTATACTGTCGTTATTACCGTATTTTAGTGGCTCTGTCATTAAATATAAAGAGCAAACAGTTGTAAAACACGACAGCATCTTGCAATGTTAACTTACTTGGGCCGAATTGTTAACAGCACAACAGGATGTTACAAATACATTTCAATTTAAATAGGCATTACATGATCTTAAAAGAAAACTAGCACGTATAATATTAGCATAGGCCTAGCATCTAAGCTGATGTAGCATCACTGGCAGTATTTGCACATGAGCCTACAATGTTTCCTCCCTTGAAGTTCATGTATGGTTTAATGAGAATTTCACCTACCATCGATGTTACCAATTTGTCATTCTGTTCGAAACCTTGAACTGTATGTTTTATGTATTCCAGAAAGTCCTAATATTGGACTACCATTCAGACTGGAGCCTACTCTTTTAAAAGTATTGACATGTGGCAACATTAAATTGCTACATATCTCCTAAATTTGTGAACAGCCCTGAAGTGCTTGGCCCGAAGGCCTGCAGATTACGAGGTGTCTTGTGTTCGGCAGGACGAATTCTCTCGGCCATTAATCTTGACTTTCTAGACCAGGGCCCTATCTCACCGTACGATAACTCGCAAATGTAATCACGTAGGCTGAGTGGACCTCGAACCAGCCCTCAGATCTAGGTAAAAATCCCTAACTTGGCCGGGAATCGAACTCGGGGCTTCCGGGTAAGAGGCAGGCATTATATCCCTTCACCACGGGGTCGGCCGTAAATTTTTAAACATGAGAAGATATCAGGCAGAAGGTTGAACAAATAGCAAGAAAATCATGCACATACTCCTTTATGAACTAAGAAATGTTTTAACTGCGACTACTAAATTAACTGTGGGGACATCATCCTCGGTGTTCAATTCACCAATTAGGACTAGAATTAACTTATTTCTTGAATCTTTCTACACATTGTTACGGTCATTCCTTGTAATGCAGCTATGATGTTTTGTAACTAAATAATATACCGCATTTGTATTAGTAATTTTGTTCACATATACATTAGAAATATTTTATACTTTAATAAAACCCGTTTAGAATAAAGGCCCTGTCTTATTAGATATGCTATGCAGTATGGTTGCCTTGATGTATCGACGTACAGAAAATTACTTACGTTCCCTTCATCACAGTACAACAACCATCAGGTACGGTAACATGTTTATTGTACTTTTCAGCTGTGTAAAAGTGTGGATTGAAATTCTGTGTACGGTATGAGATACGTACTATCTTCAATGGCTCTGTTTATTGCTCCTCTTTCTATTCTACTTTTTTGCCTGGTTCTTCTCTTCACCTGCCGGAATGTGACGATAAATATGATGGCAGTTCGGAAAGACATAAGGCACTGCATTCTCTGACAATCATCGTCTTGGAAGAGAAGAAGTTAAAAAAATTCCTGAGGATCAGTACCAGTTATTTCCCATAAAATATCACCGACTTTGAAATGTCTGTGGCATATCTGTAAAATAATGTATCACCGTGAGCGAAATTCATGCATTTACAGAGTGAATCGGCCTACACCAGAAGGTCTTGTGGGTGGTATGTTTTAATGCGTATAATAATAATAAAAATAATAATACCGTTGAAATAATGTATTCCATGATTGTGAGCTAACATAACCTTATATCACTGAAGAGTAAATATGCCTACATATCACCAGCTGTTGCGTGTAGTTAAATACGTCATAGGCTATGCTCATTATGATTGTGTGAGAGTGTAATAATAATAGTTACTCACCACTGAGTTATTAGTAAATCTGTAGTCTTGTCTTGGAATTACACGTAAACATATCTGCCGCATAACCTCGTCTTTCGGAAACTTAATGCATGCACTTCGTTATCACTGTCACATTTCTTCTTACAGTTGAGTACCCAACACATCAGTACCATTACGTACAACGGTATTAGCAATTGGCACCATTAAACGAATTAAAACTCTTCTAATTTCAGCGTTACATGGCCAAACTCATTGCTGTGTTATTACTGAAAAGGTTCAAGCTTGCCTGCCGATGCTGACGTCACATTATATTCCCAGAACGGTTGTGACGCCTTATATCTAGGAGGTGTTGGTCGAATAGACCATAGATTGTTTTGGCTTACTATTATTGACGGGGAGTTTGCCCGATGTAATATATATGGAGTCATTTATTGTGGTGCCTTGTAATTTTTTGTTGTTGCACCAGTTCGTTCAATAGCCATGTACACTTTTACGTATGTAACTGCCATTGTACCCAGAAGACTGTAGTGTGATACTTTAATATGGCTACTTGTTGAATACATAGACCTCTGTCAGCTATAGCGCAAAAGTACGAGTAAGTAGGACTACAGCTCTGCCTGTGATTACGGTATATCTACTGCATATATAAATGCACATCTTTATTTCTTTTTAAAGACGTTGCTTATTACGTCAATCATTCCATGTCATACTCATATCAAAGTTGTCTATGCATTTCATTGATTTATGTTCGACAACCATGGCTGCAATTGAAATGTGTTGTGCCTTTCACTGCAAAACATAAATACATCGTTCAATACAAGCACAAATAAAAACATTCTATCTAGATTCCTTATACCAGAGTACGTAATACGGGAAATACCAGCAGTTTCTAACTCGGAGTTTATAATTGCTGTTGTTCGTGATTTCGTTTCGTTATGACACAACTGATAGCGTACACAAAATGGGGGTAGGGGAGTGGTCATGAAAAGAAGGTCTGGACCTGTAACCATATTTTGATATCCCGAGGTACAACATCTCATTACATTCATTGAGATCCTCTACCCGGGCACATAATTTCTTTAAATAAATGGATATTTAACGTTGTTTCAAGGTGGGTGATTTATTTTAATAAATTTCATATGTATGTCCACTCTAAATGACACTACCGACAGCTTCAAGGTGTTTCAGACGTAAATAATAATTTAAGCCTAGGTCGGACGCGGTACCTTATACCACGTTCGTCCACGCCCGATGGTGCTTAACTCGGGGTTGTACCCACGAATTGACAACTCACCGGAATTAGCAGGAATGAAAATATAACATTTGCATAAAATATGAGTAAATACGTTTAGGTTATTTATTATCATTATGTGTGAAACGGAACGTGATTTAAAGGATTTCAATAATTATAGAACGTAAAGAAGCAAAATATAGTGCCGGTCTCGTTCCACAGCCAAGCAGCCGGCAAGCGCGAGGAGAAGGGAGGGGAACGTGCCGGGGAGAACCACTTGGAGGGTAAAAGGCGGTGCAGAGGGTGTGTCTCCAGACAGGAAGTGTGTGTGCCGGTTTAGCATGGGCCAGCAGGTATTCATCGCTGATCGCGCGGAACTTGAAATGTCGCAACTTTTATGCCCCTTAGTTAACGCGCTAATGAATGTTGGCGCCTAAAATTGATGCTGGCATTGTTTTTACATGCACCTCAATGTGTTTGCTAAGTTTCATCGCGATCGGCGACTTCACCATTGTGGATGTTCCCTTGTCAGACCCATTGGATTGTTGCTACAGGTCTCCCCACGTGATTGGTCGCGGAGGAATCAACTCCAGTATACGGACTCTGGTGTAGCGTAGTTGACTTGTAGTCTGTGCAGTGAAGTATTCCCTGTCAAACATGCCTCGACGACAGAGAAGAGCACGCTATCAACAACTCTCGCCGTTTGAGAGGACTCGGATAATTGGGCTGTGTGAGGCTGGATTATCGCTAAGGACTGTCGATGCACGTGTTGGCCGACAGGCATCTACGGTACAACGTGTATGGCAGCAGTGGTCAAATGAAGGTACCCAATCGTAGACTTGGCACAGGCCCAGCGCGACAGACAACTGTGAGAGAGGATCGCCGCATCATTCGAATGGCCCAGATGGAACCCCATACAACAGCAGCGCAAATTCGGGCAGCTGTGGCACCCCACGTTACACAACAAACAGTTGGTAATCGCCTGCGTGCAGCTGGCTTACGAGCCCGTGTCCCTGCAGAAGGTGTTCCACTGACCCCACAACAGCGATGTGTAAGGCTGGCCTGGTGTCGAGAAAGATCGACGTGGGTCGATGAATGGCATAGGGTCGTCTTTAGTGATGAATCGTGCTTCTGTCTTGCCCACAGTGATCGCCGGAATCGCGTGCGCCGACGTACCGGGGAGAGGGGCCGCCCAGATCTTATTGTCGAGAGTCACACAGGGCCAACACCAAGCTTTATGGTCTGGGGAGCTATTGGCTTTAATGTGAAATCACAATTGGCGCTTATTGAGGGCACTATGACTGCTCGACAGTACGTTCATAGGGTTCTCAATCCATTGGTTGTCGCTGTGATGGCGAACATTGCTAATGGGATGTTTGAGCAGGACAATGCCCGGGTTCAAACTGCACGCATCTCCAGAGAAGCTCTCCACGACATCACAACCTTAGAATGGCCTGCCAGATCCCCGGACCTCGGTCCTATTGAGCATGTGTGGGACATGATTGGTCGATGACTGGCCAACCGTCCTCACCCACCCACAACTCTGGAAAAACTGACTCGTGCAGTGCAGAAGGCATGGGCCACAATTCCTCAGCAAGCGATCCAGGGCCTTATTGACTACATGCCTCGACGAATTCATCAATGTATTTCAGCTCGTGGTGGGCACATCCTGTATTGATTGTGGCCCAAACTTGCGTCAGAGGGACCTGAAAGTGTAATCATCAAATCACAACCGAACACTCGTCCTGCAAGTTCAATTGCAGCAATGTAGCACCACTCCTTCTGGGTGTTGCTATTTCCATTTTCGTCAGTGTAGAAACAACAGTGGGAATGGATTGAAATTCCTTATTTTATTGTGTATAAACTGTTTTTTGTATAAGATTTTATTCTGTTTGGACGTTTGGACTTGGAAGAAATGTTTCTATCTCATAGACATGGATCTATCCAAATCATTTTAAATTCTGTTTTAGATACTCTTATTTATGTGTTGTATAAAATTATCGTTAATTTACGAATTTTAAAGTTACGTTTTGAAAAATTGTCTGTATCACCCTGAACTATACTACACGTGCAGTTAAGGAAGCGTATTTCCTGTAGCGTAAACGAAGACTTTTCTCAAAGATTTATTATCAATGCGTCATCAAGAAAGAAGAGAATCTGATTGGAGAAAATAAGAGTAAATGTAATTGGTGAATGTGAAAGACGAACGTGAATTCTGTATTCTGATTGGTCTCTTTGGTGGTTGCATCATTTCCTGTTTGTCGATCTTACCCCACTTCTTCAGAGGAAGCGAGGTAGGGTCTGGATCTTAGATCATCTGACCATCTTAGTGAGCGGACGTGCTCGTTCTTAAGTCCCCTCTTGGGAAACCCGGTCTCAGGGTAAGCACTGCATCTACGAGGGCAGATCAGAAAATAAGTTGCACTTCCCAGTTATGGCCATTTATTACACCACCTATACAGCAGCAACACGACTATATCGACATACACTGTAACGTCACTTTTCCACATAGTTTCCAAGAGATTCCAAACATTTCGGCGAACGCACAACCAACTTGTCGATGCCGGATGCATAGACATTTCCTCCAGCGTTCTGCAAACCTCGGAGACAGCTGCCTTCACCTCCTCATCGGTCTGGAAACGTCGACCACCGAGCTCCGTTTTGAGCTTACCGAACAGATGAAAGTCACATGGCGCTAGGTGGGGACTCTAGGGTGGATGTTGCCAGACCTCCCACTTGAAACGCTGCAGCAGTTCTCTCGTTTGGCGGGCCTTGTGAGATGTTGCGTTATCGTGCAACAAATTCACACCGGCGCTCAATTTACCCCGGCACTTCTCTTTAATCGCTTTACGCAACCAGTGCAACGTTTGACAATATCGTCGTTCCTTTCGGCAAGAATTCCACGTGCAGCAAACTCTCCATGTCAAAGAACACTGTCGCCGTAACCTTACCGGCTGAAGGTTGAACATTGGCCTTCTTTCATTGTGGTGATTAGGGGTGAACCCATTCCATTGATGTTCGCTTCGTTTTGGGGGTGAAGTGGTGGACCCACGTTTCGTCGCCTGTGACGATTCGCCACAGAAACCCGTTGCGGTCTGCGGCATAGCGTTTCAAAAATGCAAGGGAGAATTGGGAACGTTGTCCATTGTGCTCATCGGTGAGAAGACGTGGGACCCATGTTTGACACAGCTTACGATATCCAAGGTCCTCGTGAACAATGGCGAACACACTGCCATACGACATGTTCAGCTGCGTCGCGATTTCTTTCAGTTTAATGCGCCGGTTCTGTCTAATAATCGCATTCACACTGTTGACCTTTGCACGGGTCCTGGACGTCGCGGGCCTGCCTTCGCGATGGTTGCCCGTGATATCCGTGCGTCCGGCTTCGAATTGCTGACACCACTTTACGATACCTTGCCGGAAAATGGCCCGTTCCCCATACACAGCACTAATTTCACGATTAATGCCCGTGCAATTCTTCCTTTTGGCCCATAGGAATCGGATTGTCGCACGCACCTCATATTTGTAGTGAACGTCCAGTTTACGCGCCATTGCATTTGGCCGCTATTCACACAATGGTAGACGAGACACCACAGCGACCTGCGTTACAGACGTGTGGGCAGTGTCTGTCCCTTTCTCCGCTGTGCCAACGTTTGCGACACACAGCGCGGTGCTGCGGCGCGTTAGTGCAACTAACATTTTGATCCACCTACGCACGTTCATTTCGGTTTTTAACTTCATTCAAACGTGATAACTCTTTCTTGCGCAGGAGTTTGCCCTCGAGTTTCACGTTCACCGCTAAATTTGTCGAAATTTCTTAGCTTCTCAACTAAGTTCATATACTACCTGTATGGTGGGAATGCACTTTTGCTTAATCTTTGTATTATGTTGTAATTTTCCCTCGGGTTTTCCTCTCGGTATTTCTGTGTCACCTTTCATAACTACGGAAAATCTATGCAGGAGATCGTTGTGACTAAATTTGACGAGAAGAAAGGACAGGATGATAGGACACATCTTAAGACACCCAGGATTTGAGTGATTTTTGAGGGAAATGTAGGGGTAAGAAGGGTAGGGTTAGACCAAGGTATGAATATGACAAGCAGATAAGCAGATGTAGGATGCAGAAGTTATGTAGAAATGAAAAGGTTAGCACAGGATAGGTTGACATGGAGAGCTGCATCAAACCAGTATATGGACTGATGACTGAAACAACAAGAAGTGAAGGGCAATTATCCTCTCCGTTTTCTTTCATATCAAAAGGCTACGTTCCATTACCTTTTAGGATTCCATGCCGCTTTCCACATCCCTTCTGTAACTGTCATGTTTTAGATAGTGATGCAAGTTTTTTGTACCTCTGTGTTTGGTTTTATTTTTATAGTCGTGTAGATTTGGACTAGGCCTCATTTTAGTCAACATGTATCGTCGGATTAGTGTTCTTATAGATTCAGTAATTAAATGTATTTTAGAGTACTGCGCATGTCTGCAGGCGTGGTTAATAACTGTTTAATTTCTTTAGTAAAAGTCCTTCAATTCCGAGTGCTTTATTTGTTTCCCTTTTAAAAATAAATTGTGTAAACCAAGGGCAGGCGAGGAAAAAAAACCCTGAGATTTGCCGATTATATTGTTATTTTATCTGAGACTGCAGAAGATCTGGAAAAAGTGCTGAATGGCATGGGCGGAGCCTTGTGTGAGGAGTACAAGATGAAAATAAATAAGTCCGTAACAAAAGTAATGGAGTGCAGTCGTACGAAGTCAGGTGATGCAGGGAATATTAATTTAGGAAACGAAGTCTTAAATGAAGTGGATGCGTACTGTTTGTTACGTGTAGTAAAATTACTAACGATGGCAGAAGTAAGGAGGACATAAAATGCAGACTAGCACAAGCATGGAAGGCCTTTCTTAAGAAAAGGAATTTTACTCACTTCGAACATTAATATATGAATTACAAAAAATGTTTTGGAGACTTTCGTTTGGAGCGTGGCATTATATGGAAGTGAAACATAGACAATAACTCGCTCAGAAAGAAAGAGAATAGAAGCTTTTGAAATGTGGCGTTATCGAAAAATGTTTAAAATGAGATGGATAGATCGAATCACGAATGAAGAGGTACTGAATTGAATTGGTGAGAGGAGATCGTTGTGACTCAATTTGACGAGAAGAAAAGACAGGATGATAGGACACATCTTAAGACACCCAGGTCTTGAGTGATTTTTGAGGGAAATGTATGGGTAAGAAGGGTAGGGTTAGACCATGGTATGAATATGACAAGCAGATGAACAGTTGTAGGACGCAGAAGTTATGTAGAAATGAAAAGGTTAGCACAGGATAGGTTGACATGGAGAGCTGCATCAAACCAGTATATGGACTGATGACTCAAACAACAACAACAACAAGTGAAGGGCAATTATCCTCTCCGTTTTCTTTCATAGCAAAAGGCTATGTTCCATTACCTCTCAGGGTTCCATGCCGCTTTCCACATCCGTTCTGTAATTGTCATGTTTCCTAACCTGTTTGTTTACGTTTCGTACTGCGGTGTTTTTGTTGTATCTAAGTTGTTACCAAGGTTTAAATTTAGTTCATTATTATTATTATTATTTATTATTATTATTATTATTGTTATTATTATTTGTGCAATCACCCAATTACGGTCACAATCTTCATTGGGGTAATCACATAAACGAGACTGTAAATAAAGATTATAGATCTCTTCACATGGTTATGAAGATATTTAAGTGGTGTAGTAAGGATGTAAAGGAGAGGGTGCAAAATTCACTTGTAAGACCCCAATTAGAGTATACGGCCCTCACCATGAATACTTAATGCAAGAACTGGAAAAAGATTCAAAGGAAAGCAGCACGATTTTTTCTGGGTGATTTCTAACAACACGATTCCCTTACGACACGCAATCTATATATAAAATAAGAGTTTTGTCTGTACATTGTTAAAAATAAAAAAGAATGGTATTTGTGCACCGGCCGTGTACACAGTAAAAGGAAATCCACTTTGGATTTCCCGTCAAGTCTGTCTGTCTGTCTGTCTGTCTGTCTGTCTGTCTGTCTGTCTGTCTGTCTGTCCGTATGTATGTATGCACTTCGCGAGGAAATGGCTAAAGGGAATTTTATGAAAATCGGAATGTAAAGTCGGAGAATAGGGCACTACAATCTAGGCTATACATAATTTTATTCACGCTGAGTAAAATAGCAGTTTAGGGGAGGGGTTTGAATTCAATTTTCAAAAATCTGTATTATTAATGGTCCTATCGATAAATATTACATAACTAAAGTTATATATAATTGCATTTCCAATAATTTATGTCTTGTACATTTTTACTTCACCGGCGATGATAAAAGAGATATTCATGAATTTCTAATTTTGTTGCTAAATCCATATCAACGCCGATCAACGAGAAAATGGGTGAACAGTATTGAATGAAAATCGGTATGTAAAGTCGGGGAATAAAGCACTATAGCCCAGGCTATAATTAACTGTATTCACTCCTGGATAAAATGGTAGTTTAGTGTACGGGACCTAAAATTAAATTCTTAAATATCCATGTTCTTATGCAACTCAACCAAATCTTATTCACGAAGTGTACACGATTTTACGATTTCATCTAGAATTCTGTATACAATGTAGAATTCCGTAGCGAAGCATGGGTACGGTACACCAGATAGTTAGACATAGACAAGAGCACCAGAATTTTACCCGAGTTACATAGTATTACGAGAATGTTCCAAACTTCGCGCTAGGAAGACTTGGAAGTAAGGAGACGTACAGCTCGTCTAAGCAGAATGTTTCAAGCTGTCAGTGGAGAGAAGGATAGGAACTACATTAGTAGATAAAGAAGCTTCAGTGGAGTTTCTAAATGTAGGAAAGATCATACAATGAAAATAAAGATGGAATTCATTTCATTCATAAGCGAATTCGGAATTCAATTCGAAGGCAGTTTGATGCATGTTCCCGTGCTAATTGAGGGCATTTTGAACATATCCTGTAAGAAAGCATTTCGTGTGTTATGCTGGTACGTTCTGTTCCCATGTATTTCCCATGATTAATATAATGTAGAAAATGAGTTTTAACATGGAAACAATGCGTTTCCATAACAAATTTTCTTCTTTTACGTGTGATGAATGTGACCTTAAAGTCCGGCTGTAACTTATTTTTACACACTGCATTTTATAACTACGAAATAAACCATATATAATATCTTAGCAAAATTGAAAGTATTATAAAATGTATAAATAAATGAATTCATGCAATGTTTAAAAAAATCATAAATTAATACATGTTAGTTGTAAATATTAAATGGAATATACGCAACTCGGATGACAAAACTCATTAACTTAATCACATTTTAATGAAGATGTAGAACTATTTTCTCGTTGTTGACTCACTAGCATATATGTATTAAATGTATGAATCCTGAGAATATTTACAATTATTACAGTGATATTTTAGTCTACCTCCATTTTTAAACAAATGACAGAACTCTCTGTTTCTTGCACGCATGCGGTGTAACGTATGCCTCCAATGATCTACAATGATCTGACCTTTTTCACATAACTCGTTGAATTGTAAGAGTACCGCTCATATTTGAAGGCTCCATTATTTGAATTTCATGCAGTGTTTTAAAAACCATAAATGAATACACGTTAGTTGTAAATATTAAATGGAAAATATGAAACTCGGATGGCAAAACTCATTAACTTAATCACATTTTAATGTGATTCACTGAGAAATCACATAAACGCGGATTTAAATAAAGGTTACAGGTAGGTCATCTTCACATGGCATGAGGGTATCCAAGATTTGAAGTTGGATATAAAGGAGAGTACCGGTACAGATAAATCAATGGTAAAACCACAATTAGGATATGGTTCCGGAATATGGGGCACATGAGAATTGAAATATATAAAAAGTAAATCAGCACGGTTTGTGTTACGAAAATGTTTCAAACTTTGGTCTGGAAAGACTTCGGAGTAAGGAAAATAGCTGTTCGAGATTCAAAAGTAAGTTCCGAACTGTAGTGGAGAGACGGCGTGGAATGACATTTGTAGACGAGTGAGCTTGAGTGGTGTTTTGGGAGTACGAAAGGTGACAATATGAAGACAAAGTTGGAATTCAAGAAGGCAAACTGGGTCAAAAATTCGTTTATAGGAAAAGGGGTTAGTGATTTAATGAATTTACCAAGGGAGATATTCGATAAATTTCCAACTACTTTGAAATGATTTAAGGAAAGGCTAGGCAAGCAGTTGATCGGGAATGTCACCTGGACCCGGAAAACTACCCTAACTGCAGATCATTGATGATTGGTTGAAGAGATAAAATATATTTGAAAACTATAAATATTTTAAAATATATTATTAACGTTTGCAGATGATTTGTAGTGAGTTACTACTCACGAATTGGAGCAGTTTCATCTGAAACACAGTCGTTCACCAATTTGTCTCGTTTGGCTCTGAATAATCTTATTTGGCTCGTACAAGAACCAATGGTGGCAGAAGTAAGGACTACACAAAATGGTAGACTAGCCCAAGCAAGGAATGTCTTTCTTAAAAAATAAGCTCGTCTCAAATATATATATTATTATCAGGGGTTTTGAACATGAAATGGTGAGGATATGAAACACAAACAATAAATTGTGCAGAAAAAACAGAAGCGATGACTCTGAAATGTGGTATTACCAACAAATATTGAAGATAATATGGGTTGGTTGGAGCACAAATGAACAGGTACTGATTCAAGTTGCAGAGAGGAGAATGATTCGGTGATATATATATATATATACATGAGTTATGTCGGTATATTGCACAGCAAGAACGGTACTTCTGTATCGGTCATCTCCACAGTAAGAAGGAAAATCAAGTTTTAATTTTCCGTATGTATGTACGCATATATGTAAATAGGCCTAGGTGTACGAGAAACTGGAAACTGGCCGAACAGTATTTAATAAAAATTGATATATAATTTCGAAGAATAAATAATTAAAAATAATATTATTCACGCTGTGTAATTGGTAGTTTAGAGAAGACCCAAGGTTTCATTCTCATATATCTATGTTATTACTGGTGTTATCGATATATACTACATAACAAAAGCATGAAAGGTTCTGGAAAATACAATTTCCGGTCATTTATGTCTTATATATTTTCTTTACAAGTGGCTTTGTATCGCATCGACACAGATAGGTCTAATGGCGACGACGGGGTAGGAAAGTGATGTGAGTGTATAGGAAGCGACTGTGGCCTTATTAAGGTAGAGTCCGTGCATTTATCTGATATTCGAACATACTCTCTCCCGAATGCAAGCTCACAGCTGCGCGTCCCAAACCGCACGGCCAACTTGCTCGCTTTATACAATTTTACCGTACCGGCTATGATAGCAGAGATATTCATGAATTGAGCCTTTTGTTGCTTGGTCCATATTAACGCCAAGCATGGCTAACATGGAAATATTGTTCAATCGTGTTAAGTGGCGATAGTGATGTTTTCCTCGTGATTGTCTTATGGTGCAATCCGCGTGGTAATCAACCCATATCGACAGGAAATTGTGAAGATGTTTATCAAAATGAAGGACTCCCTTTACATTGAATGCTCTTGCATCACAGAGTCGGGAGAAAACTAAATGTAAAGACCTACAATATCGAAAAATGATTACCTTTATTTATTTAGTCTGATCCAGGACACCCTAGATTTGCCATAATACACAGAATAATACACAATAACAATTTTGAGGGAAGATAAAAAGATTAATGTTTAAAAAATGATAGGTTACAATAAACCATGTTAAATGGCATGAACTCCATATAAATGGTGACGAAGAATCGAAACAGAGTACTTGATGAGTGAGACGACTATCTCATCTTGTAGGCTTCTCGCTAGTTTATATTTTTGTCGCCATGTGACGAAAGATTTGGGAATTGTTCCCCTCGCGCCAAAGAAAAGTCCAGTCACCGTAATTTTTTTAAAGTTATACGACTCAAGAAAGAAAGGGATGGTTGGATTATAGATATCCTTTTTCTCATTGTCTACGTCAGTCGGCTGAGTGGCTGAAGATTCAAAGCGTACCGTAGGATCAATAATTTCTGCTTCGTCCCTCCGTCTGTCAATCGCTATAATATCAATCCTGCGAGTGCTGCCTCCTTCGGCGAGGCAGTGGACTTCTTCGTACACTTCTAGATTTTTGAGACGAAGAGCATTAGCAATCAGGTTTCTGATGATGTTATGGCGTTTGATCCTAAGCAGTTCTCCTTGAGGGCAACTCCCCAGCACATGTGGTAAGGTTTCATACTCACTGCAGTGTCTGCAGTGGCCTGTGCTGGTAGAACGTCCCGGCAGAGTACGTACTAGTGCAACCATCGCTGTCATCTTCAACATCTCCCTCCATTCCGAACAAGTTAAACCATCTCTTCTGGTAACCCAAGAATTAGCAGCAGGAACTTGAGCAAATAACTCAACACCTCTTCCTTTTTGTGGATATGCACACCAAGCTTCAAATTCGCGTGTTCTAAGTATATCGCGCAGTTGTCTAACAGATTTCGTTGCTGTCTCTTCATTGAGTTGAAGTTCAGAGAGGCAGCGAGTTTTTATTGCTGTGAAATTTCGAACAGCATTTACGTGCGAATCATTCACAGCTCCTAGCTTAAGATTGATGTTCAGCTGTTGAAGGTACGCTTCCCAAGTAGCGCGCATTAGTGCTAACCCTTTACATTTGTGGCTCGAATATATCATACTTGTCGGTGTGTCACTCGAAAGTTGTAGAATTTCTTTAAGTGCGCTTCTGATCATGTTGTCGGCTTTTAACAGACTTGATTTGGGAATTTTCTCAACCGAAACAGTCTGGAAGGGGTATATCAGTGTAGGGCCAATAAACTGATTTATTACAGTCAATTTTTGATGCGGTTGGAGTAAGTGAGTCCTGGTAATCTGATCTAAGTTAGCTTTCAATTTTTCAAGTACCTGATGTTCATTGAAGACTAAAGTCTGTCTGAAAGTTGCCCCTAAATATTTTATTTCCTCACTATCATTTATACTTCTAATGTTTCCAGAGACCGTCACGATATCGTCAGAATGAACTTTACCATTTTCTATAATAATGGCATTTGATTTGTCTGCATTTATATGCAAACCTATTTCTTGAAGCAGATTTATGACAGAAGTGACTAGGATTGAAGCTGCTGCTTGATCTTTAGCACTTTGTCTCTTCTGCTGCCAGCCATTTCTGTTAGATTGCATTACAGCTTCGTGCTGCGTGAGCTAAGGGGTTTACGTTCCCGAGCAGAACAGACTGAATATTGGCGGGAAGTAGCCGAGGATTTAGATAACGTTATTTTTAGCATGTCATTCCTCTGGTTCGCTTATAACAGAGAAATAAAGAGACTAAGAAGGAGGTGCAGACTCGAAAGAAATAGAGTTAGAAATGGCTGTGGAAGTAAGGAGAAATTGAAGGAACTTACTAGAAAATTGAATCTAGCAAAGAAGGCAGCTAAGGATAACATGATGGCAAGCATAATTGGCAGTCATACGAATTTTAGTGAAAAATGGAAGGGTATGTATAGGTATTTTAAGGCAGAAACAGGTTCCAAGAAGGACATTCCTGGAATAATTAATGAACAAGGGGAGTGTGTATGTGAGGATCTTCAAAAGGCAGAAGTATTCAGTCAGCAGTATGTAAAGATTGTTGGTTACAAGGAAAATGTCGAGATAGAGGAGGAGACTAAGGCCAAAGAAGTAATAAAATTTACATATGATAACAATGACATTTACAAAAGATACAAAAGTTGAAAACTAGAAAAGTGGCTGGAATTGATCAGATTTCTGGGGATATACTAAAGACAATGGGTTGGGATATAGTACCATATCTGAAGTACTTATTTGATTATTGTTTGGTCGGAGGAGCTATACCAGATGAATGGAGAGTTGATATAGTAGCCCCTGTGTATAAAGGAAAGGATGATAGACATAAAGCTGAAAATTACAGGCCAGTAAGTTTGACATGCATTGTATGTAAGCTTTGGGAAGGCATTCTTTCTGATTATATTAGACATGTTTGCGAAATTAATAACTGGTTCGATAGAAGGCAATTCGGTTTTAGGAAAGGTTATTCCACTGAAGCTCAACTTGTAGGATTCCAGCAAGATATAGCAGATATCTTGGATTCTGGAGGTCAAATGGACTGTATCGCGATTGACCTGTCTAAAGCATTTGATAGGGTGGATCATGGGAGAGTACTGGCAAAAATGAGTGCAATTTGACTAGACAAAAGAGTGACTGAATGGGTTGCTATATTTCTAGAAAATAGATCTCAGAGAATTATCTGACCCTGTAATAATTAAGAGGGGAATTCCTCAAGGCAGTATTATCGGACCTTTATGTTTTCTTATATATATAAATGATATGAGTAAAGGAGTGGAATCGGAGGTAAGGCTTTTTGCGGATGATGTTATTTTCTATAGAGTGATAAATAAGTTACAAGATTGTGAGCAACTGCAACGTGACCTCGAAAATGTTGTGAGATGGACAGCAGGCAATGGTATGATGATAAACGGGGTTAAAAGTTAGGTTGTGAGTTTCACAAATAGGAAAAGTCCTCTCAGTTTTAATTACTGCGTTGATGGAGTGAAAGTTCCTTTTGGCGATCATTGCAAGTATCTAGGTGTTAATATAAGGAAAGATCTTCATTGGGGTAATCACATAAATGGGATTGTAAACAAAGGGTACAGATCTCTGCACATGGTTATGAGGGTGTTTAGGGGTTGTAGTAGGGATGTAAAGGAGAGAGCATATAAGTCTCTGGTAAGACCCCAACTAGAGTACGGTTCCAGTGTATGGGACACTCACCAGAATTACCTGATTCAAGAACTGGAAAAAATCCAAAGAAAAGCAGCTCGATTTGTTCTGGGTGATTTCCGACAAAAGAGTAGCGTTACAAAAATGTTGCAATGTTTGGGTTGGGAAGAATTGAGAGAAAGAAGAAGAACTGCTCGACTAAGTTGTATGTTCCGAGCTGTCAGCGGAGAGTTGGCGTGGAATTACATTAGTAGACGAATAAGTTTGAATGGCGTTTATAAAAGTAGGAAAGATCACAATATGAAGATAAAGTTGGAGTTCAAGAGGACAAACTGGGGCAAATATTCATTTATAGGAAGGGGAGTTAGGGATTGGAATAACTTACCAAGGGAGACATTCAATAAATTTCCAATTTCTTTGAAATCATTTAGGAAAAGGCTAAGAAAGCAACAGATAGGGAATCTGCCACCTGGGCGACTGCCCTAAATGTAGATCAGTATTGATTGATTGATTGATTGAACATGTTCTGATAATTACTGGTACGCGGCACACTGGTTCATCAAAGTTAATCAATCCATGCTATAAGGCACTGACAAAAATAGGGAGTGTGTGCACGTACGGAAAACGGAGGCAGGGTTCACCACTGTAATTTGCTAACTATGGAACTTAGCATTGTTAGATCGCTAACGTAGTACTGTTTGTGAGTAGTGAGAAAATGTACTGTTTTTCATTTGATCGAATATTTCATATGATAACATTGCTTTAAACCACGACATTCCATTAGGTTAATTTATTTTGACAAGAATACTGTCGCTATTGCAATGACCTATGCCGAGTTCAGTTTAATATTTGTCTGTATCAATGACAAAATCACGGGTAAATGGGTGAGTATATTTTAGTGAAACTTGGTATTAATTTTCGAATAAGGTCAAGTAAGATTTTAGCTTGTAAACTGTTCAAAAATTCAGCACAAGGAGATGCTTCAGAAGGGCCCATAAGCATAAAACTTTATGCATTTTTCTTACGGTTTAGAAGAAAATAGATCATGGCGGATTTTTGTTCTATATATTGTTTTATGATACGGTAAAAAATAAAGGAAATATCAGTGGCAGTCGTGTGAAAGTTTAAGTCCAAGGGCCGGGAACTAATTCCAAAAGCTGTAAAGAATGTTGCTATGAGACCGTTCCGGCAACGATTTAAGGGCTCGGTACATCTGTCAGTATTTATGAATATTAATCAGATATGACATCAAATCAATATCAGCAATGATGAAAATAAATACGAAACTGCAAAGGGCCACAGAGACCAAGGAAGGGAGTACATCAAGACAAGCCATTGATGGAGAGAGACATGCCCAATGATGTGTCTCAGTGTCTAGGGAACAGCATGAGGAGAGGACAGAAAAATTATCATACGCATGCAATGTAATTGTTCTGTCAACGTGTCCTACAGCTAGTAAGTAATACAAAAATAGATTTGATAAAAGATATGTTGATACAACAATTCTTGCTCAGATGGTTTTGAAAGATAGTGTAGCCTATGAGCTAAGAATCGCAAATTGGGTCTAAGACATGAATATTAGAAATTGATTGGAGTAGATATTGGAAGTAACAGTTAAGTGTAGATGAAGAGGTTAGCAGAGGATCGCACGTGGATTTGTATCAGATCGTCTATAGACTGATGACTGTTATAAGACTGTCTGGTTGGTGTCGATGAATTGGTGTATCTTCTTTTATAAATACGGCCCCATTCGTATTCAACCAATCAATGGGAGACTACTGGCAAAAATGAGTGCAATTGGACTAGACAACAGAGTGACGGAATGGGTTGCTATATTTCTAGAAAATAGATCTCAGAGAATTAGAGTAGGCGAAGCTTTATCTGACCCTGTAATAATTAAGAGGGGAATTCCTCAGGGCAGTATTATTGGACCTTTATGTTTTCTTATACATATATAAATTATATGAGTAACGAAGTGGAATCAAATGTACGGCTTTTTGCAACTGATGTTATTCTGTATAGAGTAATTCATAAGTTACAAGATTGTGAGCAAGTGCAACGTGACCTCGATAATGTTTTAAGATGGACAGCAGGCAACGGTATGTTGATAAACGGGGTTAAAAGTCAGGTTGTGAGTTTCAAAAATAGGAAAAGTCCTCTGAGTTTTAATTACCTCGTTGATGGGGTGTAAGTTCCTTTTGGGGATCATTGTAAGTATCTAGGTGTTAATATAAGGAAAGATCTTCATTGGGGTAATCACATAAATGGGATTGTAAATAAAGGGTACAGATCTCCGCACATGGTTATGAGGGTGTTGAGGGGTTGTATTAAGTATGTAAGGGAGAGGGCATATACGTCTGTGATAAGACTCCAACTAGAGTATGGTTCTAGTGTATGGAACCCTCACCAGGATTACCTAATTCAAGAACCGGAAAAAATCCAAAGAAAAGCAGCTCGATTTGTTCTGGGCGATTTCCGACAAAAGAGTAGTGTTACAGAAATGTTGCAAAATTTGGGCTGGGAAGAACTGGGAGAAAGAAGACGAGCTGCTCGACTAAGTGGTATGTTCCGAGCTGTCAGCGGAGAGATGGCATGGAATGACATTAGTAGACGAATAAGTTTGAGTGGCGTCTTTAAAAGTAGAAAGATCACAATATGAAGGTAAATTTGGAATTCAAGAAGACAAATTGGGGCAAATATTAATTTATAGGAAGGGGAGTTAGGGATTGGAATAACTTACCAAGGGAGATGTTCAATAAATTTCCAATTACTTTGAAAACTGTACCGGGCGGTACACCTCCGCGCCGCTAATTTAAAATTTGCGCCAGTTGAAACTCTCCTACTGGAGGAAGCCTGAACTTTAACTACAGCGCTAATTCTCAAGTTTTTCAGAAGATGTCACTACTTGTAAATTTTGAAGTGTTCTGAACAGTGTCATTTTCGATGTATTTTTCTTTTGTAGTAAGAAGTGTGAACATTCTCTTCTAGAGGACACTAATGAAGAACTGCAATGGTGCACCCTAGTACGAAGTGAAAGAACTGTTTTCTTGGAGAAATTTTGAATTCATAAGTTTGTTCTTTGTTAAATTTCTTTCAGTTATTGTTTAAGTTGGCAATATTAACCCTTTCTTTCTGCCAGTTTTGAAACTGGCCAATCATAATTTTCTGTAATTAATTTTCCACCAATAATGTGTTTCTTCTTCATCTTGTGTAGGGGTTTTCTTGGTTAGCCAATAAAATTCTTGTGGGAGGGTGTTCTCATTCTTGAAACGCCTCGAACTTTCCGCGAGAGTATATAAACTGTTGATTTTCGGGTCTCCGCGCCACTTCAGTAACAGCTATCAGTGTGTAAATTATGTAGTAGGGGGCGGGTAGCGCCTCTTTCTTCGGGCAGCAGTTCAACCACCAGGTAATGGCCGTTTAATAACTTCTTTTCTTGCTAGCTCAGCAGTTTAACTCTCGGGGCAGGTCCGAAGCGTTTTACCATGTAACTTTCCCCTAAAATGTAAAAGCACTTGGTATCTATTCTATCTTTTTAAACTACAAATTGGGATAGGGAGTGCTTAACCCTCTCGAGCTCCCACTCATATTGCTTTGAGGTGAACTTATTTTCACAACCGTTTCTTCCCTTCTAATGTAATGTAAATCATTTTCTTATATAAGTCACCTCTTTAGTATGGGATTAGCCCTTGCATAAGCGGCCTAGTGCCAAGTAGGTTTTAGTAAAATATATTAGGAGTGCAGTTGTGCCCCCCCCCCTCAAGTTGGTGTCGTCGAGGCCATGTAATATTTCTGTTTCTTCACTTAATAGGCATCAGTAGGTTGGGTATTTGTACCCCTGTGTCTATGTCCTTGGAGGACAGCTTGAAGGTGGAATTTGCTGTGGCCTTTGATAGGCTAGAACTTTGAGAGCGGGTTGCTTTTTCCAAAATAAAAATTTGTTTTTGCGTGCCTCGAGGAGGCTATACTGTGTAAATGGGAGCAAGTGCTCCTAGGCATGATTGGGGTTTTCTGCCCCTTTGTTGAACCTTGTATAGAAGGAAAGTTGGGCTCATTGCTCAAGAATTGTGTGTCTGGCTCTCGGAGCCCAAATCTTGTAACTCTGTAATTGTACATTCTCGAATAGTTGCTTTGCTACTCTGTACCTGCCATTGTTGTTATTTCTTGATTTTGAAAAGAAAATATAACCTTGTTAAATTTTAAATTAACTTTAATTTCGTAGCTTAAGACCTGTTCATCCCAGCACCTTCTTTCACCTCTACCTACCACGGACAACTCCGTAACAAAAACATTTAAGAAAAGGCTAGGAAAACAACAGATAGGGAATCTGCCACATGGGTGACTGCCCTAAGTGCAGATCAGTATTGATTGATTGATTTATTACCTCTTTATTTACTCAGTAATGAGGGAAAACCTATTGTAAGAAAGTGGGTGCAGAATAGGTTAGGTGTAGGTTTGCTAATTGGTTTGAATATGTAGTGATGAATATATAACTAAGAGATTATCATTGAATTCTACAATAGAGTCGAGTGAGCAGAATTTTAAATCATTTTCATACGTAAATTCTGTATCTGTGTACCGAGTATGCCTACAAGTAATCATTCGGAAAGAATTCACGAAATTAGTCACGATCTGAAGGGTGAACGTCATTAAAACATCACATTATTTCAGTTAATAAAACCAGAGCCGCATTTGAAACAAATAAAGAGGTATTTATGTGAGGAAATTACAGAATTTATGAGAATACGAATGCGGCCGTATTTATAAAAGAAGATACACCAATTCATGGACACCAACCAGATAATCATGTAACACTCATCAGTCTATAGACGATCTGATACAAATCCACGTGCGACCCTCTGCACGATGCAAGCAACATTTCTTTGCATTTTAAATCCACAGCATTGATACTCAGTAGAACAAACCGTCGAAAACACATAACTACAAGATATTGCTAATGAGTATAAGGCTAATCTAAAAAAATTCAGTATAGGCAGCATTACCTGGTAACGACGCAACAATGTGTAATCCGTTATATTAACAAGGAATGATAAGTAAAATTGACTGTATCTAGAGATGATGTTTAGAAGCCTATACGGACACTGTTATTGTTCATCTTGATTCGATTTTTCATAATGACACTGCGTTTTTTAAATGCTATTTGTTCGGGGCGTCGACCAACAAAGATCTTTTGCCCCTACTTGCACCTTATGTGAGGAACCTGCGAGTATTTTGTAAATTGCGGAAATGTAAAATGTTGAATGTGAGGAAAGGAACGTAAAGGACGACATAAACCCCCAGTCACCAGGCCAGGGATATTTATTTATTTATTTATTTATTTATTTATTTATTTATTTATTTATTTATTTATTTATTTATTTATTTATTTATTTATTTATTTATTTATTTATTTATTTATTTATTTATTTATTTATTTATTTATTTATTTATTTATTTATTTATTTATTTATTTATTTATTTATTTATTTATTTATTTATTTATTTATTTATTTATTTATTTATTTATTTATTTATTTATTTATTTATTTATTTATTTATTTATTTATTTATTTATTTATTTATTTATTTATTTATTTATTTATTTATTTATTTATTTATTTATTTATTTATTTATTTATTTATTTATTTATTTATTTATTTATTTATTTATTTATTTATTTATTTATTTATTTATTTATTTATTTATTTATTTATTTATTTATTTATTTATTTATTTATTTATTTATTTATTTATTTATTTATTTATTTATTTATTTATTTATTTATTTATTTATTTATTTATTTATTTATTTATTTATTTATTTATTTATTTATTTATTTATTTATTTATTTATTTATTTATTTATTTATTTATTTATTTATTTATTTATTTATTTATTTATTTATTTATTTATTTATTTATTTATTTATTTATTTATTTATTTATTTATTTATTTATTTATTTATTTATTTATTTATTTATTTATTTATTTATTTATTTATTTATTTATTTATTTATTTATTTATTTATTTATTTATTTATTTATTTATTTATTTATTTATTTATTTATTTATTTATTTATTTATTTATTTATTTATTTATTTATTTATTTATTTATTTATTTATTTATTTATTTATTTATTTATTTATTTATTTATTTATTTATTTATTTATTTATTTATTTATTTATTTATTTATTTATTTATTTATTTATTTATTTATTTATTTATTTATTTGTTATGTAATGTCCCAGTGAGCTAGTGGCTCAAGGAGGGACTGCCCTTTACAATCACAGCTTGGCAGCTTTCAGTTTCAGTTAAGAGAGAAGGTATACATATAACAAGGAATGTTTTACAAATATTGATTTACATAATAATATCATTACATCAATATATCATTATTTTACATGGAAAAAAGAAGATATTCAAAATAAACTAAACGTAGGTGGAAAAATACACAGTGGTTATCGATTTATTCTCCAACATATTGTTCAAGGAAGTACCTGCGTACTTCTTTTTTAAATCTGTACAACTTATTGATTTGTTTCAATTTTGGAGGTAGATTGTCAAAGACTGTGCTTGCTGAATAAGAAATGCTTTTAACACCACATTTGGTAGTGTTTGTGGAATCTTTGTAAAAGTGATTTGCTGATCTTGTGTTATCGGTGTGAATATTTTTGCTGTATCGTAGTTCTGTATTAACAGAAATCATATTATTTTTATACCTGAACATAAATAAAGCTTGAGAGTATTTAATCTGGCATTGTACTGGTAATATGTTTGTTTCCTGGAAAACTTCCACAGATGGTTTTAGTAAATCATATCCATACATAATTTTTAAACCTCTCTTTCGGAGTATTTCTAGTTCCTTTACAGCTTCCTGTGTACAATTTCCCCATATTATATTCATGTACATAAGGTGTGAATGTATAAGGGAGGTATATATGTTTCTTAAGTGTTGGTTGTTTATTCCATAGTCCTTCAATCTTTTTAGTACTCTAATTACACTAATAATTGTTTTTCTTTACATTTGAGATATGTTCATTCCAACTTAAGTTATTGTCTAAAGCCAGGCCTAAATATGAAAACCGCTTTTTCTTTCGATGGACTCATTGCCAAATTTTACTACATTACATGTATTGATAATTTGCGTTGGTTTATGGAATATCATATATTTTGTTTTCGAGGTGCTTATTACTAGATTATTTTTGTTCAGCCAGGATGTTAGTATGTCCAGATCTTTTTGCATATACTCCATTATCTTTTGTTCGCAACTGCTCTCATAAAATATAAATATATCATCTGCAAATAGGAATATCTTACCAGAAAACTCTAGATAACCTATATCATTGCAACATATAAACCCCGGACCCGGCCGAGAATCGAACCCGGGGCCGCCGGGTGACAGGCGGACGCGTTGCCCACTACACCGCGGGGCCGGACATTATATTACGTTACAACAGACCAATCTGGTTATTTTCCATTAATTTGTAATATTTGTAATTCGAACTTTTACAAGCATCTTGCAGTAACCTTTTTCATATTAAGTGCTTGAAGTATAATGATGGTAGTAGTTAGAGAGGATCGTTGGCTCGGAAACAGTCTGCGAGTGGCATCTGTATATGAAACAGTACATTCCGAGTGACTCACTGAAGATGACGACGCCGTTGAAACTTGTTGTAAAGGGAAAACAGCGAGATTAACAGCCCCAGAACTGAACAGTTAAAAAATGGGACACCACCGTGAAATTCTTGTTGCAAGAAGTGAAAATGTTATTCCATAGAGTTAGTATATTATACACTAGAGGTAGCATGGGCGCTGCAGTCGCGTGCGAAGTTGAACGAGCGCGCTGTTTGGCAAAAGCTAGATTGTTTGGCATTGTTACTACTGGAGCTTCCCGATAAATTGAAGTATATACTTCTCTGGAGGAAAATGCCAGTCTCCTGTGCAGCTTATGGCTGCATAGAGAGGTTCATAAAGGGCAGTGGCGTTTCATTTCACAGGTATGTTTCACTGAAATTCATTTGCGTGCGTATAGTACTTTGCCTGACACTCATTGTCATACTGGCCTACTTGGGCTGACTTCGCGACTGATTCCCCTGTCGGTGTGAATGAGATTCTTCGGATCTTTCCTTGAAGACTGTAATTAAAGTTTTAGGAAATACAAGGGATGACATTTTCCTTTCACTGAATGTCATGCCTTTGAAAGCGAATATGCAGAAAAATCATGTGCACGATACCGAGCGAGTGGCTGTAGGCTTTAGGTCACGAAGCTGTCAGCTTGAACCCCACTGTCGGCAGCCCTGAAGATGGTTTCCAATGTTCACACCTTAATTAAGGCCACAGTCGTTTCCTTCCCACTGCTAGCCCTTTCCTGTCCCATAGTCGCCGTAAGACCTATGTGTGTCGGTGCGGCGTAAAGCAAATTGGTACAAAAAAGAAAATAAGAAACTTTGTGCATGGTAGTCTGGAATTGTACTCCGTTTTTCAGTTTCTGTGTGTATTTATAGTATTAACAGCTAATGAATATATTTTCTGTATATACAGTTTGTTGCTTTCCCTTCGTATAGTACGTGTAGCAGTCCCCATTCATACCTTACCAGGCTTTAAAATTTAGAGTCTAAATGTGCAACACCGTGTTAACATCTGAGTCCTTTACTTTCGTGAATATTATTCACTTAAATGGCATATAGGACTATATACAACCATAATATGTAAATTATTGACAGAGCGAGTTGGCAATGCGGCTAGGGCCATGCAGCTGTAAACTTGCTTTCGAGAAATAGTGGGTTAAAACCCCGCTGTCGGTAGCACTGAAGATGGTTTTCCGTGGTTTCCCATGTTCACACCAGGCAAATGTTGGGGATGTACCTTATTTAAGCTCATGTACGCTTCCTTCCCACTCCTAGTCCTTTCCTATCCCACCGCCGCCACAAGGTCCATCTGTGTCGGTGCGATGTAAAGCAAATAGTAAAAATTATTGTATTTTTTCAGTTCTCTTCAATCATATAATTTACCACTTTCCCTTTCCATTAACAAAAATCATTTTACAAGTTAAAATCTTAAAGCAAATCATACATTTTAGGAAAAGCTAAATAAAAACTCCATAATAGGCTGAAACCACAAGCGAGTGTCGTATTTCCACTTGTAATCGCATTTAGAAAACATCTATAATGATAATAATAATAATAATAATAATAATAATAATAATAATAATAATAATAATAATAAAAATAATGGATTTACGTCCCACGAACTACTTACTCGGTTTTCAGAGACGCTGAGGAGTCGGATTTTTTTCCTACAGGAGTTTTTCATGTGCCGGTAAATTTATCTACAAGAGGCTCATATATTTGAGCATCTTCAAGTATAACCGTACTGAGTCAGGCTCGAACCTTCCAACTTGGGCTCAGAAAGCCAGCGTCTAAACCGGCAATGACAATATTTTGTCTATTTTACCCCAAAATTTCGCCAACGCTTTTAGGCCTAAAAACTCTCTCATCCGCTTCGTGCGAGAGAGGACATTTTCGGTCATTAGGCAGAATTATAGCAGGGTCCTGGCCATTTACACAAAAGATAGCGAAATATGCGTGCCCTCCTTCTAAACGTATGTTGTTGGAAGAATTAATATGAACAGCAAATTGATTTTGAATTACTTAACTGCAACTGAACACCGTCCTCTTTTATCGCGCATTTCTCCTGTATTTATGCTTTTAGGGCTTTCTTTTTTACTGGAGAGAAGCATCGCAAGTATACTGTAGTATCTAAGAATGTTTACATGTAAGAAATTTAAACCGTATCTATATCCATACAGTTTTAAAAGTCCCCAATTTACATTGATGAGTACGGCGGAGTGAGCTTTTTGCCAAACAGCTGCGATTTCAACATGCTCCGCTCGCTACAGTGATTCTCTCGTAGACTGTGGCGCCAATGCTACCTCTAGTGTGTTATTTACTAACTCTATGTGTTATTCACACTATGCGTGTTATACAGCAAGTCGACACAAGACCGTACACTTGAACATATAACCTGTTGGACATGTGGAAAAACTTCCAGCTCTCCTCTGGAAACAATACTGGCAGCAACTCTGGCATCGTATCGGAATCGAATAATATCATTTTGAGAAATTGATTTCTATACACATTTCATTTGATGCCGCTGTTGTCGGCGATATCGAATCAATCAATCAATCAATCAATCAATCAATCAATCAATCAATCAATGGCGAAATTACTTGGAGTCCTATGTGGCAATGCCTACGCTAAGACATACGATTGAACATAAATATTGTATCAAACTTATCTGCTGTTGTTAGTGGGTTAAATCAACGATAATCTCTATTTTATATTGCACAAAAAAGCCTTAGGCGATATGGTGGAATATTTAATTCATTAATTTCTGAGTAGAAACGAAGTAGCATTTGACAATTCTAGCAAGGACTGCAGAATTGTCACAGCCCAACGACGTAGAAGTTTTAAGCCACCTTAGTAGAGGTACAGCACGTTCTGTTGGGGGTTGTTAAGCAATTATATCATAAATGCATTAAGCAACCACCTACACCCTGCACAGGCTAATACCGGAGAACATTCGCCGCACATTGGGAACCGCAACTTTCTAAATATCCCACGCATCTGTGTTAGAGATATGCGAAAAGGACAGTGGATAGCTGAAATCCTTGGAATTAGATGAGTAGGCCCCGTAGAAAAATGGCTCAGCCAATCAAATTGCTCCATTTTTAAGCGCTGAAATTTCTCTCTGAGGATATTTTAGTCCATCTCGGGAGTATGTGTAAAATTGCACATCAACTGGGCTTCTAATGACGGTGTCGGAGAGAATATAATTTTTGGTGGACTCAGTTAAATTAATTACAACGAAGGTGAAATACAATCGCTGTGTGCGACTGATCACGTGATAATGGCATGAAGACAAGCGGAAGTGGAAAAAGTGGCGCCATCAAAAAACGGCCGACGTTAGTCTAATTGAACCCATACCAAGTGAATTATGCAAAACGGTACTAGCGTACACCTAATTTCAGCTCCGTACCGTTATCCCAGAAATATAAGGAACAACAGACACCTGCTAATGACTTCTTGAAGCCATTGGATTAATTTCTGACGCGTCGTGATATCACCGGAAGTTGAGTTAAATGACGTAGTCGGACCGAAGATGTACAACAGGGACATGGACAGAACCATCAGTCAGTCATTGTACAGTCAGTGAGTCGGAGAGTGAGCAGTCAGTCAGTCTTCTTCAGTCTCAGTACGATCAGCCGTGTGCGTGTCCATCCAATTTCGAGTGAACGCAAAGTGACCGACTATTCGGGGCTTATATCAATATAATTCGGAAATGTTAGTGAATGTTCATAAACTATATTGATTCACTTCCAGGGGAGAGAATAGGCTCAAAGTGTGACTTTCTTAGCATAATAACGTGCCATTGCCTAGGACAATGTACGAATTCTTGAGACAAAGTGCAAATACAACGTCGAGATAAAAGTAGACGGTTTGTTTTAAAAACAGTGAAGTTGGTTAAATTTAGCAGAGTCAAACGGAATATCCTTTGCAGGTAGAGAAGGGAATATTTTGGTAAATACCAACCTCACTTGTTAATTCACTAGTCTCCAATTTCGCTAACCTGTCTTTGAGCTCATTAAGAACATTCCGTTAACCCGACAGGCAGAGGACAAAGAACGAAAAGGGGAAGATTCCAAACAATTACTATCCAGCCGTCTAGAACAGGTATCCCGTTGACCGTGAATTTAATGGGTCATTTCTTTTCCCTCAGAAGCGAGATTATCACCGGGAATGTATTAGGATAACAATTAGTAGTAGAGCATTGCATCAAGTTGAAGAAGAGCGTTACGTGTGTGCATAAAATAAGGCGTGTTTTTTCAGAGCATAAATTATGTGCCAGTTTGGATATACACCAATGTTCACCATGACAACGCTCATATTTAACATGGCCTAAATCCAAGGAAGGTGTCGAGGGAAGGCATGGGGTAGCCCGAAGACGCCGCTTGGATGATGTGAGTACCAGATCATTGAAATGTTGTATTAACATCTAAATAATTAACTATATCTATGACCACTCTCTCATCCGATGGAGGTACCTATGCCAATTTTCCTCAATTTCGTATTTTGGAAGGACAGATAAAATCAAATTAAATGTAAATGTTACGTCACGTATCATACATTGCGGGTATGTTTTGAATTAATGTTGAGGGCCCTACATTAAGTCATTATCTGCTTATCGCGCCGTATTTCATTATGTCGCTTAATATCTAAAACTTATATCTGCTGTGTCCCTAATCTCTAAGTCACATGATAATAAAAAATAGAGGAAGGAAAATGATATGTTTTCGAATGGAATTTTTAGTGATGGGTCGCGACGATAATATTAATTATCATGATACATTTGATGACGTAATTAACCATAAATACTTATGAAATTTTGTGAAGTCAGGTAATAGGAATAATAATAATACTGTTGCGATTTACATGAGTTGCTTAGCCAACTCTAAGTCATGGATTTTTCGAAGTTTTCAATATAACGTCAGAATAGGCGGATATTCGTGTCCATGGAAGGATATGTCATTGATGGCCATGTAGTAATAAAATAATTGGGAAATTATAAGAAATAAATTATAAAAGTTGTGTGTAATTTACGGAACAGTGAGTTCATTGATAAAGTGATGACCGGATATGTAGAAGTGAGTTAAGGTCTGATATAAATGAAAATATCGAGCAACAAGCAAAATGAGAAAGGAATAAATAGCTGCAAAGGAGGGAAATGTTACTTTTAGGTACCACTGAAAATAATGCTTGATTTACAAGTGACGTGCTACGCACAATTATGAGAGCCAATATCCACGAGTAAGGATGGAAAGATAGAGCTTCGAGGAAATAATAAGATAGAAATAAGAATCTACGTTGAAAATGAAAAATGAAATAAAGAGCGACTAGCCGCTTTGTAGTAGAGAAATGTAGGTGTTTGCTTATAAATGCTCGAACTAGTTGATATTCAGTTCATTCCAGATTTTGTCCTCTGGTATGAAGCAGAATAAAAATTATTACAATTTAAAATTACACCGGTGAATAATAATAATAATAATAATAATAATAATAATAATAATAATAATAATAATAATAGTAAAATAATAAATACTTGACTCCGTAACATTTTGCTACGGAGGTTAAATAATAATATTTATGTGCATGATTTTTTCGTTTGACTTTTCATTGGTAATTTTATCATGGAAGGATAATTAATGGATCGTTTACCATGATTTTACAGACGGATGTATTTTCATGCCATTTTATTTTTGATCTGACCCTTTGATGTTAAAGTGAAGCGACATTTCAGACTTGTTTAAATTATAATAGTGACCATGATATGAGATAATTGACTAGGTCGCACGCACCGTCCACAGTGAAACATTACGATAGACACTGTGACGATTGAAATCTTTAAAACATTCAGCAATATTCGGTCATGTGAATGACAGGTGCGGTCAGCATCTTAGAAGTAAATAACAGTCAGATTAGTACGTGATTGTATTAAATAGTGTAAATAGTATTAGGTTAGATATGATATGGTGTCTTCTCTTTCAGGAGTGCATTCATATGGTAGAATTAGAACAACACAGGCTTAGCTGGTTCTTTCTCGTGCAATTTAGTTTATTTTATGGTCAAAGAGGGAGGATTAACCCACACTGTAATGTAAATATGAGGTCAGTAAACTTACGGAAGGGTCTGAACACTTTGATGTAATATATACTTAAGTGACCAGATGTAAATTTTAATAGGAAGATGAAACAAAGCAATAATTAATTTCAGGAATACGCGACCCAGAATGTTAAGATATGTAAACTTAGTTTAGGAGTAAGGCAGCGCTGACCTAGAATATTTGATTCAGTAATTAAAATATTTGTTTATTAGGTTGATAATTTGAAGATTATGAGCAATATTTGACATTAACCATTTCTTTCGCGAATCTTGATAGTTTAATAAATGTGCTTCTTGATTAATTTTTATAGAATGGAATGAGTTTTCATTTATAATGATAGTCAGTAGTTGTACTTAGTGAGTAAGGTTCTCGTTATGCGGATGTGTTTCTTCGAAAGGTCATGGCCTTCTAGCATACATCAATATCGATATCCTATTACACATTTCTTTGCCTTGGCTGGCCTCTACCTTCCGTAGGCACCATTTTTAATACGTCCAGTAAATGCATCAGGTACATATGTTTAATGCTAATTTGGATAACGGTAAGATAACAGGAAGCAGTAAACTCCAAAAATGGTGTGTGTTCTCAGAGAACTCCTGTCATTTACTGGAGCAGTGGCAATTCATAGAATTCAATGTGAATTTTATTATTTTACTTTTGGTTACTATTATTAACTAAAGATAAATTTAACACCTCCTCTGCGAACCATGTGACCTTGCCGCGGTGGGGAGGCTTGCGTGTCCCAGTGATGCAGATAGCCGAGCCGCAGGTGTAACCATATCGGATGGGTATCTGTTGAGAGACCAGACTAACGAATGGTTCATCGAAAGGGGGGTAGCAGCCTTTCGGTAGTTGCAAGGGCGGCAGTCTGGATGATTGACTGATACGGCCTTGTAATAATACTCAACATGTCTGTGTTGATACTGCTACACGGCTGAAAGCAACGGGAAACTACAGCCTAACTACTCTCCGAGGACATACAGCTCTTTCTGTATGGATGGTGTACTGATGATGGCATCCTCCCGGGTAAAATATTCCGGAGGAACTCGTCCCCCATTCGGATCTCCGGGTGGGGACTACACGAGAGGGGGCGATCATCAGGAAGATGGATACTGACATTCTGCGAGTCGGAGCGTGGAATGTTAGAAGTTTGAATCGTTGTGGTAGGTTAGAGAATCTGAAAAGGGAGATGGATAGGCTAAAGTTAGATGTAGTTGGTGTAAGTGAAGTACGTTGGCAGGAAGAACAAGATTTTTTGTCAGGTGACTATCGAATTATCAACACAAAATCAAACCGGGGAAATGCAGGAGTCGGTTAAATAATGAATAAGAAAATAGGGCAGCGGGTAAGCTACTACGACCAGCATAGTGAAAGAATTATTGTCATCAAGATAGACACCAAACCAATGCCCACCACAAAATTGCAGGTCTATATGCCTACTAGTTCAGTGGATGATGAAGAAATCGAAAGAATATATGAGGAGATAGAAGATTTAATACAATATGTAAAAGGTGACGAGAATCTAATTGTGATGGGTGACTGGAATGCAGTGGTAGGCCAAGGAATAGAAGGTAGTACAGTAGGAGAATTTGGATTGGGACAAAGGAACGAAAGAGGAAGTCGGTTGGTTGAATTCTGCACTGATCATAATTTAGTCCCTGTCAATACTTGGTTCAAACACCACAAAGACGGCTGTATACGTGGACGAGACCTGGAGACACTGGAAGGTATCAAATAGACTTCATTATGATTAGGCAGAGATTCAGAAACCAGGTGTTTGATTGCAAAACTTTCCCAGGAGCAGACGTGGACTCTGACCACAACTTGTTGGTCATGAAATGCCATCTGAAGTTGAAGAAATTGAAGAAAGGAAAGAATTCAAAAAGGTGGGATCTAGAAAAGTTGAAAGAAAAGAGCGTGAGGGATTGTTTCAAGGAACATGTTTCACAAGGACTAAATGAAAAGGCTGAAGGAAACACTATAGAGGAAGAGTGGAGAGTCATGAAAAATGAAGTCAGTAGGGCTGCTGAAGAAATATCAGGAAGGAAGAAAAGATCAACTAAGAATCAGTGGATAACTCAGGAGATACTAGACCTGATTGATGAACGACGAAAATACAAAATTGCTAGAAATGAAGAGGGCAGAAAAGAATACAGGCGATTAAATAATCAAGTGGAGAGAAAGTGCAAGGAAGCTAAGGAAGAATGGCTGAAGGAGAAGTGCAAGGATGTTGAAGGCTGTATGGTCCTGGGAAAGGTAGATGCTGCATACAGGAAAATCAAGGACACCTTTGGAGAAAGGAAATCTAGGAGCATGAATATTAAGAGCTCAGATGGAAAGCCACTTCTAGGGAAAGAAGACAAAGCAGAAAGATGGCGGGAGAATATCCAGCAGTTGTATCAAGGTAAAGATGTAGATAATTTGGTTCTGGAACATGAAGAGGCTGTTGATGCTGATGAAATGGGAGACCCAATTTTGAGGTCAGAGTTTGACAGAACTGTGAGTGACCTAAATAGGAACAAGGCACCTGGAAGTGAAGACATTCCCTCTAAATTACTGACTGCCTTAGGAGAAACCAGCATGGCAAGGTTATTTCATTTAGTGTGCAAGATGTATGAGACAGGAGAAGTCCCATCCGATTTTCGGCAGAATGTTGTTATACCTATTCCCAAGAAAGCCGGTGCTGACAGGTGTGAAAACTACCGCACCATTAGTTTAGTATCTTATGCCTGCAAAATTTTAACACGTATTATTTACAGAAGAATGGAAAAACAAGTAGAAGCTGAGTTGGGAGAAGATCAATTTGGCTTCAGAAGAAATGTAGGAACAAGTGAAGCAATCCTGACTTTACGTGTGATCTTAGAGGATCGAATCAAGAAGGACACGCCCACGTACATGGCATTCGTAGATCTAGAAAAGGCATTCGATAATGTTGATTGGACCAAGCTATTTATGATTTTGAAGATGATAGCGATCAGATACCGAGAACGAAGAATTATCTACAATCTGTATAAAAATCAGTCTGCAGTGATAAGAATTGAGGGCTTTGAAAAAGAAGCAGAAATCCAGAAAGGAGTGAGGCAAGGCTGCAGTTTGTTCCCTCTCCTTTTCAATGTTTACATGGAACAGGCAGTAAAGGAAATCAAAGAGAAATTTGGAAAGGGAATCACAGTCCAAGGAGAGGAAATCAAAACCTTGAGATTTGCCGATGATATTGTTATGTTATCTGAGACTGCAGAAGATCTCGAGACGTTGCTGAGTGGTATAGATGAAGTCTTGGGTAAGGAGTACCAGATGAAAATAAATAAGTCCAAGACAAAAGTAACAGAGTGCAGTCGAACGAAGGCGGGTGATGTAGGAAACATTAGATTAGGAAATGAAGTCTTAAAGGAAGTAGATGAATATTGTTACTTGGGTAGTAAAATAACTAACGATGGCAGGAAGAGCAAGGAAGAGCTTTCTTAAGAAAAGAAATTTGCTCACGTCAAACATTGATATCGGAATCAGAAAGATGTTTTTGAAGACTTTCGTGTGGAGCGTAGCATTGTATGGAAGTGAAACATGGACGATAACTAGCTCAGAAAGAAAGAGAATAGAAGCTTTTGAAATGTGGTGTTACAGAAGAATTTTGAAGGTGAGATGGATAGATCGAATCACGAATGAAGAGATACTGAATCGAATTGGTGAGAGGAGATAGATTTGGCTAAATTTGACGAGAAGAGATAGAATGATAGGACACATCTTAAGACACTCAGGACTTGTTCAGTTAGTTTTTGAAGGAAGTGTAGGTGGTAAGAACGGTAGGGGTAGACCAAGGTATGAATATGACAAGCAGATTGGAGCTGATGTAGGATGCAATAGTTACGTAGAAATGAAAAGGTTAGCACAGGTTAGGGTGGCATGGAGAGCTGTATCGAACCCGTCTATGGACTGATGACTCAAACACACAACTTTAACACTGCTCGGAGTTACTTTATGTAACAATTACTGTATTTGACACTTTCGATGAAAGATAACTAATGTTACGTCAGTCATTTGTTCAATATTGCACACCTGTGGTGTCAGCAATCAATTTCAAATGTATTATCATTTATGGAGAATTGTTGTTTATGGCGTGATCTAACTAATTATTGTTTTCTACAATTTGAGTAAATTCAATGATTTTATTGTCCACTTAGACATTTGGAATTTAATTAATTTTACGATTAGAATAAATTAATTAGTAAAAAATTAATCTGGTCCATGCTCATTTAGAAGTGATACTACCCATATTATTCAAATATCCTAATGTACCAACTTTAGAAGAAGAATGCCGAACTGATCGCGATCCAGGCAGACGAGAAGTCTCCGAGCGGTAAGTATATTTTATTACAGAGTGCCGTGGCAGAACCCAAGAGTAGATTACCGCTGCTTCGACATTTCCAAGGGTACAATATGTGCTACATGATGACAGCAGATGTTGTGCTTCGCTGATCGCCCCGCTAGATGGCGACTTGTTCTGACAGGGAGGCAGGCTGTAACTTCACTCACTCAGGTTTTGTTTCGTTTGCGTTCCGGCAGCTTAGGGAACTTGTGTCTAGCGCCTGACAATGTGAAGCCACTCTACTGCGCTCGGGTGAGATCTAGCTATACTCGGCCGTGCTCGGGTGAGATCTGTCGACTATACTTGGCCGTGCTCGGGTGACATCTGTCGGCTCACGGGTGGCCCAGATTGGTTGCGCAGTAGATGCTAGTTTTCCCTCGTCCTGCTCGTGACGTCATTACAGGAGCACCGTGACTGTGCAGCATACAACCGCACGTGTATCTTATATCGTTGTTTATAGTTGTCTGTCTTATAAAGAGGGGATTTCCACGTAATATCTATACGTAATTTTTTTCCGTATATTGCTGTTGGTTTATATCGTTGCCTACGTTATAATACAAGGCCTGGAAATAGAGCCCGTAAAACGCCATGGAAGTGGTTATACTGTAGTTCAATGCCGGGACGCTAGGATCGCTTTCTTGCCTCCTGTCTACAAGGCTCGCGCCTTTAAACGTGTTCATTAACTGAGTTGGTTGTGAATGTATTATGTATTTGTCTGATGTTAAGCATTCGCAGTTCCAGTCATAGTTTATTCACGAGAAATTAAAGGTAGTGGAATTTCGTTTCACAATTTCCAGTGAATGCTCAATGTTCGAAACATTATACAGAGGAAGTAATACCCATGAGATACGAAGTCAAGCTGATTGAAGTAGGCCTCTGTTCCTAAGTTTTGATCCGAGTTACGTCATAAGAATCGAGCGATCCCAAAATTTGTCACTGGACTTTTTTAAAGTATGCTTCCGTAACCCGCAATCATTTGAGAAGCATCTTCAAACTCAGAAATCTTAAATTAGAAAACCAACGAGGAAAATAATTTTCCCAACAAATTTCACGAAAATGAATGTAGCAAGAGCTAAAAATATTGTATTTTCCCATGAAACAATCTCTGGTTTGAAAAGTATGTAGGTGGTTTTGTCCCGAGAGCATAAAATACAGTTTAAAATAAGCCATTTGTTTTATGGAGCATTTTATTAAATTGCTCGATGCGCATAACGTCTGCAACACCTCACATGGGACATATTCAGGAACGAAAACAAACGAGCATCTTTTAACCGGGCGAGTTGGTCGTACGGTTAGGAGCGCGCGGCTGTGAGCTTGCATCCGGGAGATAGTGGCTTCGAATCCCACTGTCGGCAGCCCTGAAGATGGTTTTCCGTGGTTTCCCATTTTGACGCCAGGCAAATGCTGGGGCTGTACCTTAATTAAGGTCACGGCCGCTTCCTTCCAACTCCTAGGCCTTTCCTATCCCAACGTCGCCATAATACCTATCTGTGTCGGTGCGATGTAATGCCACTAGGAACAAAAAAAGAGCATCTTTTAGTACTGAAGATGAACTCCTCATTTGGTTAATTAATGATTTCATGTCATATATTAAGAAACTTAAAATGCATTCCAAGAAAGTAAAAAAGAATCATGAGAGTAATGTATCAGGCATAGATCTTGACTACCCAGTCCACTGTGACCTGCGTAAAATACCTCATAAGTATACATTTGCATTATGCATTGACGAGGAACCTAACGAGCTACGACATCGAGCTCTTCTTCAGCTACCTAAGACGCCAAGCGGAATACAATGACATTATGGTTCGTGTGGCAAAAGAACAAAGAGACTGTAAAGGCTGTTTAGAACATATCTCTTCTCCAGCTACTCAAAGTCCAACATTGTGTCTTATTCGTTTTCAAGATCGAGGAGCCCTCAGATACCGAAAATCATCGTCTGTGGCACTTCTGCAGTGAACGACGGAATTTGTCACTTCCATTACGCAGTACTTGTCCCGAAGAGAGTTACTAGTTTATTTCTTCGAAAGACACGTTCAACAGCGAAATTAAGTGTGGAAAGTGTAAAGGTGACAAACCACCTCTTTTTCTACTATGAAAATTTCTGAGACCTCTGTTAGACAACATTGCTTTGAGCCACTCAAGTAGAAGAGAGAAAGTTTTGAAACTTGATAAGAAGCCCCTCAGAAGGAAAGTTTTGAAACTTCAAGACATATCCAAGCCATTGCAGCACCGCTCTATAAATAAAGTACTGCCAAAACTCGCAAAAGCATTCAGTTTTTTGTATTTAGGATATATTTTACTTAATGACATATACGGCCATGCGAATACAAGGGAGCAAGACCGCGATCCTACCGGCTGAATGGTGAACTAGGAAGCTACCCGTTTCCACGAGTGCATTTCAAGGCCTCCTACGCGTTTATATAGTGGCCTACTCTCTCTCTCTCTCTCTCTCTCTCTCTGTGTGTGTGTGTGTGTGTGTGTGTGTGTGTGTGTGTCTCGTAGTTCGTTTCTGTGAAATCTCTGTTAAGTTGCTGTGTTTCGTGCAGTGAGGTGCACTTAATTTCTTTTCGTTAGTGTAATAGTAGCTGAAGTAAAATTTCTGTGTTCATAGTATCATTGCGATAGAAAACCGTGCCGCAATCTACAGCGACACCTGATTGTTCAGCAGAGGGATTTCGATATCTCGCCTTCCGTGGAAGAAAATATGACAGGTCAATGGGAAGTCCCACCGGGGAAATGCTTTCCATTTCTTCTCGTACAGCCCTTGTGGGATGAATAGAGGTTATCTCGGGGAAGTCTACTCGTTCCATCGGAAGAATGGTAAACCAAATAAAGGAATTTAAGTTAATTTTGATGGACACTCACGGAGGTGCCGAACTGTGACCAAAAAACCCACGGCACGTAACGCCCTTGAAAGGGCCTTGGCCTGCCCAGCGACCGCTGCTCAACCCGAAGGCCTGCAGATTACGAGGGGTCGTGTGGTCAGCACGACGCATCATCTCGGCCGTTATACTGGGCTCATCAATTCTAATCACGTAGGCTGAGTGGACCTCGAATCAGTCCTCAGGTGGAGAGAAAAATCCCTGACCTGGTCGGGAATCAATCCCGGGGCCCCCTGGGCGAGAAGCAAGAACGCTACCCCTACATCACGGGGCCGGCGCTGAACTGTGACGCATACCTTATATTATACGCAAAGTGTGTCAAATGATTAGCACTAAAATCCTCGCTGTACCACAAGAAATAGTAAAAATGTATGTTAGAACGAGAACATTTATACGCATACGACAAATGAACATTCGGGCAAGAACTGAAAAATCCATAGCAGCTCATCGGCGAAAAGCACGACAGTGGATTTCACCTTCAAAAGCAACCACTTCATGACATCTGATCGCACAGGTAGGACTGTGTTCTAATTAAGTGTTTCTCCTGTTCTTTCTTATTCTTTAATTTTAAAAAGTAGGAATATCTATGCATGGTTTCGAATATGAACTTACTTCTGCTGCTGTTATAATTCGTGTTAAGCTTTAAACTCGATACCTGCGGAAGTGAGTCAGTATATCGTATGTTAATATACGGTAGTTCCATTACGGAAGTTCTGCTGTCAAGATTTAATATTACAAACATTTCATATCTCTAAATAATTATGTTAACCTATTTGAGAGCACGTAACCTTCCTCAAACTAAATAGAGGAACTTGGAAATGTTAATAAATTTCAAGCGTTGGTCAATGCACCGTTACGTTACATTTATGCCTTATTCATAAGAGAAATAGTGAAAAACTATGCTATACTCTTTTTCACTCGTATAAAAGCAGTAATCTTTATGTATGGTCTGCAATTAGTTCTGGGAGACTGTAACGTTTGCTGGTATTACGAATTTCCTACTGATTTGCGCGTTCTGGACTAGGCTGCTTTGCTCCTACTGTGACGTCATTTCGTTAACCAATAGCAGCTCGTCTCGCGTTGGGCCCAACCTTTAGTAGTGTTTAAGAACCTTGCTGTCGGCTATGTTCCACTGGCGCACATTAAGATAGTAATGGAATATCCGTGTCCAAATATTAGGCAATACCGTCATTAAAATTACTAACTACTATATTTGTTATGGCCTTTGTAATATTGAAATTTCCGATAGCGATGGGACACCAGCATTCAAATATTAATACAATATGATAGAAACTTGAGATATGTTTCGGCATGAGAGATGTCGACAGAGATGCACTGGGCGTTGATGTCAAGCTGGCTAACAAACTACTGTGTATTCTATTCCAGGGATTGCCAACATTTTATACAATAGTCTACCGGTTTCGTTATATTTCACTTATTCGCTAACTGGAAAGCAGGTGGCCAAATTTACATTAGATGCCATTGAAGCAGTCAAAGAATATGGTTTTTAAGTTTTTACGAGCCATTTTACGGTGCATCGACACAGATAGGTCTAATGGTGACGATGGGATAGAAAAGGGCTAGAAGTGGGAAGGAAGCGGTCGTGGCCTTAATTAAGGTACAGCCCCAACATTTGCTTGGTATGAAAATGGGAAAGCACGGAAAACCATCTTCAGGGCTGCCGACAGTTGGATTCTAACCACTATCTCCCGAATACAAGCTCACTGCTGCGCGCCCTTAACCGCACGGCCAACTCGCTCGGTGGTTTTCAAGTTCTTCGAATGGTAATCGATAATTACCAGGTTAATAGTTCAATGTTTGAAACATTATGTGTGGGACGTGGTTCTTTTGAAGCATGAAATAACACATCCACCCGATAATGGATGGTCACTATTTCTTTGTTATGACTCGTCATCTTTTGTATCGCTTCTAACAACTGTCTCTGATTTTCTTATTTCAGCTCTGCATTACCTTCCTCGAAATGAATTACTAAACTGCTCCAGTCTCATGGAAGACAAATTCACAAGAGAAATAAAATGTGACACTTGTAATCATGGGCTTCCACAGCTCCTTTTAGAAATATTTTTAAAGCCACTTTTAAGTAACATTGTCACAAATCATAAAATGCAGATTAGTACAAGCAAGGAAGAGCCTTCTAAAGAAGAGAAACTGTCTCACTTCAAACATTGATATAGGAATTAGAAAGATGTTTTTGAAGACTTTCCTGTGGAGCGAGGCATTGTATGGAAATGAAACACGGACGGTAACTAGCTCAGAAAGAAAGAGAATAGAAGCTTTTAAAATGTGGTGTTACAGAAGAATACTGATGGTGAGATGGATAGATCGAATCACAAATGAAGAGATACTGAATCGAATTGGCGAGAGGAGATCGATTTGGCTAAATTTGATCAGAAGAAGAGATATAATGATAGGACACATCTTAAGACACCCAGGACTTGTTTTGGTTTTTGAAGGAAGTGTAGCTGGTAAGAACGGTAGGGGTAGAACAAGGTATAAATATGACAAGCAGATTAGAGCAGATGTAAGATGCTGTAGTTACGTAGAAATGAAAAGGTTAGCACATGATAGGGTGGCATGGAGAGCTGCATCAATCCAGTTTATGGACTGATGACTCAAACAACAATAACAACGTCACAAATCATTTACAGAAGTGCGAGCGATTTATAAACTCAATAGAAACCTCTCAACAGGATTGATTTTAAAACTTCAGTGAAATCTATGAATCATACGCAGCATGAATGTGGTTATCTACTTTCAAAAACCTTGGCATACTGGTGTTGCATGGCCTTAATTAAGGTACAGCCTTTGTAAATATCGGTGCGAGCTATGAGGGGATTTAAGATGAAAATACTTAATTTCTACGAACTGTGCAGATTGAAAGTTGAGGAAGTATGGTAATGAAGGGAGCTTAACTGCGTACGTGGTGGGTGCCACGGCCAACTTGAAGCGTCGCTCTAGGGCGCAAGCGAGGGATCTAGTCGGCCGTGTTGCCGACCACCGTAGTCAGCTGCTTATCTGCCGGCCATATTGTATTTCATAGGTGAAGGACCGAACTTAGCCGAGTTGATCCGAGTGTCTGCACATTCTCTTTACCGTTCTGCCTCGCCCGCTCATTACAACACGTTCGAATACGAAAAACTATAACAATTCATTAAAACTAGTAATTTCAGAAGGTAGCAAACAGATATGAGATCAAAGATAGACGAAGAGCAATTGCTTCACTTATTTTCTACAACGTATTTCTTACAATATGCTTAAACAAAATAAGTAATTCATGAAAGCAGAGAAATCTGATAGCGAGTTTGTCACTTCTTACCGATTCCTTTAATTGTGCCTCAGAGTATGCGATAAGCGGATCGAGATTGCGGTCATAAATAACTTTGGGTTTAATCGCACATTCACACATTATCAGCGATCCAATCTTTTCCTCCGCACATCTGATATTTTGACATTCGTATTGAAGCCGCTGTTTGGTGAGCGATGTTATGCCCGTTACGCAAATATTTAGCGTACCGGGCGAGTTGGCCGTGCTCGTAGAGGCGCGCGGCTGTGAGCTTGCATCCGGGAGATAGTAGGTTCGAATCCCACTATCGGCAGCCCTGAAGATGGTTTTCCGTGGTTTTCCATTTTCACACCAGGCAAATGCTGGGGCTGTACCTTAATTAAGGCCACGGCCGCTTCCTTCCAACTCCTAGGCCTTTCCTATCCCATCGTCGCCATAAGACCTATCTGTGTCGGAGCGACGTAAAGCCCCTAGCAAAAAAATATATTTAGCGTCGTTTCACCGTATTTCTCTTTTTCCTTCCCTTCCTTTCCTTCTAGCGGCCAGATGTCAGGTTTCCGTTCTGTTCTTGGTGGAGTTTAACATTGTGATATGCGGAGCAATTGTGATGCTGTGTTGATTTTGTGCAATTTATTGTGAATATTGTTGCTGTCGGTGAGTGTCTGTGAGTTTGAGAAGAAGGTGCACTGTTGTGTACCTCCCTATTACGGATAACACTAAAAAAGCATGACAATTGACGTTCCATAGTTTCCCTTCCGAGTACGGTTTAAGGGAGAAATGGAAGCAAACTATTTCTAGGCAAAGTGATATAGTAGGATCTCTTTAGGTACCTAGCAATTCTTCCCATAACAGATTTCAGTGTAAGAATAGCAATCAAATTTCCTTCTGTTTTCATTGTGTATCCTGTTCACAAACAGGAAAATGTCAAAAGCAGGAAGCGTCCAGCTCCAAAAAATGATGTATTGCCATCAAAATTTAGTAAAAGTTCCGATTCAGATAACGATGAACATACCATATCTTCATACGTCAGCCACAAACGAAAAAGGAGTACAAGTCGTCTTGTTTCTATATCAAGGAAAGTCTACGAGTATCTCTGTTAAATCTAAAAAATATACGGATGAGAAAATTAAATACCAGATTACAGAAAATAATCTGTAAATTGAGAAGTAGGAATATTCCTTTTATGAAGGTGCAAGAATTTCATACCGTTAAACATAATGAAGTCGTAAAACAAAATCGGCTTGTTGTTGCGAGACTTGGCACTGTGTGTTTTCTCGGGAAAGAGAAGCTTGGATTTCGATGTCATTTTGAAGGCGAAGACTCGATCAAGAGGGGCAATCCTCTGAAGTTGTTAGACTTCCTTTCAAATCAGGAACTTTACATTCAAGATCATCTCCAGTCCACTTCTGGCTTTAAAGGCATATCAAGCGAAATACAGAATGAATTCATCGAGTCTGTAACTGCCATAATTAAAACAGAGTTGTGTTCTTGTGATTTCATTGGTATTCAGGCTGATGAGACCTTAGATGTATCAAACAGATCTTTAGTTAGTGTGTTATTCCGTTTCTGCTCCAAACAGGATCCCACGGAAAGATTCATAGGCTCTTATGATATTTCGATTGATAAGAGTGCATTAGGCTTATCGGAATTAATTGCCAATATTCTGCGAAAGTGGAGAGTAATTGATAAAGTTGTATGGCAAACATATGACGTCTATTCCACAATGGCCTGATAACGTGGGATGTTCAGCATTACGTTAAACAAGTTTGGCAAAGGGCAATATTTCTACATTGTAATGCCCACAAGTTAAACCTTGTTCTTCTCCATTGCTCCAAAACACTAATGTCAGTCAGGCTCTTCATTCATAATCTGACAGCGTATCATACGTTTCTAGTAGATCCTAAAAAGAGCTCATCTTGTGGAATTCAAAGGATTCTAACTTTCCCAAGCCTGCACTACCCGTTGGAGCTTTCATTACACAACAGTTACACAACATTTTCACACGTTGATGATCTAAAAATAGGTTTTTGTAGACACTGCATAGAATAATGAGGGTTGGGACAGAGAGTCGTACAATTCAGCTGTAGGGATATTAAACTGAACAGTCTTATGAACATTTACCAATTTTTAATAAAGAACTATTGAAAAATGTATTGATTAACATTTATTCCGATATAGAAAAATATGTGTCCCCTCAACAACTTTTACATTAAATTGTCCTCAGTAACTTCGAACCAGTGTATGTGGAAGTGTCAAACTTGATTCGTTTAATATCAACATTCCCTGTGACCTCGGCTTTCTCTGACAGGAGCATGAGCACTCTAGGGAGTATAGAAACATACTTGTTTAATACAATGAACAATGAAAGACTCAGTAGTCTTAGTAACATTTCTATCGAGAAAATGCTTGTGAAGGAATTGATGAGTGATCAGGTATTGAAGGACCGTGTGGCTGACAATTTTGCAACCTAGAAAAGTACTCTGAGAAAAACATTTAAGGTAAGATTTCCTGCCTACCCATTCATTAAGTAATAGCTTCGCCACTGCAATCACCATTGATCTGCATTTGGGTCGATTGCCCAGGCGGTAGATTCCCTATCTATTGTTTACCTAGTCTTTTCTTAAACAATTGCAAAGAATTTGGAAATTTGTTGAGTACCTCCCTTGGTAAATTATTGCAATCCCTAACTAAACGAATGTTTGTCCCAAATTGTCCTCTTGAATTCCAACTTTCTCTTCGGTAAAGCTTCCGTACCCGGTGTGCGAAAGTGAGGTTAGACATCCAACATGGCGTGACACGGGCGACGTCACGTAACACTCGGGAGGCTTGCCAACTTACGCATTCTTAGTGACAAGACCAGAGCTTGGCCTGGATTTGCAAAGATAGGTTAGAGCTGCAAATGACCTTCTTTTCTTGCCGTGCGGGCAGTATGCGCCGCGGCCATAGTTAAGAGCCTCTCGACGGGAGTGTGTGTGGGAAGGGGCACTGTTTTCATGACAGAGCTTGGCCTGGATTTGCAAAGATGATTTGCAAAGGTAGGTTAGAGCTGCTAAATTACATTTATTTTTTCTTGCCGTGCGGGCAGTATGCACCGCGGCCATAGTTAAGAGAGGTTAAGAGTCTCTCGAAGGGAGTGTGGCCCCCTGACAGAACTTGCCCTGGATATGCAAAGATAGGTTACAGCGAGTTAGGAATTCATAGTTCTCTTACTTTTAGCGAATATGGCAGCCCTGTACTTGCACACGATGCGAGCTCTGTCGGAGACATTAGAAAGTTTGTCCGGCGAATAGGAACATTAGCCGGCCAATAGGAACACAGCACATGGTCGCTATCATCTCATTTACACAGTCTCGGTTTTAATTCTTCTATATAAGTAAAATACTTTTTGGGGCGGGATGGTAGGTTTCTTTCAATCTTATAACAGCAGTAACCTTTATGTCTGGTCTGCAATTAGTTCTGAGAGACTGTAATGTTTGCTGGTATTATGAGATTCCTACTGATTTGCGCGCTCTGGGCCCGTCTGCTTTGCTCCTACTGTGACGTCATTTCGTTAACCAATAGCAGCACGTCTCGCGTTGGGCCCAACCTTTAGTAGTGTTTAAGAACCTTGGGTTTCTGGCAAGCATGAAGGAAGGATCTCTCCTTTCTACTACTTAAGGTATCGTTGCACATCATTCTTATATGATTTTTATCATCCCCGAGTCTGCATACCGGGTACGGAAGCGGCACCTTATCTTCATATTGTGATCATTACTACTTTCATAAAAACAACACAAACTTATTCGTCTTCTAATATCATTCCATGCCATCTCTCCACTCACAGCTCGGAACATACCGCTTAGACGAGCAGTTCGTCCTTTTCTCCCAACTCTTCCCATCCGAAACTTTGCAACATTTTCATAACGTTATTCTTTTGTCGGAAATCACCCAGAACAAATCGAGCTGCTTTTCTTCGGATTTTTCCAGGTATCGAATCAAGTAATCCAGGTGACGACCCAAACACTCTAATAACAATAAACTAATCGAGGTATTATCAGGAAATTACACTGACTGACAGAGCAAATGCAACACCAAGAATGAATGGTCAGAACTTTATGCCAATTGCAGGGTAGACTGACGTCAATAAGGTATGCTCATGATGTGAAATGCGCCGCTGTGCTGCGCACGTAGCGAACGATAAATGGGACACGGCGTTGGCGAATGGCCCACTTCGTACCGTGATTTCTCAGCCGACAGTCATTGTAGAACGTGTTGTCGTGTGCCACAGGACACGTGTATAGCTAAGAATGCCAGGCCGCCGTCAACTGAGGCATTTCCAGCAGACAGACGACTTTACGAGGGGTATGGTGATCGGGCTGAGAAGGGCAGGTTGGTCGCTTCGTCAAATCGCAGCCGATACCCATAGGGATGTGTCCACGGTGCAGCGCCTGTGGCGAATATGGTTGGCGCAGGGACATGTGGCACGTGCGAGGGGTCCAGGCGCAGCCCGAGTGATGTCAGCACGCGAGGATCGGCGCATCCGCCGCCAAGCGGTGGCAGCCCCGCACGCCACGTCAACCGCCATTCTTCAGCATGTGCAAGACACCCTGGCTGTTCCAATATCGACCAGAACCATTTCCCGTCGATTGGTTGAAGGAGGCCTGCACTCCCGGTGTCCGCTCAGAAGACTACCATTGACTCCACAGCATAGAGGTGCACGTCTGGCATGGTGCCGGGCTAGAGCGACTTCGATGAGGGAATGGCGGAACGTCGTGTTCTCCGATGAGTCACGCTTCTGTTCTGTCAGTGATAGTCACCGCAGACGAGTGTGGCGTCGGCGTGGAGAAAGGTCAAATCCGGCAGTAACTGTGGAGCGCCCTACCGCTAGACAACGCGGCATCGTGGTTTGGGGCGCTATTGCGTATGATTCCACGTCACCTCTAGTGCGTATTCAAGGCACGTTAAATGCCCACCGCTACGTGCAGCATGTGCTGCGGCCGGTGGCACTCCCGTACCTTCAGGGGATGCCCAATGCTCTGTTTCAGCAGGATAATGCCCGCCCACACACTGCTCGCATCTCCCAACAGGCTCTACGAGGTGTACAGATGCTTCCGTGGCCAGCGTATTCTCCGGATCTCTCACCAATCGAACACGTGTGGGATCTCATTGGACGCCGTTTGCAAACTCTGCCCCAGCCTCGTAAGGACGACCAACTGTGGCAAATGGTTGACAGAGAATGGAGAACCATCCCTCAGGACACCATCCGCACTCTTATTGACTCTGTACCTCGCCGTGTTTCTGCGTGCATCGCCGCTCGCGGTGGTCCTACATCCTACTGAGTCGATGCCGTGCGCATTGCGTAACCTGCATATCGGTTTGAAATAAACATCAATTATTCGTCCGTGCCATCTCTGTTTTTCCCCAACTTTATCCCTTTCGAACCACTCCTTCTTGGTGTTGCATTTGCTCTGTCAGTCAGTGTACATACATTCTTCTTCTCTATTATACATTGTTTATCATTCACGTTACATTTCCTTGTGATTTTTTCTTCCGGTGTCGGGAACGCTACGTACTACTAATAATTAGGCCTCTATTTATTTTTTATATTCAATCACAAGTCGCGCGGATTTAAGCCTCTATTTCGTATTCATATTTAAGCATAACTAGCGCTATCTATGGTTTCAAGTGTTTAGAATCGTAATTACTGCATGGAAACGTCTCAACTACAGTATTTCATCACGTTGTTATATAATCGTGGCTGGCGTTGGCACGAATGGACTCTGCATCGCCTGAAGATTTGCCCTATGAAATGTCACTACCATAGTTCAACATAGCCAGATATTCTTACTCTTACTTGTTTCATATGGTTATTCTTAGACATTACCTCACTCTTAGGTCTTTTCATCGCGTAAGTTGGTCATAACTTCTGTCTGTATTGAATTATGGGAACGAAATTTCACTGGACTAGCCTTCAACCAATGGCAGTGTCCATTCGCCCACCGTCAGCCATGATTACTATGATACAAACTTGCGTGACAAGGTCTGAAGTTTTACCGTGGCCTTAATTAAGGTACAGCCCCAGCATTTTCCTGGTGTGAAAATGGGAAACCACAGAAAAACATCTTCAGGGCTGCCGACAGTGGGATTCGAATCCACTATCTCCCGATTACTGGATACTGTTACAAACAATGAAAATATTTTTTTCCGTATTGAAAGTATCTTAATTTATAATAATATAAGAAATTTACTTGAACTCAACCTATTCAATACCGTACAAGATGTTAACGTATTAGTTAAACATCATTAAAAATCATTGAGACATGTTTCGCTCCTTCTGTGGGGCATCATCACTCATATCAAATACCTCAAAATTCTACCAGACGTCGGGTTGGAAATAATAAAAATATGTTACCTGAGTGAATACATTAAAAAACATTTACAATCTTATCATTAACAAAATATCAAAATTAACTAAAAAATGTTACACTAGTGAACATGCTGGTGAATTTTCACTCAAAACAAGGCCATCCTATTGTACAGTATTGACAATAATGATAGTTAAAGTCTTATTTGGTGCTAAGTTCGATGACAGTTTAATTTTTTTTGTACAAATGTTGAGAATGAATGCAGAATACATATAATTGCAATTTACTGTACGTGTATTTTACATTGTAAAATAATGTGGAAAAAACATTCCAAATTTGTATTAATATCCATGGAAGAATTTTTGTTTTACTCCGGACCTCAATATTACGGTCCTGGTGCATTCTAATCAGAAATATAGCTTCAAGATGTGAAATTTTGTATGTGATTTATGATCAGCTCATGTAAAAATGTTTGCATTACGTCGTAATTCAACTTGGATGTTTATATTGACTAATTATATTTTAGACACAAACAAAATAGTTCGTCGAAGTATCCATGGGCTAATCACCTCCGTAAAAATAATGGCTTGCATGAGGGCGGTTGAAATGTCGTTAAGTCTTCCCAAGTGACTAGTGTTTTTAAGTTTCTCCGTGTGTTTATGTTGTTGAAGTATGGGGTTGCAGTTTTATTGGTTGAATGGGCGACAGTCAAGACGTTGTTAATTAAAAGAAATAAGTTTCATAATGATAGATCCGTATTGAACTGTGATTACAATAGAGTAAAATAATATATTATTTTGGGTCCATCTTTTCAATACAAAATGTAAATAGTTTAAATTACATAGGGACTAGTTTCGACCTAGTAATAGGTCATCATCAGCCTGAAGTAAATTAAAGCGTAAATATCGAAGAAAAAATAAACAATTTAAACACAAGTACAGTCTTTTTAAAAGTACATACCATGTGGGATATTGAGTAGCAATATATTAAAAATAATAATTCTTCCAATTGACGAATCACTGAGCAGAAGTTATGCTGTTTATTTATGAATAAAGTTCAGTGTGCCGTACAGTATTAAAAGTCCAGTGTGCACTAAAAGATGTTATAAAGAAGACTTATCAGTTGAATGCTGGCTTCTTGAGTTTGCTGTTGTATATTCGAAGAAGTTACGTCATTTTTTTAGGTATTCATAGACGTCAAAACACATGGATGTTGGGAAGGCTCTTCAGTTTTTTGGAACTAGGTAATTGTTGCGCGTGGAGGCTTAGGAGTCCAGAGAATCGCTATATTATGTTGAAAAATAGAGATCCATAAAAAAGGTCCCGTGCGTCGTATAAAAATGACAAGTTGTGAAAGTGGAAATCGAAAAAGGTTGGTTTTCAAGCGATGATGTTGTTCATTCAGAGATCAATTGAAATTAAAGTATCGTGACATTGTCTTCTCAAGATGTTTATAAACTAGCCGTCTTACTAATAAACGGTGTATAACTTTTATACAAGGTTTATACACCGTTCATGTGAAATTTGTTACTAATAAACCGTATATAAGCCTCCTGTGTATACATCTGTTATAGTTATTCATTGGATTGCTTATACAGACCAGGAACCTTTATAAGCGTTGTATAGTAGTGATTAGCGGAAAAAGAAACGAGTGAGCAGTTTATTTTCGTGGTATTTATTGCCTACAGTAATATAATCATGGTGAAATATTCGACTTATCCATTTAACAATGAAAGAATGGGCGATAACGTTGATGATCTTCACGATATTTTAAACATAGAAGTCATACACCGTTCAGAGGTTATGGACGCTAGACATCTTCGTAAAATAAAACACTTTAAAGAGACGGAATGGCAATGAATAACTATAAAATAAATTATGGTTATGCGTATTTTTGTGTAATAATGTGTTACTGCTTAATAGACCATTGATATTGCGAGTTTATTGTACGGTACATTATCTGCCCCTACAAAGATCTTTCTCAAATTTGAGTACCTATAAAATGGGACATATTCCTCGAGATAAAAAATGGCATAACTTGAAAACCATACGTAATATGATTTCCATACTTTGTAGTTGAATACGCAGAAATATGATGTATAAATGCCTAATAGAAACTTTTTTGAACAAACCTTTCGTTTAGCTACAAAACAGGTTTCCCTTTCTCCTGAAAAGTAAGGATTTTGGAATGTGTACCTATTTCAACTCGCCGATTCAATTACAATTGCTTGCGTTTTCCGTACTATCCCAGTTAGGAGCTATTGATCTTTTCTTAAGCCTTTCCATTTCTTTTTTTGGCGTTCATTACACAAGCAAGCTGAAGAAATGTTGATATCAGTATAAGCCAATTTCCAGCTGTCGCACTTAGTGTTGCCACTGCCTTTTCGATATGCCGTGCTACTGTGCGACTTTCCGGAAAAATTTTGCTTGTAGGTAACCAGCAGAAGCGATCATAAAGGCGGTGAACGTGTGAAATACGTCAGTGAACTGCAGAAAGAGATTCCTACGCCTTGGAATGAGCGTATACGTGCTGTATAGTAATACAATGCGTATACCTCGTTTATTAGTAACAAAAATGTAAAACGCTTATACAGGGTTTATTCACTGTTTAACTAAACAAGAGTTAAACAACTGTATAAGGACTTTTTATTAGTAAGACGGTAGAAATAACTGTCGATGCGAAGTAAGATGCTATATTCAGAGTCAATTGTATGGTCCGCATTGAACTGCGAATTTATATCCACCTTGATTTAACTCCATATATGTTATTCCGCCTCGTGAAACATCCATCGTCCTTCAAGATTCCAGAAGCAGAAGAGCTTTCTTCCAGCATCTTACTTCGCATCGACAATTATTTCTAGTTTATAAACATCTTGAGAAGACAATGTCACGATACTTTAATTTCAATTGATCTCTGAATGAACAACATCATCGCTTGGAAACCAACCTTTTTCGATTTCCACTTTCACAACTTGTCATTTTTATACGACGCACGAGACCTTTTTTATGGATCTCTGTTTTTTAACATAATAGGCTATAGCGCTTCTCTGGACTCCTTATCCTCCACGCGCAACAATTACCTAGTTCCAAAAAACTGAAGAGCCTTTCCAACATCCATGTGTTTTGACGTCTATGAATACCTTAACAAATTATTTATTATTTATAAGTTTCTTATTCCGTATTGATTGGATTCAATGTAATAGACAAGAAAAGTGTTCCACCGATCAATACATATTTATTGTGAATGAATTATTGCACTAGTACCGGTTTCGGCCTCTCTTGGCCATCATCAGCTAGCACACAATATTTACAGTCATTAGACAAAATTATAAAGATGTTACGTTAGAGCATCCGGATGTCTAATGAAAAAATGGAAGTAAAATATATTGCAGTATGTTGCGTTAAAATATCTCTGATTAAACCCCCAATTACCATCCGCAAGGGCCTACCCTAAAATACACAAAGAAAATGTACCCATGAGACCGATTATAAACCACAAAGCCAGTCCAACCTATAAGTTATCACAATTCATTCAAAAAGTTTTGAAAAAGCATTATTCATTTTTAGCAAACAAAAGAGTACAAAACTCAATAGATTTTTGCAACAGAACCAAAGATCAAGGATCGAAAAACGTAATACCCTTACTTCATTTGATATAACAAACATGTACCCTAACATTCCTATTAAACAAAGAATCAAAATAATAGGATCTAACCTAAAAAACCATAGCAACTTGAGCACCTTAGAAATAGACGAATTCGTGAATCTGCTTAAATTCGCCTTAAACAATAACTACTTTAGATTTCATGATACCATATATCAGCAACAAGGATTACCTATGGGATCTTCTGCTTCCGGAATATTAGCAGAAATATATATCGACTACCTAGAACACACGTCAATCAATAAAATAGATAATATATATTTTTGGTGTAGATTTGTCGACGATATCTTCGTAATTATAGATAATAGATTCACTGATGCAGATACTATACTAGACAAACTTAACAATTTAGACCCCCAAATTAAATTCACTAAAGAAACCGAAAATAACCGCACCTTAAATTACTTGGACTTGACAATAACCAGGCACGACACCCACTTATCTTACAAGATCTATAGGAAACCCACAAACACTTTAAATACCATAAAAAATGACTCCGTTCATCCTAACACACATAAAAGAGCAGCCTATTATAGTATGATATATAGAGCTATCAATATCCCAATGACAATGGAAGATCGAAATAATGAATTAAAATTAATCCACGATATAGCCAAATACAATGGATACAGCAAAGAAATGGTCAACGAAATCATTCACAAAATAAAATCCCAACCTAAGACTAAATTAATCAAAACAGCCAAACCCAAAAAAGATTATGTCCTATTTACCTTCAACAACACCAATATATATACTATAACTAATATCTTTAAGAAGCACAACCTGAAAATAGCATTGAAAACCACACACAACAGCACCGACACTATACACAACACCAAAACAGTCAATAATAATAATAATAATAATAATAATAATAAATACAACCAATCAGGTGTTTACCGTATCAAATGTAACAACTGTGACACAAGCTACATTGGACGTACAGGCAGAAACTTCACCATTCGTTATAATGAACATATAAATGCAGTAAAGCACAACCATTTCTCATCAATAGGCCAACATGTAGAAGAATCTAAGCACAATTTCACAGACATCAATAATGGCATGATGATATTAAACATAAACTCTTAAGGGCCCCCTGCTCAACATAACCGAAGATTTCTATATTTCTCTGGATCAATACGCTAACCCCAATCATAACATTAACGACATTACAGAGAAAACCAGCATCAACTTTGATAAAGCCATTCCTGCAATAAAGAATGACTATCTCAAATTAGTAAACACACGTCATAACAAACCGACAAATCACAAACCTAACCCCGCCCCTACCTACACAGTAGCCACACCTCCTTCCCCTCCACCTACATCCCTCCACACAGCTAACATGAGCCCCAGACGTACTCGTAGCAGAACACAACAAGTCTCCAAACATATCGGTACACAACCTCCACAGAAACAAGAGTAAGTACTCGTTTCATTTCATACATACACCAGGCATTCCTTCATACGCACGCTATACTCATATTAGCTTTTCTTTACAGATAATAACCATATAACGTGCATAGACGAGAGAGGTGTCACCACCAACTGCTCTAAAATCAAACCCTGTCCCGCTGTATATATAAATCTTACTGGACTACATCAACAGTTGAATTGCACAGTACTCAATTTTCAAATTTTAATGATAAGAGTTCTTATAACATACCAATATAAAGTATATCAGCCATAGTATATTCTCGATGATCACCTAATACAACTAAATCAACACAAGAACTACAAGAGGATTGAAAAATGAATGCTACGCAACATGAACTCAAATTTTAATAGACGTTTTTAAAATATACTATGTTTTAATGTGTTTAATGTGCTATATTTTTTAGTGTCTTATGATGTGGCCTATGTATTTTAATGTGTTTGTGTACTCATGTCCATGCACACTCAATAGGTTTTAGTTTATTATAACCATCACCACCTTTAATCAGAGATATTTTAACGCAACATACTGCAATATATTTTACTTCCATTTTTCATTAGACATCCGGATGCTCTAAAGTAACATATTTATAATTTTGTCTAATGACTGCAAATATTGTGTGCTAGCTGATGATGGCCAAGAGAGGCCGAAACCGGTACTAGTGCAATAATTCATTCGCAATAAATATGTATTGATCGGTGGAACACTTTTCTTGTCTATTACATACCTTAAAAATGACGTAACTTCTTCGAATATACAACAGCAAACTCAAGAAGCCAGCATTCAACTGATAATTCTTCTTTATAACATCTTTTAGTGCACACTTGACTTTTAATACTATACGGCGCACTGAACTTTATTCATAAATAAACAACATAACTTCCCCTCAGTGCTTCGTCAATTGGAAGAGTTATTATTTTTAATATATTGCTGCTCAATATTCCACATGGTATGTACTTTTAAAAAGACTGTACTTGTGTTTACATTGTTTATTTTTTCTTCGATATTTACGCTTTAATTTACTTCAGGCTGATGATGACCTATTACTAGGTCGAAACTAGTCCCTATGTAATTTAAACTATTTACATTTTGTATTGAAAAGGTGGACCCAAAATAATATATTAATTTACTCTATTGTAGTCAAGACGTTGTCCGATGTAATGTTGAGCTGTCTTACGTATGTGAAAATCTGAAAGGAAGAATAAGTTCTTAATTAGTTGAGTGAAATGACGGGAAAAGAGAAAGAATGAATGAATGTGCTGGAGAGTTGAGACTGTGAAGTTAAAAACTTACCTTAAGTGTTGTTGGGCTGTTACCCTATTACTAAGAGGTTTTTGAAGCACTGGCTGTCACTAACGTCTTGCTCCTCGTATTGTATGTGTGACGTCTTGGTGGAGGGGAGTGGGCCTGAGAAGGCAGGGCTGTGGTCCTGTGATTGGCGCATGGGAAGGAGTTGTGTGTATTGGATGGAGAACAGGGGCGTGATAAGTTGAACGGCTTAGTGGGGGTACTTGAGGAGGTTGTGATTAGCTAATGGATACTTCGACGAACTATTTTGTTTGAGTCTAAAATATAATTAGTCAATATAAACATCCAAGTTGAATTACGACGTAATGCAAACATTTTTACATGAGCTGATCATAAATCACATACAAAATTTCACATCTTGAAGCTATATTTCTGATTAGAATGCACCAGGACCGTAATATTGAGGTCCGGAGTAAAAAAAAATTCTTCCATGGATATTAATACAAATTTGGAATGTTTTTTCCACATTATTTTACAATGTAAAATACACGTACAGTAAATTGCAATTATATGTATTCTGCATTCATTCTCAACATTTGTACAAAAAAAAAAAAAAAAAATTAAACTGTCTTCGAACTTAGCACCAAATAAGACTAACTACCATTATTGTCAATACTGTACAATAGGACGGCCTTGTTTTGAGTGAAAATTCACCAGCGTGTTCACTAGTGTAACATTTTTTAGTTAATTTTGATATCTTGTTAATGATAAGATTGTAAATGTTTTTTAATGTATTCACTCAGGTAACATATTTTTATTATTTCCAATCAGACATCTGGTAGAATTTTGAGGTATTTGATATGACTGATGATGCCCCATAGAAGGAGCGAAACATGTCTGAACAATTTTTAACGATGTTTAACTAATACGTTAACATCATCTACTGTATTGAATAGGTTGAGTTAAAATAAATTTCTTATATTATAAATACTGGATACTGGCCGCACTTAAGTGACTGCAGCTATCGAGCTCGGTAAATTAAATTTTAGGCCTTCCCTAAACTACCATTTCACTCAGCGTGATTAAAATTATTTATAGCCTAGATTGTAGCGACTCATTCCCCGACTTTGTATACCAATTTTCATTAAATATTCTTCAGCCGTTTTCTCGTGATGCATGTACATGCATACATACAGAAATTACGGAAAATTAAGAAGTGAATTTCCTTGTTACTGTGGACACAACTGGTAGATAAATAACTTCCTTTTTAAATTCTGAGTAATGTACAGACAAAACTCTTATTTTATATACATAGATGGTGGTGGTCACTGCTTTATAAGGAAGTTCAATTGTACAACGTCTGCCTTCGTAGTGTAACTAGCTTCTGTCATCAGAGGCCCATGTTTTTTTCTTTGTACTGCTAGAGATTTAAGGAGGGCTAGTATGAGTTTAAAATAACACATGTATTCACCTCAACTGGGGATGCGTCTGAAAAGAGCTCTACCATTTTGGGACGAGGAAAAAGTTTTGTCGGCTCCATGGCTAAACGGTCAGCACGCTGGCCTTTGATCCAAGGAGTCGCGGGTTTGATTCCCGGCCGGTTCAAGGATTTTAACCTTCATTAGTTAATTCTTCTGGTTGAGAGAATGGGTGCTTGTTCCATCTTCATCATTAGAATTCATTTTAGGTAGGGTCCATCCTCTCACGCTGGTTGCCTATAGGGTGTCATCTCCAAAGACCTGCAGCATGCCTCCCCAGAAGCTATACAACATTATTATTATTATTATTATTATTATTATTATTATTATTATTATTGCAACCGGCCTCTATTAACATCAGTCAGAATGTGGAAGACGCCCGACCTTCGAAGAATGAAGATATTGGCAAAACAAAGGGAAGATGCACGAAGGGCGTGAAATTGAAAGACTCATTAGGCCTTGCAAACCTAATAACGTTGGGGTTGGAAGAGAACAAGTGGTTGGATAAGAAAGATGAAAGTAAGAAGCCTGACAAGTGGAAGCAATGTCAGACTCATCTAAGGAAACCGGGGTTGTCAATCCACACTCCCAAACCGAGAGCCCCAGGTCCCCCTTTTAGTCACCTCTTACGACAGACTGAGGATATTGGGGGTATATTCTATCAGCCCTACCCATGGGGCTTTTATTGCTCCTATACCTTTTATTTTTTGGAACACTGACTCCCATCACCACCACCACCACCACAAAAAAAACAATTCCTAGGTACGACAGACTGAGGATATTGTGGGTATATTCTATCAGCCCTACCCATGGGGCTTTTATTGCTCCTATACCTGTTATTTTTTGGAACACTGACTCCCATCACCACCACCACCACCACCACCACCACCACCAAAAAAAACAATTCCTAGGTACGACAGACTGAGGATATTGTGGGTATATTCTATCAGCCCTACCCATGGGGCTTTTATTGCTCCTATACCTGTTATTTTTTGGAACACTGACTCCCATCACCACCACCACCACCAAAAAAAAACAAAACAAAAACAATTCCAAGGTACAACCTTGCAACGTACAATGCAAGTCTGGCCAACCAAAAGCCATGTTTCGTCTGACGAAGTGCCACTCAAGAAGACATTTGGAGACTTGAAATATAGCTTTGCCATCACTGTAGTTCTGGATGCACTGGCAGACGTGATTACAATCATGTCTGAATAGACATACTTACAATAATGCAAACACCAGGTGGGCGTATCCTCCATGTGTAAATTCGTCTTTTGTTATGAATAAAATACTGTTCGTTTTTTTATCTAAGCTATGATGACTCAATCAGTTCACACACACTCTCTCTCTACTTGAATAACATTTCACTAATTAGTGGTTATTTACAAAGTCTCCAGTCCCCACAGAAGGTCCCCAGCAGGTATCCAGCTTGCTGGGTACAGGCAACCTTTCCATAATCTTGATTGACAACTCTTGCGTTTCACTTGGCATTCACCAGTGTCACTTTACATAGCAGCTACATGCATACAGGTTCAAACACAAGTCTGTTGACTATCACAACACACGACTGCTATACACTTGGTTCGACTTTTACAAGAATGATACTCACACAATCAACTCACCTGACTGCTCCTCACAGTGAATACATAATGCTCAGCAATTCAACAACTTCTGACATTACTCCAACAACTCTAACATTAGTGACCAACAGTCCATGTGACAGCATCTTAACTCTCCAACAACTCTCTATTGTTCACGGCGACCCTACTTTTGTATATATATCTGGTCATGAAGCACTAGAATGTTCATGGTGCGGCCAGAATACGAACATTCTAATTTTGACTTACAGAAAGTCCACAGACACAACAGACGGAAAACACAATACAAGCACAGGTCATAATTTGTCCTCAGGCTTGTTGGGAGATCCCCAGGTTGACTCTCTCATTCTTTCCTTCCAGGAATAAACGAAAGATGGCTACAACAGGGCTGAAAGTCACATGGGCACATAACAGTAAATACTGTATGTATGTCAGAATTAAGTATGTTTTTGTTTTGCATTTTTGTATGTTTTGTCTTTGTTTACTGGTTAAGTTAAATGTATATTGGTATGGCTTTATTCTATGTACTGCCTCTCTTTAGCAGTTAGGTAGGATTTTGATTTTTTCAAATTTACTCTATGTTTAGAGATTAAGTTCTCTACCTGTCATCTCATTTCATTTCTCACCTTATTATACCACCTGTAATAGGGATTTATTCTGTAATAAATAAATATATATATATAAATAAATAAATATATAAATAAATAAATAAATAAATAAATAAATAAATAAACAAACAAACAAACAATCAATCTAACTAACTTGAGACATTGGTGCATCACAGTATTTGAGCTATTCGATCTGTGCAATGAAGGCACTGATAGGAATGGGGAGTTCACGTACTGAATGGGACACAGCAGAGCAGTCTCACAGCTGTCTGTACAAACTTAGTTCAAGAATAGTGAGAATCAAAGCCCTTTACAATTTATTTCTTCATTTTCCTGAACCACCTACATAGCCGGCCTGTCGAAGACGAGTACAATAGCTAGCTTACAATAAGAAATCCTGAAATATTTGCTTACTCAGCATATCCTTTATTTTTTCCTTCTAAACTGTCACTGAATTTCAGTTCATTTCCCACACCATTTCTAAAGATTCCTGAGCTGTCAAATGAAAGTGGGACTTTTCTTATTCTATGGGTCCAAGATGACCTAAAAATATTGAGTGCATGGTTCAGAAACTAACATTTTACTATAAGAAACCACAACATAAACCATATTACTAATCATGTGTGAACCCCAATCAAGCAGACATTACAATAACAAAGGTCACCAGACAACAATTAAACATTTAATATTGATATCAAGACCTCAAAATCATAAGTTAGAATAACAATGATTCATTAGGAAAGATAAACAAAACAAGGTTTTACAATCCATACTTTATTAAATCACCCATTAATTCTACCAAAAGATATCTATTTTTTACAGAATTTGTACATTTGTTGAAAAAAGTAATCTGTTTGCTGTCAGACAAAAAACGGTACTAGTTCATTACTCTATACAGTTTTTGGATAATACACATCACCACTGAGTTTTAACACATTATTAAATCTTGTAAAGCAGCACAAATATACAGAACTATACACATTTACAGTAAGTACAATGGAATGCAACAAACCAGTACCAAACCATTACAGCATTATGCTGTAACAGATGATTATTATTTTAAACTTCTATCTATAGACAATGATGTTCAAAAGAGATATTTTCCAAAAAATGATATCAGGATTATAACTGACCACAGATATTTTAACCTTAACATAACATTTAGAAATTAATCCGTTATCGCATGGCCCTGAAAAGATAAAAAAAAGAAATATGACATATTGTATAACGGTTAAATCATATTATAAATACAGTACATATAAATTTTAACATCAGCATTCTAAAGGGCAAATCATTTAGCTTTTTTCACATCTCCAATATTCCAGGAAAATATTAAATTACTGAAAAATGTATAATAATAATAATAATAATAATAATAATAATAATAATAATAATAATAATGATAATAATAATAATAATAATAACAACAACAACATGCAATTTCTTTATAGACTACTACACTTTTCAGTGATCAGACTTCAAACCTCTGTAAATTAACTAAACACCTCCACAATCCTCTATCTGCAACTAGCTCTGTGACCGCGTTTAGTTACACAACTGTTTCTTCAAATCATTAGAAACTCAGACTATCGTTGTCCATGACTGAGGCAATTATTCTAGTATGTAACCTATCCTCCTCCATTTGCTGCAAATGACCCCATCACTGAAGCCAGTTCATGCACACAGCTTCATTCATCGCATTCATGCCTAACCTAGCTTTTCTCTCCTCATTCTGAGTACCCTGCTGCCATTGTTCCCACCTATTTGTGCAGGCAATCATTCTCCCTACTTTCATGTCTGTTACTTCTAATTTATGAAATAAGATATCTTGAGTCCACCCAGCTTTCACTCCTTTAGAGCGAAGACAGGGGTAAAGAGTTCTATTTCGGAACAGATTTCTTTCTTACAGAACACTTGATATCAATTGCAAGCTCAATGCATTAGCTTTGCTGCACCTTGTGGATAAGTGTCCATAAGCTTCACCCAGGCTAACTCGTAACCGCTCTGCTTGAAAATGATTTTCGCCTCGCATTTATACTTCAGATCTAGAAACTCCGCCTGCAAAAAAATTATCAAGCTTATCCACAGCTTCAAACGAGAATGGATCTAGAATCCAATCCGGAATTTGTAAGTAGGTCAAATCTTCAAATCTTGATTCCATGTCAGTTTTTAACTGGTCAAGGTGATCAATAAAAATTAGGATTTTGTCTTTTGGGAGTTCAGGAGTCTCCTTATCTGACACTGAACAGTTTTGAAGGGTCGGAAACTGAACCAGCCTTTTACGACCAATATTTACCTTGTGAATATCAAACTTGCCGATGAATGATGAAATGATTCCTTTGGCCTTGATAAGGTTCATCTTGTTTCCTTGTCGCCTTATATTGACTTCGTTCATTTTTTTTCAAAAATATCTGTAAGGTTCGCAAGTTCTAACTTGCGTTAATTCTAATTCTCACTTAAAAGATGATCAGACGTGTCGAGAAATTCAGTAACCATGTCAAATAATTCGAAGAAACGGCGCAAACAGTTTCCTTTGGAAAGCCACCTCATGGCCTTATGTGGAAGCAAGCGTTCGAATTCCTCATCATTATTAATAATCTTGACCATGATGGTCGGGATTGGTCCGTATTGACTTAGTAACAATAAATATGTTGGAAGATGGTCCGCCTAGTCAATACTATTTATTAATTTACCTTTCACCTTAACATCTAGTACATGTTTCGAGAATATTATGCATTCTCTTCCTCAGCTAGTAGATTAAAATTCAGTATACAATAAGACCTGACTAAAATAGGGGGGCCCCCATTAAAAATTCGAAACAATGAGTATTACAATGTAACACTTAAAAATTTGGATAGTACAAACATAGAATTAAAATCCCATATTGTCAAGTACAAATTAAAAACATTGTTAAGAACAACTTAAACACACATAGTTCGTTGAGTAAAGTAGAAATTGATGAATTCATCAACTTATTAAAGTTCATATTAGAAAACAACTTTTTTTACTTTCAACAACAACGTGTACAAACAAGTTGATGGGTTGGCCATGGGATCACCAGCGTCTGGTATCCTTGCAGATATATTTATGGACCAGATGGAATCTAATAAAATAGTCGGTAAAATAAAAGGATTAGACTTATGGTTAAGGTTTGTTGATGACGCGTTCGCTATCATTAACGAACAAGAACTCAAGCCAAACGAACTGTTAGACCAATTAAATAACCTTGATAAACATATAATGTTTACAATCGAGTCGGAAGATAATAAAAGTCTAAACTACCTAGACGTAACATTAACTAGAGACAATAAAAACCTGATTTACCAAGTATTCAGCAAACCTACGCACACAGATGTTATTAGGAAAGACTCAAACCACCCCGGAGAGCATAAGAAAGCGGCATTTTACAGCTTCATCAATACAGCAGTAAGAATACCATTAAACAGAAATGATTTTAATAAAGAGATAAACATTATATAAGATATTGCCAAAAGAAACGGTTACCCCAAAAGCTATGTCAATAGGATAAAGAGTAAGGTCGTGAACAGACCTAACACTCTACTTGTAAATAAGGAAGAAAAAAAGAAATTCGCTACATTCACTTATATTAATAAACAATCATACAGTTTGGTTAAACTATTTAGGAATTGCATGCATCCTTCAGAACAGATAATAATAATTTATTGTTCAATTCGAATAGCGTAAACACCAACAGGAGGTTCAGTAAGTCAGGAGTATACAAACTGTCGTGCCAAGATTGCGGGAAAAAATATGTCGGACAGTCAGGTAGAAGTGTGGTGGTACGGTATAAAGAGCATGTCAATGCACGAAAACATTCTAGATACTCTGCAATGTGTGAACACATGCATGAAAGCAACCATCATTTCACAAATATTGAACGTGATATGACTTTATTACATTCATTAAGCAAAGGCAAACAAATGAATGCCCTAGAGAAATTAGAAATATACAAATTGCAAAAATTTGATAATGAGAACAGCCTAAATGAACACATTGTAGAAGACAATCAGTTGTTTAAATTGGTAACCCAATACCCTAGTAAGAGGCCAAATGATGTCAAGCGTGTAAGGGGGGAAGTATGACTGTTGTATCAGGGGCGGTTCCTTCCACCCCTCTTTCCATCCACCACACAACCCAATGTAATTCCGTAACCAGTTGCCATACAACATCAGGTGGCTTCACATCTATCTAACACATGCATGCCACACGTAATATTTACATCATCACACTGGTAAGGTTTAATATTTTTACCCCGTTGTATTCTCAGTTGTTCATGTCGGAGCCTTTTTGTTAATTTCTATTTCATTTCCTTTTTATAGACCATTTTAACCTATTTTCAACCTGACTGCATAATACATCTATCAACTGAAGATAATGGCAGGACTCCAAGTTTTAACGCAACTTCATTTATTCTTGTACAAATCCAATTGAACAACGCAAGATAGTATTACAATTCCTAGGACACCGTAAATTCACATCATTATACGATGTTGTGTCCAATATTTTAATTTAAATAGACATCATTTTAACACCCATTAACGGTGGATATCGGCAGGACTTCAAGTTTTAATGCAATTTCATTCATCCCTAACTTAACTTTTTTGAGCTACGCAAGGCAACTTCAAGGACATTGTGAATTCATATCATCACAAGACGTTGTATTTAATTAGACATTACTATATTGTGTTTTTAATTTGTACTTGACAATATGGGATTTTAATTCTATGTTTGTACTATCCAAATTTTTAAGTGTTACATTGTAATACTCATTGTTTTGAATTTTTAATGGGGCCCCCCTATTTTAGTCAGGTCTTATTGTATACTGAATTTTAATCTACTAGCTGAGGAAGAGAATGCATAATATTCTCGAAACATGTACTAGATGTTAAGGTGAAAGGTAAATTAATAAATAGTATTGACTAGGCGGACCATAATCCAACATATTTACTGTTCATCATCATTTTCATGGCAAAGTTGTCGGAACAGACGATCATTGAGGGAATTAGCTTTGCTATTGATGACACCAGTAATAACCAGTTGTAGGGTTTCATGCAGGACACCACTCAATTTTTTCGCAGCTAAGTGTTGACGATGAATGACACAGTGAATAGTGATGACCTCTAGCATTTCTGGGCTAGAAACCCAGCATGATGACCCGACATGGCAGGAGCACCGTCTGTTGCACAAGCGCTCATGTTTGTTAGGGGAATCTCTTTTCCTCAAAATAATCTTGCACCACTTTAAAAATCGACGATCCCTTCGTATCAGTGATCAAAGTTCTAGCAAACAACATTTCTTTGGTAATTTCCTATTGTTCATTGATAACCCTCACATAAGCTAATGAAATTGCTTTGTTATCAATCACAGTTGATTCATCAATCTGCAATGCAAATTTACTTTTTTTTTCAACATATTGGTGAGTTAGGATTCAACGTCCGTGACTATTTCGTCAATTTACCATGAAACAGTATTGTTGCCCAAAGGAACCGATTGACTTATGTTATTATTTCTACCCCGTCGCCTAGCATGATTTCAACGTTTTTGGTAGCCGGTAAAACAAGAGTGTCGCCAATTGTGCGAGGTTTACCACATTTAGCAATCAATAAAGACACTTGTAAGAAGCAAGAAGACCTTTGTCAAGATCGGTTGCTCGTTTTTTAAATAATTCACTCACATTAGGCCGCTTATCAGCTTTAGCTTTGAGGTGTTTAACTAATTTCTTTATTCACTTTATCACTGTGTAGTCTTGATAAATGATCTTTCATTCGTGAAGGCTTCATAAGCAGTAAATGTTTCATGGCACAAAAGACAATGTAGAAACTGCACATTTTGCGATGACGCAATAAAACCAAATTTTAAATATTCAGCTGAGTATTGATGACACTTCTTATTTTTTGAATCTATTCGCATGAACTTCTACACTTCAAAACAAACACAAAAAATACAGAAAAGACACGCACAATAACTAATGGTGAGGCACACAAAGGCTAGTTAAAACTGAAGACGAACGTAGGTCAATGGCAAGTGTATTGTGATGGCAGGAGGGTGAGGGGGTTGAGTCACCAGTCGGCCTCACTGAGCAACAATAGGTGGTGACTGTGGAGAGGGGCGAGTGCAGTGAAGTCGCCGGCTGAGAATAGCTAGTGACTCGTGCTACCCGGCAACTTCTACTGTACAGTACTATTTTAATTTTTCTTCCTTTGAATACTCATCGCCCCCCACTTATTGATTGCCCCCAGGTTGGGAACCACTGGTCTAGATGAATGTATCGATCTTCATATGTGTTCATTAAGCTGCCCTTTTTTAACTTTTTTATGGTGGTCAGGTCTTGTTCTATGTTGGTAAATTTATGACCTGTGGCAGTCATGCGTGATCCCATTGCTGAGAATCTTCTATGTTTTTCAGCATTCACATGTTCCAAATATCTAACTTTAAAATTGCGGCCAGCTTGTCCTATGTATTGTACCGGTTACGACCTGTACATACGTACTTTTTGATAGTTAATTGCATTTAATCATCACGCGTAATATTCCGAGCAAGCCTGGTTTGTTTACATTCGGTGGAACGAGCAAGTGAGTCGAGGACAGCTGTGTGTGTGACGTGGCGGCAGGGGCAAGATAGATCACCCGCCTGACACGCCAAGTGTAGATGGCCTGACCTGATATGTTCTGGATTCAAGTGTCACACCTTCACGAGTATTTGATTAATTTTAAAACTCCTCTAATAATTATGGTAGCGACTTGAGCGACATGTCATTTTGAAGGGAATCACATAAACGTCGCAAAGTGTGAATCTCAAGTAAATCCGTCGAGGGATTCATGGGATAACCAGCTTCAAGGGATCACGCTATATGATGACGTAGAAGCCCCCAAACCGAATATAAGGAGGGCTCACTTTAGCCGGATCAGTCAGTCACAGCTGAGTATTCAGCCTGGCTCTATACGCTGCCGTAGTCGTCAGAGGCTATCTTCGAGTAGTTACAGTCTTCATGCGGAACTTAAACCATCATGGCCATATGGGACATATCAATTGTGCGCGCGTGAACTCTAAAGTTATTCAAAGTCTTTCTGAACATGGACTTTAATATCTGTGAGTGTTAAGGAACAAATTATTCTAAGTCTTTGTGGACATTGACTTGTAATTTTTGCCAGTGATGAACTCTAAAATTATTCAAAAGTCTTTAAGAACATGGACTTGTCATTTTCGCGAGTGTTAAGGAACAAATTCTTTTAAGTGACTTGTTATTTTGCCAGTGGTGAGAAACCAATTATTCAAGGTCTTTATGAACTTTGACTTGTAAATTCTGCGAGAGACGAAGAGCACATTTTCGAAGTCTTTGTGAACAGCGAGTCCATCAGCCACATTGGACTTAGGTGATGAGTGATTAGCTGCAACATCGTCAGAGACCATCGGATATCATCCAGAACATCGGAAGTTCGAGACTTGCTCATACACGACCAACCTGGGTGTTCTGGCCTCATCTTAACGGAGTATTTGGCATCTTCCGGAACGTGTTCCAGCCTGTTCGGCCCAGTGAGCTGGAGACCCGGACCATTAAAAGGACGATGTTGAAGACAACCCCTATCTACAATGAGGTGATGTGCAATTTGATATGCATTTCATGAATTAACTCTTATTCAATCTGATTAAAATTTTTCTTGTAGATAGGACCCTGCCTCCTGTACCAAGCCCTAGCTAGTGTATCCAGTTTCGCCCTGAGAACTATTTCATGCTTACGTTAAAATTCAAATCTTAAAGTCGGGCTCTTTTACTGGTACAGTATGTATTCTTGCATTCAAAGCATGTGAGTTTATATATTCCCGAATCAAAAAAATTATCTTTTTCCGAGAGATTTATTGTATCATGGTTGAAAATTCTATGTTTCATGTTGTTATTGGTGGAAAATGCAATTTTGAAATTTTTTCTCTTAAATAAATTTGTTATTACGACTAAGATGGTTTGGGCACATAAAGCGAATGAGCGACGAAAGAATGCCAAAAAAGGTGATGGAAATGCAAATCCAAGGAAGGAGAGGCCGTGGATGACCACGATTGAGATGGAAGGATACCATCCAACGCAGCATTATAGAAAGAAACCTGGACTGGGACTCAGTGTTGGAGGAGGAGTGGTGGAAAGACCGAAGAAAGTGGAGAGGAACCATATTTGCCCCTACCCAGCTACAGCTGGATAAAGGGAAATGATGATGATGATGATGATAATAATGATTACGTGTATGTTTGGATTATTATATGTGAACTTGATATATTTTTCAGTTTTACTAGGTTCGACTGCTAATTTAGATTGTTGCTTTTCCGAAAATGTATTAATTATTTTATCAATCATGAATTTTCTGGAAAGAGAAGAAAAAGGTTTCTTTTAAAATACACAGAAAATCCACTTTCACACTGACCACTATCAAGAACAACTCGTTACACCCTGAGGCACAGAAAAGATCAGCATATTATAGTTACGTTAACAGAGCGTTTAGTATTCCTTTATCCAAATCTGAAAGGAATAAAGAACTGTTGTTTATCCAACAAAAAGCCCTCTTGAATGGTTTCAACAATAACATGATTGATAAAATAATTAATAAATTTTCGGAGAAGCAACAATCTAAATTAGCAGTTGAACCTAGTAAAAGTGAAAAATATATCAAGTTCACATATAATAATACAAACATACACGTAATAACAAATTTATTTAAGAAAAAATTTCAAAATTGCATTTTCCACCAACAACATGAAACATAGTATTTTCAACCATGATACAATAAATCTCTCGGAAAAAGAATTTTTTTTTGATTCGGGAATATATAAACTCACATGCTTTGAATGCAAGAATACATACATAGGACAATCTGGCCGCAATTTTCAAGTTAGATATTTGGAACATGTGAATGCTGAAAAACATAGAAGATTCTCAGCAATGGGATCACACATGACTGCCACAGGTCATAAATTTACCAACATAGAACAAGACCTGACCATCATAAAAAAAGTTAAAAAAGGGCAGCTTAATGAACACATATGAAGATCTATACATTCATCTAGACCAACTTGTAAAGAAATATGATAACCTTAATGAGGCTGTAGAATATAAGAATAAGAATCCATTATATTATCAAACTCTAGTATATCTGAAAATGCTCGAGAAAGATCACAAAAAAAGAATTGGAATTTCTCCACCTACAGATAGCCCTACAACTTATTCCTCCTCAGTTTACGCTATAGGTGACAGCAAGGAAGTTCTTGACACACCTATATCCCCCGCTCCTCCACCTCCTCAGGTGCAAGAGCAAGGAAGAACGCATCATCAATATTACACCCGACGCAAAACTGTGAAAGAATGACAGGAGTTACTGTTCCAAAGGAAAGCAGGCTTAATAAGATTTGACAACTAGGAATTAGTTATATTTTCACCTGTATTAATAATAAGAGCCACACTGTGATATCTGGATTTCTTCATTTCGATAATTACTTATAAATTGTATAATTTTTAATTTATAAATTGACCTATTTTCATGAATTATTAAGAAAAGAATATTCATTAGGACATGTCTCTATGGAATATTGTACAAGTGTTTCCTTGACGACTGCTTTCTATTGTAGAAATAATTTATATATTTTCTCTTGAGTTATTTGTTTGTTTTAATGTTGTCAATCTTATGTTAATTTTAAGGACACTTCCTCTAAAGCATTACTTTGTCAATTTATATATTTTTCATCTAAACAGTGTTATGTGGCTGAAGATGTTGATATTATACGAAACATGTACCACTTTTGACCATTAAAAATTGCCTTAAGCAATCATTGTATCGACTAGGTGGAAAATAAATACATAGTTGTGAATCGATTACAACTTTGTCGAACTCCTGTAAGCAGCCTGAACCAGAAATTCATTCTACCATCAATTCTCACTGCAGCCCGATTGTAAACATGAATGACTTTGATAGCTTGTAATAATCTACACTTAATCACATAATCCCTCAGTTCGGTCCCTTGGCTGAATCATCTACACAGTGGCCTCTTGTTTTAGAGGGCCCCGGGTTTGATTCCTGGCCAGGTCGGGGATTTTAGCTTTGGTTTATTCCTTTAGTTTGGGGACTGCGAGTTCATGTGTCTTAACAAGCATCTTTACTTACATAGGCCTACAACATATCACATTACAATTCACCACATAAACACAAAATGGTTAATACATCACTCCACAACGGGCTGGCATCACGAAAGGCATTTGATTGCAAAACTAGGATAAATCCATACAAAGGGCCGACAACAGGTAACTGGGTAAAGGCCAAAAAGAAGAATCTCATAATCTCTCAATATGGTTAACATCCCTTCCCTCGACACAGTCACATGCCTTCTCTACATCTGTGAAACATAACTGCCTATTCCTCTCATAGCATTTTTATAGTCCATTCCAGCAAAATTGAGATGTTATAAACACACCGAAGGGAGAAATAACATTGAAAGGGGCCAGAGGGAAGGTTGGCTACGTCTGATGTTCTCAATGTTATTAATAGAAATCACGCCAGGTTTACTTAAATGTTTATCTGTTAATGAAGAATCCTCTTACGATATCTGAAAAAGTTAGGGGTGCAGTGCCCCAGCAGGAAGAGCTCCCGGGCTAATATGATCCATGCTACATACCATACAAAATAAATTGACATGAGGATCCACCTTTTCAATACAATATATCAAGTAAATTATATTACATCAGTCTTGGAACTAATTTCAGCCACTTAATGGGCATCTTCAGCCAAATAAAAATTAAACAGATTTTGTGATAACTAAAACATATGTATACTATACAAAGACAATGTTGCAGGAATAATTATAACATTAAAATACACATAATAACAAAAGTTATGGTTATGATTTTCTTGTCATAATATGATGTCTTAAAGTTGACTTAAGACCTCAGGCAAAGAAGTAAATCTGGAAATGTTAGCCAGAATTAGGAATGAATAAACATACAGAAAAGAAATTTAAAAGGAGAAAAATTATTTATGAGACTTGCCTCTAATGTCTGATGTAGAACAAACACTGGCAAGTCTACTTCAATACCGAACAAAAATGAAATTTATAGCTTATAAATACTGTATAACTACATAATATACAGTGGTGAGCAAGACGGTCCATGTCGAGATATTCTGAGTATTGTGTGTTATTTGTCTTCTCATTAAGATATTAAAGCTTGTGTTGACGATTGTATATGTATAGGTTTTTATTTCATAACAGCGTTGTGTAGCATAGTGTAGTGCAGTGCAGTGTGAACTTAGTTGCAAGAAATCGCCAGTGGGCATTAATTGAGAAGGACAAAATGTTGTGGAGGCGCAAGTATTTTCTGAAAATAAGAAGTTCCATGAGGATTCTAGGCCTATTTACTATCTCGACGAGATGTGGGTAAATGCAGGTCACACTATGTCAAAAGTGTGGAAGGACCTTAATATAAAGTCTGGTAAGCAGGCGTTTCTTGAGAGATTATTGGTTGGTTTAAGAAATCCCTCTAGAAAGCGAAAGGAATTCATTGTTTTTCACACTAGGAATGAAAATGAGTTCGTTGACAGAGGACTGCTCCTATTCGACTCAAAATCCACAAAGGATTACCATGAGGAGATGGACGTTTGTAAAGTGGTTTAAAGATATTCTGCCTAAACTTGAAAATAATGACACAACTGTGTTAGATAATGCCCCTTATCACTCTGTTAAGGTTGAGAGATTGCCTAATAAATCTTGGACTAAGGCAAACATGCAAAATTGGCTAGAAATGAAAGGCATTCACTATGAAGCAAACAGAGTAAAATTAGAGCTTTTGTCTCTAATTCTGCCGCACACTCGTGCTGCTTGTAAAGAGTACCGTGTAGATAGAGCCGCTATAGAATCAGGAAGACAAGTTCTGAGATTACCACCCTATCATTGCTCTTTAAATTCTATAGAACTTGTGTGGAGCCAGGTTAAAGGACACATGGCACAGAACAACATAAGTTTTTTGCAAGTTGCTTTACATTGCACTGACACAGATAGGTCTTATGGCAACGATGCGACAGGAAGTGGCTAGGAGTGGGAAGGAAGCGGCCGTGGCCTTAATTAAGGTACAGCCCTGGCATTTGCCTGGTGTGAAAATGGGAAACCACGGAAAACCATCTTCAGGGCTGCTGACAGTGGGGTTCGAACCCACTATCTCCCAAATACTGGATACTGGCCGCAATTAAGCAACTGCAGCTATCGAGCAACGTAAAGTTTACGATTGGTGAAGTGAGAGTACTGTTGATGGAAGGGCTACAAAATGTCATGCCAGATCGGTGGAAGTCCAACAAGTCATCGATGTTGAGGAAGCCAACATGTGGAAACTCTATGACCTTGCAGAGGATGTCGTGGAACGCTCTATCGTCAACCTGGGTGACGACACCGACAGCGATGACACTATGCAAGGGATTGAAGCCATCGTAGAGTGACTAAACGCTGAGCCAGTTTATGTTATGTTCAGTTTGATTTCCTTATTATTTTATTTCTCTTTAACAAAGTTCATTTATTTATTATTTACTATTTTTACTTGTTTGCGTATATCTTTATTTCATATAACAGAGCTTGCCTCATGAGCCAGTGTATGTTTTCACAAATGTTACTAGCGTTCCCAGCACGTGTTTGTGGCAGTAGAGCGAGACAGCTGCCCGTGTTTACTACATCTCGCAAGTACGCTGAGAGAGATTATAATTTACTTGATGCGTACTGAAAATCTGGTCTTGACAGTCCCTGTGTGGTCTGAAACCATATCCAACTTACTCTGAACCACTGAACGCACCCTCCTTTCTAAAATGCTGGTGAACCCCTTCCTTAGTGTACTGATCAATGAAATACCAGCAAAGCAGTTGCAATCCTTCCCATTCTCTTAATTATTGAGAGATACAACTACTGCTTTCATCCAATCAGAGGGCATCTAACTAACATTCCACGCTTGTCTTATTATTCTGCGAAGCCATTTTATCCAGGTCCTTCCACTATATTTTACCATTTCAGGTCTAATTTCATCTATTCCTGCTGCTTTTAAACAAGGTAGTTCATACGCCATTCTTTCCACTTTCTTCAAGCATAATGTCACTACCGCTGTTGTTCTCCTCCCCACGAACTTTACTCATCATAACTTCAACACAGATATTTTCTTTCACGCCGAAAAGATTTCCAAAATATTCCGTCTACCTGTTCAACAACTACTAGGGATCTACTGTGACTTCACCCCATTTTGCCAAACACTATTCATTTCCCTTTCCCTCTCTTTCTAAGATTACTGTCCAGAAAGGTTTCCCTGCCACTTGATCATGCCTTTCCAAATTATTACTGAAATTTTCCCATAACGATTTCTTGGAATCTACAATGAATGTTTGGATCTATTTTTTCATCAACGTTTAATTCCAAATGTGAATCAGATCTTGTTTGGAGACATTTTTACAAGCTGTCCTGATTTCATCATTTCACCAATACGTTTACTTTTTCCTATCTTTACACAGAGTTGTTCCTAGGCATTCCCCGGTTTCTACTACAGTATCCTTGTAAGCCACCCATTCTCTTTCTATACCTTGAACCTACTGAATGTCTATTCTTTGGAACTTTTCACTGATTACTGTATATCAATGTATATCTAATTTTCCTCATCCTAGAGATTTTCTAGCGTTATTCATTTTCTGACAGATTTCACTTTCTCTATCCTAGGCCTAGGATACTTAGTTAACTGCAGATCAGATAGTAGTCAGTCTCATCACAATAAAAAAGAAATACTCCCACACTGTTCTTTTGTGTGCCAGTAAACCTACCAACACGAGGCTGACGTACAAAGGGCACTAGGAAAGTTTTGCATACGTCGAAACCAGTCACTTTTCTTCGGTTACATTTTCACACTCTTGATCCCACGCTGCCAGAAGCTCCTCGTCACATGCAAAACGCCGCCCTTTCAGCTTCATCTTCACTTCTGGGAAAAGTGACAAGTCACATGGGGCAAGATCAGGACAGTATAGAGGGTGATCAAGCACAGTCAACCCTGATCTGGCAAGAAAATCCACTGTTACATTAGCACGATGTGCTGGAGCATTGTTGTTGTGATGCAAGAGCCAAGTGTTGACCCGTGACCTAGGACGGAGCTGCTCGATAGCCTGGATGACCTGGCAGACAAGTCTCGCTGTACCACTTCGCAGTAACTGTCCTTTGTGCTTCTAGGATGCCCCGTTTAGTGAAGAATACTGCAATCATCGTTTTCTTCACTGACCTTGACTTTCGCACAGTCACAGGAGTACCCTCATCTTCAAACGGCCACACCTTGTTCTGGGATTTTGTTGGGACATCGTAATAATAAAGCCAAGTTTCATCACCTGTAACGATGCTATTGATGTTACGCGAAGTCCCATTTTCCAACTGTTTTAGCATTTTTCAGCACCATTTCACTCGATGCACCCTTTGTTCCTCTGAAAGTGAATGGGGCACCCAAAGGGAACAAACCTTTCTAACATGGAGATGGTCGTGTAGAATTGAATGAATAGCTGAAGCAGGGATGTGGAGGGTCTCTTCTACCTGCCGATATGTCAACTGCCTCCCTTGCTGCAACATTTTCCTCAAAGCTTCAATGTTTTCCTCAGTCACTGATTCAGGCGGTTGCCCAGAACGAGGATCGTCTTCAACCCCAAAATTTCCCATCTGGAACTCTTTGCACCAGCGGAAAATTGTTGTCCGATGTGGACAGTCTTTCCCCAGCACAAGAGTCATTTCCTCCAAGCACTGGACAACAGTTAATCCACAAGCAAAATTGTAGCGGATAATTGCGCGATATTCACCTTTAGACCACACTGACATCTTAAATTGCTTTCAATCCCACTGCTTGGTAACAACTGGTGTGAAGGTCATGCCTTCCTGTCTTCTTGACCATTTTTCACCCCTCACCATAGCAGGGGTGTCCAGCTAACAGTGTTTGAGTATTGCAAAACTTTCCTAGTGCCCTTTGTATTTGAGCGCCTTCAAATAACACCCACTGAGCCAGGATCGAACCTACCAAGTTGGGGTCAGAAGGCCAGTGCCTCCTCTGCCTGAGCCACTCAGCCTGGCTTACAAAAATTTGTCAGTAATAATACTGCATTAAGTAAAATGCATGTCACTTGCCTAAATGCGCAGTGTGCAAAGTTATCATTTTTTAACACTGAATCTACCAAGTGCACGGTTGCCTTGCCTGATAAAATCTATATGAAAACTCAACTGACAGATATGATTACTCTATACTTTTCAAAGCCAGTACATACACAATGACAGCAACTCATACTAGTCTTCACCAGCTTAAAGACCACAGGATACCAATGAGTATTATACTGTGGGATACTGAAGTCTAAACAAAGACTATTGCTTTCAAAGAAGTAGGAGTTGGCAGCACCATCCAGTATGGTTTGCTTACTGCAGCTCTGAAGAGCACACTGGACATGTGTACTTGCCTTGCAATAACAGCTCAGTAAGGCATGCTGTCACCATCACTTGTGTATGCATGAAAACTGCCACAGCAAGAACACAAAACCGATATGCACATTCAAGTAATGCTGGAAGTTTGAAGAGTAGAACCTGGCAAATTTAGAATATGGCAGATCAGAATTCTAGTTAATAAGTTAGACACAGAGTAATTACTGTATAAAGGATAACATGGGTCCCAGTTTCAGATTCTGGGTGTTCATGTGTACTTGCGCTTTTGTAAACGAACTGCCACTAGAAATAACTCCAGATCAGTGTGCTGACATGCTTGCACACATTACGGACCACATGCAACACGTGGTAGACAATGACTGATGCCATGTGGAGCATGTAATTGTGTAAGAATGGTCATAAGACCAGAGAATGTTATGAGTCAACTGTTTTCTAAAAAGCTCTGTACCTGATAAACTTAGCTGTAGAAAAAAAAAAAAAAAAAAAAAAACACACACACGCCCACCCTGTCACTTGTAGCATGATAAAATAATAATGCTCGTAATTAAAATAATCGGATCTACTGTCATTTGGACATCAAACGTTATAAGTTTCATGTCAGTATTGATAGTCTGATAGTTCACAATTATAAGATTGGCAGTCTCCACCTAATCAATACTTGTTATAATTACAAGTGTATGTATCTAGTTTTGATCCTGCTGGGGATCATTTTCAGCTGCTGAACATATTAACACCAACTGTCAAAATAGCAGGTACATCGATTTAAAATATTACCGTACTCTTAAGATTTATGTGCAGTTCTAAATCCTAATAGTAATATGTACCAAGTCTAAAAAAAATTTTCTTGAGGTTCACTTACACAGTCTTATATTCTAATAATGATGTTGCACTGTATGTTGTTTAATAAATAATAATGTTATTTGCTTTACGTCTCACTAACTACTTTTTCGGTCTTCAGAGACGCCGAGGTGCCGGAATTTAGTCCCAAGGGAGTTCTTTTATGTGCCAGTAAATCTACCGACACGAGGTTGACGTATGTGAGCACCTTCAAATACCACCGGACTGAGCCAGGATTGAACCTACCACGTTGCGGTCAGAAAGCCAGCGCCTTAACCGTCTGAGTCACTCAGCCCGGCAGGATGTTGTTTAACTTGAAGTTCACATGCACAGTCTTATGTTCTAATGCCAACAGTGTTTTATGTCACCATTTGGTGAGAAAGAAATCTGTAAAAATAAATATTACTTTTGAAGATATTAATTACCTGTTTCAGAGGTTCTGGTGAGAAAGAAGTGGAAAACAATGAATCACTATTACAGAACTGAAGTAAACAAGTTCGAGAAGAAAGTTACAGCCACACAAAAGAAGCCATGGCAATGAGTTCAGGGAGATACCTATTTCTCGAAAACGAAAGGGAGAAATTTGTGCTTTTAGAGAGAGCCTCAGAAGATAAAGTTACATTTTTGCAAGAGAAAAGTGATTAAAACACTACAATAAACAAAGGCAGAAATCAAAAGTTAGCAAAAACAATTATAACTAGAATTAACAAAATACCTTATAAACCTGAAAATCTATATAGGCCCTATTACAAGTTTAATAAAAAAAACCCAGCTTTGTTCATTTTTTCTTCATTTTTGTTTTATTCTCTATCTACTGAATTACCTGCCAGTGAACCAACAAGCATTGATACGTCTAAGTTTAGTAAACTTCGAGTAACCATAAAATCAAATCATTAAATGAACATTCCAATAATTGCAGGTGAGAGCTTACCCTACGATTAAAAATGAAGGTGACAATAGGCAAACTGCAATTTCAACCAACCCTGGTCATATATGACTTAATACCATCTGGAGAGAAATACCGCGGGAGAAAGCCGCACCCCTAGGGGTGAAATGGGGAGGGACTGACATGTAAAATTAATTGAAAACGACTTATATTAGTACTGAATCCATAGTTTTTGGGATCGCTGAGATAAATAGTGACACTCAGAATGCCGTTTGAATCAAAGTTCAGCCTCCACTGGCATGCAGGTCAGAAGGGGTGAGAAAGGAAATATAAAAAATGACTAAGATTAGTATTGAATTCACAGTTTTCGGGTTTGCTAGGCTGATTGGTGACGGTCCCAATGACAGAATCACGTACATCATGCCTATACCGTAACATGTAAATACATAGTTGTCACTTATAATTATTATTTCCCAGACAATCTGGGCTGGCACAAGGACAATGTACTACACGAAACAAAATAATCTAAAACTTTAAACTGAACACAAAACAACAAAACTCTAAAGCTACAAAATATTTAGTAAAAACAGACCGAGTGACTGCACGGTTTGAGTCGTGTAACTGTCAGTTTGAATTCGGGAGACAGCGGGTTCGAACACCATCGGCAGCTCTAAAGGTGGCTTTAGATGGTTTCCTATTTTCACACCAGGCAAATACTGGAGCTGTACCTTAATTAAGGCCACAATTGCTTCCTTCTCATTCCAAGCCTTTCCTATCACATCATCGCCGGAAGATCTGTGTTGGTCCCACGTAAAACAAATTGAAAAATAATTTGTAAAATATCAATTGTCGCAATAAAGAAATTTTTAAAAATCACTACATACATAATTAACAGATAATGCAAATCCTAAAAGTTAACATTAAAAAAATGTACCCAGGCAGCCCATGGAGCAATTTTATATTAAGACACATGCTGCAGAGCAGCATGGTTCTCTAGTTATTACTAATATAACTAGGTTAAAAATATACTACACAGTTAAAATAAAAAGCAGTTAAGTATTGAACATATGAAAGTGGAAATTATTTCTAAATGTAAAGGTCAGTTAATCAGATCAACCTGCACTGGAGAAACCTCGCTTAACAATAACAATCTTGCGAACCGTGATGGCATTGGAGGAATGTTGTCTGTACAATTGTTGCTGCAATATCGCTTTCTTTCTGGTCAATGTACCAGTGCAGCTCAATGCTGCTCTCCTCCTTGCACTCACTTGTTACTGTTCCAAGCTTAAACCTGCTGTGGCCATAGCCTTAGGTATCTTCACCTTGACCAGCACTTTCCAGATTTCATTCCTTCACAAATTTCTCGTACGTCTGCCTGTAAACACCTTACTCTGGTTCTGTAGAACACTTTGCAATGTAGATACAACACAGACTTCATCTCTGACTACAACAATGTTCATTTTTAGTTGATGATATGGACATGATTATACCCGTTGGCACTTGTTTTTTTCCTTGTTATTTCTATTTTTAAAAATTACCATTAAGTTTCTTCCTTGTTATTTCTTATTGTTTTCTTTTTCATATTTTATATTGTTACACTACCTGTTGAAATCTACACAGAGGAACTTCCCATTACATGGGCAGAAACAGGAGCAGCCCTTAAGATGCCACAAGCGAAATCCCCAGGAATCAATGAAGTCAGAACGGACATGATTAAAGCAGCAAGAGTCCAGGGTTTACAGTGGCTACACTGAGTTCTCAATGCAGTTTGGAAAGATGGCAAGATACCTACTGACTGGAGCAAGGGTGTCATTATCCCCCTGTTTAAGAAAGGAAATTGCCGAAAATGCTCCAACTACCAGGGAATAACACTTTCTCATGAGCTTAAGATTCTTGAGAAAATCTTACAGAGCAGATTGCGAGTCATCTTAGAGCCACAGTTTGAAGAGGAACAGTATGGCTTCAGGCGTAACAGGTCCACAACAGACCTAATCTTCCGTGTCCGTATGTTAATGGAAAAATATTAGGAAAAAGGCAAGGATCTGTTTATAGTTTTCCTTGACACTGAGAAAACATATGACAGCATTGCAAGAGAGAAGATATTTATTTATTTTATGCCTTTGTATGTGGCGAAGTTAGGGCTCACGGCCCTCTCTTACACTTAACCGCAACATAAGTACATAGTCACACGAATTAGAAAAATAGCATTGTTAACTGTCTCTAAAAACTACCTAAATTAATGGAGTAATATTAGCCTATAACTTATTATAATTTTTTTTTAATAATTAATATTTTCTATCTACATCACCTAGCTCTAAATCATACTTACACTCATACACATTAACATCATACAAGCTGATCACGTATTTAAGAGGAATTCTCAACAAGACTGTTTAAATGAGACTATTGAAGTGCTATTACGTATACTGACAGGGAGAGTGCTCCACAGCCTTGCCCCAGACACTTGGAAGGAGTGGCTGTATACAGATGAATGATTAAGTGGTATCATAAGGGTAGAAGTTGATCTGGTATTAAGTCCATACATAGATGAGAGGAAGTTAAAATGTGAGGATAGGTATTCAGGTGTAGATTCATTCAGAAGTCGAAAAATTAGTGTCGCAGTATGTAGATTTCTTAGTTGATCGATTTTCAGCCAGGATAGCTTCTCATAATATGGGGAAATGTGTGTCTAAAGTTAAAAGAGAATATAAATCGTATGCAAGAGTTCATTGCCCTTTGAAGTTTCATAGTTTGTTCTACAGTTCCATCAGTTACGATGACATCACAGCAATGAATTAGTGGAAAAATGAGAGTCTGAATAAGTTTTACTTTCATGCTATGTGGAAGAATGGACTGTTTCACATTTTTTTTTTTTTTTTTTTTTGCTAGTTGCTTTACGTCGCACCGACACAGATAGGTCTTATGGCGACGATGGGACAGAGAAGGGCTAGGAGTGGGAAGGAAGCGGCCGTGGCCTTAATTAAGGTACAGCCCCAGCATTTGTTTGGCGTGAAAATGGGAAACCACGGAAAACCATTTTCAGGGCTGCCGACAGTGGGGTTCGAACCTACTATCTCCCGAATACTGGATACTGGCCGCACTTAAGCGACTGCAGCTATCGAGCTCGGTTTGTTTCACTTTAAGGGGGTGGAGAGATGCATATACCTTTCTGCACACACTTGTTATATGGTCATTTCAGTTTAATGCGTTGTTCATGACAACGCCTAGGTTTTTTTTACAGACTTCTAAAAAGGTATAGCTTCGCTGAAGAGCATGAGAGTAGGAAGTGTGATGTTTAGTGTATTTAAAAGCCTAGATTGTCCTATTATGATAGCTTGCATTTTCTTTCGGTTTATTAATAGGCAGTTCATACGAGCTAATTAAATTTATAGTCGAGTTAATTTGGTGGATTGCTTTGTCAGTGTCGTAGACTCTGAAGTGTGAGTATATCTGACGATCGCCAGCATAAAGGTGGTAGTTGCAGTCGTTCAGATGAGAAGAAATGTCATTAATATAAATTAAGAATAAAAGAGGTCCAAGAACAGACCCTTGGGGAGCGCCAGACAGCTTAGTCCTCCATTCTGTAGTCGTCATGTTTGATACAACTCGCTGTCGTCTGTTTTTGAGGTATGAGCCCAAGAGCTGAACAGCAGAATGAGCCATGTGAAGTTTTTGTGACTTGGCTAACAATATGTCAATATTTACAGTGTCAAACGCACTGCTGAAGTCAAGTAGGATAAGTACAGTGAGGTTTTGTTCGTCCATAGTCCGTCTAATGTCATCCGTAATTTTGATTAGTGTTGTTGCAGTACTGTGTCCTTTCTTAAAACCAGACTGTACGGGATCAAGAACAGAATGTTTTCCGAAGTATTTAACTATTTGTTTATGCATACTTTTCTCCAGAACCTTAGAAAGTGCTGTGAGAACGCAGACAGGTCAGTAGTCAGATTTATTGCTTGCAGGAGAGTTTTTGGGACTGGCACAATGAGAGCATCTTTCCATTTAATTGGGATATTGCTTGAAGTAAGGCAGGTATTAATTAAATGCATAATAATGAGCAATATTATGTCGATTATGTAGGTCACGAATGAAATGGGAATTTCTTCAGCTCCTGTTGCGTGAGATTTAATTGACATAACTTCCCTTCTTACTTCATGCTCTGTAACAGTATCAAATTCAAATACTAGACGGACTGGTGATTGTTGCCTTAATATATTGTCAATGGTGTTTTGTACTGTTGGTGAGTCAAGAGTAAGACGTTCCGTGGAGAAATATGTATTTAATTCATGAAGGGACACCTCGGGATCAGTATGTTTCACAAGTGGTTTGCCAATACCCAGTGACCGAAGTTGTCGTCATATGGAACCAGTGTTAACATTTTTGTTTAAATGCTGGAAATAATTAAATTTCTTATTGCAAATTACAAGCTTAATTCGGTTTCGAAGAACACTGTACTGCTCATGTACGTCAGCTAGTTGAGTCTGTTTATAGCGTTGGTGTAGCGAGTCTTGTTCTTTCATCATAGTCTTGAAGTCAGCCAAGGACAGGGCGGGCGTGTTACTCTCACATTATGCTTTGGTGCGTGTTTATTGTACAATTCATGTAAATAGGGATTAAATATTTCCACTTTCTCGTCAATGTCACTTGTTATCATAATGTCATACCAGGGGCAGAATTGTGCATCTTGTCTCAGCTGTATTAAATTCACGCTTTTAAAGTCTCTAAACGTTACAAATTTTGGTCGGTACTTAAGCACCCGAAGAGAGTATGCTAAGTATATGAGATCATGTTTAGATATGTCAGGAACAGATACTTGACCGTGGTGAAGGACTTTTTGGGGGTTATTTGTTATTACTACGTCTATGAATTTATCAGCAGAAATGGAAGTATGGCCGAGGTAGGTGGGTTTAAGGGGCAATATAGTCATGTCACAGGATTTAAAAATATTTTGTAGTCGTAAGGCATCATTGTTCTGGGTTAATAAATTTGTGTTAAAGTCTCCAAAAAGTATCACGTGCTCGTACGATGGTAGCAGTCTCAGTAAGCTGTCTTCTAAGTCATGGAAGTCTTGCACTGCGTCAGGACGCCTATATACTACACCTACAAGTATTTTTACAGAATTGACAAACACCTCTACAAACATATATTCAGGGGCAGTATTTACAGCAAGAGTAGGCGTGTGAACGACTCTACTCTTGAGCATAGATTTACAATATAGGGCAACCCCACCACCTCGTCTATTAGTCTGATCATGCCTGTGAATATCATAGCCCGATATGTCAACCATGCTTGACAGGATAAAACTACAGAGCCAACTCTTGCTTACAGCAGCAATATGAATTGGACTGTCTTAAAATATCGTCTTCAGTTTGTCGAGGTGAGCAACAATGGATTGGCTGTTGACATGCGCACACAACAGGGCGTGATTAAATTACTTGAGTTCCTTCTCTAAAATGGTTTGGGTAGGAGAAAGTGCTGAGAAACGGTCGGAGGCAAGCCGTGTCCTTCCAGACTTATGTTCTGGCGAAAGGGCTGTGAAGGGAGTGTGAGGGGGTCTGTCCTACTGAAGAGTGCTGAGGGGTGATGGAGGGAGCACTTCTTAACTCAGGCATGCTAAAGGAATGTAAAACATGCGGCTTACCTTAATTTCCTCGTACATACAGTAACCAACTGATTCACACAAACACACACATTCACAAATATATACTAAATTAAAAATCAATAAACTACATAGAATGCACATTGTTCACATGTTGCTTTCACCATATTGCCTCTTTAATGATTGTAATTCCACGAGTGTATTCACATACAACTTCTTGCCGGATATGTGAATAACTATTCTTCCATATTGGCTGTATGTGCTGCGCAGTCCAAAAGTGTCCTGTACATTGTTCGAAATGTCCTCTCTCAACCTAGTGAGGGATTCTGTTATGAATAATTTGGAGCCTTTCACCTGTCACTTAGCGCGCCAAACTTGATCCCGCTGGTGGTAGCGGAGGAATTTTATAATGATAGGGCGATTACCCTCAGTCACTACGTCAGCAGTCGATCTACACTGATAGCAATCGATGGAATCCATGGACAGTTCGACTTTAAGTTTATCACAAATAGTTTCCATAACCTAATTATTAATGTATTAATGGTCCACCTTTCAATATTATAATATGTAATATTCTAAATTACATTAACCCTCGAGCGCTCGCGTTCTTTTTCATCACTCGAGCACTCGTGTGGCGCACTGAGCGCTCCATTAAATATGTTAATGTTTTCATCGAAGTTAAGTAAATTCAGAGCCTATATTCTATGTTTTATCATTCATCAATTCTGGAAATATTTTTCATAATATTAGTCTATTTTACCTCCCTAATTACATTACAATATAATATTGTTATCCCAACCTGGTAGCTATGTACAAATTCGTGAAGTTTACAATATTGTCAGTCATATTTACATCAATAATTTTGTGAAAAGCAAACAGTTCACTTGTTACACCCCGAGCTTCACCTTTTGGCCCTGGAAATATTTTGACAATATTTTTTTCTTTAGTCTTAGAGGATCTACTAGAACATTGCTTCTTCCATACACACACTTTATCTCTTCCTACGAAACAATCACTTTTGGCTAACACAACTTCACCAGAACTTTCATCACTTGTCCCAGAGTCATAATTCTGTTCACTTTCTGAGTTATGCTCACCGAAAATTATTTCCTTATTTTCAGTTTCAGAATTGTCTTCCTCATTTTCATAGTCATCTGCTTTGTCGAAATCAGGATCAGCTGTGGACTTGACAGACATCTTGCAGCCCTAAATAAACGGAATGATTATTGGAGATTCACGTAAAAATCAACAAACAGTCCACAGAAAACTAATAATAATAATAATAATAATGTTATTTGTTTTACGTCCCACTAACTACTTTTTAAGGTCCTCGGAGACGCCGAGGTGCCAGAATTTAGTCCCGCAGGAGTTCTTTTACGTGCCAGTAAATCTACCGACACGGGGCTGTCGTATTTGAGCACCTTCAAATACCACTATATATACTTACATGATGACGCGCGTGGCGCACTGAGTGCACCAGTTGTGACACGGTGAACTTAAAACGCAGTTTAATTCGCTTCTGTTGGAGAAATATTTGACTTCTCACACAGATAGCTAAAACTATACCATAGGAATACCTAGCAACACAGATCAGTAGATTGTTGGTGCGACAATGGACACCCGTTTATTTACACGTAGCGCACTCAGTGCACCAGCGCAAGTGCTCGAGGGTTAATTAATTAGGGACTAGTTTCAGCCGGGGCTGGCCATCTTCAGCCTTAATGTAAAACATCTAATAACTAAACAAATGTACATGCACAGAATTAACATAAAAATAATATATACAAATTGACATAAAAAACTGGGATGAAATTGATTAAATTTGAAAATAAACTAGGTTCTAACTTCTTGAGTATGCTCATCATTGAGAATATTTCAAGTATTAATTTATATACAACAGAACATCTAATCATTAATAATTCAATAGTAAATGGGAACTGGTAAAAGTTGACCCCGTAGTTCATCACCAAATCTATTTGAGTGGTGTTAGTCATATGCAAGCCATTGGACACCACTGTAAATAACCATTAGCTGACGGAGAACTCTTGAATGTTGTTTCATCATCATCAAGGCAATAAAATGAGATGCTCTCGTGGTGCTTGTTAAATCATGCTGAAATGTTGTTGGACATTGTCAGGACGGCACATGAAGATGTGGTTAACACAGATACATTGTGTCTGGTACAAAAATTTTTGCACTTCATTGCGGTGCCCACGAAGTTAACCTGAATAAATGCGATAAAATTAAATTAATGAATTGAATGAGAGAATGTGTCAGATGACATTGGTTATGTGAGACTTACCTCTCAATACAGCTTGAGGAGTGTGGCCTATTGTTGTGTGTGCTTCAGACTAACAGTTTTGAGATTCAAATGAAAAGGAAGGAGAGGGGAGGGGGAAGGTCCTGTAGGAGAGGGGGGAGGGGAAGAGGGTGTGGTGGGGGAAGGGGGAATTAAGGCGGGGCTGAAGGATGTGGGAAAAAGGATGGCTGTAGAGGAAAGGTGCTGTGAATGTTATGAAAAACTGAATTATGACTTGGTTTGACATTACTGAAAATGGGAATTAGGTCAAAAAGGATATTTGGCTTTTCTGAAATTTCATTAAGATTATGATTTGGGTTGAAATATTGATCTAAATGCATGAAGCAGCTTTCAGTAATATTAAGTAGGGGTCCTTTGTTGATGATTTTGAGACTTTCCATATCTTGTTTTATGTCTGTGAATTTGTGCTTACAGTCATGCATATGTTGTCCTACAGCTGAAAATTTATTGTATTTTAGGACATTGACGTGTTCCGAGTACCTTAAATTAAAATTTCTCCCAGTCTGTCCGACGTAAGAAGAATCTTCATGTGCTGTCCTGATAATGTCCTATAACATTTCAGCATGATTTAACAAGCACCACGAGAGCATCTCATTTTATTACCTTGATGATGATGAAACAACATCTAACACTTCTCCATCAGCTAATGGTTATTTACAGCTGTGTCCAATGGCTTGCATATGACTAACACCACTCAAATAGATTTGGTGATGAACTACGGGATCAACTTTTACCAGTTCCCATTTGCTACTAAATTATTAATGATTAGATGTTCTGTTATATATAAATTAATACTTGAAATATTCTCAATGATGAGCATCAGATGTTCTGTTATATATAAATTAATACTTTAAATATTCTCAATGATTAGCATACTCAAGAAGTTAGAACCTAGTTTATTTTCAAATTTAATCAATTTCATCCCAGTTTTTTATGTCAATTTGTATATATTTGTTTCATTTGTTTTATGTCAATTGTGTGCATGTACATTTGTTTAGTTATTAGATGTTTTATATTAAAGTTGAAGATGGCCAGCCCCAGCCGAAACCAGTCCCTAATTAATTAATGTAATTTAGAATATTACATATTATAGTACTGAAAGGTGGACCATTAACATTAATTTAATAATTATATTGTACTTACAATTCAGTACAGATCAGAACCATGAAGTTTATAACCTTCCCGTAAATGTCCTCATTAGGCGCCTTGCTCGCTCCATGCAGGAGACAATTATATGCCTACTGTAATGCTCTGCTTCGTCGCCCCGAGCCTCCTGAATTTCTGGTCGTTTCTTGATAACAGCGATGTTGTCTTTCAAAACTGAGAGTTCAGCACAGATAGAATTTCGAAAAGTTTGGAAGTCCGCTTGAAGAACAGTCATACCAATCTTAGCCTATGGTATTGAAACTTGCACCCTCACTAAGAAAGACCCCATCGACTACTTTTATGGCTTTCAGAGACACTGAGGTGCCGGAATTTAGTCCCACAGGAGTTCTTTTACATGCCAGTAAATCTACAGAAATTAGCTTACATATTTGAGCACCTTCAAATACCACCGCACTGATCCGGGGTCGAACTTGCCAAGTTGGGGTCAGAAGGCCAGCACCTCAACCGTCTTGACACACTCAGCCCAGCCCTGAATTACTCCTGAAGTAATTGTGGTTTGGTCTGATTTGCCTCCTCCGCACACAACATATTGCGTTCAACCCACCAAAGGTGACCTCAACCATGCCAGCAATTTACCCTGAATTATGTAGTTGTTAAGTTTTAACAAAAATCTCCAATTTGACACCTGGTTAAAAGCTTTGCTCCAATCCAGGGTCACACAGTCCATTTGTGAAATATCCGTTTGCTGCAAAGAGAACTGCCAGTCACGACTTTTGTTAAAAGTATTGTGCAGGAATTTCCAGGAATGAGGCTGTGCTGGTTTGAGTTCAACAGGTTTCTTTCTCTGAGAAAATACAACGAATATATATAAACAACTAGATGTTCCATACATTTACAGACCCTGTGGTAATCGAAACTGGGCGGTAATCTACATTTTCCTTGTCTCCATTTTTTAACACCGGGACTACGGTGGCTTCTTTCCATTCTACAGACACAGCCATGATATTTATGGAATGGTGTAAGAGCGCGCAAAGAGAAGGAGCCAAGGCGATTGCACAGTTCTTCAGAATTCTTGCTGGCACTCAATCTCGCCCTGTCGTAAAGAAGTAGTTTAACAAGCGATTCCTCATAGAAAATTTTTCTCTTTCTGTCCTCTTACCTTAAAATTCATGCTGATGTTATACTTGGGAGACCAGTTCCCGATATATAACCAAGACCTCCACTTCGACCCAATGAAAGCAATGACAAACTCAAAATTTTGGTGGAACATCAACTCAATATATAGTGCTTGAGGCAGGGTGGAAATGAAGGGAACACACAAGCACACAAGGAATTTGAGTGTGTTGTAGAACAGAAGTCTGCGACATCATCAGGAACTAAAGTTCATAGGCGGGGCATTCAGTTGGTGATTGACATCGAGCGAGTGCAGAGCAGTGCAGACATGGAACAAAGCAACAAGTCTGATGCGGCAGCATGTGACGAAGGGTAAGTAGGATCACCACAGGCAAAAATGGGGTTGCACTGTTACTTCAGATTTATTTAAATTTATAATAATAATAATAATAATAATAATAATAATAATAATAATAATAATAATAATAATAATAATAATAAAATTATTATTATTATTTCATTTTTCTTTTTTTTTTTGCTAGGGGCTTTACGTCGCACGGACACAGATAGGTCTTATGGCGACGATGGGATAGGAAAGGCCTAGGAGTTGGAAGGAAGCGGCCGTGGCCTTAATTAAGGTACAGCCCCAGCATTTGCCTGGTGTGAAAATGGGAAACCACGGAAAACCATCTTCAGGGCTGCCGATAGTGGGATTCGAACCTACTATCTCCCGGATGCAAGCTCACAGCCGCGCGCCTCTACGCGCACGGCCAACTCGCCCGGTTTATTATTTCATATGGCAAAATAAGGATAGAATGAAAATTTAAATGTTACAATAAGCTATATACAGTATTTACAGATCAGGTAAATTAAAATGTATTCAGTGTATTCAATCAGATCACAACTTCATCGGTGGCACTGTGTATATCTTGAATAGTTCCTTCAAATCATCTTCTTGTGCACTCCGTAGCAATGTGCTGGATGGTCTGGGGGAAATTGTCACAGTCGCAGTATGAGTTTTCAGATTTTCCTCACTTGCGTTTGAGGTACATTTAAATGTATTGAGTGTACTGAATGATGGCCTACCACAAGGCTCAGTTCTTGCTCCATTACTGTTCAACATCTACATTGCAGATCTCCCAGAAACTATTTCCAGGAAATTCATATATGCAGATGACATAGCTCTGACAGCCCAATCCAATGTCTTCAAAACATCAGAAATTGTACTTACAGAGGATCTCCATACATTGAACAAACATTTAAATGTGTGACGACTTAAACCTAACCTGAATAAAACTGAAGTTAGTTGTTTCCATCTAGACAATAAAAGAGCCAACTACACACCTCAAGTGGAATTCAAAGGCCAACAATTAAAATATAATCCTTGCCTAAAACATCTGGGCATCACAACGGATTGGACACTGACATATAAACAACATCTTCATAATACCACAGAAAAGATAAAAACAAGAAACAACGTCATGCATTAGCTCTGTGGAACAGGTTGGGGGGCAAACACATCAGTTCTACGAACTTCAGCCCTAGCTTTAGTTTATCCAGTGGCTGAATACTGCTATCCTGTGTGGCTTAACAGTGCACATACTGAAAAAGTTGATATCCAACCAAATGACACAACGAGGAGAATATCTGGCACTATCATATCAACACCTCTACATTGGCTACCTGTGTTATCCAACATCCACCCCCTCATATACGAAGGGAAGCAGCTCTGGCAAGAGAATGGAAGAAATGTTGCAGCAACCCTCAACTACCTTTATACAAGGACTGCAAATTTCAGATTAGTTATGCTGGGTAACAGAGCTGGTTACCATAGTAACTACTGGCTCGGTGTAGGACACTGCTTGCTGTCAGAACAAGTACAGTGTTCTAAAGGAACTTGCTTACAGATGAGTGCACTATATTCACAATTACCGTAGGCCTACATTAAACTGCACCTAAAAGGAATGATAGGGAGACAAAGAAGGAGCTTCACGATGGTGAATAAAATCACTGCACTCGTGTGCAATTTTATGTTGTTCTATTCAACAGTATAAGCATCCACGTCTGTCTGTGCATTTATCCCACTTGTAGGGCCTTCTTTCTCTCTAATTCTAACTCAACAGAGAAGCAAGTGGTCATACAACTTTTAATTAATTTTACACAATACATAAAATTAACTTACCCATTCTCTGGCCATGAGCAAGATTGTCCTGTTCGATAATTTTGGCCCAATAAGAGGATTCATCTGTGCCATGTAACAACACAGCCAGCTGAAAAAGAAAATGATCAGTCAAGGAGTTTGATTTAGTTACATAGGCTTAAAAGCAGGTGAAAAAACTAAAATTCAGTAATAACGTCAGCTAGTCGCGTAACAGATGTAAATTTATATTTTTGTATTGTCATATGCAACATTACACGTATATTTCCTACGTGACCTAGAACAGGTTCAGAAGCTCAATGTAATGAATTAACCTAAGTTACAAAAGTAGCAATCGGGTACATCTATGTAATGGAAGAAAAAATCTACTTACAACAGCCAACATGTTGCAGCAGTCAATATAAGAACAACCTGAAGGATTCTGAAATAGAGGAAAATACTTGTATCAAAAGGGGTGTGTCAAATTTAGAACTCAAATTTTTTTTTTTTTTTTTGCTAGGGGCTGTACGTCGCACCGACACAGATAGGTCTTATGGCGACGATGGGATAGGAAAGGCTTAGGAGTTGGAAGGAAGCGGCCGTGGCCTTAATTAAGGTACAGCCCCAACATTCTCAAAACTTTTAGTCTGTGTATGAACTGTTCAACTTACCCTCTATTCGGGCCTTTCGGAACGATAAAAGGCAATACGA